>NC_050072.1:127846317-128501777 GCF_009764565.3 Dermochelys coriacea
TGGGCAGGTTGTGCCAAAACAAGTAAGGTTGTGCCCAAAGAGCTTTGTCTGAAACCAGTGTTTAATGCATATCTGCATGAACGCATTATAGTACTTCCATTTTTTTTAAACTGTTCCAATTTGGGGATTTGATATTGCCAGTAATTTACAAGGGAAAAGGCTCAATTTTATTTTAATCACAATTTTTGTGAAGTTTATAGTTATTATACTTTGTTTATAGTTATTAATCGGATTATGCAATCCATTATTATCTCACTGGAATTAATCATGCTGGGGTTAATTTCAGGATTGTTTCTTCCCTCCCTCAGACTTTCAAGTGTGTGTGTCAGTTTGATTTTGTTACCGCCCATATCCATTTAATAATTTAGAGTTAAAAACAGAAAATTGTAGTAAATCTCCTTCCAAAAAAAAAAAATGGTACCCATGTTCTGCCCCTCTTTCTCTTAGGTTTCTGTTTTCCATTGCAGGTTGGGTCTTTTTTCTTATATTTCCATATTTGTAGGTTAGTTCCTTTCCATTCTCTTGCTTTTTTTTATTGTTTGAGCATACTTTCTATTTCAGGAGTATTGCGTTTCTTCCTGATGCATGAGTTTTCCCATCTCAGTGTTGAGATTAGTCTCAATAATTAGTGTTGTCCTTGTATGCTGCTTTATGATGTATGGAGAGAGGCCTGAAAATGTGTGTTGAGTGGTTGAATGTCAAATATGGTCTTACCTTGGTTTTGGAAGATTTATTGTGGATCTGAGGTGTTCACAGTGGGCTTTCTTATACTCAACAGTCTTCAATTAAGTTAAGCCTAGGGAAGAAGCTAAATTTTAACTTGACTAATTTAGCACATGCTTATGTATGGCTTGCCTTGTCTTGACTGGCATTTAAGAAGATGTTACAACAAGCTAGCTAAAATGACCTAACATTACGCATTTAAATCCCAGTCTAGACAAAGCCTAAGGGAACAAAGGACGGAGTATGGTCCACATGCTACCATGAAAGCCTTGCCCACTCTCTCTCCCTCCCCATTCCACTCTTCTCTCCACAGAAGGACAATGCCTAGGCTTCCTGCATAAATGCTTCTGTACCCTTGAACTCCAGTTGGGAATGGATGGGTTTCTGCTTTCCTCAGATGCCAGTAGATCATTCTAAGCAAGTCGCTTTGCCTGATTTCTTGGTGCCCTCTGCTCAGTCCTATCAAGATGTACTAGAAGTGGTTGTTTTTCTTCTTCTCAGCAGTGAAGCTCCAGTTGCAGCAGCTCTTTAAAGACACTCACTGAAAACAAAGGGTGGGAAAGGGAATGGAGCTGAAAACTCTCAGTACCTCCATCCTGTTGGTAACTACTTCAGGACCAGTAGACTGGGGCTGCTGGGACTGCCTTTCACCTTGAATGGAAGAAGCAGAGTTGTGGGGCAACTTCTAGCCAACTCACCTGGTCTCACATCTAGAGGCTTGGCTTTTCAGCAGCAAAATGTCCAAGAAGGCAGTTTTTCTCTCAGCTTGACACACAGGACTACAGAATTCAGTATCATCAGCCAGAGCCTTTGTCTCTGCTTTTCTTCCTAAAGTGATACTTGCTTTGCCTAGGTCTTTGGCAGGGACCAGGTGTTAGTTCAAAAGGGCTAACTCAAGCTACTGCTTTCTGAACTCCCCCTACTGTTAGCAGTATGTCCCAGGTCACACCAGCTCCAGTCATCTCGCTCCTGATAGCTCCCTTGGTTTTTTCCTGTGGGTTTCTCTCATCCAGTCAGTCATCATGGTTGCACAGGATATCGCTGTCTCAGCTGCAGCACTCTATTCACCCCTCACTCCTGAAATCACTGTGTTCTCCTTTGTCCTAACTTTCTCCTGGGCATACTCAGCAGACTGCAGAACTGCAGCTCCCTTCCCTTTCCCAGAGCCTTTCACCTCAGTCTTGTGTATGGCCCCTTCAGCTCCTTCAATTTCTGGTCCTCCCCTCCATGATCTGGAAGGTGGAAGAAATGAGAGCAAATTATTCCAAAGGGGACAGTAAGCATGGAGAGAGCAACTCCTGGTGTGAGTTCTCGTCGTCAAGGAGGTGGAACATCTGGGAAATCTTCAGCACTGCTCTGAGGAAAACGTGCTCTCTGAAGTGAGTGCAGAAAATAAGACACGGTGGGGGGGTAATAGGAGCCTATATAAGAAAGAGACCCAAAAATCATGACTGTCCCTATAAAACCAGGACATTTGGTCACCCTACCCTTACAAGAAGCAAAATCTCAACTAGTATCTCTTTTGCAATTTGCATTTTTGCACATTTTCCAGTTATGAAAAAGTGTAAGAGTGTGTGTGTGTGTGTGTGTGTGTGAGAGAATGTGAGTGAAGAGGATTCAGGGGGCCATGAGGGCTTGAGTGAGTCTGGGATTCTAAGACTGCCTAGTTTAGAGCTCTCTTCTTCCCCCTCCCCACTAATGCTAGGGAGGGGGAGGCTTTCTCTTTCTGTCCATGTCACTCCATACATCTGTTAGGTTTGTAATATAAACTTAGTAAGAGGTTGAAAAATTTACTTGACTTCCCTTAGCCTGAGAATGGATCATATTCACCAGAGTAAAAAGAAAAAAAATCTGTTCAATCACACGCCCTCACAAAGCACATCCCTTCTTGAAAGTTAGAAGACCTGCAGGTGATCCATTTTTCAGGGTATGACCCTCGTATTCAGTGCAGATCCACCTCTGCGTTATTTAGTTTTGTCAAACCCCATGTTTTTTACTTTAATTTTAAAAAGTGACTCTGATACTTTTCCCCAACTTCCTATCACACTTTTTACTTAAGCATTGCTGTAGTGTCTTGGTTAAAGATGTTATAGTGTTGCCTCCCAGCGCAGGTTATGTGGGAACAGCAAAACCAATTCAGGCTGCAGCCAGTGATTAGCATGTTTGTAGTGATTATGTCACTAATTCTCAGAAAAAGTCCCAGGAGCTACTGAGGGCAAAGGGTGTGTCCAAAAAGCAAACTGGAAGGAAGAATAAGACTGATTTAAAAAAATAAATAAATAAAATTATTCAGGCTAACACAGTGTCTTTAACATTTAGGCCGTTACCTACAGCTGATGAACTCCAAAAAGAGTGAAACCCTTTAATATAGGTCCTGTAGTACTGGCCTGAAGACCTGCTTTCCAGATAGGCTTTGTCTACATGACAAAACATTACCATGTTTAAATGTGATTTTTTTTTTTTAATACAGCTGGGTAACACAATTGTGACTGTGCCATCAGTGTAGGCAGGAATGGGGCTTGTTCAGCATAGTGTAAAGTCTAACCATGCCTACTGGGCATTCTGAGGATTACTTGTGGTCATCTGCACTGACTGCAAAAGTTGTCAGCATCACATTAGCCTACTTAATTATGAAAAATTGTTTAAAAATGTCTTTATGTAGACAAAGCTGTAGTATGGTGGGGATTGGGAGAGAAACAAAGGAAAAGAATTTGAGAGGATAGGATGAAAGGAAAGAGGAATATGAGAACAGGAGAGAGAGAGAGAGAGAGAGACCTAACCTGACTCCTGATCTTGACCCCTTATGCAGGTCAGCTCCCCAGTCTGCTTTGTAAGTCCAAATGTGAATGCAGTCTGTCAAAATAGCTGCGTTGGTAGCAATATGCCAGTAGAAGTCTTGTTGGTAAAACTTTCTAGCATAGACAAGCCATTATTCCACATGGGAAGGAGAATAAGCTGTACTGGTTAAAAGCACCTGTATGGTGGTGTAATGTGTCCATCCTAGGGGTTGTATTGGTATACTTGCATCGGTTTAAAAAAACAACAAGACCTAATTGAAATAGTTATATTATTGCAAAGCCTATGTGTAGACCAGGCCTTAGAATGCAAGTAACTGTCACGCTGCTAATAAGTGTATTTGCCCATCCTGCTGTTCCATAGTTTGGAGATATGAGGAGTCTAAAAGTAATTAGAACGGTTCTCAAAATTGAATGTCACCTTATTCTTTTGAAACCCAGTGTCTCTAAAACACTTTTCTACTCCATACGGCTAAATTCAGTGCCTTGCATAATAACAGGTTTCAGAGTAGCAGCAGTGTTAGTCTGTATTCGCAAAAAAGAAAAGGAGTACTTGTGGCACCTTAGAGACTTAACAAATTTATTTGAACATAAGCTTTCGTGAAACACTTTGTTCTATTTGCACCAGACTTCCCTCCTTCCCTGCTCCTTAGGGAAAAAAATTACCCTTGGGAAAGATGTGCAGTGTAAAATGTTGAGCTAGATTAGTTTTTAATAATATTAGCAAAGTTACCAGGGAGCGGCGTCAGTAATACTTAATGGTAAATTAGTTTTAGCCTTAACAGAGAAATGACCACACTCTCCATAATAAATTATAGATTTTATTTTAAATTGTGGAAATTTAACTTTGTCCTGACGTACCAGAATTGGAATTCAGGATTCTGTGTATACCCAAGAACTACTGTTAGCATCATCTCCTCTGTATTGGTTTAGGTGGTGGTGATGTCAAAAAGGTGGACACTTGAATTCCGATCTTCGTAGATAACTTGACGATGAGCTGTTATATATGAGCTCCAAACTGTAAATATAATTACACAAAAACACGTTTTGGTAACTTTTGCTGTATAGCTTTTAAAACTGCAGTTCCTTCAGAGAGAGAAATAGTTTGTAAGTATTTAATGGTGAGATGTCAAGTGTTGCTTTCTAGCATAGTGTGTTTAATTTTAATTTTTCAGGAAGTTCTTGCAAAAGGTGCAGTTTTTGTTTTCAGACTATTTAGTTTACATCATACCATCCACATCATACTGAAATTGATTTAAATGTTTCAAGACTGAGACAATAAATTGAGATTTAAAGTTGCAAATTTAGCCAGTCTTCATAAAAACAGATTGCTTGCCTTTCTTTACTGTTAATCTTGGTTTTTATTATTATTAATATTATTAGAAAGCAGTGTGTTTAAGGAAGTATGGTTGATTATCCAAATCACAGTAATAAAAAGAATAATTTATGGAAAATACTAGGTAATAGTCTCTAATTAGAAAAATCCACCTTGATGTAACATTAAAATAAACAAACTTTACCTTTTGTTTCTGTTTAGCACTATTGAAATTGGTTTAATTCATTTCTTTGAAAAAATAAGGAATGCAAAATATTTTTATATTTCAAAAGATTTGAATTGCTGTTTGCATGCAGCAATTTGTATTTAAAAGGAATCCATTCAGTGTTCTGTCTTTGACATGCAAATACCATTGAAATTCAATTTGAAGAACTTTGATGAGATTGCTGTGCTTTTCTTTAATTCTTGTAAGTTGCTTTAGCATTAAAAAAAAATAGTTGCTTCAGATGTAATGCATGTGTTCCATCTTTATATGTAGTGCCCTTTTTGTTGTACGAGTATATACATGGAAAATTATTAAATACATAACTTTGGTGATTACCATTTGCTGATTCTTTTTTGTTAAGGATATTTATGCATTATACCAACAAATGGCAATCACAAGGTTATGTATTTAATATTTTTCCATGTATATACTGAATGGGAAACTAAATTTTTAGATTAAAAAAATTTAACAGTTCCTATGTTGTCTCACCTTTCTTCACATGCAGCAATTAAATATTCTAGCTTTTAAATGTAAAATAACTGACAATCAGGAAACCATTTTTTAAAATGTTAAAAATGTTACTATAATGGACCACTGCCCTAAATGCTAGTTATTCTTTATTTTTACAGTAAACTTTTTAAAAAGTGTATTTGGTTTTGAATTATAGTTAAATCTTGAACATGCAGTTCAATATAACTTGCAACTTATGAAAAGAATTGGCACTGTTAAAGCAACAGCAATGCCAACAGAAATCCAGATAATATTCAAGGTTTAATAAGTAATACAATTTGTATTCAAGGTACCAGGGTGTTCTGATAGTGGGTGAAATGAGGGGGGGCATCTCATTTTACCTTTTTGGAATGCTTGTTTGCTGTAGGAGGATGAGTGTTGGTGCTGAATGTCTTATTTTGTTAAACATTTTTTAAAGAATAACTGTGTTCCAGAATATTAAAATGCTAAATTGACATTTTTATGGGCATTTGAAAATGCAGTGTTAGGACCAGCCAGCAGAGGACATCAGTCCTTATGCTCATGACCCGAAGTGTCAGTAAATCTCAATTTAAATATATAAACTAAAAAAGCTCTGTTAATGAGGCACAAAAAAGTAGATACTTTTGAGCTTTCTTGATATAGCTGATCAAAATGTGAACAATGAACAGTTCAAATTTTGAAATGTAAGTGATGCTACAGTATGCATCAAACAGAAAAGGTTCTGTATTTTTAAACCACATTATTTCTTTTATTATATATGTAAATTTTCACCTATTTTAGTATCAAAAGATTTTAATTCATAGAGATTAATAAGAAAAATGGCACATGTAAAGTGCTAACAAGGCACAATGAACTTTATATTTAGACTATCTGTAATTAATATTGTAACTTGATTTCCATTCCGAGTCTGATTTTTAACTTCATCATAACATTCTGTAAGCAAGACTTCTTTCTAACTACTGTCTGTTACATGTATTCCAGCTGGGGCGGATCTCTCAATCTGCACATATTTTTATGCTTTTTCTGTGCAAGTCCTGCATGGGAGTTGCCATTCTCCTGCTGCCTAAGAATAAGCCCCAGCATGGATGGAGAAGCCATTGATTGGGGCTTGATTGCTTCTGCACTATTAATAATGAACCTGATTTGTGTAGCTTTTCCTTTGGTAGCACTGCAGAGTGCTGCTCCCAGTGATGGATAGTCTCAATGTGTGGTAATGGCCAACAGAAGTGCTGAGTAAGTGGCCTGGGAAAGGAAGAACAGTTCAGAATTGGCAGGAGCCACAAACATGCTTTGCAGAGAAGTACCAACATTGCTAAATCATATGGAACCTATGTCTACCCTACAAGTCATACAGCTACGCTGCTGTGCGTAGACACTTACTCCAGCAATAGAAGGGATTTTTCTATTGCTGTAGTAAATCTGCCTCCCCTCAAAAGGTGGTAGCTAGGTTGATAGAAGAATTTTTCTGTCAAAATAGCTGCAGGGGGGTGAGTTTGACCTAATCACGTCACACAGGGTATGAAACTTTTTACAGCTTTGAGCAGTGTAGATAGGTCAACCTATGTGTGATAATCTGTTCATCCTTTTTACAAGACTGATAAATTTTGTACAAAGTATGCCTTGAGGTATTTGAAAACACATAATCCGCTGAATATTATTGTCCTAGTAAAATGTGTTTGGGGACATTGTATGTGAAGTCATAAAATTCTACTGTATGAGACATGTTCCAAGTCTGAGAAGAAAGCTTCAGACGAGTTCCCCAGAGACAAAAGGCAAGCCAGCACCTCAGCCAGGTGTCAGCATAATCAGATTGACTGTCACCTGATTAAGTAGCTATTCTTTGGCAAGAAGAAGGTTGTAAACGAGAAATTTACATCTTGGCAGTGGAATAGCTGGAGGTTCCCATATAAACAGTCTGGCTGTCGCCCTGTACCCCAGCTGGAGATAATTCTCAAAGTGGAGGAAAAGATGAGGAACAGAGGCCCCAAATCACCTCTATCCTCCCTTTCTTTCTACCCATAGCATCCACAGTGCCTGAAGGACAAGGAAACGAGCAATGTACTCAGGGAGGGGTCCTTGCTGAAAGGTATTCAGCCAATAAGACTGCAGAAGAACATGAGAGCGATCCCTTTGCTTTAAGTTCACTTAGTTTAGCATCCACAGTGCCTGAAGGACAAGGAAACGAGCAATGTACTCAGGGAGGGGTCCTTGCTGAAAGGTATTCAGCCAATAAGACTGCAGAAGAACATGAGAGCGATCCCTTTGCTTTAAGTTCACTTAGCTTGTTAAGTTAGGTATTAGTTTACATTTTACCTTTTATTTCTTTGTAAGTGTTTCTTCTGACTTTTATGCCTCATTACTTGTAATCACTTAGAATCTATCTGTAGTTAATAAATTTGTTTTATTGTTTTATTTAATCTAGTGTATGTTTGGATGGGAGTGTTTTGAGAAGCTTCATTTGAGGTAGCAGGATTTATGCATATTATTTTCTATTAATGAAATGGTGGACTTTTTATGAGCTTGTATTGTCCAGAAGGAAAGAGCTGGGCAGTTCAAGACGCACGTTTCTGGGGACAAGTCTGGGACTGGGAATATACTGATGTCACTCTGCAAAATAATTCAGGACTGGCTAGCTAAGAGCATTCAGATGAGTGAGCTGGGAATAGTTTGTGCTAGAAGCTATGTGAGAGCAGACCAAGAGTGGTTGGTCGCACAATGAAGCAGCGTAAAATGCTCCCCAGGTTGGAGAACTGAGGGGACACAATTGCCTAAAGTCCAGATTGTACCCTAAAGAATGTCACCACTATGTTTTAGGTATAGATCAGGCCTAAATCATGGAGGAGAAAGGGTTCGTTGGGGGATGGGATCCTGAGGTGTAAGGATGGGGGTGACTGGGGAATAAGTTGCAAGATAAAAGAAAATAAGCAACCACATAAAGAAGTAAAGCTAAAATATGTTCCTTTATCAGACAATCCTATACCAGAAACAAGCCCAAACAGACACAATTCCAGCACGCTCTTGTTGTAAATCAGAATCTAATATTATTGCTGCTACTCCCCCGCAACCAAAGTCCTGTTGGGATTCAGTGGTGAAGTTCCTGTCCCTTTCAGCTGAAACAGGATTCCCTTTTGTACTTAGGTTCTCTTTGTGATTGGTTACAAATCTTTGGAGGAGTACATTAGAATTTCTTTTTTCTTCAGTGTGCCCCCTGCTCCTCCAGATCCCTCAACTTTACCTCTCTCCATGTTCACCTCAGGAAACAGAACAATTTAACACTCAGTCAGCACTCAAAAAATGGGAGCCATCTCCCACTTCCCTCTAGTGGGGACTGGGTGTTTGTTCTAGATGGCTTATTCCTGGGATCCAGTGGGCTGTGGTGGTGGAGGACTGAGTATGCATGTAGCCAGTTTGGCCCGAAGTGGCTGAATTGCTTCGTAAAATACCGGAAGTTGAGCATGCAGTATCTCAGTTTCACTTAGCAGCCATAAATCCAATAGGACTATCTTGTTTGTGTCTGTCCTGAAGGAAGCATACTGTATAAGCCTAGAAATAGTCACTTTATTCACAGACTCCCAAACTTGCAGTTTTATCCACTATCACAAGAACCTTGCTTTTAAATTTAAGTTTATTGCATATATTTGCCTTTCTTAGTAGCTCCTTTTAAGGCTTATTTAGGGCTAGAATTTTGAGAGCATATTAAAAGGAAATGTCTGGTTTTATTTATAGATCCCAAGAGCTTTTCACCTATCACGCTGAGATTTAATATGATTGCACTTTTTTTGTTTCACACCCACAATAAAGAAAAAATTAGTAATATTAATAAGAACATTGTTTTACAACCAAAAAAAACTTTTATTTCATTTGGTTTGTAGAAAAGGTGTATATATTTAAAGTCGCTGGCAGTGCACTCTGGTATTGTTAGATGTGTGATGGATAGAAAACGGCTGAACTTTGTTCTTTGTGGTGGGCCGGAGGGGACTGACAGCTTATATGCAGTAAAGGGGAAACATTAAAGAAAGACATGGAAAAATAAGAACATTGAGTTACATTATGCAGACTAAAAATAAATAAATTGGGAATACAGACCTTTATGCTTCGGGATATAAACTGCTCATGAGGAAAGCTTCTTGCTAACCTCATTTGCAGTTGGTTTATTTCATAATTGTCCGTGATATGATTTCTTATTCCAGCTATGTCTACACTGGCAATAGAACGACAATTTTTTTTGTCTTTCAGAGGAGTTAATACCCCCACTCCGAAGACAAAAGTTTTGCCACCACAAGTGCCAGTGTGAATAGCACATTGTCGACAGGAGAGTGGGTACACTGTGTGATTGATTTTTTTTTTTTTTTTTTTTGTAGCACGGCTGTGGCAGCACAGTCATGTCTCTAAAAGCTGTGTAGTGTAGACATAGCCTCCTTCCTCTAAGGCACCTGGCACTGTCAGGGACAGAATAGACCCCTGGACTGGTGTGATCCAGTATGACACTATTCGTTGTTAATGGATACTGATCCATAGTGAATAGCCTTATTCTACAGATTTTTTTTCTTGAGCTAATCTTCACAAATATTTTGCTGTTTGCACTAATGTTGTATCCATGTAGGTCCCAGGATATTAAAGAGACAAGGTGGGAAAGGTAATATCTTTTATTGGACTCAATTCTGTTGGCGCGAGAAATGAGCTTTCAAGCAGTTGGCTGTAGAGGTGTTAACTGCTCACTTCACCTTGTATTTAGGTGTGACATTCTGCGTACCTTTCCCAGACCTGAAAAGCTCTGTGCAAATTTGAAATATTTTGCTAGCAGACCACTGTTTTCCTACAATATTGTTTTCAAAGACTAGTTTGAACAATGTTTTCCATATATCAAAACTGTCTCACTTCTCAATGATATTTTACCTCTTGGGAGAGAGAACTGCCTTTCTCCATCTTTCTTCTCCTGTTGTCCCTCTGTTCTAATAGTGAGATCACAAGATCAAAAAATTTTGCAGGGACATGTTACTGGCATTAATATCAGTAGCCTGGTTTGTTTATAGACTAGTTTTTTCCTGAGCTGTGAGAGCTTGGCTTATCTTGTTGCAGAATTATGCATGTTGACCAATACAGGTGAGCTGCCAAAACAGGACTGTCTTGCCCAGAGGAAAAAATGCACTCAGGTGTGAATCCTAGAAATTTAGGTGAAAAAGACCTGTTTAGGAGGGGTCTGAATAATCTTCTGAGCATGTGATCATGGTGGCCAATGTGCCAGACATTAAGGGGTTTAAACAGTTGGGTTTCTTGCTGTGAACCCATGTTGCACTCCAGCTTTCCCCACTTCCTCCATCCTCAAACTCAGGAGTACATTGACAGTAAAGGGGTACTTAACTAGTGGTAATGTAGGCCTCACTGGGCCATCATGGCAGGTGCATGGATGTTAAGATAAAGTGGCCAAGAAAAGTGATGATGCCATATTTTCAAAAATATCTGGACTTATCAAAAGGGAACTTTGTTCCCCACTGTGGTTTTGGGTGACCCCCATGTAACTACTTTTGCTATGGTTCATGAAGCCAAATAATTAGATGTTGTCTTTTCAGCCATACACACTGCAGATGAGGGTGGTGATGCAGTTTGCTTCTTGAGACACAGGCACCTGCTCCTTAGGCTTGTTATATGGATATTTTTCCTTATCCCTGTGTCACAGAGGCTCCTTTGAGTGTGTTTTAAGATTCGTCCAGCTCTCACCACTGCACATACAAGATGGTGCACAGACATACAGTTTCTCATTTTCTGCTTCTGTATGGATGGATTTCAGAGTAGCAGCCGTGTTAGTCTGTATTCGCAAAAAGAAAAGGAGGACTTGTGGCACCTTAGAGACTAACAAATTTATTTGAGCATAAGCTTTGTTAGTCTCTAAGGTGCCACAAGTACTCCTTTTCTTGTATGGATGGAGAAGCTAGGGGTTCCACTTGTGATTCTCCCTCACTCACCTGAAGAAGTACTTTATTTTCTGCCTCTGGCCTTGCATCAGTACCAGTAGGGGGAAAGGTTTGTAAAGGGTTTTGGAGAGAGAGCCAATGTTCCATGAAGCACTCAGTGCTGAAGTGGAACCCAGTGCTAAGATCAAAAGGGGGGTGGAGGGGACGACTCCTGATATGGCGCAGTACGCACTGTGACACTTCTTTTTTCCTCTCTGAAATCTATAAAATCAGTAGCAACAAAACAAAGACGACCTTCAGGTTCCAGAAGTGAACTTTTTGTGGCACAACCTTGCTTTCTCTGTGGAAATGTCTTGACTCGTGATGACAGGTCAGAGAGGAATATGTAGCCACTGAAATATTTGCCAGTTGCAGTTTTGCATAATATAGGTAGAAGCAAAAACAATGTTCTACAATGGAGTTAGGGGCAGCAGGTCTTGACACCACTTAAGTACAGTAGGCCAGACAAACCGTTTGCATGTGGGCTATTGCTTCTGTTAGCACAGCTTAGCTGTTAGTGTGCTGTATACATTAAAAATGCTGGGCACATAATTTCAAAGTGATAGGGGCAAATTGAGGATGGATCATGTAGATCTGCAAACTAAATATTACCAGTTGTGTTTTTGTGACGGCATTTCTTGTTACCGCTTTCTCTGTCTTAGATGTGAGCTTTATCAATTATCCCGTTGACTTGATTTGTATGGTGTGGTAACTGCATATATTGATGGGGAAATAATTAGTAATTGCAGCTTCATGAAGTATCTGTGCTTTGGTGGTGGACTTCAGCTGTTTATGTGCTAGTTTCACATGATTTATTAACTTGTATTAATTAGGTTGAAGGAGTTTAAGGTCAGTACAGCAAATCGCATCCCTATAAAGAAAACATAAATTATACTGTATTTTAAAGTCTTTCAGAATTTACTTGTATAATAAACATGGAAGCCAGCTGTAATGTCCAGTTAGGATAACAGATTTGGCCACAGTGGCAGCAGGGGTTGTATAATAAGAGGACATAATGCATGGCTTGGAGATTCCAGTTTTCTTTTCCTCATCCATGTAATGCGTTGGAATATCTTTGAAATGGGCATAAGTGAGCTGGAAGGTTAGGGCAGTCCAATATGTGGTGGTGGTCTAAGTCAGTGGTATATATTAGACAAGTGGTGGAAGAACAGGTGAAGGGCCTAGCTGCAGGGACAGTTGTGCAGTCATATTTCCTTCAGCCTTTACGTCATTAAATATTTCTCTCTGGAATTCAGTCCTCAATTCTGATATCCCTCTTGTTTATAAAATAACATACGCTGGACTATCTTCCTGTCTGAACCTAGCCTGTTTACAGAAGGTCTGGTCTTGTCCTCCCTGACCTGTAGCATTCTGTTGGACTTTTTGCCTCTTCCCTTGGATGTCCAGGAAAAATTCTTGTCGGTTTTTTAGTTTTCCTTGCTCTCTGGCCAGTGTTCCACCACTTGGCATCTTGTACCCGAGATCCCCCACGCTCTTCCCTGCTCCACGAATTCCTTGATGCAGTACTGGTCTCTACAGTGAAAAATAGAGGATGTGGTGTTAACTATAGCACTGACTTGTCAATACTTTGAAATACCAAGGAATGCAAAAAAAGTAACCATTTCAGTTCTTCTCAGTTTACATACCTTCCTACAAGATATTTAATTAGAGATTGATTAAAATTAGATTTCTCTCACATGGGTAACAAGTGCGGGCTATAAAGGCAGGAGGGGGAAAGGATTACTGTGAGTGTAGCCAGTGGAAGGGGACATTTTTGAGTCCCAGAAAGGGAAGTCGACTTTCTTTGAAAGTGAAGAGGGGAAGGCTGTTAAGTTTACATTCATGGGCTTATATCAGAGGCCTAGCTCTGGGAATGACATGGTTGTGAGAGCTTCTGTGGGAGTGTACTGAAATATGCATTGCCCCAGATTTGATGGGCAGGCTAGACAACTGGCTTTTGTAAATGATTTGCAGACACAGATTCAAGGCCTGGGGGAAAATAAGGGCTAAGATTAATTGATATCTCTGAAGAAATCTAGCATTCCTTTGGTGTCTGGCAGCAGGTAGGAAAGGTAGTGCAATTATACCTTCAACCCTTGTGACCTGTGTTGTACTGTAGTTTGCTATCAAATTATACCTGGCTGTTTTTCATGCATTAAATAGAAAGTTAAGGATGAAATATGATTGTAGGTAGATAAGAACAGCATGCTAATTAGATGTCCCAGTCAGGTGCCGGGATTGATGGATAAAATATCATGCAAATGCTTTGTTCATAGTGGTTTTGTGCAATAAAATTCTCTTGTGTTCACAGTTTGCACATTGTGTATACAGCTTTTTATTGTGGGGTGATTCTGCAGGGATAGGCACTGGGGAACATGTTTGGGGTTCGAATGAAAACTTTTGCCCACATGCAAAATGACATCCACCCATTTAACACTGATAATGCCAAGCATCAGTCTTTTCAGCATTATTTTTTCCCAGATTTCTCCCTGACTCCGCATGTATGTACTTAGGATTACGCTCACACCGATTTTTTTTCTCTTACATTTTTCCAAACTAAATCTCACTTTATTTTATACCCACAGTTTTTTGTGTGTCCTTTTGTATTTCCATTGTAATGGATGTTAACAACTTTCTAATTTAGTAACATCTGCAAATCTTATTGTATGTTTACTCTTTTCTCCAGATTAATAGAGAGATTTTATCAAACTATTGCTGACATCAATCCCACTGGTACTCCACTGTATGCTCCCTAGCACCCTAGGATTTTTCACACTGCCAACCAAATGAAAGCTTAGTAGGAAGTTTGAGGGGCTCAGTTACTATAATGATGGTGCATACTACAAGTACCTAAACAGATATTGTCATTTATCATTTTTTGTCTTTTAGTCAGTTTTCAATCTATACAAGTGATCCTACCCAAACCAGTATGAATTTATATTTTAATTAAGATTTTGAGACCATATCAAATGCTTTATTAAAATACAAATGTAGGACATCTGTTGGTCACTTCCTCCACTAATTTTGTTTTTAAAAATCAGTCTTATCCTCTCACTTATTATTTTTATTTGTTTACTTATTTGGCAAGCACTTAGCTTTTATGTTTTTTTTGTTTTGTTTGCGGGTTTTGTTTTGTTTTGCTGTCTGTATCTCCTACATACAGGTCCGAGTGCAGTTTGACTCATTTTTATCCTTAACTACACTTTTAAAATGTAGGATGTTCCTTACAAGTAAATTCCCCTTACTCCCCCACCTCTTCCCCTCAAAAGAAAGTTTTCTGACTTTTCCAGGTTCTGTGTCCTCCAAGTTGACCTATTATTTCACCTGGTCAGTTGCTCACTATAAGATGTGACAGAATTGATTGCCTGGGTTACTGTTTGCATGGCCCTGTGGCCAATGAGAAAATGCAAGCAGGTATTGCAAGGAAAATGATTGTTCTTATTCTTGTGTGCATTTCAATGGCATGCTTTTTAAAATCTTATTCTTCAACTAAGCCCTAAGTTATCCTCCAGAGGGACACTATATTCAGAGGGTGAAAATGGTGCAGTGTTGTTCTTTGTTATGCAGCTTACATTTATTTAAATTAGTTTATATGTTTCTGAGAGATATGACAGTATTTGAGACTAAACTAAAGGTGGGTGGAGATTTTCAGGGAAGGGAACATTTTAACACTTCTGGAAAGAGTTGTAGAAAGAACAATAGATGTGTTCTAAAGGAGTTGAAGAGGAGCAGACACCCTGTAAAGTTGTCACCTGTTGAAAGTTTTGCTAGATCGCCCTTGTCTGGGGTGGGTCCCAAGCTGAAAATACTTTCAGGCTGACGGAATATCTTTTTTTGTGTCAGGACTTGTCCCTGCAGGAAAAACTTCTAAAGATTGCAGTTTGAGAAAGCAGAGTGAATAGAGTGAAGGGAGAGTGACACGGTAACAGATACAAATAGAAGGGGCATCTGATCTTGTTCTCTGTTTTGAACCACTTTTAAATTAAAGTCCAAACTTGGGTCCTCCTTGTGACAACAGAAATTAGGAATCCTGCAGAAGTAGCGCCCTTAACCCATGTGGAGAAGGATGTGCATTCCACTGTTCTGTAGTGACCACCTCAGACCAACTAAATATCAGAATTAATAGGTTCAGAAGCAGCCTCATAAAGCCCTTTCCAGCTAGCATAAAGGTTTACATACTGCATGATCTTTATCTAGAATGGGCTATCCAAGAGGAACTCCCTGATAGCCAGGGTAAGCCCCCTGGTGGGCCGGGCCAGTTCGTTAATCTGCCCTGTCCGCAGGTTCGGCCGATCGTGGCTCCCACTGGCCGTGGTTTGCCGCTCCAGGCCAATGGGGGCTGCGGGAAGTGGCGCGGGCTGAGGGATGTGCTGGCTGTCGCTTCCCACAGCACCCATTGGCCGGGAGCAGCGAACCGCTGCCAGTGGGAGCCACGATCGGCCGAACCTGCGGACGCGGCAGGTACACAAATTGGCCCGGCCCACCAGGGGGCTTACCCTGGAGGGCTGTGTGCCAAATGTTGCTGATCCCTTAGCGAGGCTGTTCTCAGGGGTGACAGATGACAGAACAAGGAGCAATGGTCTCAAGTTGCAGTGGGGGAGGTCTAGGTTGAATATTAGGAAAAAACTATTTCACTAGGAGGGTGGTGAAGCACTGGAATGGGTTCCCTAGGGGAGATGGTGGAATCTCCATCCTTAGAGATTTTTAAGGTCCGTCTTGACAAAACCCTGGCTGGGATGATTTAGTTGGGTTTGGTCCTGCTTTGAGCAGGGGCTTGGACTAAAGACCTCCTGAGGTTTTTTTCCAACCCTAGTCATCTGATTCTTCTGTGATTAAAATCTACCTTTTATAGTTGTTAAATTTATTTCTTGTTTAGAATATAATCCAGTTTGTGTAATACATAATTGGGGGGAGGAGGTGGTAAGAGGTTGTGCATACCTTCCTCCACGTTGAGGGAAGAGGCGGATTTCATAATATACCTTTGGGTCTGCACTCCAAGGGAGATGGGCACCTGAGTGGTGGGGCAAATCCCTTAAGCTGAGTCTTCTCAGAGCTGATCTCAGTGTTTGTGATGATCTGCAGTTGAGTGTGTCCCTGCCTGTGTGTGTGCTGGAGAGGGCTTAAGACCGTGGCTCAGCAAGACAGGTTAAAAGGGGCCCATGCTGGCAGAATAGGCGGGCTCAGTGGTATCTCAGCACATCATGTGGCATCTTGAAGGGGAGCAACCCATCACATCTTCCTTAAAAAAAACTGATAAAAAGAAAACTTCGGTAAAATTGAGGGAAAGGGGATAGAGGAAGGACAGGAAAGACGGTAGCTTTAATATTTTGCTGGCTAGTAAGTCAGATACCAGGTCATTGGTATTTCAGTAGTTTGATATGATCACTATATTTTCCTCACTACTGCGCCCCAAACATCCAGATAATGTTAAAACTTCATAAAGGAGCTCTGATAACAGTATTGCCATATGATGTTGAATATCTGCAAACACAAGACACTTGCTGTGTTAACTTTATCTTCCTGGAGTAGCGATATCTTTTTTTTAAATTCAGATTTAGTGCTTCTAATTTTGTACAGAAAAATCTGAATTTGGAATATTTAGCTGTTAATTTCTTAAAAGCATCTGATTGCCTATAATCTTCATAAACTTTATTTTTTAGTCGCTGATACAGATTGCAATTTAATTACCAAGACCTGCTAGGTTATGTGTTCTGATGGTTTAGTGAAGGCTGTGCTGTAAGACTATGAAATACAAGTATCTTCAACTATGCAAAAACTGACATAAATCAGTTTTATTTTGTAAAATTCCATCCTTTCACTGAATAATTAATTCTTTGTGGAGAATAAAATAAATATATTACACTATATTTTTTGTAAAAAGAAAAGGAGTACTTATGGCACCTTAGAGACTAACAAATTTATTAGAGCATAAGCTTTCGTGAGCTACAGCTCACTTCATCGGATGCATTTGGTGGAAAAAACAGAGGGGAGATTGATATACACACACAGAGAACATGAAACAATGGGTTTATCATACACACTGTAAGGAGAGGTTTCAGAGTAGCAGCCGTGTTAGTCTGTATTCGCAAAAAGAAAAGGAGTATTTGTGGCACCTTAGAGACTAACAAATTTATTAGAGCCTAAGCTTTCGTGAGCTACAGCTCACTTCATCGGATGCATCCGATGAAGTGAGCTGTAGCTCACGAAAGCTTAGGCTCTAATAAATTTGTTAGTCTCTAAGGTGCCACAAGTACTCCTTTTCTTTTTACTGTAAGGAGAGTGATCACTTAAGATAAGCCAGCAGCAGGGGGGGGGAAAGGAGGAAAACCTTTCATGGTGACAAGCAAGGTAGGCTATTTCCAGCAGTTAACAAGAATATCTGAGGAACGGTGGGGGGGGGGAATAACATGGGGAAATAGTTTTACTTTGTGTAATGACTCATCCATTCCCAGTCTCTATTCAAGTCTAAATTAATTGTATCCAGTTTGCAAATTAATTCCAATTCAGCAGTCTCTCATTGGAGTCTGTTTCTGAAGCTTTTTTGTTGAAGGATAGCCACTCTTAGGTCTGTAATCGAGTGACCAGAGATTGAAGTGTTCTCCAACTGGTTTTTGAATGTTATAATTCTTGACGTCCGATTTGTGTCCATTCGTTCTTTTACGTAGACTGTCCAGTTTGACCAATGTACATGGCAGAGGGGCATTGCTGGCACATGATGGCATATATCACATTAGTAAATGCGCAGGTGAACGAGCCTCTGATAGTGTGTCTGATGCGATTAGGCCCTATGATGGTGTCCCCTGAATAGATATGTGGACAGAGTTGGCAACGGGCTTTGGCATCCTAGCCACTATGGATGTAGAAGCCCTCTACACCAACATTCCACACAAAGATGGACTACAAGCCGTCAGGAACAGTATCCCCAATAATGTCACGGCTAACCTGGTGGCTGAACTTTGTGACTTTGTCCTCACCCATAACTATTTCACATTTGGGGACAATGTATACCTTCAAGTCAGCGGCACTGCGATGGGTACCCGCATGGCCCCACAGTATGCCAACATTTTTATGGCTGACTTAGAACAACGCTTCCTCAGCTCTCATCCCCTAATGCCCCTACTCTACTTGCGCTACATTGATGACATCTTCATCATCTGGACCCATGGAAAAGAAGCTCTTGAGGAATTCCACCATGATTTCAACAATTTCCATCCCACCATCAACCTCAGCCTGGACCAGTCCACACAAGAGATCCACTTCCTGGACACTACGGTGCTAATAAGCGATGGTCACATAAACACCACCCTATATTGGAAACCTGCTGACCGCTATTCCTACCTACATGCCTCTAGTTTTAATCCAGATCATACCACACGATCCATTGTCTATACAGCCAAGCTCTACGATATAACCGCATTTGCTCCAACCCCTCAGACAGAGACAAACACCTACAAGATCTCTATCATGCATTCCTACAACTACAATACCCACCTGCTGAAGTGAAGAAACAGATTGACAGAGCCAGAAGAGTACCCAGAAGTCACCTACTACAGGACAGGCCCAACAAAGAAAATAACAGAACGCCACTAGCCATCACCTTCAGCCCCCCAACTAAAACCTCTCCAACGCATCATCAAGGATCTACAATCTATCCTGAAGGACGACCCATCACTCTCACAGATCTTGGGAGACAGGCCAGTCCTTGCTTACAGACAGCCCCCCAACCTGAAGCAAATACTCACCAGCAACCACACAACAGAACCACCAACCCAGGAACCTATCCTTGCAACAAAGCCTGTTGCCAACTCTGTCCACATATCTATTCAGGGGACACAATCATAGGGCCTAATCGCATCAGCCACACTATCAGAGGCTCGTTCACCTGCGCATCTACTAATGTGATATATGCCATCATGTGCCAGCAATGCCCCTCTGCCATGTACATTGGTCAAACTGGACAGTCTCTACGTAAAAGAATGAATGGACACAAATCAGATGTCAAGAATTATAACATTCAAAAACCAGTTGGAGAACACTTCAATCTCTCTGGTCACTCGATCACAGACCTAAGAGTGGCTATCCTTCAACAAAAAAGCTTCAAAAACAGACTCCAACGAGAGACTGCTGGATTGGAATTAATTTGCAAACTGGATACAATTAACTTAGGCTTGAATAGAGACTGGGAATGGATGAGTCATTACACAAAGTAAAACTATTTCCCCATGTTATTTTCCCCCCCCCACACCCCACCCCACCCCACCCCCCACTGTTCCTCAGATGTTCTTGTTAACTGCTGGAAATAGCCTACCTTGCTTGTCACCATGAAAGGTTTTCCTCCTTCCCCCCCCCCCCCCCCGCTGCTGGTGATGGCTTATCTTAAGTGATCACTCTCCTTACAGTGTGTATGATAAACCCATTGTTTCATGTTCTCTGTGTGTGTGTATATATCAATCTCCCCTCTGTTTCTTCCACCAAATGCATCCGATGAAGTGAGCTGTAGCTCACGAAAGCTTATGCTCTAATAAATTTGTTAGTCTCTAAGGTGCCACAAGTACTCCTTTTCTGTTTGCGAATACAGACTAACACGGCTGCTACTCTGAAACCTATATTTTTTGTGATTATGTTGGGGTCTAATACAGAAGTAGTAGTTTTCTGTAGTTTGATAGCACTGAATTTGCAGGAGGAGGAAGATTCAGGATCTGTTTTAATCTAAGATGTGGGATACATTTCTTTTAAAATAAAAAACTGAAAATTTTGTAAAATACAAAACCTTATATTAAAGTGACACTTGCTAAACCTCCTTGCCCTGCTCATAATTGACAAAGATGTCAGCATCCGTGTTGCAGTCCTGTCAGTAGCATTTTTGGCTCCTATTGGTCTGTGAGATGAGCAGTTCTCCATGAGCAGCAATGATGGATATCTGCTCAAGTAGAAAATCCATGTATTCCAAGGCTTTGGGGTTTCGCGGCAGGTTTCCCACAGTTTTTGCTATGTTCTATACGAGCTAAGCCGGGGTGGCCAAACTTACTGACCCTCTGAACTGCATATGACAATCTTCAGAAGTTTGAGCGCCAGGGTGTGCCTGCTGCGGTTAGGGGCTTCTGCCCCACAGGAGGCATCTGTGGGGCTCGGGGCTTCAGTCCTGCTCCTGCTGAAGCCCCAAACCCTGGCAGGTGCATCCCATGGGAATAAAGCCCTGAGGACCCCCCCCCTCGGTAGAAACCAGTACCCCACCACCCTGCTGCAAGGCAGAGGTCCCGAGCTCTGTCTCTTCTCCCCCTTCCCATCCCAATCTGTAGGTGGGGAATGGGGGGGGGGAGTAGAGGGGGTTCCGGGAGCTGCACTTTAACTGTAAAAGAGCCGTATGTGGCTCACGAGCCGCAGTTTGACCACCCCTGAGCTAAGCCTTCATTTTAAAAATTTGTAATTTCTGATTGTAACATCAGGATACAAATCAATGCAGTAATTGTCTTGAGTCTGCAGGCTGAAAATGAGGTACAGATGTCTCAATTTAATTCAGTTTAACTGGTTGTCAGAAGATCAAAATCAGATTCAAAGTTCAACATAGTTTTGAACTTTTTCATGTCATGTTTTCCTGTAGGAGAAACACCTAGCTCTAATGGTCTTTATTCATTAAACCTAGACATACCTATCACATTTTTGATTCCTTTTATTTGAAAGATCTTTCTTTAGGAAGACGTTTCAAATTTTGAATGTATAAATATTTATTTATTTGAAGGCGTTACAGTGCTTAAAAACTAAGGTAAAATGATATTTTGCTGTATGTCATCAGTTTCTTTAAAAAATTTTCATGGGACTCTGCGACTTTGTGTACAGCATTGTATAAACTATATTCAGAAACATTTATTCCATCTCTAGTCTGTCTGCATGCCAGTGCAGGCCTAAAAAAAGTACACTCAGCAGACTCAGGTGGGCTCTGACCCCATGACATCTTGCAGCCTAATCAAGGATTGTGCCCCTAAACCTACAAACCGGATAAGTGTGGTCCAAAAACAACAATCAGTCTCTTCTGTTAGGTATTGCCTCCCTCCTTTACTGCTCTCAGGAATTCACTCCCAGCTCTTCAGCCTTCTTTAGTCACATGGCCCTAGGAAGAGTCTATGTTGATCTCGTTCCCTCCACCTGGGGTCCCTTACTGTCTTATTCTGTGGGCATTTGGAGATGGCTCCCTTCTGCCTCCTAGCAGTGTCTGGGATTATTGCTTTAAGAACCCTCTCAAGCTGGCTCAACTGCAGCTCTGTCATCCGTCTGCTCTGGGATGCAAAGCATTTATCTCACTGGTTCATTCATTGACTCTTCATGCTGCCAGTTCCGTTATTGAGACACATGGGTAACAGATCCAGTGCATAAGTGCACCCTGGGGTGAATAAATTATCGAAGTTTCAGTGATTCTCAATAGCAGGTGCTGCAGTGCAGGTTTAGGGGATGGAGAGAAGGAAACAAATGGACTTTCCCTGCCATCCCCATTCTCTCTTGCAGCAAGTAAATTTGAAGCCTCATTTCCCTGACACTAACTAAAATTGAAACCAAAGACTTTGTGGAGAACTGCAGGATAGACTCAGCTCACACACTCAGAAGCCAGGCCTGAGGGTTGTGGTGCAGGGTTTCCCTTCTGGGTAAATCTGTAGTACCCATCTCTGCTGGTATGTGCAGGGGATCAGGGAGGGTGAGGCATCTTGGACCTTGTCTAAGTTTTGTAACATTTTCAAGCTGTCACCTGGCGCACATCGCACACAACTACTAAGATACAGAAAGCTCCACATAACCTTTACAACTTAAGGGGGAAAGGAGGCTACATCAAATATTATGACAATATTATTGTCTTGGTAAAAACTTCTGCTTTTATAAAAAGCCTAAACTAGCAACTTATCCTTTCTCATAAGAGCACAAAGATGAGCAGCGTTAACATAAATTACTCAGAATGGCTATAAAACATATTCAAAAGTATAACGAATGGTCACGTCAACAATGTATCAGGATTTCACTCCAATTCATACTAAATAGTATCAGAGAAGGACACATTTTACAAATGGGTTTAATTCTTTGCTCAGTAGTGACATGGCTTGCTACTGGTGTCTCTATGTGATAAGGTATCATAGTGCACGGCAACAAGGGAAGGGGTATAGATTTGCTAGGGGAACATTAATTGTGAATTTCCTGACTCTTGTGGATTTAATTTCAACCCTAATTCTGCCTTGGCACTAAACTTCATCTTCTTTCAGTGGTAACATGGGATCTCTATCTTGAACTCTTTCTGGCATTGGTGCTTTGACCTATGAAATGTTATGTGTTTTGTGCAGATGTTGCTTGCTCTTCTAGAAATTCATGTTTGAATCGATGTCATCTTTTAGTTCCTGGCTTTTGTCAAGTCAATTTTTAATTTACGTAATAAAAATAAACTGGATCTTCCACAGCTATCAGGCCCTCATCATTCTGTTCTTGCTGCTTGTTTGGCAGCAGCAAAATCAGACAACACAGAATGGCCTGTCAGCAAAGGAGGTAGTTCAAGGACGCTGAGCTGGCCTGTTGAATATTGGCATGAAATTTGGGGAGATGTAAATGTTGCAACAAATGTACAAATATAGCAATGCATTTGCCAACTTAGGGTTTTATAGACTGCAAAATTATACTGTTTGTGATAGTCTCTGCCATACATTTCGTGTAATTGAAATGTAAATAGATCTTAATTTGTATGGGATTTGTTTCTGCCACTAATTCCATGTTACTTTTTGCAATATGCTCTTGTAACCCTGTTACAATCATTTTATGAGAATTGGTTTCTTAATTAAAGCCAAGAAAAAGTACCAGTTTTTTTCTTAATGACACTAATTTATGAAGAAGTTAGGATTTAGCTTTAGGTTATTTTTTTTTCCAGTTCAGAGAAACATAATTAGGTTTTAAACTCATTCTTTTATATGTAGTTCAGAAAATGATTTTATCGTTATTTTCTTTCTAATGGCAGACAAGTTGGAATGGAAATACTGTTGCTTAACATAAAAGACAGTTAGCATATGTTATGGAGTTTGGAGTAGATGTACTAAATAGTAATTTGGAATGATGAAAGGTAACCGCCTAGCAGCTTGTTAGTTTGATACATCTCTGCCATCTCCTATGAGCTCATGAGCTGTTTTGTGTTTGGAGTGTATCTCTTCAGAGACAAAATAATCAAAAGAACCAGTGTTCCAGGATAAATATGCTTTTCTGGACATTTGGTAGGGGGCGGGGTAGGAGTATTTAAGAGTAAATTTAGTGCTAAGGAAAGGTCCAGACACATGGCATTATCAGTCAAAGTTTGTTAGCCAAACAATAGCTTGAAAACGCCTCTCTGTCACCAACAGAGATTAATGCAATGAATACCTGTTACCATTCACTAGGCTTTGCCCCCTCTGCCAGCTCACTGAACCCTTTTGTCTCATCCTCCCATCTGCACCTGTTCGTTTTTCATATGGTACTCTATAGCCTCCAAGTGTGCCTGGCCTTTTTGCACTATTTACTTGTCGGTACATATGTCTCTTGGGATCTGACCCAGTCACCCGAAGCATACAAGTTCCTGTTTCCAAGACTGTCTTTGAAAACTCTCATTTTAGCCATCAACCATAGAACCCTGCCTTCATGGCTTACTTCATTCTTCACAACACGTTAAACATCAAGTTAAAAATCAAAGTAGGCACTTGAAGCATGTCAGAGGTACTGCTTACTATGCTTTTATGCTGCACCCTTTTCTCCTTTCTTACCACTAGTAAAGTTAGGCTGTTGGTGGTTTGATCTGGAAGAGGGTTTTGAATGTACAATGTTGAGGGAGATCAAAGAAGCAACTAACTCAGTGAAATGGTAATAATGGGAAACGTCAATTACCAACATCCAAACTTTTAAAACATCACAATGGGGCAACGTTTAGGGAAATGGTTGCTTGATTTACTAGAGTACTTCTTGAAATACCTAGTCCTAAAGCACACAAGAAAGAGTTTTTTCTTGACTTATTTCTAACTGAGATACAGAAGTTGGTCAAAAAAGTAATTACATGTTAACAGCTGTTGGTGATTATAATTTAAGTACTGCATCCTCAGGGAGGAATTTCATATAAAAAATAAACCTGTCACTATGCACTTAGCTTTAGAAAGGGGAGATGGGGGGAAAAAGGGAGCTGATCAAAAAGGCCTAAAGTAAAAACTTAGGAAAGTAAAATCCTTAGCCTAAAATAGATACAAAGACTGTGCATATCCCTAAACTGAAAAGGAAACAGGAAGGTAAAAGAGATGTGGTTAATTGTCGGAGATGAAGAGTATTCAAGCCAAACCAATATTCTTCCAAAAATGGAAATGCAACATTAGTGAAACTAATAAAAAAAAAAAAAACCCATAAACCATGGCAGATGAAATATATACATATGTTTAATTTATGAAGACAGGGATTTTTGGTTGGTTGAGTTCAGGAGTTGAGTTGGTTGAGTTCAGGATCCTGACGCAGGGAAGAAAGGTAAGCAGCAGGATACGGACCCTGGACTTCAGGAAAGCAGACTTTGACTCCCTCAGGGAACAGATGGCCAGGATCCCCTGGGGGACTAACATGAAAGGGAAGGGAGTCCAGGAGAGCTGGCTGTATTTCAAGGAATCCCTGTTGAGGTTACAGGGACAAACCATCCCGATGAGTCGAAAGAATAGTCGAAAGAATAGTAAATATGGCAGGCGACCAGCTTGGCTTAATGGTGAAATCCTAGCGGATCTTAAACATAAAAAAGAAGCTTACAAGAAGTGGAAGGTTGGACATATGACCAGGGAAGAGTATAAAAATATTGCTCGGGCATGTAGGAAAGATATCAGGAGGGCCAAATCGCACCTGGAGCTACAGCTAGCAAGAGATGTCAAGAGTAACAAGAAGGGTTTCTTCAGGTATGTTGGCAACAAGAAGAAAGCCAAGGAAAGTGTGGGCCCCTTACTGAATGAGGGAGGCAAGCTAGTGACAGAGGATGTGGAAAAAGCTAATGTACTCAATGCTTTTTTTGCCTCTGTTTTCACTAACAAGGTCAGCTCCCAGACTGCTGTGCTGGGCATCACAAAATGGGGAAGAGATGGCCAGCCCTCTGTAGAGATAGAGGTGGTTAGGGACTATTTAGAAAAGCTGGACGTGCACAAGTCCATGGGGCCGGACGAATTGCATCCGAGAGTGCTGAGGGAATTGGCGGCTGTGATTGCAGAGCCCTTGGCCATTATCTTTGAAAACTCGTGGCGAACGGGGGAAGTCCCGGATGACTGGAAAAAGGCTAATGTAGTGCCCATCTTTAAAAAAGGGAAGAAGGAGGATCCTGGGAACTACAGGCCGGTCAGCCTCACCTCAGTCCCTGGAAAAATCATGGAGCAGGTCCTCAAAGAATCAATCCTGAAGCACTTAGAGGAGAGGAAAGTGATCAGGAACAGTCAGCATGGATTCACCAAGGGAAGGTCATGCCTGACTAATCTAATCGCCTTTTATGATGAGATTACTGGTTCTGTGGATGAAGGGAAAGCAGTGGATGTATTGTTTCTTGACTTTAGCAAAGCTTTTGACACGGTCTCCCACAGCATTCTTGTCAGCAAGTTAAGGAAGTATGGGCTGGATGAATGCACTATAAGGTGGGTAGAAAGCTGGCTAGATTGTCGGGCTCAACGGGTAGTGATCAATGGCTCCATGTCTAGTTGGCAGCCGGTGTCAAGTGGAGTGCCCCAGGGGTCGGTCCTGGGGCCCGTTTTGTTCAATATCTTCATAAATGATCTGGAGGATGGTGTGGATTGCACTCTCAGCAAATTTGCGGATGATACTAAACTGGGAGGAGTGGTAGATACGCTGGAGGGGAGGGATAGGATACAGAAGGACCTAGACAAATTGGAAGATTGGGCCAAAAGAAATCTAATGAGGTTCAATAAGGATAAGTGCAGGGTCCTGCACTTAGGATGGAAGAATCCAATGCACCGCTACAGACTAGGGACCGAATGGCTCGGCAGCAGTTCTGCGGAAAAGGACCTAGGGGTGACAGTGGACGAGAAGCTGGATATGAGTCAGCAGTGTGCCCTTGTTGCCAAGAAGGCCAATGGCATTTTGGGATGTATAAGTAGGGGCATAGCGAGCAGATCGAGGGACGTGATCGTTCCCCTCTATTCGACACTGGTGAGGCCTCATCTGGAGTACTGTGTCCAGTTTTGGGCCCCACACTACAAGAAGGATGTGGATAAATTGGAAAGAGTACAGCGAAGGGCAACAAAAATGATTAGGGGTCTAGAGCACATGACTTATGAGGAGAGGCTGAGGGAGCTGGGATTGTTTAGTCTGCAGAAGAGAAGAATGAGGGGGGATTTGATAGCTGCTTTCAACTACCTGAAAGGGGGTTTCAAAGAGGATGGCTCTAGACTGTTCTCAATGGTAGCAGATGACAGAACGAGGAGTAATGGTCTCAAGTTGCAATGGGGGAGGTTTAGATTGGATATTAGGAAAAACTTTTTCACTAAGAGGGTGGTGAAACACTGGAATGCGTTACCTAGGGAGGTGGTAGAATCTCCTTCCTTAGAGGTTTTTAAGGTCAGGCTTGACAAAGCCCTGGCTAGGATGATTTAACTGGGACTTGGTCCTGCTTTGAGCAGGGGGTTTGGACTAGATGACCTTCTGGGGTCCCTTCCAACCCTGATATTCTATGATTCTATGATTTTTGAAGAGTAAATAGCCACAGAGAGAGACAATAAATGTTTTAAATATATGTGAAGCAGAAAGCTTGCAAAAGAATGAGTAGGTCAACTGGATTATCAGAGAGTAAAAAAGAGAAATTGAGGCAGACAAGTCCATAGCAGAGAAGCTGAATTTTCTCTGCATCAGTTGCCTTTCCACAGAAGATGCTGGGAGATAATTACCCAATACCTATTCTGTCAGGTAATAAAATTTAAGGTGGTGTCAACTCAGGTGGTACTGGAGCAATTTGGCCTCCTATAGTCAATTAGAATTCTTTGTGTCAGAAAATTTTAGGTGGTCAGATCAGGAAAAAGGTATCCAACCAGATAACTTTTTAAAGTAAAAATTACATTGATTTAGCTGATGCTTTTGTCAAATTTTTTTTACACTTGTTAATTGCCAGTCTTGCGCTTACAAGTTAAAGGACAAGAGACGCATCTGAGCTGAGTTAGCAAAACTAAAATTGGCTGCAATACAAATCAGATGTCTAATAAGCTGTATAGTGAGCATCCTCCTGGTGGAATGGGGTGCACATGCTGAGCTCGAACTCCACATGGCAGACTATTTAATGATTGACAAATATGGATCCTATTAGCATGAAATTGGTGCTTAGCCAGTAACATTTTTTGAAGATCCCATACATTTTAAAAAAAACCTCACTCTCTTGAAACAAGCATTTTTTAGCTTTGTATCTCTGGCAACTTTGTTTCTCCCACAACATGAGAATTTTTAAAATATTGCACTGAATTCTGTAATAAAAATGTATTTGGGATGGGGACGCCATAAAATAATTGTAGAATCCATTGCCTTCATGATGTGATAACTAGACATTTAACTTCATGTGGTGTTTTTGTTTTGAATGTATATGGTCTACTTCAGTTTTTTCCTCCACAGATGTAAACTGCAGTAATAAAACAAAACAGTGTGTGTGGGGTATGACTCACTCAGGTGCGTTTATTTTTTGCATTTGCATAGAGTGAAGACAGTCCGAGTCCTAAGAGACAACGCCTTTCTCATTCAGTCTTTGACTATACAGCCGCATCACCAGCCCCATCACCGCCAATGCGACCATGGGAGATGACATCAAATAGGCAGCCTCCTTCAGCTCGACCCAACCAACATCACTTCTCAGGGGAACGATGCAACACACCTGCACGCAACAGGAGGAGGTAAATGGATTAGTCAGGTTGTGGAGTGGTTTCTTGCTAGCCTGTCTGCTGATTCACGCAAGACCTTTTTCAAGGCAGCAGTGATTCATTAGCATTAGAAGTGAAGTATTCCTAGCCGAAGACTGCTAGTTATACAAGACTATATGATAAATACTAATTTTGAAAAATTTGTTGATAAATATTTGCTATTATCGCTGCTGAAAACTGGTATTGGAAGTAATTAATGAGGTCAATGAAGTCTTCCTATAATTTTGTGTGGACATGTGCAGTTTGAGAGGGTGGTTGCTCCTTAGCATTTTCAGTCAGAATCCATTTATTTCTCTAATACTGCACATTACATTAGTGTGTCAGAAAATCAACCAAAAACTAAAGATTCCTATTTCTGGACAGGCTACTACTACTAGTAGTAGACTAATTATTTTTATAGTGCAATAAACGTGCATGACACTTACACAACTTACAACTTTGTCTTTCCCTAATAAACGTGCAATCTAATTTCAAATTATACAGAATCATAGAATATCAGGGTTGGAAGGGACCTCAGGAGTCATCTAGTCCAACCCCCTTCATGAGAATGAATAAAACTGACAAGGTTGATGCAAGTAGTATCATGTGATTGCTTAGATGTGTGGTGAATGTATTGCAAGGTTTTTTACTTTTTTATCTTAGTTTAGTTTTGGGCTATGGTTCATAAGCCTCTTTGAAGCAGAGTTTTTAGAATAAGCTCAATTAGTCATGGAAGAATAGAGTTTTGGGTGGCTATGTTGAACTGGTGCCTGCACCAGTGTGTTGTAAAGCTTAAAAATAAAGACCTCTTCACTATTCCAGTTAATTATCCAAAACACAAGCGTTTGCTCCCTCACAATAGGTTTTGGAACTGTTTGTCACCTAATACGAATTTAAAACACATTTCCCTATGTTTGCTTCAGAAAAAAGTGATACTTTACATTCTCCAGCTTTAGGAGAAGCCACACATTTTTATGAATGCAAAAACCAGGATTTGAGACCAGAAATAGACTCTCTTCTATCCCCAAAGTTAAAAATTGTCAACTGGCATTTTGTTAGTTTACTGAAGCTATAGCACATTGTTACTTAATTTAAAGAAGTCTTTTAGGATCACAAATCCTGGAAGCTTCGGGTCACAACTTGCAAAATTATATTTGTTTTCATACAACCAGCAATCAAAACTAATAATGCAAGTCAATGAGTTGATTTCTTGGATTATTGCATAGAGAGAGGCAGTGGGGTCCAGTGGATAGGCAATTGTCTTGTGATTCTGGAGACCTTTATTTTATTTTCAGCTCTTTCACTGACATTCAACTGTGAACCTCTGTTTTACTCTCTTGTTTTCGGTCTTGTCTGTTTAGACTGTCACCTTCTCAGGGCAGGAACTCTCTGTACGGTGCCTAGCACAGTGGGCCTCGAACTTGCTTGGGGTTTCAAGGCACCATTGTAATACAAATAAAAAGTAGATTACTAGTAAAATAAGTTCAATAGGCTTTTACATAATTCTGTTTAAAAGTGAAGTTAATTTTCCCTTCTTCTGATGAACTTGCTTCAAGTTTTATCAGGTTTAGTCTCTGTCACTATGTATATCCATTAATCTGTTACCATTAATCAAAACTGGTGTGTGCTCTGACTGGAGACTGTTTTAAAGCTGTCTGTCACCAAATGGCTAGCAAATACATCAGTATTGCCAACACCAAGCATTTAAAAAAAAGTTAGACCCCAGAAAATCTTGATTCAAAATAAGCTTTCTTTGTTACAGGTTTCAGAGTAGCAGCCGTGTTAGTCTGTATTCGCAAAAAGAAAAGGAGTACTTGTGGCACCTTAGAGACTAACAAATTTATTAGAGCATAAGCTTTCGTGAGCTACAGCATCCGATGAAGTGAGCTGTAGCTCACGAAAGCTTATGCTCTAATAAATTTGTTAGTCTCTAAGGTGCCACAAGTACTCCTTTTCTTTCTTTGTTAGTCTGCCTTCTTCCCTCTACAGGCTCAAAAATCAGCTGTCATCCCACTTTGTGATTATTTAGGTTCAACATTCACCCGTACATACACAGTGGAAGCAAAGGTGGACTTCCCTCAGCTGCAGGGAAAGGGTCTGCACAGTTTGCTCTCTACTATTTGGGAAGATGGAGCTTCTGTGTTTTCCTCATCCATCCTTTCCCTGCCACACTCCAGCTTCCATCCCCATTCTTCATACCTCCCCTGATATGTAACACACCACCTTCCCTCTGCCTTCTTAGTCTTGTACCCTCATGTTCCTCCACATCTGCTCCATGGCAGTAACTCTGGTACTCTACTCCCTGATTGAGAACATTTAAAAAATTACTGGGGGAAAAAAGTACTTATGTGAACAGCTAAATACAGAGAACAGGAATCTCTAGTTACAGACAGTTGTGATTTGTTGTTACTGGCTAAGACCTGCATGCATCTCGTTATATTTAGTTTTTGCTCCGTTTCCTCAACCTTTGTTCATTTGTTTGGTCCACAAATTATGCTTTGTCTTTTAAGTTTTTAGAGACAGACTGTCATTTACAATTTTTTTCTATTACCCAGCACAATGGGGCCCAAACTGGTTGAGGCCTGTGAGCACTACTGCAATATGAATGTTAAGTGCAAGTTGTGACTACTTTGCATGAGACATTCCCAGTAATTCCAAGTTAGTCATCTGCTAGAGTTACACATCTGGAAGTTATCTCAGAGTTTCACCTAAGGAAAGGGACATTTCTTTGCAATCTGACGTGTATCTGATCACCTAGGAGAAGTCTGTTTTGCATCAAGTTCTGTTTTTTCCAGAGTACTACGTTCTGTGCTGCCCATAAATCAGTATATAGAAAAGTGCCCAAAAAGTGTTGACAGTTTTTGTTTTTGTTATGCTTTGTTTCCTTCTGGGTATTTAACAGAAGTAAAGCTTGACCTTTGGCACTACTTGTGGAAAGGTAAAGGCAGAACTGAAGCTAAAAATGCTACAGTGTCTAAAGATAAATGGCAGGGGAAACTAAGGCATCTCTGCTGGGTTTAGTTTTTTCAAAATGTTGAAACTGCCATCAGTGACTTTAACCACTCCAAGAACTTTTCCAAACCCAAGTCCTTCCTTCATATGATGTTATAGCTTTGCACTGATGTTAGCTGAGGGTTGGATATGTGCTACTGTAAACAGTCTGATTTATATATGAAGTTTAAAGGTGCATATAAAGGAAGTTTAAATCTGAATTCACTAAAACTGAAATCTTGCTACGTGCATTAAAGTTACAAAAATTATATAGGTCTGTCTTATCTATAATGATGTACAACCGCAAACAAGTGGATTTTAGTTGTAATGCAATTTTTAGACATTTAAAAGCAGTCACTAACATAAAGCATACTTGAATATCTTGGGCAAGTTGATTTATATTGTAACTGACTGTGACATAGTACTGAATGTATACAACCTTAAAGCTAGATTTGTATCTGTGCAGCTTTATTTGATTGTCTTGTGTGACTATGGAAAGCACTGGGGGTAAATCTTTCCAGATTACACCAATAATAGCTATGTCAGCATAACTTTATTATTAGTTATGCAGAAATTAACAAACACACTATAATAGATTCCTAAAATGGAAGAATACAAGGGAAACATTTATCTGCTTATAAGATTTAAATCAGCAAAGCTCTCTGATACTATAACACAAGTAATTACAAGCAGGGTTGGTAACAACACTTATTAAGGTTACCTGACAGTTCCCATTATAAGACACTGTTTTCAATTTGCCAAACTTTAATAATTTGAGCTGAAATTTTCCATCCTGGAAAAGTTTTTGTCAGGGTGATTGGGGGGGGGGGGGGGGGCATTTCAACCAAAACAGTTTCAGCTGTTTTTGAGAATGAGAGTAAAAAACGTTATTTTGCCCATGTTAAAACATACTGGTGTCTTTTTCTTTGAGAAAAAGTACGCCATGCTTTGCAGCAGAGACTTGAAATTTGGCCAGAGGGTGGCCTATGTCAAATGTGCCTTTTCCTGTTCTTGTGAAAATCTGCCCAAATTTATATAAGACTTGGAAAAATTGCAGTTTGCATATGCTCTGTAGAAACTTGCTAGAGCACAGCTATTTCCCAAAGATTTCATCTGCAATGGGCATGCTGCAGTGACCAGGCAAGTCATCACTTAAACTAAACTTCTTACAGGTAGTCATTAATTGCTCAATTTCTGGGTGCTGACTTCAGACCCTGACATCTGATTAGCAGAAGGCCTGAGCGCACTCAGTTGCAAATGAAGTCAATAGAGCTGTACTTTGATCACCAAAGAGCTATGTTATGCTTCTTAATCAGATCTTAGGTGTCTCAAATTGGGCATCCAGAATGAGTGGATACTTTTTATATTAATCTGTCATAGTTCCACATCTGTAAAATGTGGATAATACCACCACCTTAGCTCACAAGGGTGGTGTGAAAATAAATGAAAATTGGTGAAGCATTCAGCTACTACAGTAAGTGCCATAGAAAAAGCTCATGAAGAAATTAATAATTCTATCTTCAGAGTAGGGTTTGAATAGTGTGCAGTAAATAAGGCCTGGGCCTACACATTGAATAATGAGGAGAAAACAAAATATTGAACAGCTGCTCATTTAGTGAGCACCATCCATTCTGTGCGCTGAATGAGTCAGGGCTCCTGTAGGGGGGAAAAAAGTATGTGATCATATCCTTGTAGACTGTATCTTCATGCATATATACAAGATTGCACAAGCAACCATAATCCTGGCATTTTCTAACTGTTGACTGCTTGACTTGGCAACCTTCATATTCTTTTAATGTATCTTGTGTCTACAATATCTGTATAAAAGTGCTTATGTTAATTTAGCTTATGCTGGTTCTCCTGATTGACATATATTGGTATAGTCACTGTGTATTGAAATAATTGCATGTGTACTAAGGCTTTTATCAGTATACTACTGTCGGTTTAAAAAATAAAATCACATCTCTAGCCGACATAATCTTGACAGAACTATCTAGTATAGACTTGTCCTCAGTATTGGATTATGTATGACATTGTTTGAGAGAGGGGCCTGTGGCAGTTTGTGACATGTCTTCCCATTTAATGTGTTCCCAGTCCTCCTGTTAGACGCCAGAGAGCGAGAAGGGATCGCCTGTCTCGACATAATTCCATTAGTCAAGACGAAAACTATCACCATCTCCCCTATGGACAGCAACAAGCAATAGAAGAGCCCCGAGCCTTCCACCCACCGAATGTATCCCCTCGTATGTTGCACCCAGCCGCTCATCCGCCACAGCAGAATGCAGTGATGGTTGACATTCATGAACAGGTGTGAGAATGTTGGGTGAACTCACTAAGGACACTGATTTCTCTAAGACTTTTTCAAAAAATCCAAGTAGTTGGCATTGAAGATAGAACACTGTGGTAACTACTGCTTGCCATTTGTTGTGGCAATTTCTTTCAAGAGTCATAATGGTGCATTAGTAACATACAGCAGTGAAAATATCATAAAATATTGGTTATAAAAAAAATCAAATAAAGCCTAACAGAGAGTGAAAGTTACCGATTTGGCCAAGGCAGCCATCGGCAAAGTTCCAAAGCCTTCATATCACACTTTTGAAACATAATTTTTCTGCTTCTGAAGTGAATTTAGTTTGAGAGGGGATGTGGTAGTTTATGAAGTAGTCATTCATAAACACTGAAATAAAATGCATATCTTTAGCTCTAGGTACTTTTACAAGATTAAAGTAGATAATATAAAAATAGAATTCACAATGCATATAAGCGACTGCCTTCATGTGGATAGGATCTGATAGACTACTGTTTTCAGCCCCAAATCTGTTACTCTATCCCTAAGCCCACTTCCTCCCCAAATGCCCCAGAAAGAAGTTAATTTTGCAGCATATCCCAAAAATTAAGTTTTATATTGTGAGATCAAGAGGTAGAGCAGTTTCCAGAATCAAGGACCCTCTGGAGAAAATGTCCCACTCGCATAGCCCCACCCTCTTCACATCAAAGGGCCTATAGCCCAAGTGCATTTGTTGACTGCAACTGCATAGCATCACATGGGGAGGGAGTTGGCCTGTCAGGTAGCCAGGTCGCAAACAGTTTAGAGCTTTATGTTAAAATTAACCTTTAAAACCTTTAAAACCTTGTCTGTAAACTAATGTGGTCAGTAATGGATAATGGATTGCTGTGCAAAGTTCTCCTCAATAAGCAGACATCTACATAGTGCACCTGTGAACTTTGAGTGTACAAGTTAACAGTCCTTTTGGCTGTCTCAGAATTTTTTTTCCTTATGTCTGAAAAGTGATCAGTTTGCTGGAGCACCTGAAAATGAAAACCAAATTTGTCCTCCCACTCTGGATGATGAGATTACATCAGCACATGTCTGGGGGAAAACAGATCCCACAGCACTGCTTCTGTGTCCTCTCTGCATCTTCTATGACCGGTGTGCCAATGTTGCCAAGGACTAGTCGCCATGGTTACTTGTGGGTCCTTCATGCTGGTCCTTGACACTGACTACTTCAAGGAAGGGATCACTTTCTCCTGGATGCCATGGTTGGTCTGCTCCATGAGAGAAGTAGTCCTCTCCTGACTCACATCTGGCACTGCCGTCAGTGCCTAGCAGGCATTGCGTAGAAACCTCTGCTAACCCTGCTACAAAAAGTCTGCAGTAGTGCCAGAGCTAAAGGCCAAAAGGCCACTTAGACTATCTCCCCGCAATGTTTTTGTCATAGAGGTATGCAAGACTGAAGCTTGGAGTTCTATTCAGTCATCTGTATAGTGATACTCGTTTGGTTCTGTAGCAGATCAGGAGAGCTGTTGTCTTTAATTTATATTAGGGCTATCAATTAATTGCCGTTAACTCAAGCAATTTAACTCAAAACAAATTAACTTGATTAAAAAATTGTGATTAATTGCAGCTTTAATTGCACTGTTAAACAATAATAGTATACCCTATTTATTATAAATATGTTCGGATGTTTTTCTACATTTTCAAATATATTGATTTTCAGTTATGCTAATGAAGCATGAAAGGGCATACAAATGTTTCGCATATCTGGCATGTAAATACCTTGCAATGCTGGCTACAACAGTGCCATGCAAACGCCTATTCTCACTTTCAGGTGACGTAAATAAGAAGTAGGCAGCAGTATTTTCCGTAAATGTAAACAGACTTGTTTGTCTTAGTGATTAGCTGAACAAGAAATAGGACTGAGTGGACTTGTTCGCTCTGAAGTTTTACATTGATTTATTGAGTTCAGTTACGTTAAAAAAAAATTCTGCATTTTTAAGTTGCACTTTCATGATAGAGATTTCACTACTGTACTTGTATGAGAAGAACTGAAAAATACTTTCTTTTAAAGTGCAAATATTTGTAATAAAAAATAATACAAAGTGAGCACTGTACTTGTATTCTGTGTTGTGACTGAAATCAATATATTTGAAAAATGTAGAAAACATCCAAAAATATTTAAATGGTATTCTGTTTAACATTGTGATTAAAACTGGGATTAATTGTGATTTCTTTTTAATCTTGCAATTAATTGCGATTAATTTTTTTTAAAAATTGAATAATTTTTAATTTATTTTTTAATTTTAATAATTTTTAAATAATTTATATTTATTTCCACCTGTGTACTGGTTTGTTCCTGCTTGTTAATTCCCCAAGAGCAGGATCCAGACAAGTAATTCATGAAGGAAGAAGAAGGGTTTTTCAAGATAATTGCCTTTTATGGTCCACACTCCTTGTCTCTCATTCTTTGGAGTCTTTACTGGAGATTTCTGATATAGTGTAAGGAAACCAAGCGTGGTGGGGGCCCTCTGTCTTTGGTGCCCTCGGGTTTGAATGTTGAGTTCTATTAGATGTTGCTGTTTCCCAGCCCTGGGCATTTTCAGACCAGGGGTTTGGGTCCTTATTGGCAGTTACCTCAAAGCACCACAATTACAGGTATGTAATCTTTCCCTTTCCAGCTTTTAAATTAGCCTTTGGTTTTATCCACTGTTCTGTTACGTTTATTTTAGACATTGCTTGAGCTTTCACCTTTGAGTGGGAATATGCAGAGATGGTTATCTTGGGGGAGAAAAAATTATCTGCATTTTTTTCTTCAATATCTCTGTGGAAAATCATTTAGTCACTCTTCCCATCAGAGTTTGGAAGATTGTTTAGCTACTTGTCCGTTTTTCCTTCTGATTTTAATTGGCTTTTATGTGGGAGTTACTGCCTCCTTTTGGAAAGGAACTAATCTGAACGTGAAGGGGCCCTACAGAACCTGAGATATACTGTTTGTGTTTCGGAGGATTTAATGTTTTGAGTTGAGAGTTCCCTCCCTGGCGTTGTTCAGGAAGCACTGATGTAAGAGCAATAATCTATTGAGGAGGATATTTTTTAAGAACAGGAATTACAGGTTTGTAACTTTCTTTTATACCCTCAGTGTAAAATGTGATTTTTCTGGTATTGAGGTGAAAGTTTGCCATTTTTAAATGGCAAACCATAACTGTTCAGAACCCTCTGAATTGTGTAAAGTAACAAAATTACTGAAAATTGTTTGTTTCAATGCAGATCCACCAGGGCACAGTCCCTGTTTCCTACACAGTAACAACAGTGGCACCACATGGGATTCCACTCTGCACAGGCCAGCACATACCAGCTTGTAACACACAGCAGGTCCCAGGATGTTCTGTGGTTTTCAGTGGACAGCACCTTCCCGTCTGCAGTGTGCCTCCTCCAGTAAGTAGGTTTATCTAATGACCCAAGCTTTCATCTCCAGTGTGTGGGGTGGGCCGCCTGGAGCTTCACAGCTAATGTGGTTTTTCAGTTTGCATCAGAGAAATCCACTCATCACTGGGGCAAAGTGTGGGTGTATAAGCAGATCTTTTAGCTTGATGTAGAGTTGCGTGTTTTATGTTTATGTACTTTTTTTCATAGTGGTGTAGTATTTTCTTATATTAACCTGTTTTAACTAAAGTCAGAACTAGCTTAGGCTCCAGTCTCTGGACACTCATCCATAGCTTCACAAAACAAGTTCAGAAATTTGGAGGAAAGGGTTTTTAAGTTAATCAAATAGTAGGAAGCCCACTAAAATAATTGACAGGGTGTAAGAGGCCCCCTCCCCTCAGAGGGTGTGCACGCATATACAAAATCATCCCTTCCAGCTATATCTCTAAAATCAATAATTTGTGTAAATACTAGCAAGATTTAAAAAAAAAAAAAAAAAAAAGACTAACACAGGCCAAAAAGATATCTCAACTATTTGGAAACACATTAACAAAGAAACTGTCAAAACATCCTTGTTTATCTAATAACCCTGAATCTCCCACATTGCTGGGAGCAGAATAACTGACTTGCCGAGATAACTCTTTCCTGTCTCAGACCTGAAATGGTACGAAGAGTTCATCCAGATACCAGATGAGGATAATACCATCCAGCTACATTAAATGCATACCACCTTGCTGTCAGAGAGAGAATTATCATTATGTAAGTGCTGACAGTGCACTCAGTATTGTACAAGAAACAAATTAAGTAGACGCCGCCCTGAGGAGTTCACACAATTCAGAAAACTGCCTTTTCATGTGTGTTTTTAAATAAGATAATAATGGAAAGAAACCATATGTTGTGTCTACACCCCAGTAATCATTTGGGACATATAGACTGCAGAGACACCTTTGTGTGGGCAGATGCATTTCTCTCAGTACCAATTCTTCTGTACCAGTCACACTACTGTGCACTTCTCTAGCCCCCACTTCCGTACTGATTCATTTTTTTTTCTACACAGTTAACTTTGCTTCGCAGTTCTAGAAGTTATGAAAATGGGGTGACTTAACATCGTGGTTTAGGGTGTGAACTAACATTGTGTAAGAACCTTAATTTTCTGAGTAAAGCGCTTTCCTGACTTCAGAGTTGATTTCTCAACTTTAACAATGCATAAATAAACCTTTGAATATGTAATATTTTTATGAAGGGTATATGCAGAAGCATATCAGTCCATTTTGCAACATTTTTTTAACATATGAACGTTGACAGCCCCAATTCACACCAGTATAACTTTTTTTTCCTTCCTTTTCAAACAGAATATTCATTCCCTTTCTAGCTCCTGTGTGCTTCAGAGTCTGTTTGAGCAGTGAAAATTGCTCATATAATTTGTAAAAAAAAAAAAAAAATTATGGGCTTGATTCTCATTTACACTAAAGACACTCTACCTTGTAAATTACATTCACAGCTATTTCAAGACCCTTTACACTGCCAGAGCAATCTATTTCAGAAGCTGCTGATGCATCTAAGTTGATGGACCAGGGACAGCAGTTTTAATTCACTTTATTAAGACCCCATTCACTCCCCATTGGATATCATCTTCAGCTTTCTGGCATTCTGTAATTTTCAGATGCCTGTTGGTAGCAGTTCGTCTTCATCGTTGTTTCTTTGCTGCGGCACCTCAATCCTATGCAGGGAGTAGGAGCTGTCAAAATTGAGGTAATTTGTTACATGGTCAGAGTGCCAGAGAAGCAGAGAGGAGAACTCTCCTACAGCCAAGCGCTACGATATAACTGCATTTGCTCCAACCCCTCAGACAGAGACAAACACCTACAAGATCTCTATCATGCATTCTTACAACTACAATACCCACCTGCTGAAGTGAAGAAACAGATTGACAGAGCCAGAAGAGTACCCAGAAGTCACCTACTATAGGACAGGCCCAACAAAGAAAACAACAGAACGCCACTAGCCATCACCTTCAGCCCCCAACTAAAACCTCTCCAACGCATCATCAAGTATCTACAACCTATCCTGAAGGACGAGCCATCGCTCTCTCAGATCTTGGGAGACAGACCAGTCCTTGCTTACAGACAACCCCCCAATCTGAAGCAAATACTCACCAGCAACCACACACCACACAACAGAACCACTAACCCAGGAACCTATCCTTGCAACAAAGCCCGTTGCCAACTCTGTCCACATATCTATTCAGGGGATACCATCATAGGGCCTAATCACATCAGCCACACTATCAGAGGCTTGTTCACCTGCGCATCTACCAATGTGATATATGCCATCATGTGCCAGCAATGCCCCTCTGCCATGTACATTGGCCAAACTGGACAGTCTCTACGTAAAAGAACGTATGGACACAAATCAGACGTCAAGAATTATAACATTCAAAAACCAGTTGGAGAACACTTCAATCTCTCTGGTCACTCGATCACAGACCTAAGAGTGGCTATCCTTCAACAAAAAAGCTTCAAAAACAGACTCCAACGAGAGACTGCTGAATTGGAATTAATTTGCAAACTGGATACAATTAACTTAGGCTTGAATAGAGACTGGGAATGGATGAGTCATTACACAAAGTAAAACTATTTCCCCATGGTATTTCTCCCTCCCACCCCACCCCCCACTGTTCCTCTGATATTCTTGTTAACTGCTGGAATTAGCCTACCTGCTTGTCACCATGAAAGGTTTTCCTCCTTCCCCCCCCTGCTGTTGGTGATGGCTTATCTTAAGTGATCACTCTCCTTACAGTGTGTATGATAAACCCATTGTTTCATGTTCTCTGTGTGTGTGTGTATAAATCTCTCCTCTGTTTTTTCCACCAAATGCATCCAATGAAGTGAGCTGTAGCTCACGAAAGCTTATGCTCTAATAAATTTGTTAGTCTCTAAGGTGCCACAAGTACTCCTTTTCTTTTTGCGAATACAGACTAACACGGCTGCTACTCTGAAACCTATATAGATTAAGTCACAGTGTTAAGAGCTGCTAAGGAGCAACTGATTGGAGGTGCACACACCTATTTGCCCTCCCATTGAAGCATCTCTGGGTTTTATGCAGTCTTGTAAAACCCATGAAACAGCAGAGGACAAAGAGGGAGAAGTCCAGCTGGAAAGCAACTACTCCAAGGAATTAATTTTCAAGGAACCCTCCAGAATGTTTCAAAATCTGACCTAGGAGAGCACAGAGAAGAAAATCTTTAATTGAAAAATGCTCAGAGTGGTGTAATCTGATTGGAGAAGCATCTCTATAGTCCCAGTGCACACGTTGGATAGAAGATAATTATATGGGTTTGGAACCATCTTTACTTAAACTGATTGCTGCCTTATCCATGACATTTTGTTACAATACTATTTTATATTCAAAACATAACAAATTTGCCCATAAAACAGTCATAAAATATTGTTTAATCTGCTCATGCAAGGGGATACATCAGTTTCATCGTGTATATTCAGTTCAGTGAAATCACTATATTAAAAGAATGTAACATTCGCAGGGAAACATGAATGTGAGGAAATGGTTGTCTCCCCATATTCAGCCCTGCCCTCTTGTGCTCATACATTACAGTAATTTTTAATCACATGACATCATGGTATTATTTCCACAAGACTGCTCTCGCTCAGTGCTTATATCTGTGACCAATCAAAACAGATTTTTCACCTGACAATCAAAATGTGTTGTCTGTCTCAAATTTCAGCTTTTTAGCTCCACCTGTAGATATTAGAATTGTTCCCAAAAAAGGTGGTTGTTTTTTTTTAAATGTTAAGTCAGCTTTTCATTGCCTTCATGTAAGAAATGAAAGAACTATGTTGGCATACTTTTTTTTTTAAACCACCTTTGGGCAAAGATGAGATTTGGAAATTTTTCAGCCTGTAAAATTAAAGCTTAACAGCTTCTGCAAGGCATTTGACTTGGTACCATGTGGCATTTTGATTAAAAAAGAGAAAATTATGCAAAATTAACAGCCAGTTTTTAATCCATTTAATGTGTGCTAACTGAAAGATCTCAAAATGCAATGCAAAGAGGGAAACCTCATAGAGAGCATGTGGTGATTCTAGTGAGGTCCTGCAGGGATCGGTTCATTGCCCTATGCTATTTAATATTTTTATCAATGACCTAGAACAGGGGTGGCCAACCTGTGGCTCTGGAGCCACAGGTGGCTCTTCAGAGGTTAATATGCGCCTCCTTGCACAGGCGCTGACTCCGGGGCTGGCGCTACAGACACCAACTTTCCAGAGTGCCAGGGGGTGCTCACTGCTCAACCTGCTGCTCTGTCCCAAGCCCTGCCTCCACTCCACCCCTTCCCCCAACGCCCCTTCCCCGAACGTGCTGTGCCTGCCCTCTTGCCCCCTACTCCCCAAAGCCTCCTGCACATGCAAAACAGCTGATCACAGCAGGAGTGGGGGAAGGGGGAGGCACTGGAGACGAAGAGCTGATGGGAGGGCTGCTGACATATTACTGTGGCTCTTCAGCAATGTACATTGGTAAATTCTGGCTCCTTCTCAGGCTCTGGTTGGCCATCCCTTCCTAGAAGAAAACATAAAATCATTATTGAAAGTTCGTGGATGACAGAAAACCTAAGTGGTAAATAATGAAGAGGACAGGTCACTGATAGAAAGCTACTTGGATTGCTTGGTAAGCTGGGCGCAAGCAAACAATGTGCCTTTTCATAGGTCCAAACGTAAATGTGTACATCAGGGAACAAAGAATGCAGGCCTGTACTTGCAGGCTGAAGATTTTATCCTGGGAAGCAGGTGATTCTGACAAAGACTTGGGGGGGGTCACGGTATATAATCTGCTGAACATTAGTTATATTACCTCTGTGTTTGGTACTTGTACTCGCCATAGTAGTGGCCTACTTACGCAGAGGGAGAATAATGATATTCCCGTACTTGGATGACTGCCTGCTGAAAGCACCAACGCTGCAGACAGCCATAGATACCACTCAACGTATGATAAAACTCTTCACCTCCTTAGGACTTTAAATAAACTTACAAAAGTCCACTCAAACAGCTGTCCAATGCCTGGAATTCATTGGAGCGAACCTCAACTCCCTCGAAGCAACTGCCTCCCTTCCAACAAAACGTTTTCTGACTCTACCACCTTAATCTCAACAGCGCAGAACAGCCTGCAGGCGTCTACCAGAACTTGCCTGCAACTTCTAGGCCACATGGCCACCACGACATCTGTCGTCCAACATGCAAGGTTACACATGTGGTGCCTTCAAGCCTGGTTACGGACAAATTATGCTCCCCACAGGCACAGCGTAAACAAACTCCTCGCCATGCCCAGTGTGGTCAAGGACTCCCTGCAATGGTGGACCAATCCAGACAACGTCTGCAGGGGTGTGCCGTTTCAGCCGAATCCACCAGTGCTTACCATCACCATGGACATATCCCTCCTAGGCTGTGGGGGCACATCTACGGACACCTTCTGTACAGGGGCCCTGGTCTCCAGCGGAGTCCCAGCTTCATATCAGTCTGCTGGAACTACAAGCGGTTCAAAATGCCTGTTCTCATTTCCTACCACTAATCCAAAACAAAACGGTACCGATCCTCACGGACACTGTAGCCTGTATGTTCTACATAAACAGGCAAGGGGGAGCTCAGTCACATTCCCTGTGTGTGGAAGCCATATGTCTTTGGCAATGGGGCATCAAATGCAATCTCCATGTTATAGCTGCCTGAACAACACAGCAGATGCCCTGAGCAGGACCTTTTATCAAGATCACAAATGGGAGCTGAACACACAGGTCATCCGAGATATTTTCCAAGTGAGGGGGTTCCCAATGATAGACTTCTTTGCAACTGCCCAAAACTCCAAATGCCCCCAGTTCTGCTCCAGAGCAGGACTCGGTTGACACACTCTGGGTGACACCTTTCTCATCAAGTGGAGAGCCCCCTTCCTGTATGCCTTCCTGCTCACCTCCCTCCTAGCCCGTGTACTCCACAAGATAAAACAAGACAGATCCAGAATGATCCTAATAGCCCCCACATGGACACGACAAATGTGGTACCCTTACCTTCTCCACATGTCGGTCTGTCCCCTATGCATGCTTCCGCTTCTGCCTCGGCTTCTATCTCAAATAACCTCCGTTACTGCACAAGGTGAGTAGCTTTCTCATCTTTAACGGTGAGAGTAATTAACTATCAGAACAATTTACCAAGGGTTGTAGTTGATTCTCCATCACTGGCAATTTTTAAATCAAGATTGGTTGTTTTTCTAAAAGATCTCCTGTAATTCAAATAGGAAGTAATTCAGGGAAGTTCTGCTTTGTGTTATACAGGGGGTCAGATCAGAGGGTGGGCTGGGCATGCAGGGTCTCTCTCTCTCTCTCTCTCTCTCTCTCTCTCTCTCTCACACACACACACACACACTCTCTCTCTCTCTCTCTCTCTCTCTCTCTCTCTCTCTCTCTCTCTCTCTCTCTGCCTATATTTCTGCCCAGAGACGCCGTCCTCAGGGCAGACGTGATGCATGGGTGGGGCATGCAGGGTTAGCCCTCTTCTCCCCTCCAGAATTTCTGCCCAGCAGGAATGACAGGGCCAGGCCCCAGTTCCCTAACTGGGGAGGTGGGAGAGCCCTGCAGGGAAGCACTGACTGACGGGCTGGTGCTACATCCTGGGCCTGCGCCAGTTGCCCTGCCACTGTGACAAGGAGCATACCGCTGCCCCCCACCTTGAGTGTGAGGCTGCAGGTACCCCCTCCAGACCCCCCCAACAGTAGCCCTCCAGCACTCCCTCCTTTCCCCCATTTTGTTTCAGTAAATAGAGTGGAATGCTTTGGGTTAGTTTTTAAAGTGATTTTGGGCTATTAATGCAGTAGAAATCTGGCAACCCTGGCGCTGGTCCCTGAGACACCTGACTCCTCAGAGTGCAGGGCAGAGGCTGGGGGCTGGCTGCTGCTGAGACTCACTGCCAACTTCTCCCCTCCTCAGACAGGCCTGGGCTCAGCAAAACTGCCACGGAGCTTCCCCGGGTGGGCAGGGCACAGCAGCGGAATGCAGGGCTCCCTGGCCATGCTGCGGAGGATAGAACACTCGCGCCTGCTTTCTTCAGCATCCACAATGCCTCTCCCCTGCTCACCTCCCCTGCACAGCGCTGATTCCTGCCTCCTCCTCCCAGTACACAACTGGCTTTAGCCCTCAGTGCCCCATGTCTGCCCCTCACCTCCCCTGTGGAGCTGGCTCTAGCCCTCAGTGTTCCACAACAATACAATATTTTTGTATTAATATAAAGCATATCTGAAATTTCTGAAATCAACAACTTTAAAAATCCGGAATTACTATTTCCTCATTGCCGGAAAACATTGGCCCTAGATATAAGCAAATGGAAAAGGCCTATTAGAATGGAAATGGCCAAGCATCTTTACCTGTAATGATCACTACACACTCCAGCTTTAATATGTAAATATAATAAAAACACAAAATGAAGTAAAATAGTCTGAAGCAAGAGGGGGGAGGGATAGCTCAGTGGTTTGAGCATTGGCCTACTAAACCCAGGGTTGTGAGTTCAATCCTTCAAGGAGCTGTTTGGGATCTGGAGCAAAGATTGGGGATTGGTCCTGCTTTGAGCAGGGGGTTGGACTAGATGACCTCCTGAGGTCCCTTCCAACCCTGATAATCTATGATTCTATGATAACATGTTTTCTCAGTGTATTGTGAGGTAAGCTATCAAGATATTATTCTCAATAGTGAATAATAGTGGTTGTGTGTGGATAAGATCAATATTCATAGGTTTTAAGGCCAGAAGGGACCATTATGATGATTTGTTACACAGGATGTTAGACTAGGCCATAGAACTTTACCCATTAATTCCTGCATCAAGGCTGTAACTTCTGTTTGAAGTTTTCTAAAAGCTTGTAATAGGTATCTAATATTTATTTAAATATGTCGTCACTGAAGTCTGTTTTAATATGCTTCAAGAATCTCCACCAAACTGTTGTACTATAGTACTTAATGTTGTAGTATATAAATTAATCTTCGGTTATTCAGAGAACCAATCCTCAGTTTATGGTATACAATAAAATTTCATTTGCAGAACAATAACCTCTTACCACAATATAAGACTTTGGGCTACCACATAAATTGCATTGCAGTAGATGCTGGTGAATAATCAAGGACAGTTAATAGTACATTTCAGGGGAAACCAAAATTCAGCTCAAACTAATCTCCTGGAGTATATCAGCCTCTAGTAAACATTGATTTTTGGGAGGTCATGACCTCAGTGATGCCTACACAAAACTTGACAAAGGTTAGGCTGCTAGAGTACAAAGACCACTGCCCATCATGCTGACCACTATTGTCTCATGTTTACTTGTACTCCCCTGTTCCTAGCCATCTGTTTCTTGTCTTATACATAGATTGTAAGCTCCTTGGGCCAGGGACTTGTCTCTCTTGTGTTTGTACAGCACCTAGCATAAAGGGGTCCTGGTCATTGACGAGGCTTTTGAGCACTATGGTAATACAAATAATTAGTAGTAGTAATAGAGTGAGGTTGATTACACCTCCAGTACTGGCATTTGCTCATAAGCGACATCTCTTTACCACCTGCAGAGTCAGTATTGTCAATATATACAGTGTGTTGCGTGTTGACATCACTCCTGGGCCTGCAGAGGTGGAAGTGTGTTGGAGGCAATGTTACTGAGCCATTGGGGACCGATTCATGGCACCTTCTAGCAGTTCCCCTCCAATCAGTAAACAAAGTGCTGTTTGTTTTGCACATATTTGTATTGAGACAGAACTGTCAGTTGTACTGCTGTACTGAAAACCTGCTTTTCCTCATTCTTAGGTTCTCCTCCATGACCTTGCCTGCACAGAGCCATACTGCAGGAGTTGTGTGCCTCGCCATGGCACCTTTTTAAAAAACCTTTGGCAGTTCAGGGTGTATATGTGCTCCTTTAGCCTTGTATTCTATTGTGCAGGGGTATGAATACTGCAACCCTTTCAAGATGTCCCTCAGTTCCTCTCTCTGCCATCTAGAGCATTCATAAAATGTTGTAAAAATTGTATGTAAAAGTAGAAAGGTTTTTTTTGGTAGTTTTAAAAACTTTGTAGTTTGATTTTATTGCAGTTTTCTTCTTCCTGACGATGGCCCCCATTAACATAACAGCAGAGCACCTCAAATCTTGAATGTATTTATCCTCACAGTACCTCTGTGAAGTAGGGTAGTACGATCATCCCCATTGTACAGATGGGGAACTGAGCCACAGAAAAGCTAAGTGATATGCCCAAGGTCATGCAGGAAGTCTGCTTCCTTTACATTTCTGAAGTCCCAGACTATTGCCCTGGTCCCTAACCACCAATCGTCTTTCCTCTGGGACAACGCTTGTTCCAGCAGAAAGACTGGATTTTGTACCCAGCGCTCAAACTGCTTCACTTGACAACATGATGGGTTTCTAGGTCAAGGTTACTTTCTTCTGTTGGAGTGTGAAGAATCTAGGACCCCTTTCACTAGAAAGTGTTATGCTTCTAAGTGCAATTGGTGTTGAAGAGACTTCCTCTTCTTTGATGTCTTGGCAACAGTTATGACTTAAGAAAAGGAGTACTTGTGGCACCTTAGAGATTACCAAATTTATTTGAGTATAAGCTTTCATGAGGTACAGCTTGCTTCACCGGATGCATCCAATGAAGTGAGCTGTAGCTCACAAAAGCTTTTGCTCAAATAAATTTTAGTCTCTAAGGTGCCACAAGCACTCTTTTTCTTTTTGTGGATACAGACTAACACGGCTGCTACTCTGAAACCTGTCAGTTATAACTTTAGTTATGGCTATTTCTGCAAACAATGTTTTTAAGAAAGGAGTGGCTTTTTCCATTCCCTGGCGTAACAAGTTAAAGGATTTTACAGTCATGACGCTTCCCATCTGGAAGCCTTCTGATTCCTGTGACTTGAATTTGGTTTCCACTAAAACTACCATGAGTCTTTCTGAGTCCATAGGACCTTTCTCTCTCTACCCCTTTTCCCCTTGTCTTAGGACTGTCTGCTCAACCAGGAGAGTCTTGGAGCTGAATTCTGATGGTAGTCCTGCCCTGTATAACCTTCATGTCTGTCTCAAGGCCTGTATTTTTCCAAAGCCCCATAGCCATACTGAGGGAAGTGAAGTCACTTCCCGTGGATATCAAAATTTCTGTCTCTCCTTAGGAAGCCTAGCAGTCCGTGGCCTCTGGAAAGCTAAAGATCAGGCCATCTCAACTGAAGGGCTGTCTTAAATGCATAAGACTGTGCATGTGCTCCCGATAGAAGCTGGCCTACATTTTGTATCTGATTTCCCAGGGTTCATTCACTAGGGAGTATGGCTGCTTCAGTGGCAAGTATCCACAATATGTCCTTAACAGAAACCTTATGGGATTCCTCTCTGAAATTCATTCCACACCTTCACAAATGGGGATTCTCTCAATCCTGTGTCCAGACTAGATGCTTGTTTTGGGAGGGGGCAGTGCTTTGATCGCTTTTCAGTTAGCAGTGCTCCTTAGCCCACCTCCTGAGAACGGTCTGAAAAATTCAGGGGAAAAGGAAAACTTTGGACTATTTTTTTTTTCCATTTTAAGATGAACTGTAGAGCTGGTTAAACTTTTTCAAATTTAATTTCCATGAAATGTTTTCCTTTCCTCAACCTGCTGCCCTTCTCCTGAGAGCATACTAACTAGTGTCCTGTAGCATGCCCTGGACAGGCAATTTCAAAGGAGAGAAGAGGGGCTACCTTTTACAGAGCTTAGGGTTTGTTACCTTCACAGAGCCACAATGACACTTTCCTCTCCTATGCTTCAGAAGTTAAGGATTCTAGAGGTAGAGAAGAACTGAGCAATGCTTGGGGTTGGAATATTTATACCTAGAACTTGAGACAAGTTGCTGCTTAACTGTTATAGCTGTGTTGATCCCAGCTGAGTGAAGTAATACCTTCTATGGGACCAACTTCTACTGGTGAGAAAAACAAGCTTTCGAGCTTACGCAGAGGTCTTCTTCGAGTGACCTGATGAGAAGCTCTCTGTAAGCTCTGAAGTTTGTCTCTTTCACCAACAGAAGTTGGTCTAATAAAAGATATTACCTCATCCATCTTGTCTGTCCCTTAAAATGGTTGTGTAATCATGTAGTTAGGCATGTGGTTCTGAGGAGGCAACACGTATGGAGAATAGAAGCTACTGGGGTAAGTAACCCCTACCCTTCTTGTATTTCAGTCAGAAGTCCTGCCTGATCCTGCGAGATGCGGAGCACCTTCAACTCCTTACCTTCATCTGAAGTGAAGGGTACTCAGCACCTTTCAGGTTTTGCCTGTGATATCAAAGCTCTGAAATAAATCTCAGTTCTTGAGTGGAAGTATCTCTTTTGCCACGTTAGGGTTATATAAAAAAATCAATGCATTCTGAGGCAAGTGGTACATTTCCTTTGAACGCCACTTTTAGTGAACAACGAAACTATTACAAATTAAAGGAATATTCAGGTTAGAAGCAGAATTGTAAAATTGTAAATGTGGTCTCTTCTTTTCTTTTACAGATGCTTCAGGCATGCTCAGTCCAACACTTACCAGTGCCATACGCAGCATTTCCACCCCTTATTTCTAGTGATCCATTTCTTTTGCATCCTCCTCACCTCTCTCCACACCATCCTCCTCACCTGCCACCGCCAGGCCAGTTCGTTCCCTTCCAAACACAACAGTCACGGTCGGTATGTATCATATTTTACTAACTAACTTTCCTAGAATATTTGCTGTTATCATTCATCTGGCTTTATGGTAGGGGAAAGTGGGTGCACCTGACACGCAGTAACTCTTACAGGTTTTTGATGCAATGGCAGAGCTTCCTAAGCAAAAGTCCATGGCCCATAAGAATATCAGATGCAAGAAATTACAATCACCTTTGTCTTAATAGTATTTCCCAGGCCATGTACTCTCTTGTTCCTCCTTTACTCCTGTCAGGAGAGCCTAAAATAATGTTCACCTTTTTCATAGATTTTCTACTGCTTCTGCAGTTTTTTCTTCTCTCCTGGGAGCAGAAAACAAAGTCTAAGTCGAGCAGTGGTCTTGGCGGAACAAAATCACAGGTTGCTTCCTAGAAAGAAATAGGAGAATGTGAGGAGGAATTTTCCCTTTCTCCTCTCCTTGCCCCCATCCAGTTACCTTAGACAGATTTTTTTAAATTGCGAATTTCGATGGAACAAAGGAGAAAAGCATAGTGCCTTGTGTCCTTGAAAATGCATTCCAGAGAACCTAGATATTTTTTGGATATGGTTATGGAGCCCTTCCACTCAGGGAAAGCTTAGTGGAAAGGGTAACAGCTCCATGATAGGGGTCCATACAGAAGTGGCGCTTAGGTGACCTTATTTTACATATTTCACCTAACAAAAAGTGAGACTTCATAATCCCCGTTTATTAACTCTTTGGAGATTGTGGACAGGCATCTATATCCTCCTAAAGGCTTGTTTGGCTGGCACTTTAGAAGATGCCAATATTTCATTAATACATGAATACAAAAGAGCAGTTTCAATACGATCAAGTGCTCAGGCCTGTGCCTGCCCCTTATGGCTGAACCTCTGAATCAGGTGTGGTGTTACACTTAGATCAGATGACTCCAGTATGGTAGGGCTTGACAGCTCCTATGCCATGCCCACAGGGTTACAATGAGTGCCATAGAAATGCCTACAGTGTAAAGTTTTGTTCAGCTGAACAGGGGACAGAATTTCCCATTCCCTTTGTTTCCACACAGTGATTTCCTCTGTTGTGTTTCGTGAAGTGGGTGGAGCTATCTACCTGCAACCAGGAAATAAAGAGGCAGTTAGTAAGACAGTAGGGGATTAAGAATTTTTAAAATGTTGAGACCAAGATTGATCTGATCATTGGGCTGACCTTTCTTAATAATAAAAGTAATATATAATATAGCAACTCTTTAGATTAGCATATCTAGCCTCAACCGCTGTTATGCACTATTTATGAATTCCTCCTAAAATTGTTTTTTGGGCTGGAACTTACGATGCTGCTTCTCTGCCCGGAAATAATTTAAAACAGAACTGAAAATCTGTTGAATTTATTACCAGTGTGTTTGTGGGGGGGGATGGGTAAAATAAGGGGTGCCTCCTACTCTTGACAGTTTCACTTATGGTCCTTTACTTTGTTGTTGCTGCCAAAGAAAGACCCACCGAAGCAGATTTATTTCCCTTTTATAGGTAGATAATTGACTGGCTTCTGAGGTTAAATGCCACAAAGTATCGTTGCAGGGCTAATATTAGCGTCTTTCTAATTAAATGATGTCGCAAACAAAGCTCACCATTGTGAGGATTGCTGACTAGAACTTGTATACATTCATTGGGTTTAATAACCTGGGCACCCCAAGGGAGGATTTTGGTGCCCAAGTGCAAGGGGTGGGGAGTGGAAGGGGGGGGAGTGGAAGCCTCTTATTTAACAAGTGATCTCTTTGTCACTAGGTAAAGGGAGTGTTTTTAAAATGCCTTATGTAAAAGCGATACAAGATTGACATGGTTATGAAAGCAACCAAGATAAGACACAAGCTCAATACAGTGTGTCCATACCCTGTGTTTTAGTGGCAGGGGAATGGGGTTTGGTGGAGGAGGCGTGGAGGGAGGATAACAGTTCTTTCTTCACGTGCAAACAATGAGCTTTCCAATAGGAAACATTTTTAACTTGCTCAGGCACATAGCGGAAGCTGAAGGCATCTAGAAATATGTAGATAATGGATTTTATAAGGAAATAGTAGAGAACTGGAACCATTTTTGAGATAATCTATGGATTAGGCACTTCTTTGTACTAAAGGAGTAGGGTGTTAAGATATTGCCCACCAATATGTAGCCTACTGATTCAGAGGACCATTATTAAAGTATTTCTGGATTCCAGTAGTGATTTTACGTGATTCATTTGAATAATCTGTTTATTTTAGATACTTACCTGGCCCCCACAGCACCTCCCACTCTTCAGTGTATTTATTTTCACAGCCTTCCCATGAGGTAGGGGGAAGTGCAGTTATTCCCATTTTATAGATAGGGAGCCAAGGCACATGGAGACAGTGGATTTCCCCCAGGTCACACAGGATCTCTGGAGCAAAGAACTGAGCATGGGTCTCCTCTGAGTCCCAAGCTCACATCCTGACCATCTATCCACTCTAAGTCCTTTACTGCAGTGGAATATTTTTTTGAAGAACTTGCATTGACTGAAATGTTTCTGTATTACTGCGTACCCTTGTGATTTTCTGTGTACCTTCGTGAACCTCTCTGGTTGCTGATTTAAAGGGGTTATTTTTTACTATAGATCAGGGGCTCTCATCCTATTTACCATTGTGGGCTACATATGCAGCTGTCTGTGTTGTGTGCCAAATCCATGCAATATATATACTACTTGTATGACCCTGAGGATGTGACATGGGCTGCAGCTGTGTGCTGATTGTGCCGCGGTTGAGAACCATTGCTATAGACTGTGGCCAGAAGGACAAAAGAACTCGGAGCCTCTTGCTAAAAGTCTTTCATTTGACGTTTCACAGCTAGTTTTATTCTAGTGCGTGAGGAGAGCAGTCTGCTGCTCATATTCTTAGGGAATTACAGTAATTTTCATGGTTAATTGCCAGTTTGCAAATGTCCTGGCCTCTGAATGTGACTAGCTGGGAAATGTTACTATATACTAGATCATGGGTTCCCAAACTGTGGGTACGTGAGACATCTCGGAGGAGGGGGTACACGGGAGAAATTGTGTAATGGTGGGTTTTATTAATTTTATTTTTTGCATTTTCATAATAGGCTACTCAGACAAAGCTTAAAACTCTGGGAATTTGTTGTATAAAATATGGTAGTTAATTTACTTCAAGATGTACCTATGAGAACACAGATACAGAGACGCTGATGTACAAAGTCCTCACCTCCAGTCACCGTACATTTGCCCAGCAACTATGCAAGTTAACTGAACTCAGAACTTAGGTTTTTTTCAGTTGTATACATTTCTCTATATCTGTATATAACAGTGAAATATGGACAGATGGTTAAAGACAGGTAGCGTTAAGAAGACCTCACAAAGTATCAGTGATGAGAAGGGTAGGGGTACATGGGCATTTAGTATATCTGAAAAGGGGATGCACTATAAGAAAAATTTGGGAACCTCAGTACTAGATCCTTATTTAACCCCTTGGGGGATAGCTAAATGGTTGTTTTTCCACTAGTGTTGAGGACAGAAGCCATGAATCCAGTCAGTTCTGTTTGTTCTGTAAAAAGATGACAGCAACCAGGGAGCACAAAGCTGTAACCTTGTCTCATCTGTGGGGAAAAATTAACTATCCTAAATACAGCAAACACTATTTCTTCTTAGCCACTTCAAAGGATAGAGAACGAAGTAGAACTGCTTGGAGAACACCTTCCAGTAGGAGGTTTTACCTACCCTCCCTCAGCCCATCCACCAACATTGACTCCCTCAGCCCCTCTCCAGTTCTTAACGCACGACCCTTTACACCAGGAGGTGTCCTTTGGAGTAGTAAGTATTGCTTTCAGCACTTCCCTCTTCCTCATGCTATGCTTCTCAATTCATCAATACCCTGGCATGGGTGGTGGTTGTACGTCACAACTATTTTATTTAAAAATAAAATCAGATTACTGGGTAGAATTTTGTTAGAGGCTGTCACTGCATAATGAAATTTGTTTAATCTCCATGTCTAAACAAGTCAAAGGTAATTTATTAGTGACATCATGTAATGGTTTCTGATAAATATTAACTGTAGAGAGCCTGTCATGCCAGTTGCTTAGAAAAGGTTTTCTGTTCCAGCACAATCTGCTACTTCTACTATACAACCATAGTGTTGAAATGCTGCACTTGTTTTGTAATGAATTTTTATGACACTTAGGTATGTCTGCACTGCAGTTGGGAGTGTGCTTCCCAGCTCGGGTAGGTAGACACATGCTAAAATGCTTAAAATAGCAGTACAGTTGGGATAGTCTGGGCAACGGCTTGAACTCACTGCCTGAGTGTGCACCCAGGTGCTCCAGATGGATTTGTACTCTGATGGTTAACCTGAGCTGTTGCGTATGCTGCTGTGGTTACACTGCTATTTTTAGCATGTTAGCTCAAGTAGAACTAGCATGTGTCTAATCTGCCTGAGCTGGGAAGCACACTCCCAGCTGCAGTGAAGACATGTCCTAATTGGTTGGGTATGGACATGTTCCACAGCAGGGTGGACAAAAAACATTTTTCAAGTTAAATCATGTTGCTAGTTCATTAATTCCCATTTTATCCTCTTGAATTGCTGCTGTCAGTCATCTTATGCTTGTTTGTTTTAGTTTTCTGGTGGTTAGGTAAAATCTGAAATTCTTTAAAGATTTTTTTTCTGCTAAGAAATTTCACGCTTAAAATGCTTACCTATACAGAAAAAGGCAAGTCCATGGCCTCGTTAATATCTTTATTCTGAGACCTAATCAAACATTAAATGGATAAGCAAATAGTCCATGCTACATTCACAACCACTCCCATCTTCCAATACGTTGAACATCCAGTAGTTAAGAAAGCTAAAATGTTTTGGCCAAGTTATACTCCTCTGTCAGGGTTTGTAGTCTGAAGTCAATCGGAGTTGTGTTCTTAAGTCACGTAGCTGCTTTTGAAAACCTTGCTCTTGGGTGCCTAAAATGGGCTTTGGCCTTTGTGTATAAAATGTTCACTATCACTTTGTTAATGTATTGAAAGTGTAAATAATTTTTCACTGTTAGCACTGAGCAGTTTTGTTCTGAAATAATATTTTAATAAAAACACAATTTAACCCTGGATCCTGCAACCATATCTGCACATATTTATTTTTAAGCACATAAGTAGTTTCATTGAAATCAAAGGACTATTCATTAAAGTTACATATTTTTGTAAGTGTTTGCAGCATCAGGGCCTTCATTTTCAGTATCTTTTTTTACCTGTAGTGCCTTGATTTAATTTGCTCCACCCTGTTGCCCATGCTACTTCATTTATGTGTGTTGGCGGGAAATAGGGTTTTCTCAAGTACAAAGCTCAGCTTTGTACAGTTGAGGAGGGATGGGAGCAGGGTGATTGTTTTTGATTAGCAAATTATAGAACTATCAGTTTTCCATGAGACTTTAGATTTGTTGATTTGTACTGTTTGGGACAGGGAAGAGTAATCTTTGACGCTTTATGAAAAATGATAAATGACTCCTAAATGTTAAAATTTATCCAGTATTTTTCATACTGATTTATTGAAAAGTTAAAGTTTGATGCTACTTATGTGAAATAGAAAAGAAAATGAAGTATTAAAAAGTAATTAGTCAATGGTGAATGGCTCTATTTCTGATTTTCTTGTATTTTCTTGACTTGGAAATAAGAGTAAATGAAGACACACACAACCCATTTTGATAGTGTTGGTACTTGTACTTGGTACTAGGGAATAAAATGAAAGCTTATTGTTTTGGAGTAGAAGTCAAGTATTTAAGGTGAAGTATTTGTGGGAAAGAATGAGAGATTGCTATTATGTGTCAGTGTGTCAATTTATTGTCATAAATTTTGGGTTTTAAGTATGCATTATATATTTATATCATTTGTTTTAAAAAATTTCTCAATTTAAAAAAAGGAGGATCAGGTATTTTTAGGGACCTTCTACTAATTGTAGTTCATTTGCATGGATGGCACAAACATGAAGGATGACTGACAAAGTGCCATCAAAATCCTTCAGTGATCTTTCCCTTCAATAAATAAATTATTCAATACTCTTTAAATGTCACTTCAAAATAAGTGGCAAAATTTTACCATGTTTGCCCCATTTTAATAGGCAGAGTCAGAAATGTTTGCACAATGGTACCGAGGACTAGCCTATTCTCATTCCCATTTGGGAATAAACTATACTATAAGTAGGGACCTACTAAATTCACTGCCGTAAAAAACACATCACCACCGACTGTGAATCTGATCTCCCCTGTGAAATCTGGCTATTGGAGGGGAAGCGCAGGGCTCCAGCTGCTAGTCCTGGCCAGGCTGGGGAGGGACAGGACTTCCTCTTTCCCTGCAGGGGCTGCTTCAAGAGCTGGGTCAGACCCACCTCTGGGAACCTCCGCTGCCTGCAGGAAATTCCTTGGCTGCTGGTTGGGACAGCACCTGACCCGGACAGGAGGCTACAGATCCAGCTGTTAGCCCCTGACCCGGACAGGAGGCTACAGATCCAGCTGTCACCCCCGCACCTGGACAGGAGGCTGCGGGTCGAGCTGTCAGCCCCCAACTGGTAACCTGCCCCTCACATACCTTGGACCCTCACTTCTGCGCTGCTGCTGGCAGTGGCACTAGCTTTAGAGCTTGGCACCTGGCAGGCTGCCCAGCTCTAAAGGCAGTGCCCCTGCCAGCAGCAGCGCAGAAGTAGGGGTGGGAATTCCACGACCCCCTACAATAGCACTGCAACTCCCCACCCTCCTTTTGGGTGGGGACACCCATAGTTACAACACTGAATTTCAGATGTAAACATCTGAAACAGTGAAGTTGACTTTTTAAAATGCTATCACTGAAATTTACCAAAATGGACTGTGAATTTGGTAGGGCTCTAACTGTAAGGAAACTCTATACTAGTATAACTGTGTCCACACTAAGGCTTGTGCCAGGGTAACCATATCAGTAGGTCGTAAGATCACAACTCTAACCAAGTTTCAGAGGGGTAGCCGTGTTAGTCTGTATCAGCAAAAACAACAAGGAGTCCTTGTGGCACCTTAGAGACTAACCAAAATAGTTATTCTAGTACTAACCCGGTTTTTAGACCAGGCCTTAGAAGGATTTTAAAGACTATTTTGCATGGGTTACCCGTGTACGTTGTATATCTCAGCCATTTCACACAGAATGATGGAAGCTGCATAATTAGGAATTCTTGTCTTAACAAAATTGTTTGTGTTTGAATAAACATTTTAATTTTATTTGGTAATGTGTTTTAAAAATCAGTTCTAATAGTCCAAATTTCAGTTAATTTAAATATACTAGTAAACTGTGCAAGAAAATACTGAAGCTTTTCTTCCTCCTCACAGCCTTATCCACCCTTTATGCCTCGAAGACTCACAGGGCGCAGTAGATATCGATCCCAGCAGCCAATACCACCACCCCCTTATCATCCCAGCCTGTTACCATATGTGCTGTAAGTTTTGTGCAGCTTTTTGTAGCTTGTTAAATAACGTTTTTAATATACTTTCATTTTTAAATGATCCCTTTAACATAGGCCTTATCCTGTCCTCAGCCCAACACTGTTCCCTTTCAGGCATAGCACGTAGCAACACCTGTCCTTAGTTTGCCTCAACATTCCCATGTTTCTTCTTTCAGTTGCTTTTTTCAGTTGTTTTTAACTTTCTTACATGTTTACCTTTCATATCCAAATTTCCCACATTTGGGCTTTGCCCACAAGCAAAAACAGTTGAGCCACTTTCAAGGATGAACAGAGTCAAACACTTGCTATTATATTTTTTTTTTTTAAGTGTTTGCATCCTCTTGCAAACAGCGCTAGCGCTTCAACAAGCAAATGGTAGAAATGTGGAATTGGATGGGGACATAGTCCCAGAGTCACTCATGGGTCTCTTCCTGATTCTGTGGAAGGCTGTAGAGAGTTGGTCCACCTGTAACAGTATATAAAATATACTTGTATGCTAGGTTTTTGTACTTATTTTTTGTTATGCGGGTACATGTTACGTTCTGCAGTGTCCTTACAATGGGATAAAAACTTAAGTGTTCATACTCAATTCAAATCCAACAGTCTTTATTCAGGGATAAATTGCTTTGCTTAGTTTGAAACAGTTTTATTGAAAAATAATGGAACATTACATCCTGTTACTTTTTCTTATTGACTGAACTGCTAATCTGTTGTAGATGCTGAATTTCTGTCCTGAATCCAATCAGCCATTTCTTTAAGAGGGTGGGGAAGAAACAAAATTCAGGGATTGTGATGGGCCTACAGAACTGGGTAGGGCCCCTTTCTGCTGGAATCGGGTGGATCAAAAGTCAGATTCCGCGTGCTTTGTTTGTTCTGTGGATGCTGCTTCTGTTTTTGAGCTGAACATAAAATGCTTGGAAAGAGAAGATGAATATTTGTATTCTTTCCTATATCTGAAAGACAACATTGAAAAAGCTCATCGAGTTTCAAGTCTTTTGTTGGATTCCCAAACTTCCAGTTTCTTTCACTATGAACACTCTGCTGTTCCAGTCTCTGCTAAATTACATTTGAATAAATGATCCAATGAACTTGCAAAGCTTTAGATCACTTTTCTTGTAGAACTTCCCCAGATGCTGTGCCCTCCTGACTTCCCCATCCCTGGTGACTTAGCAAAGTCGAGAGACTGCTGTAGTCTGTCTGAGCCCAATGAGACCACATTTACAGTGCTCTAGAAATCTTAACTTGTGAATTTCCCTACTCTCTGCTGTAAGTTTTAAACTATAATGATGAATTTTCTTAATTTTTGGAATATATATTGCTTGTTTTTAATTTAAAAAAAGAAAAAAATTAAGAACAGAAAAATGAGCACCCCAAGCTTGATCTCATTTCCCAGATGCAGAAACCCCTCTGTCTTCTCCCTGGTCTAAATTCCTGTAATATACACATGTATTTGTGAATGTGCAGTGGGAGCTATTCTCAAAATGTGCAAATGAACCAACTTGCATACTTATTTACATGTATTTGTGTATTAGAGAACTTAGGCTTTTTGCATTGCAGAGCCACATCAAGTTTGGGGTTACTTGTCTTTGGTCATTTTTTTGATCTATTTTAAAAGCTGAACAGATCGAAACCAGAAGTTCTGTTCTGAATTTTAGTTATCAATGCAATGATACTAGTTAGGAGGTAAGGTTTCTATGGGAACATTGACTCGTAGGTATCTGAGACATATAATCTTATAAATAGCAATTGAAGATATTCTACTGTGTGTCTCATGTGCCATGTCTTGGAGTTAACTTTGCTGTGAGTACCTTAACTGTTGAATTGCCTGAATTCTAATCCTTTATTTAATGCATTAATTTAATATTTCCATTTAATTTCTAAAGCATATTCATTTTAATAAGTTAACAAGATTACAGGTGAAGAACATTGGGCATAACTTTCTGAAAGAAAGTAAAAGTGTATTGTTTTGGCCAACTGTTTAATTTTATGTATAGTAAATCCTATCCCTGATTGATCTTCCTGCAGATCAATGCTTCCAGTGCCACCTGCAGTTGGACCAGCTTTCAGCTTCGAGTTGGATGTGGAAGATGGAGAGGTGGAAAACTACGAGGTTGGTTTATGATGTGCAAATATGTTTGGGGAACAGTAGTTAACTTAAATGATGAATTTATATTGACTACCAATCTTTTTTTTTGGGGGGGGGGGGGGGGAAGAGGGCTTCTAAATAAATGTTATGTCTGAAAATAGAATCTAGAAACACTACTTTATGCCTGTTGTATTGGATGTTAAAAACTAAGATGTTACACTTTTATTTTGTTAATATTTCTTTTCAGAACCCTCCCAGACTACTAATCATTAATTGCTCAGCTTTTCATTCTAGATTTCACTTTTTTCTTGCATTTTAATTGATTTTTAAATATTTTACAGAAGTAAAGTAATTACATTGTGCCAATAATGTCATGTAGTGCATTTTACATGACTTGCTAATCGATGTTAGCTTTACACATTAATGCTAATATTATAAAATGAATTCAGCTAAATGTGGAACATAATGCTTACAAAATTTCATCATGCACTTTGTTGCCTTAATATTAAGGGTACTGTCATAAGTAACAAGTATTGGAAAAAACATACCAAGAAAGTTACAGGTTAAAAATCCTAACCTTTGAAATATGGAAATAAGGTATAAAAGGTGTGAACTGGAAGAGTATATAAATATGCAAATATCATTTCAGTTGATGCATTCTCTAATACAAATATTGATGTGAAAATAAAGCAGTAAACCATCATAGGGTGTGCACTTAGATGGCCTGTTGGTTTAGGAAGTGCACTGATAACCTAATGTACAACTTGAAGTAGCGTATTGTTGTTGGAGTATAGCTTCGTTCTTTTTAAAACCATTCTTCTATCTCAGTCCTGGCACTTGGGTTATAGTTCCTCCCAGCTAACAGATGGACAGTGATATGTCTTAAGTTTTTCCTTTCTCTTCCCTCCCCTTCCTCCCTGCTCTCCCCCAGTTCCCTGAGCTTAGAAACCCACTTCTCCCTTTTTCTGTTCCCCAGGAACCTTGCTGCCTAATTAGTAACAGATGGTGACCAGACAGCTACTTTAAGTTTTCGGCGACTTATTGAAACAGTCAGGCTGCAACTCTAGTGAGGGTTTTTGTTTGCTGCTGCTTCCCCCCCCCCCCCCCCAACAGAAAGTGAGAGCTGAAATGGCAGCTGTGCTGAGGGGGAGAAGTAAGAAGGCAGTTAAAAGTTTTCTCCTCATCTGCCTCTCCTTTGCAGCTCTTCCCACTGCCTGCCTCTCCTTTCCCTTGATCCATCACATCTGTTCTGCATCCTAGCAATGGTGCAGTATTTCCAGTGTGATATGTGTGAGCTCCTCTGGAGCCGTTGCCGTGCAAGTTAAGAGATTGGATGATCTTGTGGTTAAGACAGTAGGCTGGGCTCAGGAGATCCAGATTCAGCTTTCACTTCTGCCTGTGTGAATGACTCACCTAATTTCTCTGTGCCTCAGTTACCCTGATGGTGAAGCTGAGTTTGCTGCTTCCTCACTTCCCAAGGATATTGAAGATAAATCCATGTACATGGGAGAAGTGAAGTGTTCTGATATCGTGCTCCATAGTGAAGCCTATACATGAATAAAAATATTCTACTGAAAGAGTCTGCCCAGTTCAGTGTGACTTCATCATTCCTTGGAAGCTCAGCACATAATCTCCAGATTTGAACTCAGCTAGGCAAGAAGTGGGAGGCAGAGGTGTTGTCCCTTAAAAGTATAGGTCAACCAGGTAGCAATATACAGTCAGGTTGGACACCTGTTTCCTCTGATTATTCATACTATTTCAGTTTTTTTCTGTCTAAAACAAAATATTTATCATGCTGTGAGTGCAGCTGCAGGATGGATTAAGAACTGGGTCATGAAGATTTAGATAACCCAAACAGAGCTTTCTTATACAGTTCAAAAAGTACTTACCTGGGAGCAAACTCTGAAAGGAATGTTTTCCAAGAGCCTGTAATGTAAGGGAAGGGGAGATAAAGATTCTCAATCCCTCTTGCTAGAACTTTGGATGAAACTGTATGGTGGGATAGCGATAACATTTTATGTCAAAAAAAATAAATTGCAGTTGTAGGGGAACTGGAGTTCCTTTGAACAATGAGTGTAAAAAGCACAAACTCCTCTTTCTGCAGGCACTGCTAAATTTGGCAGAACGATTGGGAGAAGCCAAACCGCGAGGACTGACAAAAGCGGACATTGAACAGCTTCCATCTTACCGGTTCAATCCAAACAACCACCAGTCAGAACAGACTTTGTAAGTGCATTACTTTGGCCTCTCAGTTTAAAATGCATTATCGGTCATTTTGATCCTTAGGTTGGAGTCCATGGTAGCCAGTATTGTAACACAAGTGCTCAAAATGCACATCAAATCGTATGTGCCTTTTTAAATTTTCCAACCCAGATAATAATTACCCTAACTTTGGAATTTGGGATGTTTTAAGGATTAAAATGATGAGTAGGTAAAGTTGGAACAGTTTTTAAAAGTTGCTTGCTACATTAAAGGGACATCGTCAACTTGAAATTTACCCTATATCAAAAATAGTTTCAGGCACTGTCCCTACCTCTGAATGCCCTTGCCAGTTTTTGTGGTTTATGCATTTTCCTATTAATCTGTTTATCTGTTCTATTTGGAAGACCACACAAACAAAAGGAGAAAATGTTATACATGGGAGGCAGTGAAAGTGACCATACACAAAGTGCTGTCAGATATACGAAGTAAACAAACTGGAAGGAAAAAAAAATTGCCTTTTTTTCAGTCTTCTAGTTACAACAGTCTTGGGTATTATTTGTAACGAGAAGTAAGGAATAGATTTTCAGGTAGAAATGTGATTGTTTTTTGCTTTAAGTTGACGATGTTTCAACCATGATTAATCTGTTTTGAAAAAACATATGACTGAACAGAAATATAAATTAAAGGGAGAATTTCTAAAAAGAAGTAATCCTATCCAAAGTTCACACTTTAAGAGGGGAAAAAAAAGTGGCAGCTCATAATTAGCCTTTTTATATATAAATATTTTAAAAAAAACAAAAACCTATCCTAATATTAAAACTGAATGAAAAGTACTTAAGGGATTTGCACTGACTAATCTTCAGCAGCTCATTGCAAACTTTAATATTCTTATGAATCACTGTAACAAAATCTTGCTAGTGCTATTGATTGGAATGGTGAAGATCCTGTGTGGTGGGAGCGTTAGCCCTTCCCTATGCTGAGGTTTGAAGCAAAAGGTACACAGCATTGGATCAGCTTTGTTTACACTGGCACAGCCAGTCTACACTAGAGGTTTGTACCCATGCCGCTCCATCAGTGTAGCTACCCCTACTGAAAACCCCACTGCAAGCACAACCTATAAGTTGTCTATAGAATGTCAATTTGTTGTTTGAATAACAAATAACTTCAAACTCTGCAATCTTTTTTTTAGGTGCGTAGTATGCATGTGTGATTTTGAGTCAAGGCAGCTACTTAGAGTCTTACCTTGTAACCACGAGTTCCATGCCAAGTGTGTCGATAAATGGCTTAAGGTAAAAAAATAAAATAAAATAAAATAAAATAAAATAAAAAAAAATGTTTGTGAGAATTTATAATAGCCTAGTTTGTAGTTGTATTTATTTTCAGTTGCGTTTCATCTCTTATTTTTCCTTTCTGATATTTAGGCTACAAAAGCCAACAGACTAAAAGTGCTGCCTCCTTTTGCAGTAGCATTATTTTCTAATAGTTGATGAAGGGAGATTATGTGAACTCTATATCAAAACTAGTGTCGTTAAAAAAACTGACATGAAGAGAATTATCTTGACCAACAAATTTAGTTAATTTTCAGTTGGACGTAACCATGCCTGTATTAATATAATTTTATGATAAAGTAGGAAAGTTTAAAGTAGAGTATGGGATTTGTGAGTAGTCCGAATACTGCTTATGACTCTTGCTTAAGCAGAATTGATATTAACCAAAAGTGAAACTGCCAAAAATCTTTCTATATCTTTATATAAATGTAAAGTCTGGGGGCAGGGGAAAAAATGCATAACTGGTCAAATTTCTCACCAAATTAAGGCTTTACACATGAGATAAGATATATATCTTTCAAAACAAGTTATTTTAAAAAATTTGATGAATATAAAAGCAGGACACCACCACAAGATCAGAGATTAGGACAACACCATACAGAAGGTGCAAAGTGTGGGTACTGTTAGTTAGGTAGAAGATGATATAAAGAGACAGATCTCTGCAAGCTGCATTATCCAGACCTACTCCCAGCAAGGTATTATTTCCCATCTTGTCTCACATTTTTAGTATTTTGTTCTATTTGGATTCATTTATTCTCTATTTTAATCTTTTCCATTATATATCTCTGGTTACAGCAACCCAATGAGAGAGAGAGAAATAAATATGAAATAATCATTAGAGATAATACAGCCACTGTCTTATATTGTATCTGTTTTAAGATGCACTTTCTTTAAAAACATGGCGCAAGTGTCTAAGCGGTCTTTTTGCTTTGCTGACAAGTGCATTCTTAGATCATACACAGCCTAACATAGAGAGAGTACTACATTGGTAGGCTTCTGAGGGTCAAGAAAACAGCTGCTTTATCATGCTTACTGCAGAAAGCTTTAGTGTGGTAGTCAGTAGTAGTCTAGTTGATGAATCTACCTTTTCCTGAATAATGAGTTCAATGGTAAACAAATGTGCATGAATAAGAGAGACTGGGATTTAGAGGCATGCTACTAGATCAGATACTCGTGCTCTGAGATTGTGGAACGGGTGCCCTAAATTAAATTTAGGGCCAAACGTAACTTCAGGTAGTCTAAAGCTTTTACAAAACCTAAGACCAGTAAAAATGTTTCCATACATTTATTTAAATTTCTAGTGGAAACCGTTTGTATGCAATAGATGTTCTGCAATATTCTGAACCCAAACGTTGCAGCATTATGAACTAGAAACTTAAGTATAAATGACTAATGTTTTTAGCAGCACACTGAGAAAAATGCAAAGAATAAGGGTTGTGCCTACACTAGATGTTTTTACTCAGGCTTCGTCTACACTTGCAGATGGAAATACTGCACCATTGCCAGGATGCAGAACGGAGGTGACTGATCAAGGCAAAGGAGACCAGGCAATGCAAAGAGCTGGAAAGGAGAGGCAGATGAGGGGAAAACATCCCTCTCACTTCTCCCTCTCAGCACAGCTGCCCTTTCAACTCTCACTTTCCGTTGGGTGGGGGGGAAAGGCAGCAAACAAAAACCCTCACTAGAGTTGCAGCCTGACTATTTCAATAAGTCGCCGAAAATTAAAGTAGCTGTCTGGCCACTATCTGTTACTAATTAGGCAGCGAGGTTCCTCGGGCTCGCACATATCAGCCCTAAGAGACAGCAGCAGGGAAAGCCCTGCCGTTTGTTCACGCTGTCAGCTCTAAGCGCAGTGGCATGTCCACATTAGCAGCTCTTGCAATGCCACAGAGAGCAGTGCATTTTGGTAGCTATCCCAGTGTGCAAATGGCTGCAGTGTGCTTTGGAAGGGGTTTGCAATGGCTAATGGGGAAGGCACAACATCATATGATGCAGGTTTCCCAATCCCATTGTTCCTGGGCATCCTACTAGATTGCCAGCTGCTTTTCAAATGGGGGATGGAGTGTGACAGGGAGTATGTTGTGTGTATGTGGGGGGAGAGACTGTATGTTTTGAGGGCAGTGTTTGTCAGCATGCTGTCTTGTAAGTTCAGACAGCGGCAGGGGGAAGGGGAAAACCCCGACATCAGACCTTACCCCCCACCCCTCTCTCTCTCTCATACGCACACATGCCTGCCTCTGCATCAGGAGCTTTCCCCAGTAATGGTTTGCTTTGTGTCCCAGAGCAGATAAGCATGCCAGCTGTCAGAAACGGAGCTTTGAAAGGAGATATCTGCATGCCTGTAGGCAAGTTCAAAACAATGATGAGTGGCCACCTGACTTCAAGGGATTATGGGATGTTTCCAGAGGCTAGTCACAGCACAGTAATGCAACACGTCGTCCACACTGACACCCCAGCGCTTCAACCTGGGTGCAGAAAGCTCTGTGCTTCTCGTGGAGGTGGATTACCAGGGGCGCTACAGCCACAGAGTCCAGGTGCTCTAAGTACCTTGCCAGTGTGGACTCCTCAGGAGTTAGGGTGCTCGGGGTTGATTTAATGTGCTCTAACTTGCAAGTGTAGACAAGGCCTCAGTGTTTGACAATTAACTGGAGATACTTAACATGTTTGTACGGGCACTCCCCATATATTCCATCCCACTCTTACCAGTTTTCATGCATTTGTAGCCTAGGCCAAATGTGTGGGAGGTGTCAACACCAGCCTTTGCAAATGTGTTAAGTACTTCAGGTTAGTTGGCAATTCAATTGTCTAGTGAAGACAAAGCCCTAAGAAAACAGTATAGTGAAAAATCAGATTTTGGAAATGTTTCCAGTAGCAATGATGTAAGGTGATTTATTTACTGTAGATAGGGCCCCACGAAATTCACAGCCGTGAAAAATGCGTCATACAGTGAAATCTCGTCTCCCCCTGTGAAATCTGGTCTTTTGTGTGCTTTTACCCTATACTATACAGATTTTATGGCGAGACAAGCATTTTGCAAATTGGGGGTCCTGATGCAAAAGGGAGTCACCGGGGGGGTCAAAAGGTTATTGTAGGGAGGGTTGCGATACTGCTACTCTTACTTCTGTGCTACTGCTGGTGGTGGAGATGCTTTCAGAGCTGGGCGACAGGAGAGCAGTAGCTGCTGGCCAGGAGCCCAGCTCTGAAGGCTGAGCCGCCGCCAGCAGCAGCACAAAAGTAAGGGTGGCATGCCATGCCAGCTGCCACCACTCTCCAGCTGCCCACCTCTGAAGGCAGCAACACCACCAGTAGCAGTGCAGAAGTACGGGTAGCAGTACTGCAGCCTCCCCATACAGTAACATTTTGACCCTGGTCCCTCCCACAACTTCTTTTTGGGTCAGGATCCCTACATTTACAACACTGTGAAATTCCAGATTTAAATAGCTGAAATCATGAAATTTACAATTTTAAAAATCCTATGACCAAAAATTGACCAAAGTGGACTGAGAATTTGCTAGGGCCCTAACTATAGATAAGGGGATTTGATGATGGTGTCCCTTAAACAACTTAAAAATCACTTCAATAGAAACTTTTGTACCTATTTTTTTTGTTACTGGTAACATCTCAAGGTTGGTCTACGTTAGAAAAATGTTACTAGTCAGTGTTGGTTAGGACTGTGATTTTTTTTTTTGATTTTTTTTTTTTTTAAAAACCAGTCGTTCTACTGGTATAGACCTGAATATGGATGCAATTATACTGGTATAAAGATGTCTTATACCATTATAGTTTGTCACTTCCCAAACTGGAATAAGCTATACCAGCAATATAAGCACTTTTATGCCAGTATAATTGCATCAACACAGGGTGGAGAGATGGTGTTGCTTTAACTGTTCCAATATAATTAAAGCAGCAAACCTTTTTAGGGTAGAGAAGCCCCCAGGTGGTTATAACTGGAAGAGATCAAAAATTAAATATTTTCCTTTTGTCCATTTTATATTCTGTGTGCATTTGACAGCTTTCTTTGTATGTTGTCAGTTTCACTGTGTTCTTTGAGTAATGGTCCCTATTGTGTTTCACTGAGGGTTATACGCATGCATTTGGAGCCAGAGATTTTGAAAGTAGTACTGTCTGTTGGTCCGCACATGCACCCTTGCTCCGCCTCATGGTTTTGTCTAAGATGATAAAGGGCAGAGTGGACCGACGGCACCCCTCAGTTTTTCTCACCGCCACATGGTTTGAGTCGGAGTCTCTACTGTTCTCTTGCCTCTTGTGACGCACTTGACTAAAAAAAATGGTTTTATCCTGTGTATAGTTAGTATGTTACTTTTTTGTAATAATTTTAGTGTTAGTAGTTGTTTTTAGGATTTTAAGGACTTTGGAATGCTGTTTTACCGGTCGCCGCCACCACCCCCCTCCCCCCCACCTCCATGCCTAGATACTGCCAAAGATGTCGAGGTTCAAGATCTGCACCTCCTGCCCTACCTCATTTTCAACCAGTGTTGAGCACCTTTACTGATGCCTTTACTGCTTGGGAGAAGCCCCGGTTGCATACAGGTGCAGTATCTGCTTCTCCTTCCCAAGCCGTACCCAGGAAGGCTGGGCTCTCCGCCTCACGAAGCACTCACGGAGGTTGTCATCAGGCTGCAGTCAGATCCAGGCCGGGGAACACCAACTCTCCCCTTCCCTGTCCATACACCTGCCTGAGCAATCTAGGAGTGCGCCTCCTACTGCAGAGCACTATTCTGGTTCCGCTGGTACCTGTGCTATGAACCTGTCCTGGGGCCTAGTCGTGAGGCAAGGAAGCATGCGCATAAGCATGGCAGTAAGCCTTTCTCCAGGCCCAAGAAGGATACTGCTCTGTCCACCAGTTCCCAGCCATGCAGAGGTGGCATGTTCCAAGGCTCAGAAGCACAGTAAGAAGCCACACAGAACGTCTGATCTGCCCACCGAACTGCAGACTCCTTCCAGATCAGCACCGCCAAAGTCAAGGGAGCCTTCGGTTCCTAGGCAGTTCTCCTTTTCAACACCCGTTCTGGCTCTGGTTCCAACTGCAGAGAGCGTGTCACTGACACTGGGGAGACTCGAGTCTGCTCCCGAGTCTCATGAACTCTTGCTTTGGCAGAGGCAAGGTCTCCACACCTTCAAGTGCCATTTCCTCCTAGGAGAGTATGCTTCCTCACATTAGACTTGCCTCTTTCAGGCCACGTTCCCACCTGCTCCTCAACGGCTCCTGCGGTTCCAACAGCACCGTCATTTGAACCGGGCTCTGATTTCTCTGCATCAGAGAACTCGGACAGAAAGCAGGGTCTGCCCCTCCTCTATCATCAGTATGCCTACCCTAAGGTCCCGCCGACTCAACGGTAATACCCTCCCTTTGCCCAGCCCCGGCGTCACTAGTATCCCGCTCCTAGGGACTGAACACAACAAGCACTGGATCCACCTGTTGGCCATACTGGGGATGGTGGCCGCAGTATCTGCCATTGGAATCTTCCCACTCTGCTTGTGAGGAGTCTCCAATCTCGCCCCTTTGATAGTCATCGAGCAGGTTCAGTTCAACTATTGAAGGATGCACCACTTAGTCCAACTCCAACGGTACTGTCGGAACTGGAGTGATTTCCCTCGTCATCCCCTGATGCCATGGTGTCTTCGACTCCCTCTTTGTCCCTGGTTGACTACCTCCAATTTCAAGAACTGCTACATAGGGTGGGGATTTCCTTCCACATCCCACTGGAGGAAGTACAAGACAGGCATCACCAGCTTCTTGACATCGTACACGTCTCAGTACTCGCCAGAGTGGCTCTACCGATCAATTATGCCATTCTTCAACCAGAACAGACTGCATGGCACACTCCAGCTAGCTGCAAACCCATTCTCAACGGGCGGAAAAGCGGTACTATGTGCCTCTGAAGGGGTCTAATTTTCTCTTCTCTTGCTCCTCAGCCAATTCCCTCTGTTGTTCAGGCAGCAATGGAACAGGCTCAGCAGCAACACGCATGCTCCACCCCAGCAGAGAAGAAGGGCAAGCGACTGGACCTTCTAGGTTGCAAGTTCTTCTCCTCTGTTAGCATACAATTCCACATTTCCAATTACTTGGCTCTGTTCATCAAGTACTGCTTCCTTACCTACAGCAAGTTGGCGGACTTCACAGAAAACTGCCCCAGCAGGATCAAGCTCGCTTCCAGGCTGTCCTACAGGAAGGGAAATTGGTTGAGAACAACACTCCAGGCTGCAGAGGATGTGGTGGATACCTTCTTCATGCACAATGGCTACAGGGATCGTCATGCATAGGGAGTCATGGTTACGTTTGTCCAGTTTCGCAAGGGAAGTCTAGACCACCATAGAGGATCTCTCTCCTGTTGAGTCTCGTCTCTTCTCTTCAATCAGAAGACTGACTCCCTCAAAGACTCCAGGGGATCTACACATCAGCACTCAAATGCAAATTTTACAGCCCACCTGTGACGCAGCAATGTAGAGGTCCCCAATTCTTCCTCCAGCAGTCTTATGAGTCTCCTTGCAAATGGCAGAAGACCCAGTGAGCTGTCATCCTGATTCATCTTCACAACCTTCAGCGTCTCAGACTTAATCTTTGCAGAAGCATTATTTCAGCGTGCAACCAGAGATCCATCAACTACCCTGTCTCACATTGTGCACCCAACCCACCCCCTTGTGGTGACATCTAGCATTCTTTTTACCAGCTTGGAGTGTGGTAACAGACAAGTGGGTCCTGGATGTCCTTCAACATGGCTATACAGTTGAGTTCACAACACAACCTCACCCACATCCTCTGCCCCAGCCGTGCATCAGGAACCATTTTCACTATAGTATCCTTGCCCAGGAAGTGGACTCCCTATTGCAATGAGGAGCGATAGAACCTGCAATGTATCATGGTGGTGGGTTCTATTCCACCTATTTCCTGGTCCCCAAGAAGAAGGGTGGGTGAAGGCTGATCTTAGACCTCGACCGTCTCAACCATTTCATATGCAAGCCAAAATTTCGTATGGTCACCCTAGCAGCCAGCATGCCTTCCTAAGAAGGAGGCATGTGGTGTATGGCTCTTGATATGCGAAATGCTTCCACGTGGATATCCATCCTGCCCACAGTTGTTTCCTGAATTCACAGACTGCCTTTGTCACTTCCAGTACATCTACCGTTTGGACTCACCACTGCTCCACAAGTTTTCACCAAGGTTTTCTCGGTAGTGGCGGCCCTCGTCTGGTGCGAAGGGGTCCTTACATTCCCTTATCTTGACAATTGGCTGCTGGCAGCAAGATCAAAAAAGAGAAGCTTGAGCCTTGACCTCCATGCTGCTCACACTCCTCTCCTCGCTGGGAATGAGTGTACATGTCAATAAATCAACTTTGGATTCACACAATTCCTAGAAATCCCATATCAATGTGATCTCGGCACACGCCTACCTGCCGGAGGACAGGTTCCAGACCCTACAAGAGCAATTTCCATGGTGCTCTCCAGTTTTTTTGTTCTGGCCAGGACTTGCCTTTCTGTTCTTGGCCACCTGGTGGCTTGCACATATGTGACTGCCTTGGCCTATCTCTGCTTCGGCTGTCTACAGGTTTCAGGGAGTCTGTTCCCCCACATGCTACACCATGGACTTTCTGCTGTGGGTTCCCAACGATATCTCATCCCTCCAGTGGTGGATGGACTCAGGCCGGATCTACACTGGGATGCCATTCTTTGTGCCGTCCCCATGAACAACAATCATCATGGATGTGTTGCTTGTCGGATGGGGCGCTCACATGAGTGAGCACATTGATTCAGGGGACCTGGACTGGTCAGGAATTTCGGATTCACATCAACATCCTGGAACTTCTGGCAGCATTCCTCTCATCTGTCTATTCCAGTCACGTTCTCACCATGTTGGACAACACTACCAGCACCGCAGTTTAGTACATCAACAAGCAAGGCGGTATGAGGTCACCCACGCTTTGCGTGGAGGCCGTTTGTCTTTGGGATTGAGAAGCCCAACCTGAGTGCACCTGGATGACTCAGAAATCAGAAGACAATGAAAAAGAACCCACGTTATTTTTTCCAAATCCCATGATTTTTAAGCCACTCATAGTATATTTTGTTTAGGCCTGATTCCTGATTGTTGAACACTTGGGTTTGGCAATACTATGTGTTATATTTTTAAAAATCCCAAACCATAAATAAATAATTGTAATCCATCTTGATTCTGGTGACATTATCAAAACTTCTGTTTTTGTTACAAGGCTTTCACAAAAAGCCCTTAGGTAGAACTATTCAGTTTTAAATAAATGGTATTTAGAAGATCTCATTAGAAAGTTTCTTTAAAATAATTTTGAGGAAAGCTACAGTACATCATTTAATGTGAATGCTTATGTTTGAGAGAATTAATTTGCCTCAAGTAACTGCACATTAAGTGAAGTTTCCATTTATAACCTGCACTTCAGTATGCACATCCAGTTCCTACTTAAATCATTGAGAGTGATGTTCAAATAAGGAGTAAGGGGACTAAATTCCATGAAACATATGCATTTAACTGATTCATTACAGTAGAGAATCCTAAAACATGGGAAAATGCTCTACTGCTAAAATTTGTAGAGCTGTTAATATAGCATTACAGGAACATGAATAATTTGACTTATGTTGATATTAAGATATTAGTTATTGTTTGTTATAGAATTAGTTTTCTATAATTTGCTTTCAGTAAACGACAGTGTATTGATACTACCACTAGATGTCCTATTTAATAGTACAAATAGCCAACATTGAAATATAATCTTGATGAGTATATCTGTTGTTCAGCTCTCAAACAGTATAATCTAGGAAAAGATGACAGTTTCATTCTAAATTAGATGGATTAGTTGCATTATATCTAGAATAGAAGGGTGGAGAACAGATACTTGCTCTGCTATGCTTAAAATCTATATTGACATAGTTGTGTCAGTCAAGGTTGTGAAAAAAACACCTCTCCAGTGACAGTGATGCCAGCAAGGCCCTCAATAGAGAGAGAGATGCCAGCACAAAACATAAAAGGGGAGGTGGTGTTCCCACACTGACAGGAAAAACTCCTCTATTGGTATAGGCTGCATTTATGCTAAGGGACTGGGCTGACATAGGCTCTGCAGTGTACACTTAGCCAAAGGTAAGGTGACTGAATTCCCTCAAATGGTTATGAAACCATAATGATACAGGAAGAAGTGCACTTGGGTTTTGTGTCTTCAGTTTTCAGCACCGTTTCTCATTTTCCCCCTAAAATGTCAATGACACTCTGATACAAGAAGGTGTAGGACAATAATGGTTACTTACAAATGTGATGGAGAGAAAAAATATATATATTCATTTTTGGTTGCACTAAGAAACGAACATTTTTCTACTAATTATGAAAATACTCAAAACTTGACCACTTTATAGACATTATTGAAAGTCCAACAGTTCACTAATCATCAACGCTGCTGCTTTGATTAAAACCTTAGTGCACCTGTCTAAATACTGTAGTTCAAATTGCAAATATCAAATTGGAGAAGAGTGTCTGGGAGTCTAATTTCTCTTTTTAGGGAAGATTTTAATTGCAGACGTGATCTGCAGAGTATTTTTGCAATATTGGCTTGCCTCTTTGTAAAGACAGCCTGAAAGTGTTTTTCCCTTCATTGTTAAAATTTCTTCAGCAGTATCAGGAATGTGAGTCTGAACAGTGATGAGCTGCTAAAATCTTAACAACCGGTTCCCTCCTCACCCCATGAGGGGGTTGTGGTCCGCCCCCCGCGACTCCTGCCCTATCTAACCCCCCGTGTTCCTTGATGCGCCCGAACACTTCCCCATCCACCCCGTCCCCTGACTGCCCCCAGAACCGGGCAGGAGGGTCTTGTGGGCCACCATAGTGGGTGTCCACCTTGCCCCTGAGAGCCAGAGGGACCTGCTGGGGGGCGAGGTGGGGAGTCCCGGCAGTGCTTACCTGGGGTGGCTCCCGGGAAGCATCCGGCAGGTCCCTCTGGCTCCTAGGGATGGGGTAGCGTAGCTGGGGGATGAGCAGGGGGAGTGGCCGCTCCCCCCACTGATCACATCAAAAGTGGCACCTTTGGCGCCAGCTCCGTGGGTGCTCTGAGGCTGGAGCATCCACGGGGAAAATTTGGTGGGTGCAGAGCACCCACTGGCAGCACCCCGCCCAGCCCCAGCTCGCCTCATCTCTGCCTCCTCCCCTGAACGCACCGCCCTGCTTCTTCCCCCCTCCCCTCGGCTTCCCACGAATCAGCTGTTCGCGCGGGAAGCCTGGGAGAGCTGAGAAGCAGGCGGCGGCTTCGCGCTCGGGCCCAGGGAGGCAGAGCGGAGGTGAGCTGTGGCAGGGAGTGGTTTTCCTGCCCCCTCCACCCCCCCGGGTTACCTGTGGCCCTCCTCGCCTCCGCCCCCCCAGCCCCAACTCACCTCCCCTCCACCTCCCTGGGCCTGAGCGCAAAGCCACGGCCTGCTTCTCAGCCCTCCCCGGCTTCCTGTGCGAACAGCTGATTCACGGGAAGCCAGGGAGTTGGGGGAGCACAGCAGGGTGGCGGGTTCAGGGGAGGAGGCGGAGGTGAGGTGAGCTGGGGGCAGGGAGGGGAGCTGCCGGTGGGTGCTCTGCGCCCACCAAATTTTCCCTGTGGGTACTCCAGCCCCGGAGCACCCACGGCGTCAGTGCCTAAGATTGCCACTTTTGGCCAGTTAAATTTAGAAGTCCTTTTAGAACGGGTTGTCCCGTGAAGGGCTTCTAAATTTAACAACTGGTTCCAGCGAACCGGTGCGAACCAGCTCCAGCTCACCACTGAGTCTGATCTTCCCTGATTTTGTTGCGGGTGGGTGTTGCAGAAAATGTGCACTTAGGGTATGTCTGCACAGGTATGGCAGTGATTTTCAGACTCCCAGTCTACAGACTCAGGCTCTCTCTGCAGTACTCAAAACAGCTATGCAGGGTTTTGGGCTCTGAAGCGCATCCCCCTCCCCAGGCTTCACAGAGTCCGGCCTGAGCCCAAATGTATACACAGCTGTTTTTAGCCTGTAGACCAGGGCTCTAAGACTCACTGTCCCACAGGGTTTTGGTTGGCTATTGTGCCATGTGAGTGCACTCTCCTTAATTGAAGGATGGCAGCACTCATTCTTGAACAGACATCTTTGTACATGTAGTTCTGTGTACCGTGTTCAATAGGTGTTGTTAAAACCAATATAACTAAAACTCTTTTCTCTTCCCAGCTGCTCAGCTTTCAGTGTCTTGTGATGGCATAATGTCATCATTCTCCATAATTCTTCTAGAAAATTCTCATCTCTTCCAATTTGTGGGTGTTTTTAAAAAAAAAAAAAAAAAAGGGGGGGGGGGCAAAATTTTAAGTTGACAGACCTCTCAGGCCACCTTCACACATAATAAAGAAGCCAAAAAGGGCACAAATCCAATTTATGTTCCTGTTCTGATTCCATTTTGGATTAGCACATGCCTGTTGTATCGTGTGGTGTACGTTGTTCTATAAATAAGCATCCTTGTCAATGCACTAAATCTTGTTTTACTTTTGTTTCATAGGCAAATCGTACCTGCCCAATTTGTAGAGCTGATGCTTCAGAAGTGCATCGTGATTCAGAATGACCAATCTAAGAGCACAATTCTAGTTTGGGTGTTCCTAGTCACATGTATAGACGAACTATCCATCGAACTTACCCGTGTGGCTGCCAGCCTTCCCTTTACACAAAAGGGTCAATGGACCTTTTTTTGCACTGTGTGATTTAATCAATTATAAAGCTTATAATTAGTCTTCACAATTATGGGATTGTTATACTAACCGTGTGATTGGAACTCCAAAGATTTTATTTTCTTTAGCTTAATTTTGTGTGTGCACTAACATTCCCTGGTTTTTGTGTGATCATTCCGAGTGTTGCTGCGAGATTACCGTGGACGTGATCTTTTAGCATGTGCTTTTATAAAAAGTGGTAGCTCCAAACAATTATAGCAATCTACCTTATATAGAGCCTTCAGATACTGTGAGTGGTAACGAATGGTGTTGGTGGGAGTACGTATGTGCACACGAGAGTTTGTGCGGGATGTGCTAGTGTGTGTTTGCGTATGTCTGAGAACCTATATACCAGCATGTACTGAGAACGTATGTGAGTAGTATTAATTATGCTGCAATGTATAATCTTGTGTGTTATTTAAACAGTACTAGTACTGTACACTGGTTTCTTTCCTTGTGTTTGCAGTTGCACACTGAATGCTAAGGGTGCAGCAATTATAGGCATTTAATATTTCCTCCCCAATGTACTTAATGGTATAAAAAGACCTTTTAACTTTTATTCAGACAACTGTTATTGCTTCCCCTTCACTGGCGGTTGTAAGTGTACCACTAAAGAGTGCATTGATTGCGCAGTACATGACTAATCTTGTTTTTAGCTCATGTCATAAAATCCAAATTTTACATTTGCTGATTTACTGCTAATTTATCAATAGTTGCAGTATCGCACAAAATCAGTTAGCAATATTAACATTGTCAATTGATCATTTGAATGTTGATGTTTTTCTGTTTTCCTTTTTAATTCCTCTAGCCAGTTTGAATTATGTTCAGTTGATTTCAGAATAGAGGTCGGGTCTGAAGATGCTGAAGTAACATATTTCTCTCCATACGCAGAAGCTGAAAGGACATTGAGAGTCTTGTGCAACAGCTCTTCACATTGTTGGCCATTGTACTTGCTAAGTACATAATCTTTTAGTTTATAAACTTTGGCTTTAACTCATTTATGTTCTTTTTCATGTATAAGGGAGTTTGTGTAAGTGGAAGAGAGGCTACCTTTTTAGTCCTGCAACTTTATGAACAAAATATAATTCTTAGCGTTTGCTCAGAGTGGAAGAACTTCTAACTTTTGTCCTTGTACCACAGTAAGTTTTTGTGGTCATTCACTGCCTGGTTCAGATGGCATCGGATGCTTCTTCTACCCTTCCCTACTAGGTAGTGAGCTTTTGCATGAATAAAAAACTCCCTTGGTTTTTCTATTAGTAGCCAGAATATTCACATTAAGAGAAGAGTGTGTTAGTACACAATCAGGAACAAATAATGCTGTGAAACAGGAGTTAACCTCCGTTCAGCTGCCCTGCAAATGTTATAGCTGGATTATTGAAAAATTGGCTTTAACATTTCAGACTGTTAAAGGTTTTAAAATTTGTTCTTCAGTAAAATATTTAGGTCTATGTATACCATAGTTATTGAAGAGATGCTCTGTTTTGCATCACTGTGCTTTCTCCTAAATTTTGTGTCATTACTTTGGTTGCAGTAGCACAAGTGGCACAATTAGCAATATTGCTGTAACTTGCTGCCACTCTCAGCTTTAAGTTTGTGTCATTTCTGATGCTTTTGTGTGCTGCTATGCTTTAGTATCAGTTATATTTTCAGACAGTGTTACATGTTCTCCATGCTGCTTGCCCTTCTTTGAAGGCTCTACAGACCAATCACAGCTTGTGGTTCAGTAAAACAAAATGAAAGCACAATTTTGCCCATGTTTCAGATGCTATTGCCTCTCTTTAGTTACACAAGTAGAACGAAAAACTTGCTTGTCTGTCCATATGTCAGTACCTAACACTAAGTAAATCAAAATTATTACAAAATATACAGTGTACAACAACTTTAAAATGTTTGTTTTCCCCTGGATGTGCTAAGGAATGGAACTGTCACAACATGTCACCAAACAAGTTAAATCACATATAGTAAACTTTATTTTTGTAACGAATGAAATCATGTGTTTAAAAAGAAGTGTATGCCACACATCTTATAATACTTAGGGTCTTTTATATAGCTGCAAAAAAATTTCTACCTGTACAGATCTAACCATAACAAACACTACTACACTCAGTATTCACTTTGTTGAAGCATGGAAATAAGGCACTTTTCTAAGTTAGATAGAAATGCATAATTAACAAGGCATATTTTACTAATATTGAGGTAAAGTAGTCCTCTTTCCTGAATTGGAGAAATCTTGATATATAATGGCCCTCTTTCCTAGTAAAGTTCTGTGACGCAGTTGGAGAGTTAGGAGGCAGTAGGGTCTAATTTGGTAAAATACTGAATTTAATCGTTGCACTCTTGTGGCTGATCTCTTCTGGAATGTTTTTCGTTTGCATGGGACTCTTGCAGATGTGTGCAGACTTGCTTCCTGTGGTTAGTGTGTATAAAAAGCACACATGCATGTGTTCTGAACCAGCTCAGATTGGCTACAACAGACTTCATTGTTGTGGTTGTCAGGTCAAAAGAGGAGGGGAAGGGGATTCATGCTCAGCCTTTACTGCCATGTGTTATGCACATTTGTGTCTAATTCCACAGCCTGCAGTGGTGCCTGGCAGCACCAGAATACAGTAAAAGGTTTATGTTGATTGCCTCCTCTCTTCCACCCCCCCTTTCCCACCTCCCTTCTAAAAACAAAAAACTGTTGGCTTTACCATGTAGGCACTGCTGTTTTTTGCATGAATTGTCAACTTAATTTGACTTTGTTCTGGTTTTTAATGGATACCAAGGCCTACAGATCTCTCCAATCTCTCATTTTGTGGGTTTTCTTTACAGAAAGTTTTTTGTGCAAAGTAATTTTTTTTGTTGTATACAGTTTTTGTACAGTCTCTTGAATGTGATTTTCTCAACTGTTAACATTTACACTTTTTGTAATACTTGGAATGGTGGGATCTACCAATGTGTTGGGTTTTTTTAAAACTTACTGAAAATGCATTTTTGACTGAGTTATCTTTAGGCCTTAATAAAAGAGCTGTGTTTTTGCCCCCCTTTGGTACATTGTTACCTCATTTTGCTATTTTTGTGTTTCAGATTTGCTAATGATTATGAAAGCTTATGGGTTTTGTTGGAATCATATTTTGTCAAGTGTTTTCTTTAAATCATACTCTATTGTATCAGTTAACATGTAGTTTTAAATGTATTATAAATATCTGTAACCAAATCATTTGAAGGCTTGATAAATTTTTAACAAAATTTGTACATTTTTTATGAGAGTTACTAGTAATGCTTTACTAAGTAGTGCAATGAATTTTTATTTTTAATCCCTGTGCCCAATTTTGGAGTTGAGAGAGTTGTTCAGTAATAAATGTATGATGTACACTTAGTTTTGTCCTGCCTCTTGTTCTCCTGTTTGGGGTACATTGTTTCCTCTTCTTAGTCTCCATATTTCTATTTTATTGTAAAACTTTAGAGCTGTACCACTTTGCAACTGGAATTAGTTTTTTTGTTTCTGAGTAATGCTCTTCATATGTAAACCAAGAATTTATTTTCTTTCAGACAAAAAAATCAATATTTGGTTAACGTGTCTGCTTTTAGAACTCCCAGGAAGACGAGTTCAGAGAGCTGCAGTATATCCTGTTTAAAAATATTAAAGGTATTTTCAGCAGCATTGTCCTACATTAAATGAATGTGCAAATATGTATAATTGACAGCGTTTTCTGCCTTGAGATCATCTTTCTGAAGGTTTTGCTTAACAGTAAATGTGTCATCAGGAAAATGTGATTGAAAAATATTGGGCACTTGGACACTCCTCTGGCATGTTTTAGGTGACGGTCTTAGTGTTTTACAAACTAGATAAGCTTTGCAACACTCCTGTGAGGTAACATCATCTCCATGAAAAATAACAAGGAGTCTGGTGGCACCTTAAAGATTAAGGCCTTGTGTACGTACGAAATTAGGTCGAATTTATAGAAGTCAGTTTTGTAGAAAGCATTTTTATACAGTTGATTGTGTGTGTCCCCACACAAATGCTCAAAGTGCATGTAGTCGGTGGAGTGCGTCCACAGTACCGAGGCAACCGTCGACTTCCAGAGCTTTGCACTGTGGGTAGCTATCCCACAGTTCCTGCAGTCGCCGCCGCCCATTTGTATTCTGGGTAGAAATCCCAATGCCTGATGAGGCTAAAACATTGTCGTGAGTGGTTCTGGGTACATATCGTCAGGCCCCTTTCCCTCCCTCCATGAAAGTAATGGCACACAATCGTTTTGCGCCTTTTTTCCTGGGTTACCTGTGCAGATGCCATACCACGGCAAGCATGGAGCCCGCTTAGCTCACCGTCACCGTATGTCTCCTGGGTGCTGGCTGACGCGGTACTGCATTGCTACACAGCAGCAGCTTATTGCCTTTTGGCAGCAGACAGTGCAGTATGATGGGTAGCTGTCGTCGATATAGTCAAGGGTGCTCTTTTAACCGACCTCAATGAGGTCGGGGCGCCTGGGCAAACATGGGAGTGACTCAGCCAGGTCATTCTCCATTTAAGTTTTGTCTCATGGCGATTCAGTCCTGCCAGCAGTCCTACTGCACCTTCTTTTAATGAGCAGCCAGGAGACGACGACAGCCAACAGTCATACTGCACCGTCTTCTGCCGAGCACCCAGGAGGTGACGATGGCTAGCGGTCGTACTGCACAGACTGCTGCCAGCAAGATATATAAAGATAGATGAAGTCGATCAAAACAAGAAATAGACCAGATTTGTTTTGTATTCATTTTCTCCTCCCTCCATGAAATCAACGACCTGCTAAACCCAGTTTTGAGTTCTGTCCTTGACGGGGCCATTCTGTTTCTCGCAAAGCCACCCCCTTCGTCTATTTTAATTCCCTGTAAGCAAACCCTATAAGTCATGTTGTCGGTCACCCCTTCCTCCACCAGAGCAATGGCTAACAATCGTTTCGCACCCTTTTCCCTGGATTGTCCGAGCAGACGCCATAGCACAGCAAGCATGGAGCCCGTTCAGCTCAGTGCAGCAGTTATGACCATTGTAAACCCCTCAAGCATTATCTTGCAGTTTATGCAGAACCAGCACCTGAAAAACTAGGCGAGGAGGCAACTGAAGTGCGGTGATGAGGACATGAACACACTTTTCTCTAAAAGCGCTTTCCCCCGCAATTTGGAGATCATGTTAATGGGCAGGTTCATGCTGTGGAACGCCGATTCAGGGCCTGGGAAACCAGCACAGGTGCGACCGCATAGTGTTGCAGGTCTGGGATGATTCCCAGCGGCTCCGAAACTTTCGCATGCGTAAGGGCACTTTCATGGAACTTTGTGACTTGCTTTCCCCTGCCCTGAAGCGCAAGAATACCAAGATGAGAGCAGCCCTCACAGTTGAGAAGCGAGTGACAATAGCCCTGTGGAAGCTTGCAACGCCAGACTGCTACCGGTCAGTCAGTAATCAATTTGAAGTGGGCAAATCTACTGTGGGGATTGCTGTGATGCAAGTAGCCAATGCAATCATTGAGCTGCTGCTATCAAAGGTAGTGACTCTGGGCAATGTGCAGGTCATACTAGATGGCTTTGCTGCAATGGGATTCCCTAACTGTGGTGGGGCCATAGACGGAACGCATATCCCTATCTTGGGACTGGACCACCAGGGCAGCCAGTACATAAACCGCAAGGGGTATTTTTCAGTAGTGCTGCAAGCATTGGTGGATCACAAGGACATTTCATCAACATCAATGTGGGATGGCCGGGAAAGGTTCATGACGTTCGCGCCTTCAGGAACACCGGTCTTTTTAAATGGCTACTTGAAGGGATTTACTTCCCAGACCAGAAAATAACTGTTGGGGATGTTAAAATGCCTATAGTTATCCTTGGGGACCCAGCCTACCCCTTAATGCCCTGGCTTATGAAGCCATACACAGACACCCTGGACAGTAGTAAGGAGCTGTTCAACTATAGGCTGAGTAAGTGCAGAATGGTGGTAGAGTGTGCATTTGGATGTTTAAAGGGTCACTGGCGCAGTTTACTGACTTGCTCAGACCTCAGCGAAACCAGTATTCCCGCTTGTTATTGCTGCTTGCTGTGTGCTCCACAATCTCTGTGAGAGTAAGGGGGAGACGTATATGGTGAGGTGGGAGATTGATGCAAAACGCCTGGCTGCTGAATATGCGCAGCCAGACACCAAGGTGGTTAGAAGAGCACAGCAGGAAGCACGCAGCAGAGAAGCTTTGAAAAAGTTTCATTTCTGGCCAGGGTACTGTGTGACACTTCTGTTTGTTTCTCCTTGACGAAAACCCGCCCCCTGGGTTAACTTTAATTCCCTATATACCACCCGCCCTCCCCCCTTCGATCACATCTTGCTTGCAAAGGAAATAAAGTCACTATAGTTTAGAAAACATGTATTCTTTATTAATTGATTATAAAAATAGGGAGATAACTCACAAGGTAGCCCGGGTGGGGTGTGGGAGAAGGGAAGGAAAAGGCCACTTCAAAACTTGTTGAATGACAGTCTTCTGTTGCTTGGGCTGCCCACTGGAAGTGGTTGGGTGCGTGGAGCCTCCCCCCCCCCCCCCCACACCATGTTCTTGGGCATCTGGGTGAGGAGGCTATGGAACTTCGGGAGGAGGGAGGGCAGTTAAGCAGGGGCTGCAGCGGCAGTCTGTGATCCTGCTGCTGTTCATGAACCTCCACCAGATGCCGAGCATGTCCCGTAGTAATCCCAGCATTGCCTCATACCTCCTCTGATCTTTCTGCCGCCACCTGTCCTCTTGTTCATCGGCCACTGTCCTGTACTCTGCTATTGTGTCCCTCCATACAGCTCTGTCAGTGCCGGACAACTGCATGAGCTCAGAGAACATTTCATTGCGTGTGTGGTTTTTTTCACCGCCTTATCTGAGATAGCCTTTGGGACAGAGGAGGGAGGCTTGAAACATTTGCAGCTGCGGGAGGAAAAAAAGGGAGTGAAGTATTTAAAAAGATACATTTTACAGAACAATGGCTATACTCTTGGTGAACAACACTATTCACATTACATAGCACATGTGATTTTTGGTACAAGGTCGCATTTTGCATCTTGTATTGAGTGCCTGCGGCTTTGGTGTTAGAGATCACACACACAGGGCCGGGCAACAGAATTCGGCTTGCAGGCGGCCATGGTAAGCCATAGTCTTTCGGCTTCTGCAACCTCCATAACAGCAGCCCCCTCCTCTCCCATACCAAGCAAAGCCCATTGAGTTGGCCATTTAGTGCTGTAGTTTTCCTGTTAATGTGCAGCAGCAGAAACCAAACTAACCCACCCACCCCCCCGCCATCCAGTTCTCTGAGATGATCGCTTTACCCTTTCCCCCACCGCGTGGCTGGTATCAGGGAAGATCCCTGCTAGCCAAATGCAAACAGCTCAGCGCCAATGCCCACCCTACCACCCCCCCGTGTGGCTAACTGTGGGGAGGATTTACTTTCAGCCACAGGTAAACAGCCCAGTAGGAGCGGGCATCTCTAATGTCCCCTTAATTAAATTCCCCTATTTCAACCAGGTTTCAGAGTAGCAGCCGTGTTACTCTGTATTCGCAAAAAGAAAAGGAGTACTTGTGGCACCTTAGAGACTAACAAATTTGTTAGTCTCTAAGGTGCCACAAGTACTCCTTTTCTATTTCAACCAGGTTACCATGAACAATATCGCTCTCCTGAGGATAATACAGAGAGAGAAAGAACGGATGTTGCTTGAATGCCAGCAAATATACGCTGCCAGGCTTTGTCATGCAATGATACCAGATTATTTGCTACTAGCATGGCATGATAAAGTGTCCTACCATGAAGGACGGAATAAGGCTGCTCTCCCCAGAAACCTTCTGCAAAGGCTTTTAGAGTACCTCCAGGAGAGCTTCATGGAGATGTCCCTGGAGGATTTCCGCTCCATCCCCAGACACGTTAACAGACTTCTCCAGTAGCTGTACTGGCCACGAATGCATCCCAAGTCCTCAGGGCTCTTTAATCATTAAAAAACGCTTGCTTTTATAACGTATTATATTTCAAAAAGTACACTCACCAGAGGTCCCTTCTCCGGCTTGGTTGGGTTGGGAGGGTATTTCAGTCAGGGTGATAAAAAGATCCTGGCTGTCGGGGAGAATGGTGTGCTGGGTGCTCTCCCCAAGCTCATCGTCGTCATCCTCATCTTCCCCGTCTGCAAAATCCTCATGCATGGCATAGAATACCCCATCATGGGAGTGCACGGACAGGGGTGGGGTAGGGGTTCTAAAACAGGCTCCTTGTACTGTGTAATACTAGACCTACACTGAGTGGCATTCTGCCACTGAATTATGCAGCACTCTTAATTACAAAATAATTAACCTTCAGTTTTATTTTAAAAAATTATAAAATTCACCACTGGGTAAAAATGACAAAAAATCCATATTATTTGCATCTTAGCAGAGGGATATTGCTCATCACTTTGTATTTCCACAGTTGGAAAACCTGGGACAAATGCAAAGAGCTAGTTCACAAGCTGCTTCCCTCTACACCCCTAAAGGAGAAGCAAATGAAATTGTTCAGGCGCTCAATTCAGGATGGTGAGAGAGAGAGCACTGTTTAGAAGACCTATCCACTTTCTGACTAAGCCTACCCCATGCCTGAACTGTGACCTTCCTGTGTGGTCTCCTGGGGTATATCTACACTCTTCCTGGGAGCCACAGTAGACAGACTCAACCTAGCACACTAAAAATAACTGCAGATATTTGCAGCTTGGGCTCTCAAGCCCACTCAGCACATGTGGCTAGCTGGAGCAGCAACATCTAAACTGCTACATTTAGTGCACTAGCTCAAGCAGAATGAGCACAAGTCTGTCCAGCCAGGCTGGGAGGCTTGCTTCCAGATGCAGTGTACGCATACCCCTGTTGGTGGGTGCCCCAGCTGCTTGGGTCCCAAGACTCCAGTTTCCCAATGGCTGAACAATGTGCCCCAATTAATAGGCGCCCCCACATACACACACCAGGCTCAACAAAAGTCAATCCTGCCCCAGTAAAGCCATGTTGGGGCACCACTCCAGTTTATACACACATTTATAAATGAATGTCCCCAGTATACTTCTCTCAGCCTGTAACCTCGTTGTTCTGCTCCTGGTTTCATCTAACGTTTCCTAGAGACCTGGGATGACCAGCAATGGCTGCAGAATGTCCAGGTGCTGAAAGCCACTTTTCTGGAAGTCTGTGCGGCAGTTACCCGAGAACTGCAGCACCAGATGTTGACATGAGAGTTCCTCTCAGCATGGAGAATCCCAGAAGAAAGGTTTCCAAATCCACCTAAACAGCCACTAATGGGAGAGATGGTTGTAATTCAGCAGCGAATACTTGCCTGATGATCCTTCGGCAGTGTTGTCACTCTGGCTCGCTTGCTATATGGGATGCCTAAGAGATCTTGGTGGTGTAGCTGACTGTCCTCTTCATCGGGGTCTATGGTTGCCTGAGTGATTTCTTAAGTTGTCTGCCTCGTCATGGGCTGTGGTCAAACTATGTCCACCATGTGCTGGGTTCTTGGGCAAAACTCTGGCCTCATGGTAAACACACATCCTGCAAGCATTACTGAAGAACGTGGCTTTGTCTTTGGTGTGTTTGTAATTCTGCTGCAGCTACTTGGCTTTGGCATAGCACTGGTACATGTCCCGGCAGTGCCCTTTTCCCTGCGTTTGCTTAGCTAGCTGCTTCTAGATCTTGGTATTCTGATGACAATTGGAAAGATGAGACTGGACATGCTTCTCTCGCCAGACAGCAGAGAAGTCCAGGAGCTTCCTGACAGTACCATGCAGAAGCATGGGGCCTGGCGGGGTGGTTGTAATGGTCTTGGGGTCTGAGAGCCAGTGATGAGCTGGAGTCACAAACAGATACACTTGTGTGTGTTTCAGCATTTACACTGGGGTGATGTCATGCCAAGATGATCCCAGAGCAGAGCGCACAGGTAACCAGACAGGCCAATCCAGATGTGATGCAATGCAATGTGGGATAGCAGTGTGAGGACTACCTGAAGCAGTACAGCCAATTCAAAATGGGGATGCATCCACACAAACCTTATATAACTCATTCCAAAACCGTTACATTGCTTCCAAAGCAGATTAATTGTAGCAGGATAAGATGCAAGACAAAACAAAAGATTAGTTGGTGTGTGGATGCAACATAATTTATGCTGAAAAAAACTAAAGCTATCCTGAAAAAACATTCCCATATAGACAAGGCCTAAGTATCTATAGCTACAGGCACTTGGATTGTATAAAACTCTTGTAACGTCTCCCATCTTCTGTCTGCCACATACTTTCTCTCCCTTCTTGAAACCCACTTCTAGGAATACTTTCTTTTCTGCACTTTTTCCTCTCATGAGCTGCTCCTCAGCATCTTGTTTATCTTATCACATTCGGGCAGGTGGTATGTTTTACCCTGCCAAGAACTTAGTAAATTTATGGAGAGGAATGAGGGGATTTTGAATAATAGGAATACTAAGCAGCTGGAGAGAGTAGACGAGAATAGCTTAATGTGCAATAGGCCACATATGCTAGGTGAACAAGAAATCAATAGTGCTGTTGAATCCTGATCACATGAACATGGTTACAAGTTGAACAAACAAAAGGAATGTGGTGTATGTTGTAAACAGAATTCATACTCTGTGTGGCTCCGTGGAACTTGAATGAATTTGTCCCCGTGTCTTGATATCAGTAAAACTTTCAATGCAGGCTTGGGTGAGCTTCTGAGAGGAAAGTCAGAATGATATTGTTTGGTTAGTGCAATGTGGAGTGGATACAAAATTGACTGGGTGATGGAAGCCACAAATGGAAAGTTTTCATAACCAATCAAACATCAGACTGGTGGTGGGGCTGTATAAAGGAATGATAGAGAAGGACTGGGCCCCCTCTTGTTAAATATCTTCATAAATCATCTGAAGAAAAAGTAACTCATTGAAGGAATTTGTGGCTGAAAGCCAATGACCACAGGAGGATCCACAAAAACCACATGGGATAGAAAGAAATAGCAGAAGGACCCTAGGGAATTTAGAGAAACAGGCAAAGATGATGGAAAAGTGAGGCACGTGTGGGAAAGGAATACCAAGTGCAAATACAACCTGGCTAGAACACAGCGAATGTACATTGCCTTTGTCATTTGATTGCAAATTGGCCTTTCCTCCTCCCAATCCTTCTAGTGTCCAAAGTCTCTGGGCAGTCAAATCTAAACTTCCCAGCAGCTATCACGTATGTGCCTTCACCTGGTGTGAAGGTTCCTCCAGCAGATGCTAACAACTTAGAGAATGGGTTCTAGATAGCATGTGAGACTGTGAGCTGTCCAGGGACCCACTCTGCACCCATGTCAGACTGTGGCCTTGTGGACATGCAGCCATGCAGCATGGGTATTCATAGATTCCAAGGTCAGAAGGGACCACTATGATCATCTAGTCCAATCTCCTGTGTAACACAGGCCGGAGAACTACCCTGAAATAATTCCTAGAGCAGATCCTTTCAGAAAACCCTCCAGTCTTGATTTAAAAATTGCTAGTGATGGAGAATCTACCATGACCCTTGGTAAGTTTGTTCCAGCGGTTAATTACCCTATTAAAAATGTACACCTTATCTCCAGTCTGAAAATTTGTCTAGCTTCAACTTCCTGCCATTGGATTGTATTATACCTTTGTCTGAAGAGCCCATAATTAAATATTTGGCCACCATGTATGTACTTATAGACTATAATCAAGTCTCCCCTTAATCTTCTCTTGGTTGAGCTAGATTGAGTCCGTCACTAGAAAACAAGTTCTTCTTCGAGTGCTTGCTCATGTCCATTCCATATTAGGGGTGTGTGCTCGCCATGTGCACTGGTGCCGGAAGTTTTTCCCTCAGCAGTATCTGTAGGGGAGCGGCTCTGGTGCCCTCTGGAGTGGTGCCTACATGGCGCAATATAAGGGGTGCTGCTAGTTACCCCGACCCTCAGTTCCTTCTTTGCCGCCAGTGATGGTGCTGGAACTTCTGCTTCAGCTAGCTTTCACTTAGTTCAGTGTATCATGAACGTTTCTTGTAAAATGGTTGTATATAGTTTAGTATTTACCCATAGTGTTAGTTCTAGTTAGTTGGTCCTGGACGGGACTCAACCTAGGGACGGGGTATGCCTCAGTTCCCAGGCTTTAAACCATGCAATTGTTGTAAGCGGCCCATTCCCATTAGCTGTTTAAAGTGTCTAGGGGAAGGACACATAAGCGATGTATCACATCTGTAAGTTGTTCAAACCCAGAACGAAAAAGTAGAGAGACATCCATCTCAGGGCACTTCTGATGGAGTCAGCACTGTCCTCAGCACCAGAGCAGAGGTCCAACTTGGCCCCAAACACCGCAGCATTGGTATGGAACGCACCACCGGTGCCGCCTATGAGCCGGCACCGATACCCCTCCCAAGCCAAGGAGCCCAAGAGGTCCACAAGGGGAAGATCTCCCACTTCTTGTAAGGGAAAGGAGAGGGCCAGAAGAGAGACAAGACCCGCGCTGGGCAGCTCAACACCTCCTTCAGAGAGTAGAGCCCCAGCTCAAGTTGAGTGGTCTAGCCCTGCCCGCACCATGCCTGCCACACCAGGGGTTGATAAAGACCTCTGTTAACTTGAAGTTCCGTCGATGCCTGAGGCCCTGCAGGCAGTGCAGGAGATCCTGATACTACTGGTGCTGCCCACACCGGCTCCGGCAGTACCCAAACCCAGGAGTAAACCCACCCTGGGACCCTTCCAAGTGTCCCTGCCTCATCAGTGCCGCTCCCCATCGCGGAGCCGTCATGCCTCAGACTTTGGGAGGCAGGCTCAGAGGAATCATAGAATCATAGAATATCAGGGTTGGAAGGGACCCCAGAAGGTCATCTAGTCCAACCCCCTGCTCAAAGCAGGACCAAGTCCCAGTTAAATCATCCCAGCCAGGGCTTTGTCAAGCCTGACCTTAAAAACCTCTAAGGAAGGAGATTCTACCACCTCCCTAGGTAACGCATTCCAGTGTTTCACCACCCTCTTAGTGAAAAAGTTTTTCCTAATATCCAATCTAAACCTCCCCCATTGCAACTTGAGACCATTACTCCTCGTTCTGTCATCTGCTACCATTGAGAACAGTCTAGAGCCATCCTCTTTGAAACCCCCTTTCAGGTAGTTGAAAGCAGCTATCAAATCCCCCCTCATTCTTCTCTTCTGCAGACTAAACAATCCCAGCTCCCTCAGCCTCTCCTCATAAGTCATGTGCTCTAGACCCCTAATCATTTTTGTTGCCCTTCGTTGTACTCTTTCCAATTTATCCACATCCTTCTTGTAGTGTGGGGCCCAAAACTGGACACAGTACTCCAGATGAGGCCTCACCAGTGTCGAATAGAGGGGAACGATCACGTCCCTCGATCTGCTCGCTATGCCCCTACTTATACATCCCAAAATGCCATTGGCCTTCTTGGCAACAAGGGCACACTGCTGACTCATATCCAGCTTCTCGTCCACTGTCACCCCTAGGTCCTTTTCTGCAGAACTGCTGCCGAGCCATTCGGTCCCTAGTCTGTAGCGGTGCATTGGATTCTTCCATCCTAAGTGCAGGACCCTGCACTTATCCTTATTGAACCTCATTAGATTTCTTTTGGCCCAATCCTCCAATTTGTCTAGGTCCTTCTGTATCCTATCCCTCCCCTCCAGCGTATCTACCACTCCTCCCAGTTTAGTATCATCCGCAAATTTGCTGAGAGTGCAATCCACACCATCCTCCAGATCATTTATGAAGATATTGAACAAAACGGGCCCCAGGACCGACCCCTGGGGCACTCCACTTGACACCGGCTGCCAACTAGACATGGAGCCATTGATCACTACCCGTTGAGCCCGACAATCTAGCCAGCTTTCTACCCACCTTATAGTGCATTCATCCAGCCCATACTTCCTTAACTTGCTGACAAGAATGCTGTGGGAGACCGTGTCAAAAGCTTTGCTAAAGTCAAGAAACAATACATCCACTGCTTTCCCTTCATCCACAGAACCAGTAATCTCATCATAAAAGGCGATTAGATTAGTCAGGCATGACCTTCCCTTGGTGAATCCATGCTGACTGTTCCTGATCACTTTCCTCTCCTCTAAGTGCTTCAGGATTGATTCTTTGAGGACCTGCTCCATGATTTTTCCAGGGACTGAGGTGAGGCTGACTGGCCTGTAGTTCCCAGGATCCTCCTTCTTCCCTTTTTTAAAGATGGGCACTACATTAGCCTTTTTCCAGTCATCCGGGACTTCCCCCGTTCGCCACGAGTTTTCAAAGATAATGGCCAAGGGCTCTGCAATCACAGCCGCCAATTCCTTCAGCACTCTCGGATGCAATTCGTCCGGCCCCATGGACTTGTGCACGTCCAGCTTTTCTAAATAGTCCCTAACCACCTCTATCTCTACAGAGGGCTGGCCATCTCTTCCCCATTTTGTGTTGCCCAGCACAGCAGTCTGGGAGCTGACCTTGTTAGTGAAAACAGAGGCAAAAAAAGCATTGAGTACATTAGCTTTTTCCACATCCTCTGTCACAAGCTTGCCTCCCTCATTCAGTAAGGGGCCCACACTTTCCTTGGCTTTCTTCTTGTTGCCAACATACCTGAAGAAACCCTTCTTGTTACTCTTGACATCTCTTGCTAAGGAGTAACAAGGAGCCATTTTCGGTCTCCGGAACATGGGCATCAACAGCAGGATTCAAGGCGCGGTTCGCTGGTAACCTGAACTCTTCTGTACAGCCTATCCTAGACTACCTGCTTCATCTTAGGAATCAGGGCCTAGCACACTCTTCCATTAGAGTGCATCTTGTGGCCATCTCTGCTTTTCACACACTGATCCAGGGCCAGATGGTGTCTTCTCATGACATGACGGGCAGATTCTTGAGAGACCTCAAGACGCTCTTCCTGCAGGTACGGACCCCTGTCCCACAGTGGGATCTTAACTTGGTCCTCACCCTTTGAGCCACTGGGCTCCTGCTCCCTTTCCCACCTGTCATGGAAGGTTGCTTTCCTGGTGGTGGTGCCATCAGCAAGGCGAGTCTCTGAGATTAAAGCCTTGATCTCAAAACCACCATACACGGTATTGTACAAAGACAAGGTCCACCTTCCATATGAGCCAGGACATCATCCTCCCAGTGTTCTGTCCCAAACTGCACAAGACCAGTGAGGAGGGGGGTCTTCACGCACTGGACGTCTGAAGAGCCCTGGCTTTTTACCTAGAGCATACCAAGCCTTTCCACAAGTCAACTCCACTCTTCATTGCCACAGCGGATAGGATGAAGGGCCTTCTGGTGTCCTTGCAGAGGATTTCCAATTGGATCACCTCTTGCATACGGACCTGTTAGAATCTGGCGGGGATCCCGCCACCGCCAATTGTCAGAGCCCACTTGACTATAGCTGTGCATCCTCGGCTGCCTTCCTGGTGCACATCTGTAGAGCCACGACATGGGCCTCTATCCACACATTCCCAGCACATTATGCCATTGCTTAGCAGGCCAGAGACAACACTGGGTTCAGCAGAGCTGTGTTGCAATCTACATGTCTGTGGCCTCCTTCCCACCTCCAGAGGTACTGCCTGGGAGTCACCTCATATGGAATGGACATGAGTAAGCACTCGAAGAAGACAATGACCTTTTCAGTAACAGGTGTTCTTCAAGATGTGTTGCTCATGTCCATTCCACAACCTGCCCACCTTCCCCACTGTCGGAGTGCCCGGCAAGAAGGAACTGAGGGTGGGGGGGAGCCGGCGGCATCCCTTATACCGTGCCATGCAGGCGCCACTCCGGCGGGTGCCAGAGCCGGTCCCCTATGGCTACTGCTAAGGGAAAAACTTCCGGCACCAGTGCATGTGGCGAGCACACACACCTACTATGGAATGGACATGAGCAACACATCTCGAAGAACACCAGTTACGAAAAAGGTAACTGTCTTTTTTTTTTTTTTTCTAGTCCTGTAATCATTCTCAGGACTCTTCTCTGAACACTTTCCAGTTTATCAACATCCTTGAATTGTTGACACCAGAACTGGAGGCAGTATTTCAGTGCCAAATACAGAGGTACAATAACCTCTCTACTTCTATGCAAAATTCCTGTTTATACATTCAAGGATCTCATTAACCCTTTTGGTCACGGCGTCTCCCTGGGAGCTCATGTTCAACTGATTATTTACCATGACCCCCAAATCTTGTTCAGAGTCGCTGCTTCCCAGGACAAAGTCCCCCATTGTGTAAGTATGGCCTGCATTCTTTGTCTCTAGGTGTATATGTAACACCGACAGACCCCAGTAGTCAGTAGGCGGGATCAAACCTGGGGTCTTTGGAGCTTAATGCATGAGCCTCTACTGCATGAACTAAAAGCCACCTGGCTGTTAGCTAAGGCTTTAGAGCAGACTCATTAATCACTCTCTAAGTGATCTTGATGCCACTAGGTGGGACAGACCACCACACCCAGGAGGTGTGTGGGTTACATATACATTTAGCCGTATTAAAATTGATATCGTTTGCTTGCTTCCAGTTTACCAAGCGATTCAGATTGTTCTGAATCAGTAACCTGTCCTCTTCACTATTACCACTCTTCCATTTTTTTGCATCATCTGCAAACTTTATCAGTGATGATTTTATGCTTTTCATTGATAAAAATGTTCAATAATATAGGGCAAAGAACCGATCCTTATGGAACCCCATTAGAAACACTCCCGTTTGATTCCTCATTTATAATTACATTTTGAGATCTGTCACTTAGCCAGCTTTTAATTCATTTAAGGTGTGCCATGTGAATATTATTCTAGTTTTTGATCAAAATGTCATGTGGAACCAGGTGAAATGCCCTACAGAAATCTACGTATATTACATCAACCAAACGTGTAATCTCATTTAAAAAAAATAGCAAGTTAATTTGACAGCATCTGTTTTCCATAAACCCATGCTGATTGGCATTACTTTTTATTAAGAGTCCCGACCCATATCAGACACTCCATTCTTCTTCGAGTGATGGGCCCCATGTGTAGTCCACACATGGGTGTATATGTGCCTGAGTCCAGAAATTCTTGAAAGCAGTATTCACTGACATGCACATGCGCAGAAGCTTCCTTCATACTTCCGACCGAGGGCATAAGCGGCTATACAGGTCCACACCTCTCCAGTTCCTTCTTATCGCAGCATGACCTCAGACAGAATTTTGTGTCCTCCTTCATTCTGTGCATAGCCTGTAAAGTAAACTCTTTGTAACTAGTTTTGATATCTTCACTTAGTAGTTATAGTTAGTATAGGATAATCCGTTTTCCCCTCCCCCAACCTGTGCCCATGCTGCCTTTGGGGAAAATCCTCCCTGATCCCAGGAATCTCTTGCTCCTTCTCCATCAGTGATGAGCATTGATAGTCCCTGTATTGCCTGGGTGAGGCACATATCTCTGTGAAGTGCAGGATCTGTTGATCCTTCGCACCCACAGCTTGAGAGGACTGAGGGCTCTGACTAAAAAGGTTCCTGATGGAGGATTCTACAAGACGGCGCTCCGACTGGGCCTGGGAGACTCCCCTGTACGTTGGCCTCAACTAACCAGCAGTGCCCTCAAACAGGAGTCTTGGAGTGGAGCCTTTGCCACCGAAGGCCAAGGACTCCCCCTGCAAGGCTCCCCATGAGAATAAGGGCACTCTCACGGGCATAAGGACAGATCCCTGCAGAGGATTGTTCATAATAAATGCGTTTCCTCCTGGGGCCAGTACCAGTTGGGTGAGATGTTGCATATTGACCCCACGGAACCAGCTCCGCCAAAGACCCCTAGGCTGGGGGGCAAGGTACGCGAAAAAGGATCTGCAACATCTGGCGGTGACTGCAATCGGCGGAGGTAGCTGCACCAGTATCTCTGCAAAGGCACAGGTGCCCCAACACCCAAGAGGCTCCGCTTACCATCCTTCTGTCTATGAACCCCTCACCCTCCAGGACAGCTGGTACCAATTCCCTTGGGGGCCACCATGACTGATGGATCCCTCCTTCTGGCCTCATTGGGGCCCTTGGGACCCCTAAGGCAGGTGCCTGGACCCTTCGCAAGAGTTTTACCATTCCTCCCCCTCTTGTCAGCCAGTTCCATTAGACTATGAGGAGGAAGAGCTGGAACCTGTTCTGATGGGGGCCTCATCATCATCATCATCTCCAGACAATGCTGTCACTCCATTGCCTTCTCCACCGGATGACCACCATCAGCATCAGGAGCTGTGGCAAAAGGTTGCTAGTGATCTACAGATCCCATTAGAAGAGGTCCACGGCCCTCTGCCCTGTCCCTTAGACACTTAGAGGGACGGGGTGGCCCTTCCAAATAACGAGGTTATATTAGAACCAACCAGAGCGGTTTGGCACACACCAGCATCTTGTGCCCCTACACCAAAAGGAATCAAAAGACATTATTTTGTTCCTGCCAAAGAAGCTAGCTTTTTTTCCCCCTCCCCCCTCCATCCTGTCCCTAACTCATTGCTGGTACAGGTGGCTATGGAAGGAACTTGGTCGCACTACCAGAAATCCATCCTGGCAGATAAGGGCTCAGAGATTGGACCTCCTGGGAAGGAAGGTGGTCTCCTCCATAGGTCTTCAATTTTGTATAGCTAATTACCAAATTTTATAGGCAAAATAAGTTTTCAACACCTACATCAGGCTTGCAGACTTTAGGGACAAACTTCCCATGGAAGACGGAGCCCAGTTCGTCCTTTCTGGATGAGGGGAAGCTAGTAGCCAAAGGTGGCTCTCCAGACTGCAGTAGATGCCACAGGTACAGCAACCAGATGTTTGGCCACAGGATGGGTCATGTGAAGGGACTCCTGGCTCCAGGTGGTTGGGTTTCCTAGAGAAGTCCAAAATACCATCCAAGAATTCCCCTATGATCCTTGGGGATTTACATTCCAGCCCCCAAGAGGAAACATCAGAGCCAGCCCCTTAGACTATGCCCACCCCCTTTTCATGCTCCATATTACCAACCTCCACCTAAGCCTCTGCGTAAACAGAGGCTTCAGAGGTCCCATTTCTCAGCTTCCTCTGCTGCCACAGCCTCCACTTACTCCCAACCGCAGGCCAAAGGCCATTTTTTGACATGCAGATCGAGATCCGCGTACCACCACCAATGCCATCTACTTCCTCTTCTCATCTTTGGAGGCCGGCTTACTTTCTTCTCCCACAGTGGCAACAAGATCGCTGCAGACAGTTGGGTCCTGGAGATTATCCATCAGGGATACTCCATGGAGTTTCTGGCATTCCTGCCTCACAAACCACCTTCCCTATCCCGCTTTGGGGGACCACTCTCACCAATTGATTCTTCAACAAGAGGTGAAATCCCTTTTATGCCAGGAGGCAATAGAACGTGTCTCACCTCAGCATCCAGGGAGAGGGTTCTATTCTTCATATTTCCTAATCCCCCAAAAGATGGGGAGTTGAGACCCATCCTGGACCTTTGGCAACTCAACGTCTTTATTCAAAAGCTGACGTTCAGGATGATTACGCTGCTATCTATAATCTCCTCCCCTCAGAGGGAATGTGGTTTGTGGCTTTCGACATGAAGGATGCATATTTTCACGTAGATATTCACCCATCTCCCAAGAAGTTCCTGCGCTTCATGGTTGGCCAAGAGCACTGTCAGTTGTGTACCCTCCCCTGTAGGCTCACTACAGCACCCCCAGGATATTCACAAAAGGTTTTGCCATGGTAGCAGCCCAGATGCGATGCCAGGTCTATATTGTGTTTCCATATGTGGATGACTGGCATCTGGTAGGCCAATATTATCAAAAGTCGGGTCAGCAACATGATCTCTTTGGCATCTTCTTGCTACCTCAGGTTTGCATAAATGAAGAAAAGTCCATTTTGTCATCCACAAGGACGATAATTTTTATAGGAGCGCAGCTGGACTCTGTTTCTGTGAAAGCATTTCTCCTCTCAGACAGGTTTTATCCAATGAACAACCAGGCCTCTTGCATCACATGCAGACTATGAGCCACAATGCACTGGTGTCTTTCTCTGTTAGGCCACATGGCTGCATGCACCTACGTGACACTGTCAGACTTATCTGAGGTGCCTGCAAGCTTGGCTCAACTCAACCTACCGACCAAGCAGGGATTGTATTGACTCCAACGTTGCTGTCCCACCAGAGTCCTCACCTCCCTCACTTGGTGATCCAACCCAGACAAGGTCATGGTGAGGACTGCCTTCAGCCCTCACATATCAAAGGCCACCATCCTGACACCTCCCTTACAGGGTGGGGCACTCACATGGACCCGCACGCTTCAGGGTACCTGGACCCCAACAGAGAGCAGCCTACATGTAAGCTTACTGGAACTGAGGGCAGTCCACCTTGCATACGAGGCTCTTCTTTCCCCCCCTCCCATAGGCCCACTCCATGTACAGATAATGTCAATATTGCCACAGAGGTCTACAGAAACACGCAAGAGCGAGATCTCGTCCACTCTGACTGGAAGCAATCAGGCTTTGGAACTGGTGAAACCACATTACAATGCAGGTTTCATACCTCCCAGGTGTCCAGAACTCTCTGGCAGACAAGTTGAGCAGGAGCTTATCTGCAGACCATGAATGGAAGATCCAAGAGACAGTTCTAACATATTCGCATAATGGGGAACTCCACTATGGGACTTGTCAGCATCCCAGATGAACAAAAAGCTTCCCATGTATTGCTCTGGGGGAGCTATAGATCGTGATTCCCTGGGTAATGCTCTCCTGCTGCCCTGGATGGATGGCCTCAAATACACCTTTCCTCCCATCCCCCTTCTACTACAAGTTGTTGTACGGAAGATTCATTGTGACAGAGCCACAGTCATCCTTCTAGCACCCTACTAGCCCAGACAGTTCTGGTTCACAGAAATCCTAAGAATGTCCACAGGCCCCACTATCAGGATCCGCCCATTTCAGGATCTCCTAACTCAGGATGGGGAGAAGATCAAGCACACCAACCCAGGCTCACTCTGCCTCATGTTTGGATGGATGTTGGAATAGAACTCTCATGCTCCGCCCCGTTCGGGAAATCCTTAACCAAAGCAGAAAGGATTCTACTAGAGCCTGCTACCTGGGTACACAGCAGCACTTTTTCACCCTGGGTACTTCACAACCAACATTCGCTAGAAGCCCTGGGTATTCCAGTTATCCTAGACTATCTCCTCTCCTTAAAAACGTCAGTTGGCTGTGAGTACACCTAGCAGTGATTAGTGCCTTCCTCCCTCCAACAGAGGAATGTTCTCTCTTTTCATACTTGGTTACTGTGATATTTATGAAGGGCTTGATCAGGACTTTCCCAGTGATCATCAAACCTACCCCTCACTGGGACCTCAACCTTGTCCCATCAACACTTTCAGGTCCACCCTTGGAACTGATGGCAATATGTGCCATGATCCACCTGCCCATGAAGATGGCATTCTTAATGGCCGTCACTTCAGCCAGAAGGGTCATTGAGATAGCAGCCATGATGGCAGACCCTCCTTATCCAATATTCCACAAAGAGAGGGTTTCCCTTGGATTACACCCCAGATTCCTCCTCAAGATTGTGTCTGAGTTCCACATCAATCAATCAATACACTTACCTGTATTCTTCCCCAAACCCCATGATTCTTCCAAAGACTGGACACCTCACTCCCTCGACATCAGGCATGCTCTGGTGTTCTACGTGCTAAGAACCAAACCCATTAGGAAATCTCCGAGACCATTTGTTGCCATAGCAGAAAGATCATGTGGGCAAGTCGTATCCTCACAGAGGATTTCTAAGTGGGTTTCGAGATGTCTTAGAATGCTACAAAATAGCAAAACTTCCTGTTTTGGGGATATCACAGCTCACTCCACAGGAGCACAAGTGCCTCCACGGCATCATTATCAGACGTTCCACTACAGATTTGCAAAGCAGCAACTTGGAGTTCTGTCTAGGTGTTCACCACTCACTACACTCTAACACAAGCTGCAACTATGGATGCAACCAGAGGGATGGCAGTACTACAGGCATCTCTTCTACCACCTTCCTTGCACCTTTCTCCAATCTGAACACTGCTTGCCAGTCACCCACCTATGGAATACCTATAGGGACCAGCACTCGAAGAAGAAATGGAGATTATTTACTGTAACTGGAGGGTCTTTGAGATGTATGGTCCCTATCTTCATTCTACTACCCGCCCTCCTTCCTCTCTGCTTCGGATTCGGTTGCATTGTGGTAACATTAATAGTCCAGGAAGTTCCTCAGCCAGCTCTTTTTAAACTCTTGGATGAAAGTTATCTGGACCTGCTGGTTTTAAAATGTCTAATTTTAGTACCTGCTGTTTAACACCTTCCTGAGACAATAGTGGAATGGAAAGAGTGTTATATGACATGACTACATAATCTTTTTTCCCAAATATAGAACAGAAATATTTACTTTTGCCTTTTCTGCATTATTGATAATGGTATTGGTCCATGGTAGAATTGTTAAAATTATTTTTTCTCCAATATACTTTAAAAACTCCTTATTGTCCGTAGCTCTGCTGGTCATAGATTTCTCCTTGTGTCCTTTTGCTTCCCTGATCGAGTTTTTACAATTCCAAGCTTCTGATTTATATTCATTACTATTAACTTTCCCTTTCTTCCATTTATTGTATTTTTTTTATTTTTCATAGTTTCCTTCACTTCCCTTCTAAACCAGGTTGTTTTCTTAACCAGTACAGCTTTCATCCTCAATTGTGGCTTTTTGGGTATCTAGTAAAATGTTCTTAAACAATTCCCAGGTATCATTCACATTTTTCTGATTAAATTCTTCCTCCCAGCTGATTTGGCTCATAACTGCTTTCAGTTTTGTGAAAATGGCCATTTTAAAGCACCAAGTATTTACATCATTGGTCTAGACTTTATACTGTATGCACATTATAAACATGATCAAGCCATGATCACTTGCACCTAAGTTACCATTCATTTTTAGTTCTGTGATCAGTTCCTCTTTATCTGTGAAGATGAGGTCTAACAGAATTCCCCCATGTTGGATGCAACACTCTTTGCGTTAGGAAGTTGTCTATAACATTTAGAAATTCTGAGACTGTCTTAGTATTAACACAACATGCCGGGGGAACTCTGAGAGCAATTCTCCCTCCCTTCCTTCTTTCCAGTTCTCCCCACAGCTTCTCCAGGGCTGGCATGACTCCACATAGGCCTGAACACTGGGATGGACAATGGTGCCACAAGCTGCTAATCACAGTCGGATGCTTTTAATTTGCATTCATCTGCATATCTGGTTGCTGCTTAAGTTCCATTGCGGTGCACTGGGTGCAAAGTTAATCAGTGTTTACTTCCAACCTGTAACTGTTGTAATAGTAAAAAGAGAAAAGGAGTACTCGTGGCACCTTAGAGACTCACAAATTTATTTGAGCATAAGCTTTCGTGAGCTACAGCTCACTTCATCGGATGCATTCAGTGGAAATTTTCCACTCAATGCATCCGATGAAGTGAGCTATAGCTCACGAAAGCTTATGCTCAAATAAATTTGTTTCTCTAAGGTGCCACAAGTACTCCTTTTCTTTTTGCGAATACAGACTAACACGGCTGCTACTCTGAAACCTGTGGTAATAGTGTCATTTGTTTATCTTACCAGTCTTGGAAGGAGGATCTCAACATGCCATCTGGTAAGCCAGGTTGATACGATTAAAGGCACATTTCCAGTTACTGTCCTTTCTGTCCTGGAGTAAGAACCAGAGGCCACGTTTCCAGTGAAAACCTCAGGATGTCCCATAATAGGCTCCCCCACTGTGGTGTGGCATCTGCTGCTTTTTATCATAGTGTTTTGTCTATGGGAGCAAGAGGAAGATAAGTGTAACATACACCACTCTCCCATACACTAAACTTAGCATGGCACTATAACACAATGCAGGGTATCCTGACGCCACCATGCTTGTACATCAGCTTTTCCTTTCAAAACTAATTAATCCATTAAACTTTTTTAAATTAAAGGGGGTCATAGTACAGGGATGTTCTGAAGTAGGTGAAGTTGTTTAGGGAATACACTGCCTTTTACAGCATCCCTGACCAACCTTAGCAAAGGGATCTGATTCCCCAAAAATGTCGCTGTTTCTGGTATTTTGGTTTCCTTTCCTAAATTGTTTTTGTATGAATCTCCCTGGGTATTCCTCTGATTTTTCCAGAACAAATTAATGCACTAATTGGGACAAGAAATGTTCCTGTTAAACTATCAGCATTAAAGTTGCCATACAAATATGGTGGCATTGGGATGCCCATAACTAGGGATGTGGATTTTTATTTATTTTTCCTGTTATGGTAGCAAGCCCAACTCAGATCAGGGCCCCACAGTGCAAGGGGTTTACTATGTACAAACATGTAGAAAGGGGCAGTCCCTGCCCCAAAGGACACCCATCTCAGTAGACAAGAGGTGGGAGAGGGGAGTAGTGTTCTCCCTGCTTTATAGAGAAAACACTAAGGCACGGAGAGACAAAGTGACTGGCACAAGGTCACACAATGTCGGTGCCAGAGCTAGCAATTGAACTGGAGCTCTGGAGTTCCCAGTCTGATACCCTACCCATAAGTCCATGGGGTGTTCCCAGGCAGGAAAAGCAGCTGAGGCACTATAACTTTTATAGACACAATACTGAGCACTGGCAAAGGGATGCCAAGCCACAGCTCGAGCCAGGGTTCAGACTCTGAGTGGGAACTGGGTGTGCAGAAGTCAGATGGGCTATGGATGATTGCTGGGGTGGAGGGGAAGAGTTGGATGGAGTGCTGCTTAGAGGGGGAGGAGTGGGGAAAGGGAGAGGCTGGAAGTAGGGGAGAAGCAGCTCAGACTCCCCCCGCCCCATCCCGTGGTTCTTTGGAGACAGCATGGGGCAAGGTGTGAGAGAGGACGGAACAGCCTCAGGGAGAAGGAAGCCTGGTTTCTGAGAGCTGGAGAGGTCATGATAGCAGTGATCTTAGCGATAAAGCAGGGCAAGGTGGGCCTGGGTATAAGGCCAGAGGGACAAGGTGGGGAGGGTAAGGATGGAAGTGTGGGCACCATGGTGGGGGAGCGGCAGATGGCTGGAAGATCGCTCAGAGGGAAGTTGGCTGGGAAAGTGAACTCCGTGGCAAACCGGAAAGGCCGCATATGCCTGATAGCAACCAAATCAATACAGCAGCACATGGTTTATAAATGGGTCGATAGGGCAAGGAGAGGACAGCTGGCTGGGTTAATGATTGAGCAGGGTAGTGCTGGGCTGGTGGAAAGTGTGCCAACAATCACCACTGGGGTAGTGAGCTGGTGATGTTGGCAGGGGGCAGGTCACAGGCTGCGGAGGGGCTAAGTGGCTATGGATGAGGTGGGGCAGCTGCCCTGCTCCCAACCTTGAATGTTATGCTGAGTAAACAAGTCACATCTTGGTCCTGTTTATTCTCAGGGTGAGGGTGGGGGGGGAGTGTTGGTGTTTGGCCAGGACACAGGGCCAGTTTCTGGCCTGGCAATGCAGAGATGCCCTCTCCCTCTTGACTGATCTGAACAGGGAGCGGTTGCAATGCCACTCCTCAGCTGCTCAAGTGGAGGGAGGAGGATGGGGGCTTGCATGTTTGTTCCAGCATGCTGTAATAAGTGTCAATGGCTCCAAGGTGTTTCCCTCCCCAACAGCTGAATTCAAACGGGGCTCACCACAGAGCCAGGACTGAAAACTAACCCTTAGGAGGGGAGAACGGACTCCCAAGGGATGGGCCCCGGAAGGACCACGGCTGTCCCTCCTGTGGCAGCACTGGGCTGGTCAGAGACTGATGCACAAATGAGAGCCCTTCCCCTTTAGCTGATGTTGGGTGTGGAACTTGCAACAGGAGCCATCTTGGGGAGCTCTCAGAGTCTGGCCTGAGTTTGGCACCTCTGACTGGGGAGAGGGGGAACTCTGTGCAGGGACAGGCCTGAGGGGCCAAGAGCTCTAGCTGGGAAGGACTCTGCCTCTGAGTGCTCGTCCCAGAGACACACAGGTGCCAGGCGGATTGAGATACCCACCGGGCCTTATTGCCCCCTGCTCTTTGTGTCAGTGTGTGGGCCTGACTCGTGGCTGGTTCTGTTTGTTGTTGTGTGATTGAATTCCCAGGATCCCCCACAGGCTGGGAAAGAAGGTCCCCGTGTATGAGTGCCATGCCTGTGGGGACCCAGCAAGGGCTAGGCGCTACCTGCAGCACTCCCTGCCAGGGCTTGTGGGGCCATGGTCACAGCAAACCAATTGCCGTGCCCCGCTGCTTACACGGGCTCTGAGCCTGAGGCTGTCTGAGGGCAAAGGAGGACTCAGTGACGGATGGTATGATTAGAGAGATTCCTACAAATCCTCTTACTCTTTCTTTCCTGACACTCCCTGGTTGTACAGCACGGAGGACAATGGGACACTGACCTCAGCCTCCTGGTGCTAAAGGAATACCAATACTCTGTCCCACCTTAATACTTCCTAGGTCTGGGATATTGAGCATCTTCATCATCTCAAAAATCCTGAAATAAACTGGTTTGCAAGAGAAATCCCTTTTGAGGCTGTCACTTTTTGAAGATGACAGGTTTGAATGGACACAAATCAGACGTCAAGAATTATAACATTCAAAAACCAGTTGGAGAACTCTTCAATCTCTCTGGTCACTCGATCACAGACCTAAGAGTGGCTATCCTTCAACAAAAAAGCTTCAAAAACAGACTCCAACAAGAGACTGCTGAATTGGAATTAATTTGCAAACTGGATACAATTAACTTAGGCTTGAATAGAGACTGGGAATGGATGAGTCATTACACAAAGTAAAACTATTTCCCCATGAAGAAAAGGAGTACTTGTGGCACCTTAGAGACTAACAAATTTATTTCCCCATGGTATTTCTCCCTCTCACCCCACCCCCCACTGTTCCTCTGATATTCTTGTTAACTGCTGGAATTAGCCTACCTTGCTTGTCACCATGAAAGGTTTTCCTCCTTTCCCCCCCCCTGCTGCTGGTGATGGCTTATCTTAAGTGATCACTCTCCTTACAGTGTGTATGATAAACCCATTGTTTCATGTTCTCTGTGTGTGTGTATATAAATCTCTCCTCTGTTTTTTCCACCAAATGCATCCGATGAAGTGAGCTGTAGCTCACGAAAGCTTATGCTCTAATAAATTTGTTAGTCTCTAAGGTGCCACAAGTACTCCTTTACTTTTTGAAGAAGCTGTGATGATGCTGTCTAGATGTTACTCTGGCACTACAGCACACTGTATGTGTCCAAATTGAAAATAGTCTGGCATTTCTGTGTGAAAAATTATCACTTTGCAGTTGTGTGCTTTATGGGTGTGTCGACAGGACTTTCACCTTCATGCCTTGGATGGCTAAACGCTAGCCTGGTTTCGTCACTTGATCTTGTTGAAACTTATCCAAGTTGTAAACATTTGCAGTGGGATAATTCTGTTGTTTGGTGTTGAATTATAACCCAAGCTAAAGGCCCAAACTCTTCCAGGTTTGAGTAATGTTACATGCATGACTAGTCCTGTTGCTTTCTCAAGTTGGAAGTGGGTGAACTTAAGACCACACTGAATGGATAATAATTTGTGGCTTGCATAATTGTTTTGGATATTTTATATTCTGTTGAGAAGCCAAACTACCTAGGTATTAAACCTTGTGGAATTATGAGCAGCAATAATACATTCTAGAGCTGTGTAAAGCCAGTGAAAAAGTTTCCATGAAAATTCACATTACATTTTTCACCAATTCAATCAGTGTAGGTGTGACTGAAAGTACCCCTGTATTTACACCTTACACGCTATTATAATCTTTGCACAAAATATGCTTTGTTGAAGTATCATTGATAACTACTAACTCTCTAGTCAATAATATCATGGTGAAATGTATGTAGCAACATTATATGTAAGGCTATGATTGAAATCCCTGGTATTATGGTCTTAGCACATGTTCAAAACCACGCAAGCAGAAGTATTCTGAAGGAAGAAATGTGTGTTTACATACCTCAAAATATGCTCCAAAAAGAAAGTCTAGGATATATATATATATATATATATATATATATATATTAACATGCTCAAAACAGTCTTCACCAAATAAGGACACTCCACCAGAGAAGCAGATCGCATCAAGAAATGAGCCACCCAAATACCCTGAGAGAGCCTGTTTCAATACAGAAATAAAACTCCCTCCGACTGCACATCCCCAGTTATCACCTGCCACCCCACACTGGAACCCATATGGGTTGTCATCAAACAACTACAACCCATATTTGATGGGGACCCCACCCTGAAATAAATCTTTCCTGAATTCCCTCTCTTGGCCTTCAAACAACCCCCCAACCTCTCCAAACTCATCAGAAGCGGCTCCCCACAGACAAGGACACACCAATTCAAAGCGGCAGCAGACCATGCCAGAACAACACATGCAAAACCTGCAGACATCTCTCCATTGCTACAATGATCAAAAAACCCCACAGCATACTTTTCAAGATCCATGGGTACTACACATGCCTATAATGTGGTGTACCTCAGTGTACCTAAATGCCCTAAGTGCACTAAATGCCCCAATAGAAACTATTTGGGTGAAACCAATCGCCCCGCTCTCGAACTCACACAGGAAAATAATACGACTTCTTATCGCCTGTGGATGAACACTTTTCAAAAGGTGATCACACTATATCTGACCTATCAGTCCTCATCCTCAATAGAAATCTGCACAACACTTTAAAAAGATGAGCTTGGGATCTTAAATTCATAACTTTGCTAGACACTAAAAATCATTAATTGAATAGAGAGACTGGATTTATAGGTTATTACAACAATCTGTAACACACTAACAACCTCCACCCCCTACCCCCTTCCTTTCCTCCCTATGATTGGAGCAGTCACTTTGAATGGTCCTTTGAAACGTGTAAACTACTTATGCTGAACAATCTTTTTCACCTTGTATTTAGCTGTGACACTGTGAGTACCTTTCCCAGACCTGGGGAAAAGCTCAGTGTAAGCTTGAAAGCTTACCCCTCTCACCAGAAGAAGCTGATCCAATAAAAGATATTACCTCACCCACCTTGTCCAAGATCCTGGGATTGACACAGCTACAACAACACTGCATATAAGAGCAGAAATGTCAAACAGTGGGAAGCTGGAGAGGATTTGACTCCTCAGTCTTCTCTCTGCTCCGCACATTCTCTGCCCGGCACTTGGTGGCTCTGGGCAGTAGCCAGTGGCCCCTTTTCCTCCTTGAGAAAAGTGGGCTGTTCAGTTTCTTTAAGTCTAGAACACTGGATACATTAACCTATGTTTCCAATAAGAATCTGTAGCTTTGTCCTTCACTTCTCTCTCTCAACCGTTCTTAAGGCTTTCCACAGAGCAAAGCCCTCCGCACTCCACATCATGTCACAAACATCAAGGATTTCTAGTTGTCTTGGTTGCAGCACTTAATTTGGAAGGGATATATCTCGACCTAGTCCTTGGTGAGTGTGGGAATTCTGGAGAGCAGCTGTGATTTTTCTAGTCAGCCAGAGCAACTATCAAGGTCTTTCCAGGAAAAGGTATTTTGCCAGGAAAGCTGCTTTCATTTAGGGAACTGATCTGAGCTATACCAGCTAAAGCATTTTTTTGTTTATATACGCTGTGTCTACACTAGGAGGGTTTGCCAATCTAGTTATACCAGTATAGCTGCACTGGCAAACCTTTTCTAGTGTAGACCTTGGTTTGGGGATAATTACAACACCTGATAAGGCATTTTACCTTTAAGCTACTCTGAACCTTACATCGATCTTAACATAGTTTTTTCTTTCAGAATTATTTACTGAGCCCTCAGTCAGACCGCATGCTGTAAAAATTATACAGGAAAAGACAGACCCATGCTCCAAGGATCTTACAATCCAGTCTGGACAGAGAACTCCTTTCAGACACACACAGCCCCATTTGATCAGGTGACATTCAGAACTCGGTGTAGTGAGCTTATTTTTTTTAATCATATACTTTTGGAGGGCATGACCTGGATGTTCTGTCCATGTCCCTAGTGTGCTCTTAAGTCTTTTGTGTGTTGAGCTGGTATTTATGTGAAGTCTGCCATTTTAACAAGTGGATTATTTTAATAAGGCACTGAATATAATGTGAGGAATGTGAAAAACTCTGAATTGCACACTTCTGCTTAAGTGTATTTTTAAACCACCCTGCCTGCATTTTACAATAATCATCCCCAAACCCTTTCTTGAGAGAGAGAAACTTGCTCTATTTCACGAACCAATGGCCATATAATTTAGAAACGTGCTTAAAAATTCAACTGTACAGAAATAATGACAATACCGCATTGAAAATGCCACATCCTGTAGAAAAAGTGTTTACTAGTAACTTTTTAAAAAAAATAGCAAGGAGTATATAAACTAATATGTTTCTTATGCCCACCAAAAACTTTCCACTTTTTTAATTAAGAAAAATGAAAGTAATTAACTCAGAAAAATAATTCTCGCCTTCATTTATTTTCCTAATGAAAATGTTTCGGGGGTGGGGGAGAGTACAAACGAAAAGTAATCAGTATAAGTTAAAATTGGACCTTCAAAGCTTTTTTTTATGTTTGAAGAAAATAAAAATTTAACATGAAAATTAAGCTTTTGCAGCACTATTGAAGGCACTTTAAAGGCCTTCTAATCTTTTGTAAAATTAAATTACTTAAAATACACAGACTCACAAAAGAGATCCCAACAGGTTAGCCTGACCCAGAATGAAACTGCAGTAATTAAAATAAACATTCTGTTCCTCACCCCACCACTTCCCAGCACTTCCAAAGTGGTTAACCTTGAAAAATCAACTAATTATCCAAAAAGAGTCAGGATTTTGCTTGGGTGAAGTTTCAGTCTTTGAGTTCACACTGGTCTCATACAAGGGTATGAACCCTGGTGAAAAATGCCATTGACACACATTAGGACTGCAAACCAACGCATCAATCCTGCACACACTTACGCATCTGCTTGATTTTGCTAATGTGATTAGCCCCAGTGACTTCTCAGGTCAGTAAAGTTAGGCATGTGCATAAAGGTTTGTAGGCGCAGACTTCAGGCTGCTCACCATTAAAAGCAGGGAGGAAGTTAGTTTTAAATAGAACTGGTTGGAAAACTTTCATTTAAACATTTTTCTATTGGAAATTGCCGTTTCGAGAAAACTACATAATTGTATCAATTTTGACACAACTTGGGTTTGAAAACAATTGGTGGGGAGGGAGTTTTAAAATGTCAATGTTCCATTTCAACATTTTGGGAATTAAAAGTTTTGTGTTTTTGTTTTGAAACAACTTTTTGCTTTGCATATTTGATATTTAAAAGGGTTGAAATAGAAACAAAACATTTCAACTGACCCAAAATGAATTTTTTTTCAGCATTTGGTTTTGTGAAAAATTGTGAAATTTTAGCTTTCTGTCCTGATTTTAGGATAAAATATTTAAAAATCTCAAATTTTTAAGTGGGACGGAAAATCCTTTTTCTTATTAGTTATACTTTGAAATCATTAAACGAATGCTGCTTTGCTTGCTATGATTTCGAAGGACCATCCTATTGTCCTCTAATCAAAACATGGAGGAAAGCTGATGGCCTGGGAGTTAAAGCACTGAGCTGCGACTTAAGAAACTTTGGGTTCCATTCCTGGCTCAGCCACTTACTCCTTGTCTGGCAGCAACCACTCGCACGCAAATGCTTAAGTACCTTCCTGAATCAGGGTCTTAATATCTCTGACTCTATTCTCCATCTGTAAAATGGATCAAGATACTTCCCCACATCACAGAATGCTGTAATGCAAGGCATTCGGATACTGCTGTTTATAAATAAGAGGTTTTATGTATTTTTAAATATTAAAATATATTCTCATCGCTTAGAAATCCTTAAAATTCTTGGAACATTTATTAATGCAAGATCAACTCATTGATCCAGCTCTTTCTGATGGCTGTTGACCTACAGCAGGGGTCTCAAACTCAAATGACCACGAGGGCCACATGAGGACTAATGCATTGGCTGAGGGCTGCATCACTGACACCACTACCCTCGCTGCCCCTGGCTCCGCCCCCACTCCACACCTTCCATGAGGCCCCACCCTGCCCCAATTCCAACCCCTTCCCCAAAGTCTCTGCCCCCTCCCTGCCCCCAGGGGGTGCAGGGTATGGTGGGGGCTCAGGCCAGGGGGTTGGGGTGCAGGAGGGGTGCAGGGTGTGGGATATGGCAGGGGGCTCAGGGCAGGGAGTTGGGGTACAGGAGGGGTTTGGGGTGCGTGCTCCGGCCCGGCTCCGCTTACCTAGAGTGGCTCCGAGATGGCAGCAGCATGCACCAGGGGCAGGGCAGGCACCCTGCCTGCCTGGCCTGGCCCGGCCCCGCTCCGCTCCAGGAAGCAGCCAGAACCAGGTCCCTGCAGGGTGGGGTGGGGGGCAGAGGGCTCTGTTTTGCTCTCGCTTCCAGGTACCTCCCCCGAAGCTCCCATTGGGACATATGAGGGTGACAGCTTGGAGGTGCTGCTGGACCCAGCCGCATGAGTCCAGGGACATATAAGAGGTCAACTTGGGAGTGCTGATTAACCCAGTCCTCTCAGATGCTCTCTGTTAGTGTGCGTGTGCATGTGTGTGTCTCTATCTGATTCTGGGGCTGGAAGAACCCAGCCTAGGGAAACCTAGGTCCTGCAGGATAGCTCCATTGGGAGGGAACTTATAGCAGGGAGAGGTAGAGCTCTGTATGGGAACACAAGCAGTACATTGATAGAATTACAGAATCCTCTCCCCCCACAGAAGAGTAACCCTAATGAGCATACCCCAAAGTAACGGGCAAATCTGGTAACAAATTGGTGGAGAATGTGGGCAGCACATGACCCTAATCATATGGTACTTGTTGAGTAGTTGCTCCAGAGTGGGGAAACTGAGGCACAGACCTGTGCAAACTCTCTCTTCCTTTTTCAGACTAAGCTCCTTCAGTGATGTTCCTCTCTCATAGAATATTTGGTAACATCCTGTAACTTTTAAGTTAAGAAGCGTGCTTAGAATAACAGTAGGACCGTGCAATAAGGAGTTAGGGTTGTGCCTTAAAAGTAAAAATTTTAGAGCAATACTGTGACTGTGTGAAAGGGCTTTTGGTAGGGATCATTAGTGAGATAAAGGAAGTAGAGACAGCTAAAAAAACCCACCTTGGCTGCTCGCTTGAGACAGGAGAAAACCAACAGGTTAGAGAGATGGGAAATGAACAAGGGGAAAGGGGGTGCTTTAAGGGTGAGAATCCCCTAATTGAAGCGAGTCTGAACTTTGAACAATATTGCACAATCTTTAAGCCACGGGGTAGCACAAAGGATGCGACTACTGCATGGGCATTATTTTATGCATGTCTGGACATGGGTGAAATGGTAAAGGCAAGGCAGGAACTGGAGCTGGAGAAAAAGCAGTTACAACAGTGTTTGAACAGACAGATGGGTGTGAATTTATAGCAGAAAAGCTTAAAATGGTGACTGTTCTTAAAAATATGCAAGAGAGAGAAGAGACCAGCAGGAATGCAGAACAGTATAGCAAAGAGCGAACACACACAACAGTTTTGTTAGAAGAAGTGAGAGTAGCAACTCGCTTCCTGGCAGATGAGAATAAGGCAGCCAAGGTAGCAGCAGGCCATCAGAAGTGTGAGGCAGAGATTAGTAAATTGCATGCCGAATTTAGTGCCCATAAGGAGGTTGTAACAGCTGTAAGGTTGAGAGAGGATTGCAATTTGGAACCCCCTGGGAAAATAGAGAGACCCCCTAATGCTGATCCCAAAAACCCATTCAACTCTGATTGGCCACACATGCATAATATTGCCCCTGTTTCCACCAGGGAGGTTAAACACACAGTTGCAAGAGCCAATCTTCCCACGATGGAGCTGGTCACGGACTTAGTAAGATGGTCTCCTTGTCAGGCCAAGGCTATTGCCGAGAGACTGGGGCCACTGAACTGTGACACTGCCGGCTTGCGTTTGGCAAATGTACCCCTCTGCTGATGGCATGGACTTAACCCAATTGGCTCAGTTATACGCCTCTCCTTGTGATGAAGATGCTCTGGACATAGGCATAGGTTCTTAGGAGTGGACTGCCCCTGGACCCTGGGAATGGATGATAAATGCTCTCAAAATATTACTGCCTCCTGCTTCCCTCAAGAAACTATATATAATGGAAGAGCAGAAACCAGGAGAGGCCCCCGAAGCTTACCTAATTCAAAAAAAGATGCTGGCAGCTCTCTCTGGGTCATTACCTGACAGAAGAGAATGGGATTGTTACTTCCCATTATCAGGAACCCGAATTAGTACAGAGCACTTAGGCAGGACTAAATTCTCAGACAGAAATGGTCATGGGGGCTGTGGAGGTAGAGCACCTAACCTGGAATGAACTAGTGGCAAAAATCAAACAGGCAGGGGATTTGCTGCGAGAGACTGATGTCTTAAAAAGACAAATCAGCAGAAAGACTACTTCAGAGCCAGTGCAGGCTATCACATTTGTGAATAATGGTCCTCACTCTGCCAGTCGCCCTCCCAATTCTAATCCCCCTACCTCCCACAACCCTGGGCAGCGCCGGGAAGGGGATCCTTAGGAACATGATTTGGATGGAGCTGGAGAAGTTAGGGGAGGATATGTTAGGGGAAAATATGATAGTCAGCCCCTCAGCATCCTGATTAATTGTCTCAGGTCATGGGGAAAAGAGTTAATGCAGGGAACGCTCCCCTCCCCGGCCCACTACCCTGGTACGGAGTGCGTCCCCCACGCCTAAGGTTTGGAGGGGAGGGATAGCTCAGTGGCTTGAGCATTGGCTTGCTAAACCCAGGGTTGTGAGTTCAATCCTTGAGGGGGCCATTTAGGGATTTGGGGCAAAAATTGGGGATTGGTCCTGCTTTGAGCAGGGGGTTGGACTAGATGATCTCCTGAGGTCCCTTCCAACCCTGATATTCTGTGATTCTACTCCCTGTCAAAACCAGATCCCTGCCCCCTCTTCTCAGTGGAGGCTCTCGAGGGAGTCGGCTGATCAGTAGGGGAGCCCGGTTCCCTGCAGGCCTCCCCAGCTAATCGCAAGATTTCAGTGCGACATATGGGGCAGACCCACTGTGAGGGTTACAGTGGGGAACCCAGGGATATTAGCCCAATTGCTAGTGGACATTCTAAGTTCTCAGTGGATCTCCGGAGGGAGACCCAGTGATAAACAGGTTATCAAGGAAAGAACTGGGGACACCTGGGTGACTCACACAAAGGGACATCAGAAGAAGCACACTGGAACAACCGAGCTGATGCCTTAGCCAAAACTTCTGCTACTAGTAACCACACTAGAGACACAGACCAGGTAGAACAAATATAGGCAGTAACTACTCGGGGAAAAACTTTAGGTAAAGGAATCTTGATAAAGATAAAGATATCTTGGACTTAAGTACCCTTCAAGCTGGGGCTACAGAAATCCAGTCCTTAGCCAGGACAGAGAAAGATTCCACAGGAAAATACAGGATTGAGCAGGTTGGAGATGTCTGGTGGGCAGTGGATGCAGGTGGTCAAAGGTACTGGATAGTCTCCAGCCAGGTACCTGGGGACCTGATTCAGTTTGTGCATGAGCAAGGGCATAGAGGAAAACAGGAATATTTTAAATAGGGTTAAAGATACAGGGTGGTGGCCAGGCATGAAAGCGGATATAGATACGCGGTGTGATAATTGTCTGCAGTGCACCATGGTTAATGCTGATCACCAGGTTCAAAAAAATGCATTGGGGCACCAAAGAATAGAGGGTCCCTGGTCCCAGATTCAGATAGATTACATAGGCCCTTTACCCACCACCAGTAGAGAGAATAAATACTGCCTGGTAATAGTAGATCCCATCTCCAAATGGGTGGAAGCCATTGCTACTAAAACCAACTCTGCCTCAGTCACTGCTAAGCAGCTCTTTAACATAGTTTTCTCAAGAATGGGAATTCCCAGAGTAATTGATTCAGATTTGGGATCCCATTTTGTGGGAGATGTTATGCAAGAGCTATGTAAGGTTTTAGGCATTAAGCAATGTTTCCACATAGCTGGACATCCTGAGTCCTCTAGACAAGTTGAATGAACCAATCGCATGCTAAAGGAAGCTTTGAGAAAACAAGTAAAGAGCTCAGGGAGTGATGGGGATGAAAAGCTACCAATCCTCTTAATGGCTCTAAGAAGCTCTAAGGCAATACATGGGTACCCTCCCTTTGACGTTATGACTGGAAGGGAAATGCGTATGCCTGAAAGTTGGTGGTTGGGAGTAGAACTACCTAGTGCCTGGGAAGGGAAGGTGGTAACAGATGAATGGGTACAAACCTTAGTAGAGACGATAGCTGCTTTACACAAGCGAGTGGCAGCACAGCTAAGCATAGTACAGCAAAACATGGACAAAAACTAGGCTGGGGAAAACCTCCTTTGATATGGGAATTAGGCCAACCAGTAATCTACAAAAAGTTTTCAGCAAAGGAGCACTCTTTGACACACACCTGGCACGGCTCCTGCTTTAGTGTGAATCGGGCCATCCCCAGCGTTTATCAGGTAACAATCCTGTATGGAAAAAATGAGAAACACTGGTGAAAATGGTTTCATTCCTCACAGCTCAAAAAGTGGAAGGATAAAGCACCTGACCCTCAAGAAATATCATAACTGTCTTCTCCATCCTGCCAGCCACCCTTCTTGGCTAGCAAGAAGAAATGGCTTGGGGCCATTGGAAAATACATGTCGGGTGGGCTTGTCAGTGCCTACCCTGATGTTGAGGCAGGAAAAGTCCGGAAAAGTCCTTGATTGATTATGGCCATCTTCACATAGGTCACTGCTTCATGTTCACCTGCAATATTGGTCCCAGATTCTCCCCGTGTACATGGGGGAGTGTAGAAGTTTGTTCTCTTCTATGCCCCCTCACAGGTCCCGAACACGAGCCATTACATCCCACTGTTACACCAGTACACTGCTGTTCATAAGTGTCTGCAGTCTGATGCGGTCCAGGCTCTATGCTGTACTTGTGATCCCTCTGAACCTCTGGAGGTGCTGGCCAGCTGGAGCCCAGGAAGTAAAATTGCTACTGTGCTACATGCATGGATTCTATGGGAATGGGAGCAACCCCCTGGCCCTGCAGTGTCGCTACCAGTTCTACGCTGTTGGCAACTCCTCGGGTTGCCCCTGGGAAAGCGTTGCCAATTGCATGCAGAGTGCCACTAGGAAGTCACTCAAGTTTTATTATGAAACTAAGACCACACCAGACTCCGTCCCATTCTTCTGTAAGCCGCTGTGGTCTTGAAAGGGACGTACACCACCAAACGCAACCTGTGATAGCCTCCTGGGTGGTGGAAGGTGATTGCTTCTCTCTCTCTCCTTCCCCCTCGTGGGTGTTTTTTGGCTTCCTCATTCACTCTGCAGCAATGCTCCTTGTACCTAACCTAAAGATCCCTGCAGTGCCCCCAAATCCTGTGGGGTTTGCTCATCAAGTGGGTCACTACCAGAACAAGTCTAACGTGAAAGTGGGGATAGGGATGCGCTGAACCTGGGGCATATGAGGGTGGCAGCTTGGAAGTGCTACTCAACTCAGTCTGCTGAGTCCAGGGGCATATAAGGGTGATAGACTGAAAGTGCTGCTTGACCCAGCCTGCTCAAGCGTACTCTATTCCGGTGCTGTGCCCATGGCACATGAGGGTGATAGCTTGGAGGAGCTGTTCGACCCAGCGTGCTGAGTCCAGGGACATATAAGAGGTCAGCTTGGGAGTGCTGATTAACCCGGTCCTCTCAGACATGCTCTGTTAGAGAGAGAGAGAGAGAGAGCATACCCTAAAGCAACTGGCAAATCTGGTAACAGTGTTCTTAAAATGAACATGTGCTGGGTCATCATTTGAGACTGCTATAACATGAAATATATGGCAGAATGCAGGTAAAACAGAGCAGGAGACATACAGTTCTTCCCCCAAGGAGTTCAGTCACAAATTTAATTAACACATTTTTTTTTAACACGCATCATCAGCATGGAAGCCAGGCCTCTGGAATGGTGGCCGAAGCATGCTAAACATTCATATGCCTCTTCATATGTGGCATGTAAATACCTTGGAACGCCAGCTACAAAAAGTGCCATGTGAATGCCTGTTCTCACTTTCAGGTGACATTGTAAATAAAAAGCAGGCAGCAGTATCTCCCGTAAATGTAAACCAACTTGTTTGTCTTAGTGATTGGCTGAACAAGAAGGAGGACTGCGTTCACTTGTAGGCTCTAAAGTTATACGTTGTTTTGTTTGAGTGCAGTTATGTAACAAAAAAAATCTACGTTTGTAAGTTACACTTTCATGATAAAGAGATTGCACTACAGTACTTGTATGAGGTGAATTGAAAAATACTATTTCTTTTGTTCATTTTTACAGTGCAAATATTTATAATAAAAAATAACGATATAAACTGAGCACTGTACACTTTATATTCAGTGTTGTAATTGAAATCAATATATCTGAATATGTAGAAAAACATCCAAAATATTTAATAAATTTCAATTGGTATTCTGTTGTTTAACAGTGTGATTAATTGCAATTAATTTTTTTGAGTTAATCACATAAGTTAACTGTGATTAATTGACAATCCTAAAATAGACTTTAAAAACTACACCTCGCTCAGACCAGAACTATACAAGCAATTTACTACACAAAGAAACAGACAGGCTTTAAAAAAAAATCCTATTAGCCAAACAAAACCTGCAAGCTGCTGGCCTACACTGAAAAGCCCTATGTGTATGTACTTAATATTGTGTTTACTTTGAGGCTGGAAATGAAAAGCGGCCTCCTGCCTGAGTTTCCTTCAGCCTGACTGTCCCACTGCTTACTCAAGTGATTTCTGCCTGTTGGGTGGAATGCACGTTGCTAGTCGTATATGCACTCTCCCTGACGGGAAACTCTGAAGTGCCCATTGTTAGTGTTTACAAGGAAACTGAGACAGGAAGCCTTTTTTTTTCTTTCTTTCTTTCTAGCCTACAGTTCTGATGGCCTGCTAGGTCAGTGCACGCAGAATTTATAAGGGCAGATTAGAAATTTGTTGTTGCAGGGAGGGGAGTGGTACATTTGCATAGGAGCCTTCCTTATTACTGTTTAACATTCTGAGTCCTTCCTGTGCTGTTAGATCATGCACAAACTCCACCATTCCTGTCTATCCTGCGCTGCCCTCGCATGTCCTCTGTGTTAAGTTCCAGTGTTTGACACTGATGGCATTAATGCTTTTTGCAAAGCACTTTCACCAACTTCTTCACTTGGCCGTTGAGTATCATCCCCATTTTTAGAACAAGCATACTGAAATACAGAGAGGTCATGGGACTTGCCCTAAGCCACACAAGAAGTTGCTCTCAGAGCTGGGATTAGCACTAGCAAAGGGCTGGCAGTGGCTTCTTAGCCCCATTCACAGCCTGATGGCCAGGCAGATGTAAAGGTACCCAGATGATGAGAAGCAAGGACAGCTCCCATTCACCTTACTCCTCAGCATGGACTGCTCTGCTGCTTTGACCTTGCCCTCTCCCGCAATTGTTCCCTCTGGGTGAAATTCACCACAGTGCCGAATCACCATGAGGCTGGCTATGGGACATTTTACACCCTATGTTGAAGGCTTTGCTGGCCCTTTGCACAGGGGTGAAACCTCACTGATCAGAAGCTTCCCAATACACGTTGCAACCATATCTGGTTAGAGATAACAAGACAGGTGCATGACGTTACCAGCCAGAGGATTTTGTTAAGGTTGAAAGTACGTATCTGTGACTTGAAGCATTAAAGACCCAACAACAATACAGGAATTATACAAAAACAGTATCTAAAACTAGGACATTCAGAATCCAGGTGACAAGAAACTTACAAGAACTCTGTAGTTTTATTATAAACATCCCTCCCTGTCCCCTAAACCCTTAAATAAGGCAGGAAGTCTAGGTTAACGTTAACGTCCCCAAGCCCATCACTATTTAAAGAGGAAATTCAGAATTCAGGCTGTCAAAATGCCTGAGAAGATCCTGCAAACATCAGAAACTCCAAGACTACCTTATTCTTCTCAAACAATTTCATATCGAATAAGTGACTAGAAACTTTAGAACCTCATACTCTGAGGTTCAGCGGCTGTGCTAACTAGCCATATGTACTTCATAGAAAAGGGTGTGCTTTACTAATCTCTGATTAGCCAAGTAGCTTCTGACTTCAGTGGGAGTTCCACCCACTTTCACTCCATATTCTCATTAGTTTATGGTATTCTTTCTGCTCTTCTGTATGTCCTCATCTTCCTGCAGGCACTGACTACCTATACCATATACCAATTTGGTGTCTAAGGCCCCAGTCCTTTAAACACTTGTGAACATGCATAACTTTACTCATGTGAGTAATGCATACGTGTTTTCTGAACCAGGGCCTAATTTTCTATTTTCAGCATAAGATTTTAGTTCGATCTTCAGATGTCTGTGTAAGTCCCTCGTGAAGCCATTTTGGCCGCTACTTGTTCCTTCCCCTTGCTCCTTTGGAGGAACTGAATTCTGCTTTTCCTTAGTGATCAGGTGTTTTAGGATTCTCCCACCTCTTTCACACTCATTAATTTGCATGCTCCTTTCTAGTACTACACAATAGTTGCATTTGACCCTTGCATTGCTTCATTCTGTGAGCCTGCTTCTGATTTTGATGAATTCATGTAGTTTGGGGTGAGTGGTATCAGACTTCCCTATTATTCTTTGTCAATTCTCTATTAGGAAGTAGATTTAGGATTAGTAGGTAGATTTGGATCTATTAGATCTCTTTGTTAGTTTTTCTACATTCTGGGTTCTACATAAACTCTTTGCATGTCTGTCTGTATTTGTTTCTTAACAGACATTTGTGGGTGTAGTCTCGTGACTGTGTGGTTTCCTGTTATCTTACTTTTCAGAGTAGCAGCCGTATCCGATGAAGTGAGCTGTAGCTCACGAAAGCTTATGCTCTAATAAATTTGTTAGTCTCTAAGGTGCCACAAGTACTCCTTTTCTTTTTGTTATCTTACTGACTTTTTCGATGTGTGCAAGTCCTCTTAGAGACTTTTTGGTCCTGATTCTTATTGAAACTTAGGCCCCTTTACCATTGCTCAGCTAGTGCAAAGGGCCTTATTTACAGCCAGGCCCATTTATGCTCCTAGAGTGGCACAGAAGTCCGTTAGTGTCAATGTAAATCAGGTCAATTGTGGAGCCTTGTGCACATCTTCCCATACTGAGGAAGCACAGAGCTGACTAAAAAGGATGTTTGGAAATTCCATTAATATAAATCCTATGTTGTGATGGAAGGATAGCTGGATTTAGAGATTAGGAGCAGGAATGTCTGTGAGGATGTTTGAGTACAATACAGATGTGTCTGATAGGGGCCTATATTATATCTGGAACAGTAACATTCAGACTAGGAATGTAGGAATTCCCAAACTGGTTCAGGCTCATGGTCACCTAGTCCAATATCCTGTCTCTTGCAGGGGCCAGCACTGGACACTTCAAAGAAACATGTAAGAACCCCTCAGTGAGCCTCCTGTAGGACTCATCCTGATATCTGGGGGGTTATATATGGGCTTAGCCCCGGAAGCATGAACATAGCATCTCTTCCAAAAATCTGTTAGCATTAATTAGGATAACTCGGATTATTCCCTTTGTGGAGAGTCTCTACCCTAGAAGGGGTTTGCCATCTGGCAACTCCCTGTAGTGGAGACGCACTTTATACCTGCAACCGATTGGATGGTATCATTTATACCAGTTCCCCCAGTGGGACGAGCTCTATCTCGGAAGAGATTCTGTTACCAGTATAACCGTAAAAAGAAGAGGAGGACTTGTGGCACCTTAGCGACTCACAAATTTATTGGCGCATAAGCTTTCCTGAGCTACAGCTCCCTTCATGGGATGAAGTGAGCCACCGCGATGTGGCTCAGGAAAGCTTAGGCTCCAATAAATTTGTCAGTCTCTAAGGTGCCACAAGTCCTCCTCTTCTTTTTGGCGACTAGAGCCTAACAGGGCGGCTACTCTGCAACCTGTGTAACCGTGTTTCTAGGGGGGCGACCATGGCATTGCCAGCAAAAGGGTTTTGTTCAGAGCAGGCCGAGGGGGGCCCAGGTTGTGAGGGACGCCGTTTTGTGGCAGGCGCTGAGCAGACGGGACGAGGAGGGGCGCTGGGTGGCCTGCAGCCCCCGGCCAGGGTCGCCCACCCCCGCCAGCTCGCTCCAATAGCAGGGGCTGGGGCCACGTTTCCTCTCCAAGGGCTTGCGCACGCAGGGCCCGGAGAAAGGGCCTTCGCTCCGATGTGGGACGCGGCTTTGAGCCTGGGCGCCCTGAGGCCGGAGCCCGGGGGCTGGCCCCCCGCAGCGCCGAGCCCGCGAAGAGCGGTCTCTCCCGGCCACGGACCTGCGCGGGGGCCGGCTGGGAGCCGGGGGCGAGGCCCGGCGCGCTCCGCGGCCTGAGGCGGGGCCCGGGCCCGCCCCCTCGGGCCGGCGAGTTTCGGTTCCCGGGCCCGGCGGGAAGGAGGCGCAGCCCGGCCATGGCGCAGCCCGAGTCCCAGCGCGGCGCCTCGGCCCTGGGCCCCCGGTGCGAGCTGTGCCCGGCGGGGCAGCGCGGCGCGGCGCGGCGGAGTGGAGCTGCCTCACCTGCCTGGCCTCCTACTGCGGGGCCCACGTGCGGCCGCACCTCGGGGAGCCCGGCGGGGCGCCCGCCTTCCGCGGGCACCGCCTGGGCCCGGCCGGGGAGGCGGCGGCCGAGCTGCGGGCGCTGCGGGAGCGGGGCCGCTGGTGCCCCGAGCACCGGGAGCGGCCCCGAGAGCTGTTCTGCGCCGACTGCGCGCTCTGCGTGTGCGCCCTGTGCCCGGTGCTGGGCGCCCACCGCGGCCACCGCGTCAGCCTGCTGGGGCAGGCCGCGCAGGGCACCAAGGTAACGGGCGGGGCGGGGCGGGGGGTATGGACCGGGCCAGGACCCTCTATGGACCGGGCTCCTGCCTGGCGTCTGCCCCTCTCTGGCCTGGGCACGCGCCCCTGCCCGCTGCTTCATCCTGTTCCGACTGGGCCTAGTGCCTGGCCCTGGCTCCCCCGGCACAGTCCTGCCTGGTACCCCGCTGTGTAGACGGGCCCATCCCCCTGCATTGACCCCGCTCCGCGTTACTGTGGGTGGAGGACAGGGAGCCTGGGAGTTTCTGGTGTCGGGAGCTTGTAGGACTCCCTGGGGGGAGAGCGCACCCAGGGCCACCCCCAGGAGCCCCGACCCAGGAAGCCTGTCTTGCAACCACCATTGACCAGAGCAGGCTCCATGTGGTGCTCTGCCGGCAGGCTGCATTTGGGAAGCACCGTCCATCCCTTTCTCAAGGAGATTGTTTAATAGATCTGATTCTGGGACGGTAAAGAGCATGAGAAGTGGATCTCCTTCATGCCTCAGATACCCTTTAAGCAGAAAAAGCCCTCCGTCCCCCAGACACTGAAACAGTTTTTCCTTACGCTTTCCAGAAAAGTTACTCTTGGGTTGGAAAGTTTCAGATTCAAAGGAGAATTTTTCAGACAGATCTGAGCAAGTGAAAATGGGGGAGGAAAGAATAGTTATCTTATTCAGAGGGTTTCAAAATATAAACCCAGCGGTCTCAAGTTAAAATACTATGGTCCTGTTTCGCCACTGCTTTGTGTAAGCGGGGGAATGGTCCCGCTCTTGTGGGGAACTTTCCTGGCTTCTGCACTACCCTGGTGAAGTGGGCTAGCGAAAGGATCTGAGTCCTCGCTCCCGCTTCCTTTACCCAGTGACCTCCCTGCCCTTGAGGACTCTGCCAGACAGGAGAGTGGATTGGGAGTCCTTGATTGCCAGTCCTCCTGTCTGGCAGAGTCCTCGTAACCCCAACAAGGCTGGGCCCAGGATTCCTGGGGGGCTCGACCCCCCCCCCCCCAACCCTGCTGTGGTCACCTAGGACAGGGGCTAGGGTGTCCCCACTTCGGGGTACTCTCTCTGCACTGGGCACTTCTCTGACCCACTGACTATTACATACAAGTTAAAGCAAATGCAAGTTATTTAATCAACAATTAATTGTAAAAAGAATAAGGAAAAATGGGAAAGGTTAAAGGAAACACATCACCCCGCTCTGTGGCAGGGAACATCACAAACAGTGTCTCTGGAATGTCAGGGCAGTTCACAGTCTGCTCCTTGTAGGTCCCAGGCCCCTTCTCAGGCCCTGGCTGTGCTGCAGGGATGCTGTGGGTTGGACACTTGCTCTGGTGGTGGCCACACACTCTCAGGCTCTAAGTGGTAAGACCCTTCTTCCCAGTGTCGCCCCTGCCCTGTCGGGGTTACGATCCAAGCCTGGCCTCCAGAGCCTCTTGGCTGAGGCGTCTCCCTGTGCTGGGCCCACTGCCCAGGGTCCCCCTCGCTCTCCCCAGCTGCTCACCGTACCCAGTTCCGGACGGCTCCAGCCCCAGCTGCACCACTCGGTCTCTGCACTGCTGCTGCTCTGCCTCCAGCTGCTTGGGCTGCTTCTTTGGCCCCTCTGGCTCTGGTTGCTACAGCTCTGCTCTGAGCACAGGTCTGCTCTGCAGGCTGCTTCTGTGACTCTGCTCCCAGCACTGACCTGCTTCCTGGGCTGCTTTTCTGGCCCCTCTGGCTCTGGTTGCTGCAGCTCTGCTCCCAGGGCAAGTCTGCTCTCTCTGGGCTGTGCCTCTGGCTGTGGGGCTGCAGCTCTACTTCCAGGACAGGGGCTGCTCTCACTGGATCTGGCACAGCTCAGCTTTGGACCCCGCTTTCTCCTTAGCTTGACCCCACTCTGTCTGTCTGACCCAGGCAAATCTAGCTCACACGGAGGACGGGACCTCCCTGGCCTCCTGATTAGCCTGTCTGCCCTGTCGTTCAGGCTGACCTGGAGCATTGGCCTCTCCCCATTGTTCCTGGGGGCTGTTAGTCTCAGGATCCTGATTCCCCATCGACCCTTCCCCCTTTTTAATACTGGGAGCTAGCAACTAAAACACCCCCACTGAATGTTAGTAAGGGGACAACAGTCCCCTTACATTTGCGCGTTGTATAGTCATTTATACCTAAGCAAAAGGAGTGCAAAGTGGAGTCAAATGCTAACTATTCTGAGATGCTAGAGTTTGATGTGTACTTTGCACCGATGTAAATGACTCTTGCAAAGAACTTGGCAGTGGAGAATTAATCCTTTGGACTAGAATCAATCCGGCTGCTTACCTTGATGCTGAAATGGGAGCCTGAGCTCTTTTGAACATCTGGCTCCTGATTGTGAGTGCTGAGCTCTTTGGAACTTCTGGCCCTAAATATCTAGCCTCTGCTGACATCTGCTGGTTTGTTGGTGATAGAGATTTCATTTTTTGTCCGTGGATTCAGTAGAAGAGAAAGAGGCACTCTCCAGGAAATAAGAAAAGGAGTACTTGTGGCACCTTAGAGACTAACAAATTTATTTGAGCATAAGCTTTTGTGAGCTACAGCTCACTTCACATAGGCTTTGTCTACCCTGGCAAATTGTCGACAAAACTTTTGTCTTTCATGGGTGCTTAACCTCCCCTCCCCCCCCCCCCCCCCCCCCCGGCAAAAGACAAAAGTTTTGCCACAGCAAGTGGCAGTATACTCCTGTCGACAAACTGAATGCTGCTTGTGGGGCTGGAAGTATTTTGTCTGCAAATGTGATGACAAAGAGCATTTACACATGCCGACTTTTAGCGACAGGGCTGTGTCTACAGTTAGACAAAACAGTTAAAAGCTGTTTGGTGTAGACAAGCCCTAGATGTAGTTGGTGAACTCAGACATTGGCACACTAGCCTGGGTTCTGGCACTGTAACCCCCTAATTTCCATCCAAGCTGTCTCTTCAGACAGCATAGTCAAATACGCAGACTGAATACATTGCTGGTCAAAATTTTGTGTTGCTGTGCGAGATGGGCTCCTGACATTCGTATTGGAGACAGAGTTTTAGCAATGCTCCTGAAGCAGTGCGGTTATTTTGTTTATCCTCTGTAAGAAGTGAAGACCTCACAAGCAAATGTATGCTAGGACTCAAATCAGAGCATTGCAGAAATGTTCTCCAGGCAGTTCTGAGTACTCACTTATGACCAGTGCAGCAGTGTGCATGTGTGCGCGCGTGCGCTTGGATTTGAAGCAGGGGGAACGGCATATGTGGCAGGAAATTCTGCAGGTCCTCCTCTCGGATATTCCACTGGATCATAGAATCATAGGACTGGAAGGGACCTCGAGAGGTCATCTAGTCCAGTCCCCTGCACTCAAGGCAGGATCAAGTATTATCTAGACTATCCCTGACAGGTGTTTGTCTAACCTGCTCTTAAAAATCCCCAATGATGGAGATTCCACAACTTCCCTAGGCGAATTATTCCAGTGCTTAATCACCCTGACAGGAAGTTTTTTCTAATGTCCAGCCTAAACCTCCCTTGCTGCAATATAAGCCCATTGCTTCTTATCCTGTCCTCAGAGGTTAAGGAAAAAATTTTCTCCCTCCTCCTTGTAACAGCCTTTTATGTACTTGAGAACTGTTATCATGTGCCCCCTCAGTCTTCTCTTTTCCAGACTAACCAAACCCAGTTTTTTCAATCTTCCCTCACGGGTCCTGTTTTCTAAACCTTTAATCATTTCTGTCGCTCTTCTCTGGATTCTCTCCAATTTGTCCATGTCCTTCCTGAAAAGTGGCGTCCAGAACTGGACACAATACTCCAGTTGAGGCCTAATCAGCGCTGAGTAGAGCGGAAGAAATACTTCTCATGTCATGCTTATAACACTTCTGCTAATACATCCCATAATGATGTTTGCTTTTTTTGCAACAGTGTTAGACTGTTGACTCATATCTAGCTTGTGATCCACTATGACACCCAGATCCCTTTCCGCAGTTCTCTTTCCTAAGCAGTCATTTCCCATTTTGTATGTGTGCAACTGATTGTTCCTTCCTAAGTGGAGTACTTTGCATTTGTCCTTATTGAATTTCATCCTGTTTACTTCAGACCATTTCTCCAGTTTGTCCAGATCATTTTGAATTTTAATCCTATCCTCCAAATCACTTGCAACCTCTCTCAGCTTGGTATCATCCGCAGACTTTATAAGTGTACTGTCTGTGCCATTATCTAAATCATTGATGAAGATATTGAACAGAACCGGACTCAGAACTGATCCCTGTGGGATCCCACTTGTTATGCCCTTCCAGCATGACTGTGAACCACTGATAACTGCTCTCTGGGAACAGTTTTCCAACCAGTTATGCACCCACCTTATAGTAGCTCCATTTAGGTTGCGTTTCCCTAGTTTGTTTATGAGACGGTCATGTGAGACAGTATCAAAAGCTTTACTAAAGTCTACCGTGTCCCCCCCATCCACAAGGCTTGTTACCCTGTCAAAGAAACTATCATGTTGGTTTGACATGATTTGTTTTTGACAAATCCATATTGACTGTCACTTATCACCTTATTATCATCTAGATATTTGTAAATTGATTGCTTAATTATTTGCTCGATTATCTTTCCGGGTACAGAAGTTAAGATGACGGGTCTGAATTACTTGTCAGGAAGACTCGATTTAATCATGGATTTCTTCATAAAAGTGCATTCTGGAATATGCCGCTCAAACAGTTTCACTTTTGTTTCTACTGCCTGTCCCTCCCGTCTCACATTTTTTTCCAGACTTCTTCTCCTTGTCCAGATCTGTTCTCCCCCCACCAATCTTTTATTCATTGAACTTTTTGAAATTTTGCAATTTTAGAGAGAGGCAAGGGATTGACTTTGTGTTCACAAATTTGCAGCGGGACAATAAAGTTGAGGTCTGTTGTTTCTCACCTCTGTATATTTATTTATTTATTTATTTTAAAACATTTTTGTTGTTAAAAGTTATCATCTCTGGAGACACAAATCCACAGTTTGAGAACGCAAAACTAAGCATCTCTGATAGTATCTTCTAGACTGAGCACTGAATCCCATTGGGTAGATAGAAAGATTAACCTAAATAATCTATACAGAAGCCTCAGGAACCCCATAAAATTGGGTCCCTAATCCATGAACTATTGGAACTCATTTACAAAACTTTCTTAAACATTACATGAATATATTGTCTCATACTATAGAATTAGAATTTATAATCCCTATTCCATGATGAGATATCTTTGAGCTATAATGTATCTTAATTAAAACTATCTTTTTTCCTCAAAAAGCATTTATCAAAAAAATCTGATTAAAAAAATTAAAAAATCAGATTTTTCTTGTATTTAAATCATTGATTTTTATCCACCCTGTTTTGATGGCAGATTACTCCTGTGCCCCAATCAGAGGTCTAATGGGACTTCTTTTCCTCTGCCCACAGAGGCCAAGAGTTTCAAGCCTGAGTGCCTAAAGTTTAGGCTCCTAAATCCATGCCTAGCTGTTTAAGTAAGTAGTTTGACTTTCAGCAGTGTCAAGCCATGCCGCTTAGATACCTAAATATGGACCCAGGAGTTTAACTTTAGGCAACCAGCTTTGAAAATCTTAGTCAGAGGAGACAGTGGTGTCCATGTTGGCCAAACAACGCAAGGTCCTACACTCAACTTGATAGCATTTCTCTGTTTGTCTGCATATAACACAATAATTTTTGAACACTGCATCTGATCTCTTCCAAAACTTAAGGGAAAATTCTAGGCCTCAGTGGGCAGAAGCCTATTGATTTTGATAAAAATTGGAAAATGAGAACAGGGAAATAAGAAACCCACAGAGCCTCTGGCATGCATATCCCTCAGCTTTAACCAGGTCTGTAATTGTCTATAGATCAAAGAACTAAAGAATTAACACCTTTCAGCATAACAATGCGGCATGCCTCTGTCTCAGCTCTGCCCTTCCTCCCAATGCAGTTTCAAATGTCAGCACCCTGAATGACCAATTTCCAGACAGAAAGGAAAGAAGTAATGTATCTAATGACAAGTTATACACATGGATAATTTGAGGGGGATAAGAGAAGAGCACCTAGATGACCTAATTTTGTAGGGAAGGAGGGATGTAAGGAAATCGGCAGGTGTATAGAACATGCTGATCTGATGGTACCTCTTCTGTTTTGTCCTAGTGCGGAGCACTGCTATTAAAAAGCACCCATTTCAGAGGGAGCTCTGTGTGGGGAGCACTTGTATCACAAATATTTGAAACTAGGCTCTTCAGTCTAGCAGAGAAAGGCATAACAGTCTTATGGCTGGAAGTTGAAGCTAGACAAATTCAGACTGGAAATAAGGTGTGAATTTTTAACAGTGAGAATAATTAACAATTGGAACAATTTACCAAAGGTCGTGGTAGATTCTCAATGACTGGCCATTTTTAAATCAAGATCAGATGTATTTCTAAAAGATCTGCTCTAGGAATTATTTGGGGGCAGTTCTCTGGTCTGTGTTACACAGGAGGACAGACTAGATGATCCCAGTGGTCCCTTCTGGCCTCGGAATCTATGAATGAATCACTGTGTGTGCAATGAGCTCAGCCTGCAGAAGCAATGAAGTGCAGGACATCCTGTACCAGATACAGCCAAGTGGTTATTTTCTCATTCACTCCAATAAAATGTTAGTTGAATTTGGTTTGTTTTAAACAGAGCATTGGTTATAGACATGGACTATAAAGTGGATAGACAGCTGGCAAGATCAGGGATCTCAAACTCAAATCACCACAAGGGCCACATGAGGACTAGTACATGGGCCCAAGGGCCGCATCACTGACACCTTTTAATACTAAGATACAAAAGCCCCTACCTCTGTTCCCGGCATTCGAAGCATGTCAAAACATTCATATTTGTGTTACTGTTACCCATCGTAAGCCTTACCTTTATATGTATATTAGGATAATTCTGCTCTTCTTTTCACACTCTCTAGCTAATTTTTCTCTGTGTGTTTACACATCACAAGTTAAAACTCTGCTATATCTCCAAAACTGCAACATGTCCGTTTCAGAGTCCACTGAAGTTCCCAATGCTCAAGGCCACACTTTTGGGAGTTTTCAATGGCATGATGTTTACTGCTATTAATTTTGATTGTTAAAGGTTTCTGAATCCCTTATTATGCTGTATTATTAGAGTGAAAGTAACAACGTGAAAGGGTTACTTGGGACATGGTATGGCTCTTAACAGCTTAAATTGTGATTTTAAACGTAATAGGTAAAAAAAATAACTTAAGGGCCTCCTCATACAAACAGTTCTCATGACTCCTGTAGGAATCCATGTGGAATGGGGTCTCTATGAATTCTGGGAACAGGCTGATGGGAGATGTTCCAAGCCACAAAAGGGCAGATACGCACTCAGGCCCAGATTATAAAAGGTATTTAGGCGTAGCTATGCTCAGCATTGCAACACCTAACTGATTTAGGAATCTAAATCCTGTCATTGATGGAATTTAGACTTCTAAGTGCCTAACTTCCTTTTGAAAATGAGATCTAGGCTCCTAAATGAGATCAGTGTTCAACGCTGAGTGCAGCAACACCTAAACAGCTTTAACAATCTCGGCCGTGATGCCCATTGACTTCCAGTGGGAGCTGGCTGCCTTAGAAAACCTCCACCTTAATCTCTGAGGGCCAGATCTCAGACCCTTACTCATAGGGAGCAGTACTTTACTCTGCAAATAGCCTCACTGAAATCACCAAGGCTCCTCACAGAGTAAGGTACTAACCAGTGTAAGGTTTCAGAGTAGTAGCTGTGTTAGTATGTATCAGGAAAAAAAAACGAGGCGTACTTGTGGCACCTTAGAGACTTAACAAATTTATTTGGGCATAAGCTTTCATGGGCTAAAATCCACTTTTTTTAGCCCACGAAAGCTTATGCCCAATACATTTGTTAGTCTCTAAGGTGCTACAAATACGCTTTGTTTTTTTTAACCAGTGTAAGGATATCAATATCTGACCTGAATTAGTAAATGTAGTTCAGCCAGTAAACAAAGACATACTTTAAAATATTGAACCATGTTAGGAAAAAAATCAATATTTATCCTTTTTTAAATTACTCACCATCGCTATGTCTTACAATCATAGAATCATAGGGTTAGAAGGGACCGCAAGAGTCATCTGGTCTAGCCTCCTGCCAAAATGCAGGATTTGATGTGTCTAAATCATTCAAGACAGATGGCTATCCAGCCTCCTTTTGAAAACCTTCCATGAAGGATCTTCCATGACTTCCCTAGACACTTTGTTCCATTGTCCTACTGTTCTTACAGTTACGAAGTTTTTCCTGAGATTTAATCTAAATCTGCTATGCTGTAGTTTGCCAGCACGTCCCTTGGCCCGTGTCTCTTCCCGCAGCCCCCATTGGCCTGGAGCGGCAAACTGCAGCTAGTGGGAGCCGCAATTGGCTGAACCTGCGGATGCGGCAGGTAAACAAACCGGTCCGGCATGCCAGGGGCTTTCCTTGAACAAGCGGTGGACCGGCTTTGAGAACCACTGCTCTATACTATGTCCTAGAGCAGAAAACATCTATTGCAACTGAAAAGTGTGACACATATTCACTGGATTTTGAATCCAGGCAATAGTTCCCTGGGTGATTTTCCAAATGAAAATGCTCAGCTGGGATCCTTTAACTGCTAAACACATATGCAGGTGGTATTATTTCTGTCTGAACAAGAACAGAGATTTCAGGGTGAAAAACAGGCTTTCCCAGTAAATTTCCCTATGTCTTGTAGAAGTGATATCAGATGGGCAGCTTCAATATTCAAATACGTGATCTAGTTAACAAGTATTGATATTTACCTTGTATAAACACGTTATCTGGGGAGTTTGACTATATTCTTCTGCTGTAGAAAGAAAAATGGATAATTACGTTTGTAACCATTGTTTATGACCAAGTATGTATTTTATTTTATGTGAACAGGAATTCATGACAAGATACTTGAAGGAGCTAGAATTGAAAAAAAACCAGGAAGTTGGCAATATAAGACATGTAGAACAAGCTGTTAATGACCTTAAGGTAAAGTGGAAACTTGCTCATTAATCATGGAGTAGCAGCTTTCAGATGCTACCCACGCTGCAGCCTAGACAGCTGATTAACCACAAGCATGGTTTTCTAGAGCGAAAGTAAATTTGCTGTCAAGTTTATCTTGTAAATGTTGTGATTAACTTCTCTGTTCCCAGTATTTTGTTACCTGGCAAAGGGCTTGTCTGTGTGGGAAGATTATATAGGTATAAGGTAAGGTATGACTATAAACCACTGTAGTTATGTCAGTAATACCAACTATGTGGACACCCACAGAAGAGGGCCTATTAGCAGTTTAGTTTGTCACTTTGGGAGCGTGTGATGGGTGTTCCCGGGGTGCAACTTGGAACTGGGGTACTGCTGAGCCCTCTGTCTCACCAGCCTGGGTTCCCTCCCACGCTGTGACAAGCTGCAGACCCCTCCAGGTCTTGAACTCACACAAACATTCATGGATAGGGACGCACCCAAGTCATATGAATGATTTTGCCAGTCATTCATGGACCAACAATAGAGAGGCCTCAGCCAGTTCCCTCCAGCCTAGGACCCCAGAACTGTACCGTCTTGCCCTGGTCAAAAGCCTGACCAATGTAAGTTTATTAACCTGTCTGCCCCTCCCTCAATATGGAAGGAACATGACACAAGCTTTTTGTTAACTGAGCTAAGATTTTTCATACACTTCACTCAAACCATGCTGTTTTTAGGTAAAATGTAAAACAAATATATTAACTATGGAAAGAGAGATTTTTAAGTGATTATAAGTAATAAGGGTACAGGTTAAAGTAGATTACCTAAGAAATAAAACAAAATCGCAATCTGAGTTCTGTTAACTAGCCAGGATTTGAATCAAGTGGTGTCTCACGCTGATAGTACAAACACTTTCAGACATAGGCTGGAATCCACCTTTCCTGCCTGGACCCTCTCCCCAGTCAAAGTCTTTGACCTCTAGTCATGTTTCCAGGTGTTGAGTTATGGGGAGTGTGAGGCCAAGTGATGATGTCCCTTCCCCTCTTTCATGGCTTCTGCCACGTGGAGGGAACTTCATTGTCCCAAACAAAGCTCCCAGCCCAGTTTGTGGGGAAAAGTGCAGGCACAAGATGGAATCCAGTGTCACATGATCTAGTCACATGCCCTTGCATGCTTTGATGAGTCATAGCAGCCATTATCCATATATTGGCTGAAAAGTTCACAGGAAAGCCCATGGGTGTGGATAAGCTTCTGACATCTCTTGTGTTTCTTAATGAACCATCACCTTGAATAGTCCACTCACAATGTGCTGGCTAGACTGGATGTAAACTACCTTGGGGAATGTCATCTCTAGAGCAAACACATTTGAAATAGTGATACATAGTCAATATTTATAACTGCAGATACAATGACAGCACATACAATCCAACAGGATATTAATGTTCAACAGATTAAGACTTTTAGAATGATACCTCACAGGGCATACTTTGTACAAATCATATTATAATCCTCTCACCATGGTAAATATGAGGGCACCAGGGCATTGCTTTGGAGTACAGTGTGTCACAGAGGGGTTTAAGCTCAACTGAAAAAAAACAGTCATGCAGAATAAGAGTGCCCACATGGGGAGTTATATCTGTTTAACTGTACTGGTTTAACTGTTAAAAGTTTCCCATGCAGACACGCCCAATGTCTTTCTTCACACAACGCATAGTCAACCTGTGGAACTCCTTGCCAGAGGATGTTGTGAAGGCCAAGACCATAACAGGGTTCAAAAAAGAACTAGATAAATTCGTGGAGGATAGGTCCATCAATGGCTATTAGCCAGGATGGGCAGGAATGGTGTCTCTGGCCCCTGTTTGCCAGAGGCTGGGAGTGGGCAACGGGGGATGGATCATTTGATGATTACCTGTTCTGTTCATTCCCTCTGGGGCACCTGGCACTGGCCACTGTTGGAAGACAGGATACTAGGTTAGATAGACTCTTGGTCTGTCCCAGTAAAGCCGTTCTTGTATTCAGTGTCAAATAGCAATCATAGTCAAACTGATACAGAGGGCTTGTCTACACTACAGAGTCATGGCCAATATAGCAATGCTGGCAGCGCCCCCTAGTGTAGACACAGCATAGCCACCAGAAGGAGTTCTTCTGATGGTATAGCTACGCCACCTCCCAGAACGACATTAGCTAAGCCGAGAAAAGCACTCTTCCATCGGGATAGTTGTGTACCCCAGAAGGTTTGCTGGCATAGCTACATTGGCTGGGGGGGGGGCGGTTAATTTTTTTCAAATTTCTAGTGAACATAGCTGTGCTGGCAAACTGGGCGTAGTGCAAATCAAGCCATAGACCCATATTGTCTGTTAGGGAGAATTATCCAATCACTGCCCGCCTCAGAGTGACATCATAGCTTCAGCTCTGCTGCAGAACAATGTATTTCCTGTAGGCACCTGCACATGGTGCTAGCAGATGCGGGGGCTCTCCTGAAACAGAAATCCTGCCCCTAGTTTCAATTCTGCAATCAGCCACTTGTTAGTGGAAGCGGAACATATGTATCTGGGAGAGCTGTACTGAAATAATTACAAACAGCAAATGATGAACCTCCTCAGCTGCTGTAAATTGATATAGCTCTGTTGAAGTTAATGGAGCTACACTGATTTACATCAGTGAGGATCTGACTCCTATAAAAACAGGAAACTATTACTAATTCTCTGTGGAGAACTGTCGGTGTACTCAGCCCTGTACAGGTAGAAATGGTCCTGGGAGCTTACGCTCTGAAAGCATCTCCATAGTGTACCCAGCAAATGGCTATTAGTGCGATCTGGAGACCTTTCCATGTTGGTTGGACATTGACTCCGGTTGTCCCTCACATTAAGATGCCCTCATTCCAACAATTCTTTTTACCTAACTTGTTTGATAATGGGACATAAAATATTCCCTTTCAAGCATATACAGAAATCCAGTTCCCACATCTGCCAGTCTTCTGGAGTCTGCCTGGTGTCACTCCAGACACTGCTAGCTAAGGGCTAGATTCTGATGCCCTTTCTCACAGTGAGTAATATCTTACTGTGTGAGTAGTCCCACTGAAGTTAAGATGCTGTCAATGAGAGTAAGGGTATCAGAATCTGTCCCTGATCCTTTTCTCCCAGGACAAAAGCAAGAAAACCCCAAACAAGTGTGGTTGTCTGGACTGTGGCCTGACCATTTTTGTAAAGGAAAGCTACAGATCAGTAAAACTTTGGGAATGTAATTTTTAAAGTCTGACAGAGAAACATCGGAGACGCTTATACTCTGAATGTGTCTGCCATTCTGTTTTTATTTGTAGGCACACGCCTCGGCTAGTAAAGCATCTCTGGCAGGGAAGTTCACAGAACTCCGGCTACTACTTGATGAAGAGGAACAGCTGACAAAAAAATTCATAAATGAAAAGACTCAACGGGCCCTCATGATGTATGATCAGCAGATAGTGTCATGTCAAGAACGAATTCAAATCATAGAGAGCTTCTCAAACCGAGTCAGGGAGATCCAACAGCGAAGTGATCCCATTCAGTTATTACAGGTAGCAGTGTACTCTCTTTCTGCCTCTGACATTTAATGGTGAACCACTTTGGAGGCTTATTGTATTTGCTTCTGTAGATATATATGTACAAAGTGCCTTATCCTCTTTTTACCCCTATTACTGCCTCTCTGTTTTTGTGAATAATCTAGCTACTGCCCTTCTAGTTAGTATTACCCACACAGTCACGGTTCCATCTTTAGACTGGGTTTAGAATGCAGGGGTTCTCGCAACAAAATTTTTGGTGACCTCAGAGTTCAGCCACCAACCCTTGCTGGTGGCCACTCTGACAATTTTTCCTAAAATATTTAATTAACTTTAGGAAAAACAAATAAATGTGTACATATACACGTCCAAATCATTGTAATTTATTTATGTCGGGGTTTTTTGCAAACTCAATAATAAAAACAATGTACAGTTGTCTCTGTTCTTTACTGGACCTAAACTGAATAGAAACACAGATAAGGTGCTTTGCATGTTGTTGTCTTTTGTGCTGGTGGTAGTTGTTTCTTTGCATTTTTGGTTGCCTTTTTTTTTTTTTTTTGCTAGCAAGCTGGGAGGCAGTGGAAAGTGATATTAACGAACCTATAAATATCACCTTTCACAGCAGACTTACTCAGCCCTGGATGGGGAGGTGGGTAGGGAGGCAGTGGGGGCCGGGGCGATGGGTGGGTGAGGGGTAATGGGAGGCAGCGGGGGCCAGTGGCAATGGGGAGGGTGGTGAGCCCAGGACCAGTGCCAAAAGCCTGGGGCTGGAGGACACAGCAGAGGCCAGCAGTAATGCCAAAGCCCAATGGCTGGATCCTGGGGTCCCACGGCTGGGGACGCGGCCAAAGCCCAGGGCCTGAAGAGGCAGCGGGGGTCAGGGGTAATGGGCAGAATGGTGAGGCTGCGGGATTGAGCCCCTCTACCCCACCCCCTCGCAATCACCACCCAGGAGGCTGTGGCCAGAAAAAAAGCCCTTAGGGCGGCATTTGAGAAACACTGGTTTAGATCACTTGGATCTTTACCATTAAGTAAAAGAGAGGGGCTAAATTATACCCATTTTTTGAATATCCCTGTACCTTTTTACAAGGTCAACACCTCCAGCCCTCTCCCTGTGCCACTTCACTTTAGGCACCTGAAGAGGAGCTGAACTCTTGGCAATCTGGCCTATGCATGCTGCAGGGGTAGAAAATTCAGGAGCCTGCCCTTGTATTTTCTGCACTCAACCCTAACAAGGCTATAGGCAGGCCAAATTCCCTTCGTAATTCAACATTTCCCCCAAGATTGCAGTAGTACCCAGCTCTGAACCACCAGAGGAACTCCTTTCACTGGGATGCAGACTGGCTGCACCAGCACTTGGGTCATTGCTGTTGCTTTAAGCAGGCCAAACATGGGGAGAATTAAAGGGCTTGGTTATCATGGACCGAAGGTTTTGCTGATTGTTTTTGATTTATCCCTGCATGCTGGAGAAAGAGAGTGCAGATTTGTGGCTCCACCTCAGCTTTTGAGCATGGGTGTGGGTTTGGAGAGGGAATAATGGCCAAAAGGTATTGCCTAACTCTAGGATTTGATTTTGTGTTCGCAGGACTACACAGCATCAGAAAAAGAAATACAGGAGCAGAGGGTTCCGGCAGAACAGTGGCACCCAGTGCCTATGTCATTTGAGCATGTTATGAACCATTACAGGGGCTTGGCAAGAGCTATTCAGTCTGTTGTGCAGAAACCTTTAGAAGCTCGACTTAAAGAAGGTACCTTTGACAGTGCCGTGTTTTCAACTCTTTCGATTTTGCAGGCTCATGCTGTCTGCTTATTCTTTGTTCACTACTGGCACTCAGGCAGACAGTCACCATGTAGCAATAGTAAATGTAGCCAAGGGTAAATGCGGGTAACCTTTTACCCGCTTCTCATTTGGCGAGTAAGGAGTTTAGCTTAGGTTAGCTTTACCCACTTTGCCTTTTACCTTTACACCACTGCCATGGAGTCAGTACAATCTGAACATGCATTACTGTTGCTCATTTTACATGACACATGCAATGTGTGTCTGCCTATCGCTGGCAGTTCTGCAAAACCTTATTGGTCTTGACTTTTCTGTTGCTCTTTTTGGCCAAACTTAAATCAAGGTAGTTTAGATGCACGTTTCATTTCCCAAAAGCCACCAGGATAAATGGTTCTAGCTTCGGCTTCTGTCTAGCTACAAACTACTGAAAATAGGGACTTAAGGCACAATGTGCTGGGAACTCTCAAATCCCAGTGTCTTCAGTGAGAGGAAAGGGTGCTGAGTGACAGCCCTTCAGAACGAGAGAGCCAGCTCACAGAACTTACTGCTGGGAAAGGCCTGTGAAAACCTCTGTCCTTCAGTAGCGATGGAACTTACACTGTCACCTTGGGGAGATTGTTCCACAATCTCACTGTCAGGGAGTTTTTCTTGATAGTCAGCCTAAATTTTCTTGTTACATTTTGTCCCATTGCTCTTTTAGGGCCCTAACTATTTCCGTTTCTGTCTTTGGGGCTGGCATCCTTCATGTATTTGTAATCTTGTGTCCTCCCTTTAATCGCCTAGGGTGACTGCAGCATGTGTAGACATACCCAAGCTAGCTTTGATCTAGCTAGCTCCAACAACAATAGCCCTGAAGACATGGCAGCATGGGCTAGCTACTTGAATACATACACAGGGTCCCCGGTGGGCTTGTACAGCCATGCTGCTGCAGCTTCACTGTGATTGTTGTGCGAGCTAGTTAGATCCAAGCCAGCTCTGGAATGTTTACTCCTGCTGCAGTTACACTTCTGATTTGTAATGCAGACATCTCCTCCAAGCTAGCCATATGTAGTTTTTCTAATCTTTCCTCCTGAATCAGTCCCTTCTTCTTTTTCCTGAGTTGTGAATAGTAATGTAGACCCCAGTAAGATGTTCCATTAATTCAGATTATTCCCAGAATTCCTTTGTATCTCACTGTAACCTATTGGTGAGTGTGTATGCCGGTCTCCCTCTGTGCCAATCCATAGAGAACAGAGCTGTTACAACCCTCACATATACACTGTACTACAGCCATCACATGTACAGTAAATACCATCCGCATGTTTAGGAATGCTTTAAATGCATACGCAGCTGTGTTAACATGTCTCATGCCTGTTTTCCGTGTTCCAAACAGATGGCTATGCCAGGACACTTTCTAGTCTTTTGTCTTCTGCTTTTGTTTTGGATCAACTCTGTTTTCTTCCCTACTCTGTTTGTTTGACGTGCCCCATGGCTGAGTTAACTCAAAGACCTCCCAGTCGCCCCCTTTTATTATTATTATTTATTATTATTCATGGCGTTATTTATTACATGTATTGCAGTAAAGCCGGTGAGCCCGTCATGGACCAGGACCCGCTGCGCTAGGTGCTATACAAACACAGATCAAAAAGACAGTCCCTGCCCCAAAGAGTTTCGGATCTAAGTAATAACCTTCCTAGTTTAAAGTTCCCTAAGAAGGGCTGCCTAATTTGAACCTAGGAGGCTCAGGCTCCTATCGCTGCACAGTCTCACTCCTAACTACCCTGTGGCTAGCCCAGTGCATAATACAAGGTTATACTCCCTAATATCTTTAAATAGCAGTGCTATAACAAAAGATATTCTCACCAGAGTATTGAATGCATTCTGAACTGTAACACTTTTTGAGATAGCTTCTTTTGTTACATGTGGCTTATATGCATTTCTAAGGACAGGCCACCCCTGGTGGAATATAGGGCCATGAAGAACAATAACCTCCTCACCCCAGCCATATGGAAACCCCAACTGTTCATAGATTCATAGGTTATGAGGCCAGAAGGTACCATTAGATATCTAGTCTGATCTCTGGTATATCACAGGCCGCCCAGTTACCCCTGAGTTGACCCCATTGTGAAAGATGCACTAGACAACATTGAGTCAAGTATGGCATGATACAATAGGATAGCTTCAGGAACAGTGGGGAATCCTGGAAGTTTATTGGTGATGTAATGAAGGGAATGAGTGATAGTACCATGTAACTGCCTTTGGGATCACAGCACCTTTGCATAAATCATCAACTGTCTGGCTACGTTCCATTTCACAATCATCTGTATAGGAAGAATACACTCTCTGCATCCGATGAAGTGAGCTGTAGCTCACGAAAGCTTATGCTCTAATAAATTTGTTAGTCTCTAAGGTGCCACAAGTACTGCTTTTCTTTTTGCGAATACAGACTAACACGGCTGCTACTCTGAAACTCTCTGGTTTGTTTGTTTGTTTTTCCTTGATGCTTAGAAACCAGAGATTCAGTCCTGTAGCATGATTAGTGAAGTGTGTTGCATACCAGACTCTCTACTGAGTGGCTCTGTTGTGTGTTATGCATATCCATGCTACCAAATGGACTTAGGATGGGAAATAGAATTTTGTACAAAATAAACTCCTCTGCCACTAGTAAAGATAATTTATAGTAATTGTCAGCCAATCAACTTGGAAAAAGGGAATGTGACATTTTGCCTTGCCTAGGTTGCTGTTAGAATTTAAAGCACTTTTCCCTGCAAACTCCCTTTATAAGCAGCAGATACGTTCTTCTTGGGAAAACATTTTCTAAACAGCCTCTTTTCATTTGTACCTTAGACGTTTTCAGCAGCCTTAATGCCACTTCCAAGAAGGAGCCTGGTACAATGCTGAAAACAACGTCTACAGTTGATAGATCGCTATTTTTAAAACGTAAGTAACGCTAAACCAAACTTTCCTGTGTTCCCAGAACTAATAACCAAGGTTAAGATTTTCAGAAGTGCCTTGAGTTTGGATGCCTCAGTTTTTGGGGACCTAACTTGTGACACCTTCAAAGGGGGATGCTCAGTACTTTCTGAAAATCAGACCCCTCTAGGGTGTCTCATGTCAGGAAACAAAAACTGCTGTCACTTTTGAAAATTGTGACCCAGCATTTATATTTACACCTGCAAGCATATGAACTGGCTAGTGTATCTAATGTAGCTTCTTTAGATATTCATATTCTGCACACCCTTGTGATAGTTGCCTTTCTTAGGGCTTGTCTACATATGAAAGTTAACGTGGAATAAGGTAGGGTGTGAATTAATTAAACTCAGAATAAGGCACTATTATTCTGGAATAAGAGCAGCTCCACATGGAGTTTATCAGGAATAACTCCCTGTTAGGGAGCTTATTCCTTCACCCGCTCACTTCCCTGGTCCTTCTCGCATGAACAGAGAGCAACAATACCCGAAGTCCAAAGGTGCAAACAATTCAATGTTTATTGGGGTGAACTTCCAGCAAGCATGATTCCAGTTTCCTTCCTTAGTGTCCCCCTTCCCAGCTCTGACACCACAGAACCTTACACCTGTGTCCCTGTTCCCATTCCTGCCCTTAGCCAAACATGATTCCAATTTCCCCACCCCCATTCCCTGTTCCCATTTCCCCCACCCACCCACCTCCTGATTTGACTACAGACTATATAGTAAAACTTGAGTTCTGCTTAGCTATACCTTAACCAATCATTTTACTGAAATTTAACTAACCAATCCTTACATATTCTAACATGATTATTTAACCAATTATATCCCACCACCTTAATTAGTTTACATCCAGCAAAATTAATTATACAGCAGACAGAAACAATCACAGAACCAGACAGAGATTATGCAGACAAACAATAGGGAAATGGGGACTACAGTGATAGAACAAACACAGAAATGAGGATTTCACATCCCAGCTATTGATAAGTGAGTTCTTGCCAGGCAGGATGCTATCAAACTTGTTTCCTTTTACATCTTCTAGTCACTTCCCTTTCTCTGGAGGCGATAGGCGTTATCAGGACAGGATTGTATCCTAACAGCCCAATAGCACCTTATTTCAGTGTGACTAGGTTGGAATGTGAGGAGGTGACGGTCGCTTCCCAGCTTATGGCTGCCTCTGCTGCTTAGCGAAAGGCTTTAGCCTAAGAACAGGGCCTCAGACTGTCACAGGAAGAGAAGGCTCTTACACTGGCAGACAGTGACTTTGATTCTCTCTTTTATACCTCTAGAACTAGCCAAGTGATAAGAATACACCTAAATTCTTAGAGTATAGGCCTTTACAGACAGGCCTGAATATCTGTATCCTAACACTCCCCATGTAGACAAGACCTTTCAGAATGACATGGGGCCGCCATGTAGCCTATTTGGTGGTGTTTTTTTGGTGGTTCTCTCTTTCCGAGAATGCAGAGGAAGGCTAAGAAGTAAATTGTTTAATTTATTATTATCAGTAGTGTTGTTGTGGGAAAGTTCTAAGTTTTGGATTTTATCCGGAAGATGGTTGGTTTTGTGGCTACTCCAATTTCAAAGCCATGAGCCAGTCATTGAGAAACAGCTGTCTCCTGCTCTTCCAAGTTTCACCCTGGTTGTTAAAAATTCCATTGTTCTTGATGGCAGAAGGTCAGAGTAGCCTGGACCCCACCCATTTTGGTCCATGAATCTCAGAAGTAGAACCTTGAATCTACACTGGGGGGTCAGTGGAGTGTTGGGAGTGAGAATGTGATGTACTCACGCTGTCCTGTGTTGCTTAGCTGCTGGATGGGCTGCCATATTCTGAATCGGTGGAGCAGTCTTGGGACTGATGCTGTCCTCTCAACCCTGTTGCACTGTATTAAATTGGCCTGCAAACCATGACGTGGATCTCTCTGGCTAACATGCATGGCCCCTGGCCAGACAGAGATGGAAGAATGGGTTTCCAGCAGCAGTGTCAAAGCCTCTCTATTGAGAATTATATGTTCTTGGATAGTTCTCTGTCCATTTGCACCACTTCAGTCTTGCCTGGAGTCAGATAATGTTTGCTGCTTTTCATCTAAACACTGATCTTGCTTAGGCACTAAATCTGCTGGGAGGTGTTGCTCTGAGCATTTGATATTAAGGATAAGCAGAGATAGGTGTTGTCAATCTGTGACTTGGATCCATGATTTGAGTGATTGGCATTTTGCATCTTTCTGTTTCAAGAGATGTGTTTGCAGAGTCAGGAAGACAGCACTGCATTGGTTTACATTTGCTTTGCATTTGGGAAGTTATCTTTGTAATCCTAAGGGTTAGAAATACAGTTTCTTGGCTACCCAAAGCTGACAATGATGGATTGTTAGGGGAGGTGTTTACTAATCCACCAGCCGGTGGAGCTTTGAAGTCCTAGTCACAAATAACACTGTGGATTATTAAAATTCTTCTAGTTGTAGTAGTAATACACTTTACCTTTCACCAGTAACACACAAATAAACAAACAGCATTTCTCCATTTGGAGAATGAAAACAGCCAAGTTCATTTTGTATTTTCTAGTCAATTTCAGCACTTTGCTGGAATTTTGAGCTTAACCCTGCAGTGGAATGTTTGTGCGTAAACACATATGTATGCACACACAGTCTCTCTCTTTTTTTATCCCATGGAAATATTTAACTTAGGTTTTACATTCTTTTTTTATCTCAGATTTTGAGCACTGACAGTATATCCCTTTAATTATTTTTACAACTTTACAAGCTGTAACTAGAAAAAGAGTAACTGGAGCCAGACTTCTCAACTGCTTCTCCTTTTGAGGTCCATCATCCATTTTAGTCCCAGAGTTACCTGCATTCTGTACACATTTGACATCCCTTCATGTTTTATTGCTGAAAATTACTGATCCCAGCAATGCAGACTTGTTGAGCCAGAGGTTCCTGAGAGAGTTATTTACACCAAGCGAAGGATTCCATTGCTTGTTACATTTCCTCCAGGAGTAATTTTTTTGTCTCCCTCATCTGGTATCTGTCACAAATTGCATCCTACATCTGGGCCTTGTTAGGTGTAACAAAAGGTATGTCTACACTACGAAATTAGGTCCAATTTATAGAAGTCGGTTTTGTAGAAAGCGTTTTTATACAGTCGAGTGTGTGTGTCCCCACACAAATGCTCTAAGTGCATGTAGTTGGCGGACTGTGTCCACAGTACCGAGGCAACAGTCGACTTCCGGAGCTTTGCACTGTGGGTAGCTATCCCACAGTTCCCGCAGTCTCCACCGCCCATTTGAATTCTGGGTAGAAATCCCAGTGCCTGATAGGGCTAAAACATTGTCGCGGGCGGTTCTGGGTACATATCATCAGGCCCCCGTTCCCTCCCTCCCTCCGTAAAAGTAAGGGCAAACAATTGTTTTGCATCTTTTTTCTTGAGTTACCTGTGCAGACGCCATACCACGGCAAGCATGGAGCTCGCTCAGCTAACCGTCACCGTATGTCTCCTGGTGCTGGCGGACATGGTACTGCATTGCTACACAGCAGCAGTTTATTGCCTTTTGGTAGCAGACAGTGCAGTATGACTGGTAGCCATCATCGACGTAGTCCTGGGTGCTCTTTTAACCAAACATGGGAGTGACTCAGCCAGGTCATTTCCCTTGTTTCATCTCATGGCGATTGAGTCCTACCGGCAGTGCACTGTCTTTTATTTTGCAGCCAGCAGAAGACGATGGCCAGTAGTCATACTGCACCGTCTTCTGCTGAGCACCCAGGAGGTGACGATGGCTAGCGGTCGTACTGCACAGTCTGCTGCCAGCATGATGTATAAAGATAGATGAAGTGGCTCAAAACAAGAAATAGACCAGATTTGTTTTGTATTCATTTTCTCCTCCCTCCCTCTGTGAAATCGACGGCCTGCTAAACCCAGTTTTGAGTTCTATCCTTGAGGTTTTGAGTTCTATCCTTGAGGCGGCCATTCAGTTTCTCGCAAAGCTACCCCCTTTGTTGATTTTAATTCCCTGTAAGCCAACCCTGTCAGTCGTCCCTGCCTCCGTCAGGGCAACAGCAGACAATCGTTCTGCGCCTTTTTCTGTGCAGACGCCATACCACAGCAAGCGTGGAGCCCGCTCAGATCACTTTGGCAATTAGGAGCACATTAAACACCACATGCATTATCCAGCAGTATATGCAGCACCAGAACCTAGCAAAGCGAAACCGGGTAAGTAGGCAACATCAGCGCCGTGACGAGAGTGATGAGGACATGGACACAGACTTCTCTCAAAGCACGGGCTCTGCCAACGTGGGCATCATGGTGCTAATGGGGCAGGTTCATGCGGTGGAACGCTGATTCTGGGCTCGGGAAACAAGCACAGACTGGTGGGACTGCATAGTGTTGCAGTCTGGGACGATTCCCAGTGGCTGTGAAACTTTCGCATGCGTAAGGGCACTTTCATGGAACTTTGTGACTTGCTTTCCCCTGCCCTGAGGCGCAAGAATACCAAGATGAGAGCAGCCCTCACAGTTGAGAAGCAAGTAGCAATAGCCCTGTGAAAGCTTGCAACGCCAGACAGCTACCGGTCAGTCAGGAATCAATTTGGAGTGGGCAAATCTACTGTAGGGGTTGCTGTGATGCAAGTAGCCAACGCAATCAAAGATCTGCTGATATCAAGGGTAGTGACCCTGGGAAATGTGCAGGTCATAGTAGATGGCTTTGCTGCAATGGGATTCCCTAACTGTGGTGGGGCCATAGATGGAACCCATATCCCTATCTTGGCACCGGAGCACCAAGCCATCGAGTACATAAACCGCAAGGGGTACTTTTCAATAGTGCTGCAAGCTCTGGTGGATCACAAGGGACGTTTCACCAACATCAACGTGGGATGGCCAGGAAAGGTACATGACACTTGCATTTTCAGGAACTCTGGTCTGTTTCAAAAGCTGCAGGAAGGGACTTTCTTCTCAGACCAGAAAATAACCATTGGGCATGTTGAAATGCCTATAGTTAATCTTAAGGACCCAGCCTACCTCTTAATGCCATGGCTCATGAAGCCATACATAGGCAGCTGGAGAGTAGTCAGGAGCTGTTCAACTACAGGCTGAGCAAGTGCAGAATGGTGGTAGAATGTGCATTTGGACGTTTAAAAGCATGCTGGCAGAGTTTACTGACTCGGTTAGACCTCAGTGAAACCAATATTCCCACTGTCTTACTGCTTGCTGTGCGCTCCACAATATCTGTGAGAGCAAGGGGGAGACGTTTATGGCGGGGTGGGAGGTTGAGGCAAATTGCCTGGCTGCTGGTTACGCACAGCCAGACACCAGGGCGGTTAGAAGAGCACAGGAGGGCACGATGCACATCACAGAAGCTTTGAAAACCAGTTTCATGACTGGCCAGGCTACGGTGTGAAAGTTCTGTTTGTTTTTCCTTGATGAAATCCACCGCCCCTTGGTTCACTCTACTTCCCTATAAGCTAACCACTCTCCCCACCTCCCTTCGATCACTGCTTGCAGAGGCAATAAAGTCATTGTTGCTTCACATTCATGCATTCTTTATTAATTCATCACACAAATAGGGGGATAATTACCAAGGTAGCACAGGAGGTGTGGTGGAGGAGGGAAGGACAAGGCCACACAGCACTTTAAAAGTTTAAAACTTATTGAATGCCAGCCTTCTGTTACTTGGGCAATCCTCTGGGGTGGAGTGGCTGGAGGCCCCCCACCACGTTCTTGGGCGTCTGGGTGAGGAGGCTAAGGAACTTGGGGAGGAGGGCGGTTGGTTACACAGGGGCTGTAGCGGTGGTCTGTGCTCCTGCTACCTTTCCTGCAGCTCAACCATACGCTGGAGCATATTAGTTTGATCCTCCAGCAGCCTCAGCATTGAATCCTGCCTCCTCTCATCACACTGCCGCCACCTTTCAGCTTCAGCCCGCCACCTCTCCTCCCGGTCATTTTGTGCTTTCCTGCACTCTGACGTTGTCTGCCTCCACGCATTCGTCTGTGCTCTGTCAGTGTGGGAGGACAGCATGAGCTCAGAGAACTTTTCATCGCGAGTGTGTTTTTTTCGCCTTCTAATCTTCGCTAGCCTCTGGGAAGGAGAAGATTCTGTGATCCTTGAAACACATGCAGCTGGTGGAGAATAAAAAAGGGACAGTGGTATTTGAAAAGACACTTTTTATAGAACAATGGGTACACTCTTTCATGGTAATCCTTGCTGTTAACATTACATACATAGCACATGTGCTTTCGTTACAAGGTCGCATTTTGCCTCCCCCCACCGCGTGGCTAACAGCGGGGAACATTTCTGTTCAGCCATAGGCAAACAGCCCAGCAGGAATAGGCACCTCTGAATGTCCCCTTAAGAAAAGCACCCTATTTCAACCAGGTGACCATGAACGATATCACTCTCCTGAGGATAACACAGAAAGATAAAGAACGGATGTTGTTTGAACTCCAGCAAACATACACTGCAATGCTTTGTTCTACAATGATTCCTGCGTACATGCTACTGGCCTGGAGTGGTAAAGTGTCCTACCATGGTGGATGGAATAAGGCTGCCCTCCCCAGAAACCTTTTGCAAAGGCTTTGGGAGTATATCCAGGAGAGCCACGAATGCCAGGGCAAATTAATCATTAAACATGCTTGCTTTTAAACCATGTATAGTATTTTAAAAGGTACACTCACCAGAGGTCCCTTCTCCACCTGGTGGGTCCGGGAGGCAGCCTTGGGTGGGTTTGGGGGGTACTGGCTCCAGGTCCAGGGTGAGAAACAGTTCCTGGCTGTCAGGAAAACCGGTTTCTCCACTTGTTTGCTGTGAGCTATCTCCAGCCTCCTCCTCATCGTCTTCCTCGTCCCCAAAACTGCTTCCAGATTGCCTCCATCTCCATTGATGGAGTCAAACAACATGGCTGGGGTAGTGGTAGCTGAACCCCCTAAAATGGCATGCAGCTCATCATAAAAGCAGCACGTTTGGGGCTCTGACCCGGAGCGGCCGTTTGCCTCTCTAGTTTTCTGATAGGCTTGCCTCAGCTCCTTAAGTTTCACTTGGCACTGCTTTGGGTCCCTGTTATGGCCTCTGTCCTTCATGACCTGGGAGATTTTCACAAATGTTTTGGCATTTCGAAAACTGGAACGTAGTTCTGATAGCACGGATTCCTCTTCCTATACAGCGATCAGATCCTGTACCTCCCGTTCGGTCCATGCTGGAGCTCTTTTGTGATTTTGGAACTCCATCATGGTCACCTCTGCTGATGAGCTCTGCATGGTCACCTGCAGCTTGCCACACTGGCCAAACAGGAGATTGAAATTCAAAAGTTCGCGGGCTTTTTCCTGTCTACCTGGTCAGTGCATCTGAGTTGAGAGTGCTGTCCAGAGCGGTCACAATGGAGCACTTTGGGAGAGCTCCCGGAGGCCAATACCATCTAATTGCGTCCACAGTATCCCAAATTCGACCCAGCAAAATCTATTTCAGCACTAATCCCCTTGTCAGGGGTGGAGTAAGGAAATAGATTTTAAGAGCCCTTTAAGTCGAAAAAAAGGGTTTTGTCATGTGGACGGGTGCAGGGTTACATCGATTTAACGCTGCTAAATTCGACCTCAATGCCTAGTGTAGACTAGGGCTTAATGAAGCCAATTCAGTCTCTTTTTGTTATCAGTGTTTCACCAGTGGATGGCCGTAGAGACTGCCAAGAGGAATTGCTTTAGATGTATTTTTTATAACTATTTATTTAGGAAGTTTTAACAGGTTTACAAATCATTGCTATGTAAATATCAGTAACGCAACAATAAAGTCCGCTTCTTTTTCTGTTTAGAGAAACGTTCTGCAACAATTAACATCCACTGCAGGCAGACATTGTTCTCTCTCTCTAACCAGGGTCTGAAGGAAGAACAGCGGTACAGAGCTCGTAGGTTTGCTCTCCAGGCAGTGTGCAGCAGTGGGTTCCTCTGTACTGATGCTGATAGTTAGCCCAGGACAAAACCCTTTTCATTTGGGTTGCAGAGTGGTCAAGATTGGAGCTGGTTGGGAATTTTTTGGTGAAAGTTTTTTATGGGAAAATGCTGCTGATTTATTGAAACCAAAACTTTTTGTGGAATGTTTCTCAGATCCAGAATGGCATGGGGGGTAGACCCCAGATTAGCCAAGTTGTTAGGGCCCCTGTGTTTGGGGAGCCCTGGGTTCAGGTTGCTGTCAGTTGTTGGCTGTTGGTGTGTGCTCTCTGTGTGCTGCACAGATAGCTGAGGTAGCAGAGCTCGATAGAACGGCCCAAGGAAACCGACTCAGTTCAGTAGCAAAGGTGCCCCGCCAGGTTAATTGTCAACGAAGCAGAGTAGTAGCACCCGGTAGACTCTGGGGATATTGCGCCTGTGACAATGGACTCGGCTCAGTGAGCGGCAGGACTCGCTGCTCCTCCTCGGCTGGACAAAGACACCCCCTCTGTGACCCCTCTATTATACACTCATACAAACAAGTTGGGTATTGCCCCGTCAAGGCTGATTTCCCCACTCTGGCACTTTGAGTTCAGAAGGTGGGGGCCCGCAAGGATTCTAAAAATTAATACTGGCTACTCCAGACCTGTATTAAACTCCCAAGGTTACAGCTTTTCTCTAACCCTGGATGGGTAGATGCTGCCACTACCCAAGTGCAGAAGACGCATTTGGGAATTCCTTCCTGTGGGGTACCCACAAGCCCTTCTCCCCCCAGGAAGAACTGAGAAAGAAAACAAAGGAAATCAGCTGTTGCCATGAGCTAAGTAAACAACATATGCACAAACCTCTTAGGGATACAAAAATCCAATCCTATTCTTTAAAAAGGTAAATGTTATTAAAAACAAAAAGAGAGAAAATACATCTGGAACTTAGGCTTTTTGCTAAGTTTAAAAAAAAAAACAGTTACAAGGATTAAGCATCAAGATCGCTTCTTGAGGTCCAGCTTAAAGGTTACAAGCAATCCAAAAGCACCTAGGGTTAGCACAGAGGAGTCCACAAGTCATAAAGAAATAAGAGAGAGAAACCTCATTGTGTCTCCCTAGACATTTCCTGATCTGCTTACATAGCTGTGGTTTCAAATGAGTAGTTTCTAGGTATGCTCTGATTATTTTCATATCTGCCTCAAGCATTTACAGCATAGCTCCAATCCTATACCTGTTCTCCAGGAGAACAACCAGCCAGACAAAGGGGGAAGTTTTTTCCCAATTTTAAGAAGTTCTAACCTTCCCATTGGCTCTTTTGGTCAGATGCCCTTCCTTTTACCTATGGACTTTTTTTAACCCTTTACAGGTAGAGCGAGTAGAGAACAACTACTAACAGGGATTTTATAACTAACTGGCTAGCTGGGTGTCCATAAAAGGGAGCTACCCTTCCCCCCCCCCTTGATTTATCATAGCTCCTCTGACATAGTTACACCCTTTACCTTGTACATGTGGGTTCAATCAAAACATCTCTATCCATCACCCTGCCATCCTGACCTTATCCTTAGGACAGGTCATTGTGTCCCTGTATTATCTTTGAGGAATGTGTTTACACCATACTCTTGTATCAGGGTTTTCTAGTACTATCCTTCTGGAATGTGTTTAAGTAAATACTTAGTGCCCTAGGAGTGCTTGCGTTTTTGCAACACCAGCCCTGTTCTTGCCAAGTTCATGTATCAGATATAGAACCTGCAAGCAGGCATCTGCTTTGTAACAGGGCCTGACTTTAGTTCAGACCTCATACCAGGCTCCTTATACCAGACCTAATGTCTCAGGCTCTCTCTTTCTACTACATTGGTCTTTCTTCTGTTTGATTAGGAGCAGGTACTTGAACCTGGGTCTCCCACATCCCAGGTGAGTGCCCTAACCACCAAGGCGTGTACAACAACTGATTGTGCTCAGCCCTGTCGGAGCATAATGGAAGACATAACCCTCAGCCCAAGGAGTTCACAGCCTAAACAGGAAACAATTCAAACACACGTGCATGAGTGATGTGACAGGGTCAGGCCAGATGGCTATAGGAGAGTAACTGAAATACCAATAGGCCGGCCCCGGCCTCTCTGCACAGAGGGAGGCTGTCACTGTGGCTAAATGATGGTCAGAAAATGGGGCCGACCAGATGCTGGAGGAGTGGGCTCGTGAAAGATGGAAGCGTGATAAATAAATGCGGTTCAAACGGGAGTGGCTTGACTGATGGGCCTCTACCCGGACAAAGGTGAACGTGGAAGTGTCATCCGGGTGGTAGTCGCGCCAGACGTCCACCAGGGAGTGGTGTTCGACTATCTCTTGGAGGATGGCGGCGGTGGCCGGGCTCTGCTCGGTCCCCGAGCGGTCTCGCTCCTCGAGGGGATGTTAAAGTCCCCTCCCAGGACCAGGCACTCCCGAGGATCCAAGGTGCCGAGGAAGGTGGATGCCTGCTGATAGAATTGCAGCCACTCCGGGCTTGCTGCCAGGGCATAAATGTTAACGAGGTTGACTACGAGCCCCTCCATTCGGACCGGGAGGTGCAGCAGGCAGCCCAGCACAGCCTCGGTGACCCCCAGCACCTCGGGCCGTAGGTCGGGGGAGAACAGGGTCACCATTCCAGCCGTACGAACTGTGAGATGGCTACGTAGACCCTGTCCCCCCAGTCCAGCCGCCAGCTGTCTTCGGTGGTCGGATCAGTATGGGTCTCCTGCAGGAAAACCACAGAGTACCCCCCCTCCTGAAGGAAGGAGAGCACCTGGGACCTGCGGAGACCCATCCTACAGCCGCGGGTGTTCAATGTTGCGATGGTAAGAGGTGCCATGAGGAGGGCTGGTGGGGGATCCTTGCCGACTGGGACGCTCGCGGCTCCAGATGGGCCGCGCAGCAGTCCGTGACCTACCCCGTATGTGAGTAAGGAGTCACGGAAGAAGCGGACCTGCTGGTAGGCCATGGCGCCCTGCCTCCCCGTCCTTTTACCCTCCTCCATGAGGGCCCTTGCGGCCTGGAGGATTTGATGAAAGTCCCCCTATCGCTGGAGAGCAAGCTGTATTTTGTTGCGGGAGCCAAGAACATCTTCTAAAAACTCCCGCAACTCCTCTCGTAGCACATGGGGGGCTGGGGTTACTGTCTCCTGGTTACTCCCCGACGGGGCCCTTGGTACAGCCCCATGGCCCACCGAGATGGGCAGACAGGGTGCGGACCCCCGCCGGGGCTCCTGATGGGTTGGCGCCACTAGGCCCGCCTGGAACCCTGGGGCGATAGGGGGCAGCGGAGGGAGGATAGCAGCCCCTGGTGGGTCGGGACGAGTAAACACAAAGGCTGCTCCCTGGGTGTCATCGATTGGAAAAGGGAAGGAGACAGCCCCAGGGGCAGCAATAACATCTCGGGAGATGGACGGGATAGGGACAGGGGCAGGGTTATAGGCGAGATACTGGGCGGGTGATGCCGGGTGCAGGCTCTCTGGTGGATTTGGCAGCCACGGCATCAGGAGGTGGACTCTCTTCTGTAGGTCCCCCTCCTGGGAAGGAGGTCGAATGCTCCCCACCAATGAGGAGTGCCCCTGGTGGCTCGGGTCCCAGCCGCGTAGCACTAGCTGTCACCTCAACAGGCTCGGTGGCCCTCAGCAGGGTGCCATCTGCAGCCAGGTTGATGGAGGAGTCCAGGGGCTCCTCGGAGGTGGGAGCGGAAGCAACGGTTAGGGGGAGGGAGCATGGGGAAAGGGGGGCTGGAGTGAAGTCGCCTATATCAAGGCCCGCTGGCATAGGGTCGTCCTCCCCCTGGGTGACCGGGGTCAGACCGAGGGCCTCGATCTCCTCATATATGGATGGGAAATCATTTTCCGCCACCCCGGGATTCTCCCCGCCAGTACCTGACGCGATGGCCGCCTCGGGGCACACTGAGGTTTCAGATGGTGCCAGGGGAGGGGGGGTTCTGTCGGGGGCCTCAGAGGGGAGGGGCTCCCGTGGAGGGGAGATACTGCTTTCCAGTGCTGCCATGTTTTCCCCAGCCGGCTCTGGTGGATGACAGACAGGCCCCCATTCCTGGTCTCCCGGGGGGCCTCCGCATCCGATCGGAGGAGCAGAGCTTGAGCCTTCCGCTTGCCCCGCTTCCCCTGGACTAGGGCCCAGCCCTCCATGGCACCATCCAGGGGCTGGCTAGCAGGGGTTGTGTCAGGGGGCAGAGGCGATGGCTCAGGGACTCGAGGGGGTAACGGTGGGGCAGCACAAGGGAGGGAAGATTCCCCTTGGGGCGGGCCCTCTCCCATACTTGGCGGTGTCCCTGCCGCACCCTCCTCCACAGGCCCCGCCAGATTGCAAGCAGCGGGGGTGGGGTTCTCCCGCTCGTCTGGGCATAGTAGGGGAGGTGCCCCTTGGGCCCGAGGGGGAGCAATGATGGACTGGGAAGGAGGAGGGGCGGTTTCAGGCACCGGGCAGCCAGGGGCGTCGGCGATGACGGGGCTGGTGCCCTGCTGGGGCTCGGGGGTCCCAGATGCCCCTCCTTGCCGGGCCAAGGGGCAGTCCCTCCGGACGTGCCCCATCGCCCGGCAGAGGTAGCACCGGGCCTCCCCCGTGGAATAATGCACCCTGTAAGGGGTCCCCTGGTAGGGGACTAGGAAGGACCCCTCGAGTGCCTCTCCGTCACGCGCCGCCGGCGGCAGTTGAAGCTGCACTTGCCGGCGGTACGAGAGGACGTGACGGAGGGCGGGGTCTTTGCAGCCCAACGGGAGAGGGCTGATGACAGAGATGGGCTTTCCCAAGGTAGAAAGGGCGGGTAACAGGGCGGCATTGGGGAGAAAGGGAGGGACGGAGGTCAGGACCAGGCGGACGCCCAGGTCCTCTAGCGGCTCTAAGGGGACGAACACGCCCCCCACCGCCAGGCCCTTCTCCACCGCCTCCTGGGCGGCGGCCTCCGATGCTAGGAAGAAGACGACCTTGCCATACATTTTGGAGGCCGCCACAATGGCCGTGGGCCCCACCGCCCTCGCCAACGCCCGCACATAGGTCTCCACGTGGGGCGAGGGGGGCACCAGGAGGCAACGGACGCCGTGCTTCCTGGTCATGGTGGGAAAGGGGCCCCGGCCACTATAGATGGTAGCGGAGGCGGTGGGCTGGAGAAATGACGTAGTGGCAGGCGAAGGGGCTGCCGCCACCTGGGCGTATGCTCTGGGGGCCAGGGGAGGGGCACCCGCAGAGCTGGTGGAGGGAACAGCAGGGAGGAATGCCCCAACTGGTGGTGGGGTCGGGGCAATGGGGGCAGCCCCTGCCATGGAGGGCCTGGTCTTTTTAGCGGGGCCCTTCCCCTTTTTACCCTGACTCTTCCTGCCGGCTGGGGGGGCTCCCCCCGAATGTGAGGGGGGGAAGGACGTGGTAGCAGTGGAGGTCACCCCCGGTGCCCGTCGCTGCTGGTGCCCCAGCGGGGGTGGTAGCAGATGGTTTGACAGCGACAGCGGAGGTAGAGGCTTGGGGGGGGGTGACTGAGGGGCAGGCAGGGGAGGGGTAGCTGGGACTGCTGGAGGGGACTTGAGGGGGTTGATATAGGGGGCGAAGCCCGTCCACTGCTAAAGGATCCCCCCCCAGCCTAAAAGGGGGATCCACAGGACCTAGATACTCAAAAAATTCCAGTGGACAACTAATAAAATAACAGGGACAGGAGTGCGGTCAAAGGGTCAAAAGCAGGGAACCGGACGGGGACACCGAGCAGAGAACCCCGGACAGAGCCCACTGCTCCTCAAAGGCGTCAAGGGAGTCAGAGGACGCCGCCCACAGGAACTCTGACCGGATACGTGAACGGACCGAGGATTGGAAATAGGCCCCACAGTCACAGGAGACTTCATCGGCCAACCTCCTCACTCTGGTTTTGTAGATGGCCATTTTAGCTAGGGCCAGGAGGAGGTTGACCAGGAGATCCCGTGACTTTGTGGGGCCACGGATAGGGAGTGCATAAATGAGAAGATGAGGGGAGAAGTGCAACCAAAAACGTAATAAGATATTGGTGAGGAGCCGGAATAGGGGCTGCAGCCTGGCACACTCCAGGTAAACATGTGCCAGGGTATCCCTCATGCCGCAAAAGGGGCAGGTGTCTGGGATTGTGGTGAACCGCGCCAAGTACACGCCCGTGCTCACGGCTCCGTGAAGGAGCCGCCAACTGACATCCCCGGCGGGCTTTGGGACTAAGATGGAATATAGGCTGGCCCACCGGGGCTCTTCACCCTCCAAAAGTGGCAGGAGGTCCCGCCATTTTGTATCGGGGCGGGACACGAGGGTGCGGGCGTGAAGCACGAGCGTGTAGAGATGTTTTCTTGGCGCGGTTTGAAAACAGACCGGCTGCATCTCGTGCAGCCGGCTTCTAGTGAAGGGGTGAGGGGATCGGTTGGGTCCACGGGGCAGGGGTCCAATTAAAAGGTCCGGCGGGCCTGGGGTAGTGGGTGGGCGGGGCGTGCCCTCGTGCAGGACCCGGTCGAGATAAACCCGAGCAGCGGGCGGCAAAGCGGCCTTCACCTCCTGAAGTATGCGTCGGGGAGTACAAGGTCTGGAAAGCCCCATGCGCTGAGCGAAGGTTAGGGGATCCAGCCAGTCTCCCCGGTCATAGTCCAGGAGGTCTCCGACTCTTGTGACCTCTGCCAGGACCAACCTCTGGCGCACCGAGCGGGACTCCGCCACCTGCAAACGGAGCTGGGGGTTGTGTAGCAGGGGCTCCGCGAGGAGATCTGCCCCCTCGGTGGCCGCCACGGACCTGGTCGTTGTAAAGAGTTTCCAGGTCTGGAGGAGGTCCTGGTAGAAGACCGGCAGCCCGGAGAGGTCTCGTGGAAGACCTCTCGGATGGAGATAAAGGAGCTGCCGGTCGTATCGGAGCCCTCGGAAGCGGCGCAGGAAGGAGTGCGCCAGTATGCTCCACGCCGGAGTACCTGCACCATAAAGGAGCCTCTGCAGGGTCTGGAGGCGGAAGACATGGACCTGAGTAAGCAGACATTTGAGGCCCTGCCCTCCCTCCTCCAGAGGTAGATGGAGAACCCCTGCAGGGACCCAGTGCAGTCCTGACCAAAAGAACTTCAGAATTGATGTCCGGAGGTTGGTCAGGAAAGCCGGGGCCGGGACCAGGGTGTTGAGCCGGTACCAGAGCATGGACAGGACTAGTTGATTAAGCACTAGCGCTCTCCCTCGAAGGGAGAGGCACCGGAGTAGTCCTGTCCATTTCCGGAGCCGCTCTATCACCCCGCCCTCTAAATTCTGCCAGTTCTCCGGCGGAGAGGGATGCGTGGCAGAAAGGTAAACGCCCAGATAGAGCAGCAGAATCAGCAGTTGTAGCAGGGAGAGCCCAGGACCTAGCAGCAGCCGCTGCCGCCGCCGCCCTCTCCCTCCTTCCTCCAGGCCAGAGGACTACTGGAGTGAAATAAAAGGAAGAGATGTTGGTCCCAAGTTAAGTAGGTCCCTTTTCCCGGGGTAAGGGAACAGGGAAGGTTCCAGAACAATCAGGAACCTTCTGGAGACAATTAAGACAGGCTGATTAGAACACCTGCAGCCAATCAAGAAGCTACTAGAATCAATTAAGGCAGGCTAATCAGGGCACCTGGGTTTTAAAAAGGAGCTCACTTCAGTTTGTGGTGTGCGTGTGAGGAGTTGGGAACAAGAGGCACTAGGAGCTGAGAGTGAGAACGCGGACTGAGGTGTACAAGCATTGTCAGACATCAGGAGGAAGGTCCTATGGTGAGGATAAAGAAGGTGTTGGGAGGAGGCCATGGGGAAGTAGCCCAGGGAGTTGTAGCTGTCGCACAGCTGTTCCAGGAGGCACTCTAGACAGCTGCATTCCACAGGGCCCTGGGCTGGAACCCGGAGTAGAGGGCGGGCCCATGTTCCCCCCAAATCCTTCTAACTCCTGGTCAGACACAGGAGTCGTCGACCTGGACTGTGAATTCAGAAAAACAGCCAAGCTGAGGGCTGCCGTGAAGCTCCAAGGTGAGCAAATCTGCCAATAAGCTCAAGACCCACCAAGGTAGAGCAGGAACTTTGTCACAGTGACTATATAAAGATCAAATCACAAAACAATCCAGCTTGTTAAAAATTCTGAGCACTTGTGTCTCTGGCTATCACTCAGGCTTTGTGGACAAAGTTATTTGCTAAGAAAGCATGTGAGTGCTGCTTTGGGTGAACACCTTTAATAAGGTGTCATTTTGCCTTTTAAAGTAAGGGCCAATAAGGCTTTAACGAGACTAGGAAAAACGTCAAACCAACTAACATGAGCTGGCTAAGCCCAACCTAAACTCGACCACCTTTCCTTGTCTAGAAAAAGCTTAACTTTTTAATAGACAGTGTAAAATGACTTTGACTTTGGAAAACACACTGATATACATATATGTAAACACATACTTTGTGCAAGGAAGTAGCAAATTGGCTCTCTAGACGTATGCATCTGTACTGACTGAAAATTTGAAGTAAAATACTACTAAATCAGAATGGTAGCATATCGCACCCACTTTGGACTTAGCTTGCACTGGTGTAAATGACTACATGAGGTCATTGGAAGAATCAGGTCCACAATGTGTATATGTATAACTATAGTGTGTACACACACAAAGCATGTGTTTAAAATAAAAAATCTGTTTTTCTGCCATATTCTTTATTACAAAGGCTGTTTGCATAAAAACACCAAGCTTTTGCTGTTTATTCCTCACTTAGCCATATTGTATTAGTTTCCCCTTCTATAAAACTAGAAAAATTATACTTGCCCACTTTTGTCGATAGCTTTGAGATCTAGGGCCAGATCTTCAGCTGTGTAAATTCACACCTTTATTCTGGCTCTTGCTTGTGAAAAGTACTGTGTAATTACTATATATCACTAGTTATTAACATCAGTGCCCAGATATGTCATCACAGTATTATCATGTGTGACACTAAAGGACAGGTGGATGTTTTAAGACCACATATCCTATTTACAAGCAAAATAATCTTCAGAGTGAGACAGGGAAGAAAAATAATTCAGAAAATATGGCATGCAGCAGCAAAACCATTACTAATTAGAATGTTTACCTAGTTTTCCATGAGGCATCTGAGCCATGTGGGAACAAATGATACAGCTAGATTCTTTCTGGAAAGTATTAAGAGAGACTGCTAGGTTGGGGAAGACGCTTAAGGAAATCGAGGCTCAGGTGATCTTTAGTGGGATTCTGCCTGTTCCTAGAGAAGGGCAACAAAGGTTTGACAAGATTATGACTATCAACAGATGGCTTAGGCAGTGGTGCCATAAGGAGGGCTTTGGGATGTATGGCCACTGGGAGGCATTCATGGACAGAGGACAGTTCTCTCAGGATGGACTTCATCTGAGTAGGGAAGGAAATAGACTTCTAGGATGGAGGCTGGCACAACTGATTAAGAGAGCTTTAAACTAGAAATTTGGGGGAGATGGTTGGGAGATGTCCAGGTAATCTCCACGCCGGATTTTAGCATTGAGAGGGAAGAAAATGAAGTAAGAAAGGATACAGCCATGGGTAGAAGAATGTATATAAGGAGGAAGGGCAGTGTGGATACCAGTCTAACAGGTTATACTGGCTGTAGAATGACCGTACCTAATAGGGTACAGAATGTGAGCGAGGCTAAACAGCAAAAATTAAGATGTTTGTACACCAATGTGAGGAGCCTAGGTAACAAAATGGAGGAACTAGAGCTACTGGTGCAGGAAGTGAAACCAGATATTATAGTGATAAACAGGAACATGGTGGAATAGTAGTCATGACTGGACTACAGGTATTGAAGGGTATGTGCTGTTTAGGAAAGACAGAAATAAAGGTAAAGGTGGTGGCATTGTAGCATTGTATATCAATGATGAGGTAGAATGTAAAGAAATAAGAAGTGATGCAATGGATAAGACAGAGTCCGTCTGGGCAAAAATTACATTGGGGAAGAAAAGTACTAGAGCCTCCCCTGGGATCGTGCCTGGGGTGTGCTATCGCCCACCGGGATCTAATTTGGATATGGATAGAGCCCTCTTTAATGTTTTTAATGAAGTAAATACTAATGGAAACTGTGTGATCATGGGAGACTTTAACTTCCCAGATAGACTGGAGGACCAGTGCTAGTAATAATAATAGGGCTCAGATTTTCCTAGATGCGATAGCTGATGGATTCCTTCATCAAGTAGTTGCTGAACCGACTAGAGGGGATGCCATTTTAGATTTGGTTTTGGTGAGTAGCGAGGACCTCATAGAAGAAATGGTTGTAGGGGACAATCTTGGTTCAAGTGATCATGAGCTAATTCAGTTCAAACTAAATGGAAGGATTAACAAAAATAAATCTGCAACTAGGGTTTTTGATTTCAAAAGGGCTGACTTTCAAAAATTAAGAAAATTATTTGGGGAAGTGGATTGGACTGAAGAACTTATGGATCTAAAGGCAGAGGAGGCCTGGGATTACTTTAAATCAAAGCTGCAGAAGCTATCCATCCCAAGAAAGGGGGAAAAAATTCATAGGCAGGAGTTGTAGACCAAGCTGGATGAGCAAGCATCTCAGAGAGGTGATTAAGAAAAAGCAGAAAGCATATAGGGAGTGGAAGATGGGAGGGATCAGCAAGGAAAGCTACCTTATTGAGGTCAGAATGTGTAGGGATAAAGTGAGACAGGCTAAAAGTCGAGTAGAGTTGGACCTTGCAAAGAAAACTGAAACCAATAGTAAAAGGTTCTATAGCCATATAAATAAGAAGAAAACAAAGAAAGAAGAAGTGGGACCACTAAACACTGAGGATGGAGTGGAGGTTAAGGATAATCTAGGCATGGCCCAATATCTAAACAAATACTTTGCCTCAATCTTTAATAAGGCTAAAGAGGATCTTAGGGATAATGGTAGCATGACAAATGGGAATGAGGATATGGAGATGGATATTATCATATCTGAGGTAGAAGCAAAACTCAAACAGCTTAATAGGACTAAATCTTCATCCAAGAATATTAAAGGAATTGGCACATGAAATTGCAAGCCCATTAGCAGGAATTTTTAATGAATCTGTAAACTCAGGGGTTGTACTGTATGATTGGAGAATTGCTAACATAGTTCCTATTTTTAAGAAGGGAAAAAAATGATTCGGGTAACTACAGGCCAGTTAGTTTGACATCTGTAGTATGCAAGGTCTTGGAAAAAATTTTGAAGGAGAAATTAGTTAAGGACATTAAGGTCAATGGTAAATGGGACAAAATACAACATGGTTTTACAAAAGGTAGATTGTGCCAAACCAACCTGATCTCCTTCTTTGAGAAACTAACAGATTTTTTAGACAAAGGAAATGCAGTAGAACTAATTTACCTAGATTTCAGTAAGGCGTTTGATACCATGGAATGCCACATGTGGAATTATTAGTTAAATTGGAAAAGATGGGGATCAATATGAACATCAAAAGGTGGATAAGGAATTGGTTAAAGGGGAGACTACAACGGGTCCTACTGAAAGGTGAACTGTCAGGCTGGAGAGAGGTTACCAGTGGAGTTCCTCAGGGATCAGTTTTGGGACCAATCTTATTTAATCTTATTACTGACCTCGGCACAAAAAGTGGAGTGGGCTAATAAAGTTTGCGGATGATACAAAGCTGGGAGGTATTGCCATTTAGAGAAGGATCGGGAAACGATACAGGAAGATTTGGATGACCTTGTAAACTGGAGGAATAGTAATAGGATGAAATTTAATAGTGAGAAGTGTAAGGTTATGCATTAATAACAAGAATTTTAGTTATAAGATGCAGATGCATCAATTGGAAGTAACGGAAGAGGAGAAGGACCTTGGAGTATTGGTTGATCATAGGATGACTATGAGCTGCCAATGTGATATAGCCATGAAAAAGCTAATGCAGTCTTGGAATGCATCAGGAGAGGTATTTCCAGTAGAGATAAGGAGGTTTTAGTACCATTATACAAGACACTGGTGAGACCTCATCTGGAATACTGTGTGCAGTTCTGGTCTCCCATGTTTAAGAAGGATGAATTCAAACTGGAACAGGTACAGAGAAGGGCTACTAGGATGATCCAAGGAATGGAAAACCTGTCTTACGAAAGGAGACTCAAGGAGCTTGGCTTGGCTTGGCTAAAAGAAGGTTGAGGGGAGATATGATTGCTCTCTATAAATATATCAGAGGGATAAATACCGGAGAGGGAGGAATTATTTAAGCTCAGTACCAATGTGGACACAAGAACAAACGGATATAAACTGGTCATTGGGAAGTTTAGACTTGAAATTAGACAAAGGTTTCTAACCATCAGAGGAGAGAAGTTTTGGAATAGCCTTTCAAGGGAAGCAGTGGGGGCAAAAGACCTATCTGGCTTTAAGATTAAACTCAATAAGTTTATGGAAGAGATGGTACGATAGGATAACATGATTTTGGTAATTAATTGATCTCTAAATATTCATGGTAAATAGGCCCAATGGCCTGTGATGGGATGTTAGATGGGGTAGGATCTGAGTTACTACAGAAAATTCTTTCCTGGGTATCTGGCTGGTGAATCTTGCCCATATGCTCAGGGTTCAGCTGATCGCCATATTTGGGGTCGGGAAGGAATTTTCCTCCAGGGCAGATTGGAAGAGGCCCTGGAGGTTTTTTGCCTTCCTCTGTAGCATGGGGCACAGGTCACTTGCTGGAGGCTTCTCTGCTCCTTGAAGTCTTTAAATCATGATTTGAGGACTTTAATAGCTCAGACATGGGTGAGAGGTTTATCGCAGGAGTGGGTGGGTGAGATTCTGTGGCCTGCGTTGTGCAGGACGTCAGACTAGATGATCACAATGGTCCCTTGTGACCTTAGTATCTATGAATCTAAGTAGAAAAATTAGTTCTAAGAAAAAAACTTTTCCTTAAAATCTACTGCAATAGTTGGTATTTTATACTTATTTGTTGTTTAATGTACTGAATTTGGTTAAAATTTTGTTCTCCCTGATATTGTGTCCTCCAGACATATGCAAAGTTTCCTTGGTCACATTTTAATAATAATATTTTAAACCAGTTTGTAAAAAAAACAGGACATTAATCTATAGTTTGTTTTTAGGGCCTCTCCCTTCACACGTTTCTTAAACTACAAGTAATCAAAAATGCAGTTTTCCTTAAACCCCCCTCCCTTTTTTTTAAGTTGCATTTTCCCAACTAAGTTACAATCCTCTACCATAGTCAGTTTCAGTGCTCTGATAGACTTGTCATCTTCATAGGAATCAGGCCTGACTTGTCTCAAGAGATCTCTATTAGTCACTCACGCAAGTTTCAAATAATTACATGTAACATACTTATGGTTTTGGTTCTAGATGCGAGATCTCCAACCCTGGAATACGATAGCCTTCATCCCAGGTTGAGTTTGTCTGAGGATCGTCTTACAGTAAGTTGCAGCTGGAGGAGGAAATTTTACCCTTCTAGCCCCCAGAGATTTGATAAGTTATGGCAAGTCTTGAGTAAAGATGCCTTCTTCTCTGGGAGCCATTACTGGGAAGTGGACGTGCTTCACGCTGGACAAGGATGGTGGATTGGAGCAGCGTTCCCTTCCATCAAGAGACATGGAGACTCTGAAACTTGTCGACTAGGTTGGAACAGAGCATCCTGGTGTATAAAAAGGTTTGACCTTGAATACTGGGCATTTCACAAAGGAGAGAGGACCCTGATCCTGACACATGACGATCCCGAACGAATTGGTGTTTTCCTGGATTATGAGGCTGGCATCCTCTCGTTCTATAATGTAACTGATGGTATGGCCCACCTGCATACATTCCGCTGCAAGTTCACAGAGCCTCTTTACCCAGCACTTAGGCTATGGGAAGGTGCAATAACAATCTGCAAACTGACTTAGGAAGTGATGGGACAAAGAAATGGAGCCTGCTTTTCAATTATTTGTGTGTAAAACTACTTTAAAAGGAATTAAAATTAATTCTCCCAGATTACAGCAACCATGCTGTAAGGTTTTAAAGGGTGTAGCTACAGGTATATTTCTGACTCAATATTGATCACAAAAATGTGATTCTCAGTACCCAGTTTAGATAAATACTCAGGTCCTTGTCAAATACCCTAGAAGGTACTATTATAGAGTGATTTTTACATGATTGTATTTTTGAAGTGCTCTTCTGCCATTTATGAATGGCATCAGGTTATGGAATTGTAGGAATCCTCCTCAGGGTGTCTAAAAGACTAAAGCAATTTTACACTGTATTTTTGTAGTGGATTGTGGCTTACAAAATAAAACTGTCCTATTTTAAATTACATGATAGCTATCCTAATTTATGCAGCTGACATTTAGAACAGGAGCTAGCAGTCCATTTTATTAAACTACTACCCTATCTCCAGCTGGCTGTAGAGATTACCATCTTGCCATAGGTATTACTCTGATCTTGGTTTATGTAAGATACAACTTTTAGTTTAATTTTGTTATTTGTCTGAATTTGGAGAACAGATCCAGTAACTGAAATAGCTCATGGTAAAAAGCTTCCCAGAACAATCGAAGGATTGCTTTCACTGTTGCCTAAAGCTCATTTCAGATTTTCTGGGAGTAAGGGCTTCTATATCTACACTAACTAGTGTTGTTTGGCTCCAGTAACTAGACCTTGAATTGAGCTGATTTAAGTAGTACAGCACACTTGCCCCTGGGGGAAGCCTGTCCTACTGTTTTACAATCAAATTTTCCGTAGATGCACTCCTCCAGAAATGCACACTTGCAGCTGTTCTGAAGGTGGCCACCCTTCACCCATATACCGAGAGTGCTGAGGGAATTGGCGGCTGTGATTGCAGAGCCCTTGGCCATTATCTTTGAAAACTCGTGGCGAACGGGGGAAGTCCCGGATGACTGGAAAAAGGCTAATGTAGTGCCCATCTTTAAAAAAGGGAAGGAGGATCCTGGGAACTACAGGCCGGTCAGCCTCACCTCAGTCCCTGGAAAAATCATGGAGCAGGTCCTCAAAGAATCAATCCTGAAGCACTTAGAGGAGAGGAAAGTGATCAGGAACAGTCAGCATGGATTCACCAAGGGAAGGTCATGCCTGACTAATCTAATCGCCTTTTATGATGAGATTACTGGTTCTGTGGATGAAGGGAAAGCAGTGGATGTATTGTTTCTTGACTTTAGCAAAGCTTTTGACACGGTCTCCCACAGCATTCTTGTCAGCAAGTTAAGGAAGTATGGGCTGGATGAATGCACTATAAGGTGGGTAGAAAGCTGGCTAGATTGTCGGGCTCAACGGGTAGTGATCAATGGCTCCATGTCTAGTTGGCAGCCGGTGTCAAGTGGAGTGCCCCAGGGGTCGGTCCTGGGGCCCGTTTTGTTCAATATCTTCATAAATGATCTGGAGGATGGTGTGGATTGCACTCTCAGCAAATTTGCGGATGATACTAAACTGGGAGGAGTGGTAGATACGCTGGAGGGGAGGGATAGGATACAGAAGGACCTAGACAAATTGGAAGATTGGGCCAAAAGAAATCTAATGAGGTTCAATAAGGATAAGTGCAGGGTCCTGCACTTAGGATGGAAGAATCCAATGCACCGCTACAGACTAGGGACCGAATGGCTCGGCAGCAGTTCTGCGGAAAAGGACCTAGGGGTGACAGTGGACGAGAAGCTGGATATGAGTCAGCAGTGTGCCCTTGTTGCCAAGAAGGCCAATGGCATTTTGGGATGTATAAGTAGGGGCATAGCGAGCAGATCAAGGGACGTGATCGTTCCCCTCTATTCGACACTGGTGAGGCCTCATCTGGAGTACTGTGTCCAGTTTTGGGCCCCACACTACAAGAAGGATGTGGATAAATTGGAAAGAGTACAGCGAAGGGCAACAAAAATGATTAGGGGTCTAGAGCACATGACTTATGAGGAGAGGCTGAGGGAGCTGGGATTGTTTAGTCTGCAGAAGAGAAGAATGAGGGGGGATTTGATAGCTGCTTTCAACTACCTGAAAGGGGGTTTCAAAGAGGATGGCTCTAGACTGTTCTCAATGGTAGCAGATGACAGAACGAGGAGTAATGGTCTCAAGTTGCAATGGGGGAGGTTTAGATTGGATATTAGGAAAAACTTTCACTAAGAGGGTGGTGAAACACTGGAATGCGTTACCTAGGGAGGTGGTAGAATCTCCTTCCTTAGAGGTTTTTAAGGTCAGGCTTGACAAAGCCCTGGCTAGGATGATTTAATTGGGACTTGGTCCTGCTTTGAGCAGGGGGTTTGGACTAGATGACCTTCTGGGGTTCCTTCCAACCCTGATATTCTATGATTCTATGATACTAGCAGGGTATTGTGAGAGGAAGCACCGTGATGCTGTACAGCTCCCATTTGGAAGTCGGAAGCATGTAGAAAAGGACCATCTCCACCTTAGATTCTAGCTGCATTGTCACTTCCACTGCAGAGCTTATGGAGCTGGGAGATATTACTTTAACTTTCTAATTTCAAAGGCACTCAATTATTGCTGCTTAATGAGGACAGTGTTTTAACACGCTCGCATGCAAGTGGGTTGTTATGCACACCCACCTTTACAAATACAGTAACTTTGAGAGCAACAGTTATGAGTGGTGGTTTGTTCTTTTCCCAAATCCATAATACTTAAACTTCAGAAGGATTTCTTAGATTGTATCCACAAAAGTCCTTTTACTAGTGTAGACCCACCTGTAGTGCTTTAACTACTGTATTCTCTAACCTTGTGAGAGCACAGGCCTAAAACACACCTTGGATTCCAATGCCAGAGGCACACCTACAATAATCTCATCTGTATTGTAGTGCATGGAATATTAAGAAAAATGCAAGGGTTAGGTCTCCTTGTTAAAATGAAATGGCAAAGTAGCAGCTTTTGTTTGACAAACTTGATTTATTTTTGTTTTAAGTTTTCAATAAAAATGTTTATTTTAACAATCATTTAGTATCATCTTCTATTAAGGCAAGCATACTGAATCAACTGAAGATCATAATCATGATTCATACAATTTAAGCAAGAAGCTGAATGAAACAACCTCTTCCCATCTTAAATGTATAGCCATACAGTCTCCTAGCACTGCAGTAGTACGTTTAAGATAAACATTAAGCAGCCCACAACTCTGCTTATATTGTCAAGGTGTCAAAGATACCCAGAGTCAAGAGGTAGAAAGTTCCATCAACATCATTGATAAAAATGACTTTAATTCTAATAAGGTTATTAAGGTAATTGAAGAGTATGACCTGCCGCCCACAGCTGCCATTTCTTCTAGCCTATAACCCTGCTTCCTTCATGCAGGAGCGAAGCAGCAGCAATCAGTTGGCAAGGAGCAAGGGCTGCTGTAGCAGGAGGCTGCAATTCTCACTGTAAAGGAGATGATGGGGAGGCAAGGCAGCCGGGAGACACAAATGAGTTGTCACAGTGGAGCAGAAATGCTGTATGTAATTCAGTCTCTAGTATTAGATGATTGAAAGGTGTTTACCAAAAAAAAAAGTCCCTGGGAATATTTACTGCATAATTGTCTAATGAGAGACGTTTCTGCTAGGATATTTCTACTGAGACTGGTATGTGCATATTGACATCTTAGATGTTCACTGAAATAAACCCACACACTCATCTTCTCACCCAAATAACCATTACCATGAGATCATGACAATGAGCAGTATACAAGACATTTCTGAACAGGCTCTTTGGTGATGTTGAAGATTATATCCTTTTTTAGCACAATATTACACAACTTCTAATAAAACTGGGTTCATAATTTCATGCAAGTTTGCAGCAAATATCTTTTTGCCAACGTGACATAGAAATTCTGTTCAGATTCTCATACCTAAATCCCTTCATTTCTAATCTACCATGCTATTAATTCTGAAGAGTATGGCTGCTGGTCTGTACAGCATGTTATGAACAAAACAGAAGTGAATGCTTACATTTAGCATTTCACTTTTTTAACATGATTTTCTATTGCATCCTCAGTGATTGTTTCATCTTCTTCAATGTTTATTTTGACCTTTTTGCCAATCAGATCAAAAATTTCTTCTGGGAGGTATCCTTTAGGTTCTCCCACCTTCACTGTGAGCATGGCAAGAGTCAGCACCGTACCTTCAGGGATAGTCACTTTTGCCACCACAGACTTTCCCAGCTACAGAAATACCAACAGAAGAGGGTTAGTATATTGAGCCAAGTGCATTCTAATTCATAAAGTACCAAGGACAAGTGAAAGAGATGGAAAATGAGGTCTTTCTTACCAGCTACAAAGAAAACTCACTGACTTTCCTCTCCCATGTCTGCTCTACTTTCAAATGCACTCACTTCAAATCAGTTTAGCAAAGATGTCTTAGTATGGAAATCTTCACTGTAAATATAGCTGAATGCCACATTGTACTGAGGGTACAGGTGTCACCCAAATGCTTTCTAGAATCAGGGGTGTGAATGACTGGGGTTCTTCTAGTTAGAGTGAAGAAAGCCTGCTGCCTTCCTCCAGACTGGTCAGGTTACTAGAGGAGAAGAGGTCTACGGATGCCTACGGCTCAAGCCTGACTCTACCAGAGGGCACTGTAACCAACCTTTGGTTAACTGGAGCTGCACTGCACTTGCCCACCTTGGCAAGATTATCAGTAGAAATATTTATATGCTAACAAAATTAAATAAATTAATTATACACAGTAGTAAGTCTGTGCTAAGAAACAAACTCTGGAGTGTTACCAGTGTCTACACATGAATGCTGTTGCTGCTATCAGCAGCAAAAGAGTTTGAGATGGGGAGGCAGAAGGAGCAATATGAATGGGAGTAGAAGAGGATCTGCAGTAAGTTTGCAAGTGGCTTCTCCTACATACCAAACAAAGAACAAGTAGTTGTCAGTCTAGTTGGCCTTTAGTTACATGTGAATTCAAAAGGAAAAAAGTTACCTTTTCATTACAGGCCATTTCACAGGGCAAGAGCTGTTTGACTGGAGACCCCATTGCCTTTTCCACCAGACGGATCGTTCTCACCAATTCTGCCAGTTCATTCGGCTCCAGGGATGCCTGGTGATCACTTCCTTTCCATGTTTTGTCCAAAGTCACATGGCGTTCCAGTACTTTAGCACCCATAGCAACTGCTGCTACTGAAATGGCTATTCCAGTCTCATGTCCAGAATAGCCAATGGGGATATCTGGAAAAGCTGACTGATATGCCTTGAATTACAACAAAGTTGATCTGAATTATAAGGATATCAATTTCAGAGTCATAGAGAGCAAATGTAACAATGACTATAAGTGAATATACAGGTTTCAGAGGAGCAGCTCACAGCATCTGATGAAGCGAGCTGTAGCTCACGAAAGCTTATGCTCAAATAAATTTGTTAGTCTCTAAGGTGCCACAAGTTCTTTTCTTTTAGTGAATATACAGACAACTAGTGTCATAAAACAAATGGTTGGCTGTTTAACAGGTAAATCCTTCTTTCAGTTAACATGAACTAGCTGCACTGCACTACTGACTAGCCTGATTTTGTTTAAGGGGTTCACTGGGACAACCAGCATGAGTAAGGAAGGGTTGGCTCATTGTACCTTAAAACTTCTCTGGTGCTTTTCCTAGTTAAGTTGTATCCGTCAGCACCTAAACACCAAAGATAGTGGGTTACACTAACAATGTGTCTCTCTGTTCCCATCCAAGAGTCAACTGGACTGAACCAATTTAAAAATGTCTATAAAATCCTTTGGATACAGATTAACTTTAAAATAAAGCACCACACATAACATTGCAGCAGAGGATACTTCAGACCTGATCCTAAAAGTGCTTATATATGCACGAGTAGTCTCACTGAAAACAATGCAACTACTCGTGCATTACGTTATGCATGTGCTTAAATATTTTCCAGTTTTGCAAACATTTATTTTCTTACTGCAGTATCCTTAGTAATCACAAATGTCCATGTGCCTACTACCAACAGGAACATACTATCTCAGGGAACAGATGCATTTTAGTCACATTCTTGCTTTTCATTGGAAATATTTTTAATTAAAAGTTTTCTGACCTGACCTACTATCTAGGTTCTTAGTGTCTGATTGCCTACACATTTTTGTTTTATGCCACGTTAGAGTGCAGGCACAAGATAATATTTCCATGCATATTTCACACCCAGCACTGTTTAAGTGTGCATATATCGACTGATAATAAATAAATCAAATTTCTTGATGCCACATTCTGCCAATCAGGGCTCCAGCAGAAGCTTTTACTTTGATCCTTAGGGGAACTAGAAAAATATGATATTTTCTGCCCTCCCAGCAACAAATACGAGCATCACCAAGATCTAGGAATCTAAGTAAAAATGCATTATTTCATCTGTGCCCTGCCTTCTCTATACACTGTACATTACATATGATTCACTGACCGTTATCACATGGAGGTTGACATCTTCAGGCTGAAGAGGGTAAGCACTGGTGCACTGGAGAATGCAGAAGTTGGGATTGATCGGTTTCACAAGCTGATAAACCTTGTGCATTGTGTCCATTGACTGCATCCCACTGGAAATTACCATTGGGCGACCTAGCCGGTAAAACAAACAGGGTCATTTTTCTCCCAAGGCTTCATGACTTAAGGCTAATCTATATATGGAAGTTGCACTGGTTTAACATAAGATGTGAATTTAAACAAATTCGGTTAAACTAGTGCAAAATGTTGACTACTGCTATTTCAGTGCAAGAATAGCTTATTTTGATGTAGCTGAAACTTGTTCCAAAATGATTTAAGCTAAAGCAATATAAGGCTGGTTAAACTAAACTAAGTGTGTCCACATAGCCTTTTGTACCAGTTTAACTAAATCAGTTTAAAAAAAAAAATCACACCTTTAATTAAACAAGTGCAACTGTGTGTGTAGTGAATCCCTTAGGTGTCATAGCTACTAGATCACCGCACCTAAGCATTTGTCAAGAATTTTATTTTGCTGTCTGAAATTAGTTAAACTAGAAAGAATGTTATGCCAGCAATAAAAGCACCATGTCTGTTGTTCACTTAACGCTAAAATACACTGCAAGCAATTGCATTCTATTTAAAGATGCATGACATTAAATTTGCCTGATTGCTAAAACTGATGCTGTGACAAGTTGAAGGTATGTCTGTGTTAAATTGCTAACTCCATTTTGTTTCATGGGCTCTAAGCCAAGAGGGGAGAGAGCACGGAGGCAGCTGGAACCCAGAACGCTCCTAGCTGAAGGACATGGGAAAAAGAGGAACAGAGACTGTTTTAAAACAGGGGAGCTTCTCTAAGAAAGGGGCCAGACCACAGAGACATACAAGATGACCAGGCTAAGGAGGCAGGACAAGCTGACTAGCCTATGGATGCTGATCACACCCAGGACTCATAGGATGGGTGAAATCAGGGGTGGCACTGCATTTAGGACTCTTTGTTATTTTCTAAAGATCTCTCTCTCTCTCTCCTGTACTTTGTTAAGAGTAAATTGTTTGTGATTAAGAAATCCCGTTGCTATGCCTGTGTTCCTTGCTTTCCTGTCATGCTGTCACTGAAGGGATAAATAAAGCTCAGAGTGCCCACAGAGAGGTGGAGCTTGGATGGAACATATACAAGCAACTGGGGGCTAGGGAGAGCTAGGTCACAGGTTTTGGGGTCTAAAGTGGCTGGACTGCAGGGACCCACTGCCCAAGAAGGATGTTAGACATGCACTCTACACCTGGGAGTGTGCCTGAGAAACCCAGAGCTAGAACCAGGGGCTTAGAAATATGTGGGCTCCAGCAGCTAGCTTCATGCACAACAGACTGGTGGTCCATTTAGAGAGTGAGCTTGGGCCAGGGTGTAACAGACGATATCTAAAGGAATTCACAAGGAGACAATTTGAAACTGAGAAGTTACTGAAACTGTCTCAAGTGGGAGGGAAATGGTTTACCATTTACCTTTCTTTGCTGTTTTTTCCAAATATGGAAAATTGTTTGTATCCCCTGATCCTACTTTAAAAAATGGAACATCCAGTTCATGCAGAAACTCGACCGCCATCTATGAAAAGAGAACACATTTTTTTTTTTAATTCCTAAAATTACCAGTCCCCCTCCTACTCAACATCAACAAAGAATCACCCACAGTGGATAACTAAGCTCTTCTTTTCCATAAGAAAGACTAGGAAATTGTAACAAAAGTACTTGGTGTTCAAGGCTATGCACACACATACTCCAATGAAAACGTATCCTTATGGTATCAATCACACCACTTTCCACTCCCGGATCAGGGACAACATATTGAATGCATGGGGCCAAATTCTGCAGACTAACACCCTGTGAAACACCAAACAGCACTGAATTTGGCCCAAGAAGTTTAGTCTAGCAAGATTAAGTATAGTGTCTACAGTTGAAAATGCATCCGATGAAGTGAGCTGTAGCTCACGAAAGCTTATGCTCTAATAAATTTGTTAGTCTCTAAGGTGCCACAAGTACTCCTTTTCTTTTTGCGAAAACAGACTAACACGGCTGCTACTCTGAAAAGTGTCTACAGTGTGACTGAATTTACTGGTCAGGAAAGGTGCTGGATAGATAGAGCTAGAGACTGATATCGGCTATCCATGAATTGCTTTGAGATCCTTGGGCTACATCAAAGTATCCACGTTGCTATCCACAGAACGAGCAGCAAGAGCACTAGCTTCACCACATCGATTTGCCAGTGTGCTTCCACCATGAACCCAGCTCTAGGCATCAGAGAGTAGTGCAGTTTCCAGGTGTTTTTAATCTTTGGCCTCTCTCAAGTGACATTAATCAGATTCAGCTGAGCTGGTGATTTTTGCTTCAGGTGGTAGTGTAGCCATGATATCGGAGAGGTGGGGGAGGTAGTATCTTTTGTTGGTGAGAGAGACAAGCTTTTGAGCTTACACGGAGCTTTTCTTCAGGTCTGGGAAAGGCACTCAGTGTATCACAGCTAAATACAAGGTGGAACCATTTTTTTAGCATATGTAGTTAAAGTATTGTAAGAGACTGTTAAGGTGAAGTGGCCAGTTAACATTTCCACAGTCAAAAAAAGTTAATGGGTTACAAGCTGTTGTAATAATAAAGACACTAGCTTTATGACTTAAATCCATGATTTTTAGTGTCTAGCAAAATTATGAATTTAAGCTCTTAGGCATTTCTTTTGAAGGTATTAGGCAAGTTCCCTTTGAGGATGAGGCCTGAGAGGTCAGAATGGAGTGATCACTTTGTGAAAAGCGTTCACCCAGAGGTAATATGGTGTTTTTGACTTATTTTTCTGTGTGAGTTCATTGTAGAGCATAGTGATTGTCTGGTTTCACTCACATAGTTCTTACTGGGGCATTTAGTGCACTAGATGATATACACCACATGTTGTGATAGGCATATGTAGGACCCAATGATTTTGAATGGTGTGCTGTGGGGTGGGGATGGGGATGATTGATCATCATAGTAGTGGGCGTATGTCTAAAGGTTTTGCATCTGTTATGGAGAGGGTCTGGGTGCCTCTTTGAGTTGATGCGTCTTGGTCTATGGGGAGCTTGCTGGTGATTTTTGTGATGTGGAACTTTGTCCACTAGGAATGGAGTAAGATCAACTTGTTTCACTCATCAAATGGTAACAATTTTCAGCCAGTTATCAGCCTGGGCTGGATTTGAATCAATGACCCCAAAGGTGAAAGGTATCACCAACCTTCTGAAACAGTGATCAACTCCTCTCTTAGGACTTTGTTTTCTGGAGGCCCAGATGTAAATTACCAGGTGGATGCTTTTGTTTATAGAATGCTTTCATTCTAAAGAGAAGGGATCCCCCCACCCCCGCCATTTTTTAAAATAAAGAAGTCAGAATAGAAAATGTTACAAGTTTCAAAACTATTGAGAGGTTCTATAATTGTATATTTAAGAGCTGTTTATTCAGTAGTTGGAGGATAGCAAGAGAAAAAATTATTCCTATTATGGGAAAAATTACTTCAGAACTGTTAAGTGGCATCTGGAAAAAATGTTACCACCCTAAATAGGAAGACAGAAGACACTTCTATTTCATAAATGCAACTAAGAAGATAAATATAAAGCTGCACCAGAACATGTGAAATATTAACAGCTTTTTGAAATGTTAATTATACTCAATCCTCTTCTAAAAACTTATGTGCTGCAGACAAAATAATTCAGGTATTATCAGAGATCATGCAATGACTGCCATTACAATTGTAATTGGCCTCCTTAAGTAGAGGAGTCATCTGGAGGAATTAAAAATAAAACCATCATCAGCAGAGCTGTTACAAAACTCCTCCACACTTGCTCTGTTTTGGGAAGACATTAGAATAGCTACACAACTTTGTCAATGCTGGAAAGGACAGCAAATTCTGCAACTCATTCATTGTAGTTATGGGGTTTATTTAGAGGCTAAGACCCGGATCCTCAAAGGTATTTAGTCATCAAACTTGCATTGAAGTTAACAGGAGTTAGGTGCCTAAATATCTTTCAGGATCTGGGTCTAGGATTTATGCCAGAAAGAGGAAAAACAAAAGCAACTATGATCTATTCTAATTTGCCCCGCCTCTATGATGCTAAATTAAATTTTGTGTGCTTACACTGTTGTAGCTCTCCATAATTATTTGAGCTAAATAAACAAATTAGATTTGTGTCCCCCTGTTACCATTGAAAGGGCTTGGGGAAGATTACACAAAATAGAGATATGGAGCCCAGCCCTTCTTAAGCATAACAGCTATTTTCTAACTCTATGCTAATTTTCTAAAAATATATGATCCAAGAATTATTTTGGGGAAATTCTGTGGCCTGTGTTACTCAGGAGGTCAGATTAGATGATCAGAATGGTCCATTGTGGCTTTGGAATCTATGAATCATTTCTTATGAAAAGTTGGCAAGTCGTATGGGAGAGATTCAAGGAATAGGAAATAACCTCGAGTGACGCACACGGTGCACACAGAATGGTTCATTGGGACTCTGTTTTATCTTCACTACAAATTGGAACAGAGTAAAAAAAAAAAGGAGTCACTCACTTCTTTTATATTTACTTTACATTAATCAAAATCTCTTCCTCATATCATTAACAACTTAACTCTACATCTTCTATAGCACAAAATTCTATTTAGTTATGTTCAGTTTATATTACAAATTGAAAAATATTTCACTGCATGAGGCATTTACAGTCAAAACAACAGTCATGATGAGAGCTGCAGGCAGCTTCTTAGACAAATACATTATGCATTTGTGCCTATTCGGGTCAAGATTGTCAATTAAAATAGGAGGGCTGTCTCAGTCACAAGATAGCAGTATCCAAAGTAAAAAAGAATTTATCTTGGAAGGTGCTAAGCAACTTCAGCTAGCCATTGGGAGATGGAAGGAGCTTGGCACTTCATGATAAGTGTTTCACATTTTGTAGATCAAACACCAAATAATGAAGGGCGGGGTTTTCAAAAGTGTCTTTGAAAATCCCACTTTAAGATCCCAGATGTAAGAGCACATGAGGGATTGTTGGGTTTTATTTGTTAATGTAAAAGTTCACTATCCATTATTTAGCAAGCCTCCTTGACTTGAAGGCAGCATGAAGTGACCCACACAGTATTTTTGCTCATCTGTTTCTAGGCCAAAATTGAAAAGCAAAAAAAGTTTATCAGGCACTTCAGCTGAAAAACACTGAAAATGAGACTATACCTGTTAAATTTTCCGGTTAACAGTTTTCAGCTATACCTCATGTTCAAAGGATTATCTGTTATCAAGATTGTGCGCGCAACTCAAAGCTGCAGAAGCTATCCGAAGCCTGTATCCCAAGAAAGGGGAAAAAATTCATAGGCAGGAGTTGTAGACCAAGCTGGATGAGCAAGCATCTTAGAGGTGATTAAGAAGAAGCAAAAAGCATACAGGAGTGGAAGATGGGAGGGATCACCAAGGAAAGCTACCTTATTGAGGTCAGAACATGTAGGTATAGAAGAAAAGGAGTACTTGTGGCACATTAAAGACTAACAAATTTATTTGAGCATAAGCTTTCGTGAGCTACAGCTCACTTCATCGGATGCCATTTATTTAACTAATAAATTTGTTAGTCTTTAAGGTGCCACAAGTACTCCTTTTCTTTTTGCGAATACAGATTAACACGGCTGCTACTCTGAAACCCGTCATTATGTAGGGATAAAGCGAGACAGGCAAAAAGTCGAGTAGGGCTGAACCTTGCAAAGGGAATTAAAACCAATAGTAAAAGGTTCTATAGCCATATAAATAAGAAGAAAACTAAGAAAGAAGAAGTGGGGCTGCTAAACACTGAGGATGGAGTGGAGATTAAAGATAATCTAGGCATGGCCCAATATCTAAACAAATACTTTGCCTCAATCTTTAATAAGGCTAAAGAGGATCTTGGGGATAATGGCAGCATGACAAATGGGAATGAGGCTATGAAGGTAGATATTACCATATCTGAGGTAGAAGCGAAACTCAAACAGCTTAATGGAACTAAATCGGGGGGCCCAGATAATCTTCATCCAAGAATATTAAAGGAATTGGCACATGAAATTGCAAGCCCATTAGCAAGAATTTTTAATGAATCTGTAAACTCAGGGGTTGTACTGTATGATTGGAGAATTGCTAACATAGTTCCTATTTTTAAGAAAGGGAAAAAAAATGATCCGGGTAACTACAGGCCAGTTAGTTTGACATCTGTAGTATGCAAGGTCTTGGAAAAAATTTTGAAGGAGAAATTAGTTAAGGACATTGAAGTCAATGGTAAATGGGACAAAATACAACATGGTTTTACAAAAGGCAGGTAGTGCCAAACCAATCTGATCTCCTTTTTTGAGACAGTAACAGATTTTTTAGACAAAGGAAATGCAGTGAATCTAATTTAATCTAATTCTAGATTTCAGTAAGGCGTTTGATACCGTGGAATGCCACATGTGGAATTATTAGTTAAATTGGAAAAGATAGGGATCAATATGAACATCAAAAGGTGGATAAGGAATTGGTTAAAGGGGAGACTACAACGGGTCCTACTGAAAGGTGCACTGTCAGGCTGGAGGGAGGTTACCAGTGGAGTTCCTCAGGGATCAGTTTTTGGACCAATCTTTTTATTACTGACCTTGGCACAAAAAGTGGGTGTACGCTAATAAAATTTGCAGATGATACAAAGCTGGGAGGTATTGCCAATTCAGAGAAGGATCAGGATATTGTACAGGAGGATCTGGATGACCTTGTAAACGGGAGTAATAGTAATAGGATGAAATTTAATAGTGAATAAGAGTAAGGTTATGTATTTAGGGATTAATAACAAGAAGTTTAGTTATAAGCTGGGGATGCATCAATTAGAAGTAACGGAAGAGGAGAAGGACCTTGGAGTATTGGTTGATCATAAGATGACTATGAGCTGCCAATGTGATATGGTTGTGAAAAAAGCTAATGCGGTTTTGGGATGCATCAGGAGAGGTATTTCCAGTAGGGATAAGGAGGTTTTAGTACCATTATACAAGGCACTGGTGAGACCTGGAATGCTGTGTGCAGTCCTGGTCTCCCATGTTTAAAAAGGATGAATTCAAACTGGAGCCCGTACAGAGAAGGGCTACTAGGATGATCCGAGGAACGGAAAACTTGTCTTATGAAAGGAGACTCAAGGAGGTTGGCTTGTTTAGCCTAACTAAAAGAAGGTTGAGGAGAGGTATGATTGCTCTCTATAAATATATCAGACGGTTAAATACAGGAGAGGGAGAGGAATTATTTAAGCTCACCACCAATGTGGACACAAGAACAAATGGGTATAAAGTGGCCACCAGGAAGTTTAGACTTGAAATTAGACAAAGGTTTCTAACCATCAGAGGAGTGAAGTTTTGGAATAGCCTTCCAAGGGAAGCAGTGGGGGCAAAAGATCTATCTGGCTTTAAGATTCTACTGGATAAGTTTATGGAGGAGATGGTATGATGGGATTTTGGTAATTAATTCATCTTTTAATATTCAGGGTAAATAGGCCTAATCCCCTGAGATGGGATATTAGATGGATGGGATCTGAGTTACCCAGGTAAGAATTTTCTGTAGTATCTGGCTGGTGAATCTTGCCCATATGCTCAGGGTTTAGCTGATCGCCATATTTGGGGTCGGGAAGGAATTGTCCTCCAGGGCAGATTGGAAGAGGCCCTGGCAGTTTTTCGCCTTCCTCTGTAGCATGGGGCACGGGTCATTTGAGGGAGGATTCTCTGCTCCTTGAAATCTTTAATCCACGATTTGAGGACTTCAATAGCTCAGACGTAAATAAGGTTTTTCGTAGGAGTGGGTGGGTCAGATTCTGTGGCCTGCCTTGTGCAGGAGGTCGGACTAGATGATCAGAATGGTCCCTTCTGACCTTAGTATCTATGAATCTATAACTGAACTCAGCAACTACAACAGTTGAGGATTACAGAGGGCTTTTTTATGTCTTTAGACACACACACACACCCCTTTGATGGAAGCAGTAGAATTATAGGCTTCATGGAGAAAATGTGTTTATAGGAGAGGACTTGAAGGCAGAGTGGGTAAGAGACTGTCAGACAGGATCAGGGTGTTTCGGGAAGAGGGAGTTGGATGGAAGGATTCCTGACCAGAAAGTAGGAAAAGACAACAAAAGGGACCATTAGTTTTGTTGTTTGGGTTATGCAAAGGGGGTATGGTGGGTAGCAAACAGACAAAACTGCAAAATAACAGCAGAGGCTCAGATGAGAAAGGCCTCGACAGGAAAGGAATTTGATGCAAAGTGAAGGCTGAAGAAACCTGAAAGGAGGAGCTGACCATAGACAGGGTAACATGTAATTTGGGAGAGTTGCCAAACTTTTTTATAACCAGGTTTAAACTGATAAAGATCAAGTTATTCAGAATTCTGGCTGAGACCTTTTCTTTAACTTGCTCCATTGTGTGTTGGCACTTCAGCATATGAGAAAACGTATTTGAGAGACATTGGGTAGGAAACATATGCAACTGTAATTGGGGGCTAGTCTACACGGGCTAGCCGTGGCAGCACTTTCATGTGGCTTGTGTGGTCATGGCAGAGCACTGGGAGAGAGCTCTCCCAGCGCTCTAAAAAACCCACCTCCATGAGAGGCACGGCTCCCAGCACTGGTGCACTGTTTACACAGGTGCTTTACAGTGCTGAAACTTGCTGCACTCAGGGGGATGTTTTTTCACACCCCTGAGCGAGAAAGTTGCAGCACTGTAAAGTGCCAGTGTAGACAAGCCCCAACACACAATGGGACTGATTAAGGACAAAATTGTACATTGGTTCTAATTTTCATTTGTTTTGTAGTTTAGAGTCCAAACAGACCCTTGATATTAGTTTAACATACGAATCACACAATACAACTGTATTAATGCAAGAATTGCATTTTGCTCTCTGTCCCACTATAGCTCATGTACCTCATCCATGCCAGAGGCTGTGAAGTAGATGCCTATCTCCTTTGCATACTTTTGCAGCTCTCGATACTGGTCATGACTGAACTCCAGGTGGCGCTTGTGCTCTCCATAAGTCTTTCCCCAGGAGTGTTTGGAGGTATAGGGCCTCTCCAGGGCTTTTTTGTTAAATTTGTGCTCCAACTCACTTTTCTGGAACTTGGCACAGTCTGCTCCACACTCCTGAAAAACATATCATCTTAGAATCTGCACAGGATAGGTGCCACTGAATCTATAGTTCATAAGTACTGCTGAAAAGAAATACACAGAACCAAAGTAACAGTCTGGCTAAGGATTCTCATTTTGAGACTTATTTTCACATATAGCAGCGTCTTCTATCTTTGACAGAACTAACGAAAGTAACTGTGTGAGGGTGTCCATAAAAATAATTGAGGATCGCATGCAACGAAGACAAACATTTTTAAAAACCATGTATGTGTACTGTAAGCTAATCACATCAATTACTTCCATCTTGAACATCAGCTTTTATATGGAAAACACTGATCCTCTATAGACAGCAATCATTCATACAACAAGCATATATAGTATAGGTAGATAGTTCCTTTTCAAAAAGAAAAGGAGTACTTGTGGCACCTTAGAGACCAACAAATTTATTAGAGCATAAGCTTTCGTGAGCTAATAAATTTGTTAGTCTCTAAGGTGCCACAAGTCCTCCTTTTCTTAGTGTTCCTGTAACACAGCTTGAGAGAAATCTTTTTCAATGTGACACGTCACCAGCTGGGAGAGGACTGCTGTCCTGCCTGTAATCTTGTGGGGCACCTAGGCCAGCTCAGAGCTCCACTGTGCCAACCAATGCCCATGGGCTCTCACTGGCCTGCACCCCCAGGGCTCCTTGATCCCTGGAGAGGGTACGCGGGAAGGCAGTGACACTACTAGGGAGCAGTGCTGAAACTCACTGCTCACAGGGAGCAGTGAATAGGACACTCCATCCCCTTGCAAAGCTTCGGGGGTCACCCCCACCCCTGAAACCTGCTCCCCCTCCCCCCCACACCCTTGCCCCCTTAGAGACCCTTCAACACAGCATGCCTGCCCCACCCCTACATCCCCCAGCACCCTAGCTCCTCCCCAAGCACCCCTACAGAGCCCTCGCCCCTACAGACCCTTCCCCCCCAACCCCCACCCACTCCCCCAGAGCCTCTGCTCCCCGCAGACCGCTCACGCCTACACACCCCTCCCCCAGCGCCCTCCGACCCCCAGCAACCCTGCCCCCCACAGACGCCTCCTGACCAACACTCACTCCCGCAAACCCCCTAGGCCCCACCCCCCAGACCTCCCGCCGCCCGCCCCCCATAGAGACCCCGCCCCCCTGTCCTCCCGCCGCCCGCTCCCCATAGAGACCCCGCCCCCTGTCCTCCCGCTCCCCATAGAGACCCCGCCCCCCTGTCCTCCCGCCGCCCGCCCCCCCATAGAGACCCCGCCCCCCTGTCCTCCCGCCCCCCATAGAGACCCCGCCCCCCTGTCCTCCCGCCGCCCGCTCCCCATAGAGACCCCGCCCCCTGTCCTCCCGCTCCCCATAGAGACCCCGCCCCCCTGTCCTCCCGCCGCCCGCCCCCCCATAGAGACCCCGCCCCCCTGTCCTCCCGCCCCCCATAGAGACCCCGCCCCCCAGACCTCCCGCCGCCCGCTCCCCATAGAGACCCCGCCCCCCAGACCTCCCGCCGCCCGCTCCCCATAGAGACCCCGCCCCCCAGACCTCCCGCCGCCCGCTCCCCATAGAGACCCCGCCCCCCAGACCTCCCGCCGCCCGCTCCCCATAGAGACCCCGCCCCTCTGTTCCTCCTTCCCTCCCAGCAGAGCACGGGCCCCTTCAGCCCCGCCCCGGCCGCGCGCACCTTGACCATGCGGATCATCTGCTTGGCGATGGCGAGGTCCCCCTGGTGGTTCTGGCCGATCTCGGCGATGATGAAGCAGGGCTGGGCGCCCCCGACCCGCCGGCCCGGGCACAGCTCGAACTCCAGCGGCATCGCGGGCGGGCGGGCGACCGAGCGAGCGCGAGCCCCAAGCACAACGGCCGCCAACCGCGACTGCCACCGCCGGCAGGGAGCCCGGGCTCCGTCACCCCGGGCCTCAGCCAATCCCCGCGAAGGAACGCCGACGCGGCCCCGCCAATCAAAGCGCCTCATGCGCGCACGGAAGGGTGGGGCTAAGGAAGGTCCGGTTCCGGTTCCGGTTCCGGGTCCGGCGGGTGTGTCAGCTACGCGCCCTTTGAGGGGCTGGTTCCCTAGGCAACGCAGCGCCCGCTGCCAGCCGGGGCCTAGCGGGTGCCAGCCCTTGGGGGCGCATTGCACAGCGGTGAGCGGGAGGCCCGCACGATGCCGAGACAAGCTCTCAGGCAGGACTCTGAAGAAGCTGGTCTTTCTCAGCTCCAACCTGGTTAGGACAGAGTTTGGCCCTTCTCCCAAATTCCGTTACCCCGTCTATGGCCAGCTCCTTCTTTCAGGTTCCTTCAGCCTTCACTTTGCGTCAGATTCCTTTCCTGCCAAGGCCTTTCTCAGCCCCGCCCCGGCTGCAGCTTTGCAGTTTTGTCCAGGAAATTGGTGCCGGTGTGGGAGTGTTCCCCAGACAGTTTAATGAATGGGCGCTCGTTGTTGGAGTGGTGGTGGAAATCTATGAGGGCGTTTAAACCATTTGCCCAGTAAATATCTGAGATAGGGCAATGATGATATATCATTTATATCCTGCTGTATTGGTCCAGAAATTCTTCGAGGTGGTCCATGAAGAGGTTGGCATATTGGGGGACCCTTACCCATGGTTTTGACAAAGTGGTTTTTTCGTTGAATGTAAACTTGTTATGGGTGAGGATGAAATGGATGAGGCTGGTGATGCGTTTGGAGTGGATATCTGAGAGTTGTCCATTATTTTGTGAGGGATAAAGAAAAGGAGGACTTGTGGCACCTTAGAGACTAACAAATTTATTTGAGCATAAGCTTTCGTGAGCTACAGCTCGCTTCATCGGATGCATTCCGCTGTAACTCACGAAAGCGTATTGCTCAAATAAATGTGTCAGTCTCTAAGGTGCCACAAGTCCTCCTTTTCTTTTTGTGAATACAGACTAACACGGCTGCTACTCTGAAACCTGTCATTGTGAGGGATGTTGGTGTATAGGGATGTGACTTCCCTGGTAGCAAGGATTACCCTTAATGCAGGAATGGATGATTTTTTTTAAAGCCAGTCTCGTGATTTCTTGGGAGGAGGGGGGCTGACATGATTTTTAATGTTTCCAGTTGACAATATTGACACCACCAGTGAGCCAGGCAGTTTAAACACTTAATGCCCCACCCACCCTCCAGTTGGTCCCCACTCTTAGCCTTAGTTTCAGAGTAGCAGCCATGTTAGTCTGTATTCGCAAAAAAGAAAAGGAGGACTTGTGGCACCGTAGAGACTAACAAATTTATTTGAGCATAAGCTTTCATAAGCTACAGCTCACTGTTGAGTTCCTTTGGAGGATGGAGGAGGGAACTATTTGTGCTCGGACGAGTGACTATTGAAATGGTGTCCTCTAACTCGCCAGCCCCACTCCCAGTATGTGTTCAGAGTCCTGGCTGCTTACTTTAGTCACAAAAGGACAACGTTACTACTTTTTCCTGCAAAGGTGATGCAGCTATGGGAGAGCCATCTGGATTCTTTTCTGGCTCACATGTCATAATCAGAATGGTTAGCTAATGGGGACAGAATTGTTAATAAGAGGGGCATGATACAATTATATGAAATAATATGAATGGAAAGATTACATTGGAATTTTTTTAAACCCCCCTCCCACACATACACACACAAGCTTTGGTAATTGAACCACTTGTGATCTATCTGCACTTCCTAAAGATATTTGCAGTTAGTTCAAACAAGCTAATAGATGGGGGTCTCCTGATACATAGATGGCACACTTCCATACATATCTTTCTACCCCAAACGTCACACTCTAGTCTTGACAAAGCATGGTTTAAAACAGATGGGTTGTTGCTGGAACCTAGGACCTTAGAAATATTAGATAAGATTCTTCATATTGTACATTTCTGAAATTTCAAATATCTTGTCAGTCATGAATAAGGCCCTTTGTTTTCAGTTTGTGTTTTATTTAATTTTTCCCAGGAATTTATCGGTGTTTATTATTATAACAACAAAAACTGCTGAAAATCAGTGCAAAAAGTATTAATAATTGTTCTGGATAAATATTAGGGTTTATTTTGGTGGACAGAAGGACAGATTTTCATTTTTCTTCCCATTTTAGTGTGTCAAATCTTTAAACTTGTCTGCTAACAGCTTGAAATGTGTCTGTGGTGAGCGTGAGATTCATCAGTAGGTTCAGATGCGCATACACTTCAGAGCTTGCATGCGAGCTTGTTTGTTTATTGGGTGTATCTTCTAGACTAATACATAGCCTTACTTCAACAGGCAGCTTTGCATATACTCACAGACTAATGTATTGTAATACATATATCTCATGCAATGTATTGTATTCTAATAAAACAACTTATTTTTTATATATTTGAATTATACAAAAGTAGGGTGAAAATCAGAAAAAAATGAATACTACTTTTTGTAAAACCCAGAATTTTTTCGGTAAAAATCGGTTTAAACTGAAAACAAAAGGGTTTAGTCATGAATCAAGTGAAAAATAGCAATTATGCCAGCTCAGCTTTAAGCATCTACTAGATACATTTTTAAAGACATCAGCATTTGATCCTATTCGCCATGACCCCTTATTGGCAGGACAAATGCAGTAAAAATGATCAAAATCAATAAGCTTACTCTCAAGCATCTAGCCACAGTGTGGTAGGTTACCTGGCTAGACAGACTGGTCTGTTCTGATATGTCAGTTGCTGCAATATGTATCAGCAATTTGGATCATTTATATTATATTTTTATTTTATTTTTCACCGCTCAACAGTAGAGTTAAGGCTGCCTGTCCTGCATACAATGATATGTATACCATCACTTCAGGTTGGCTTTCGGATATGCTCCCATTGCACTATGGACTCAGTGCTTACCCATCAGTAAGGCTACGTTTTAGTCATGGGTAGTTTTACTAAAAGTCACAGGCAGTAAACAAAAATTCACAGCCTGTGACCTGTCCATGACTTCTACTATATACCCCTTGGGAAGTTCGGGGGAGGCGGGGACACCATGGGTGCCGGGGGGGGGAAGGGTGGGCAGCAGTGCGTGTCCCAGGCCCCCTGCTGGTGCTGGGAGGGGGTAGGGAGCCTTCCAGCCCTGCCAACCTGGCTCTGCGTCTGCCCCGGAAGTAGCGACAGCTCCTAGGCAGAGGCGTGGCCAGGCAGCTCTGCGCGCTGCCTCTGCCCAGAGTGCTGGCTTTGCAGCTCCCATTGGCTGGGTACCACAGCCAATGGGAGCAGCGGGGGCGGTGCCTGCAGGCGGAGGCAGCACGCAGAGCTGTCTGGCCATGCCTCCACCTAGGAGCTGAGCAAGGAGGATGTAGCCGCTTCCGGAGAGCCCCCCAGGTAAGCGCTACCCAGAGCCCACCTCATCCTGTCCCATGCCCCAACCCCCTGCCCCGTTCCACACCCAAACTCTGCTGCTGGTGAGGGCAGGCCTGAGATTGCCCAGCAGTGGACAGTGCGACTGGCACAGGGGCTGCCTGAGCTGCCCCTAGGCCAGACGCACCGGCCGCTGCAGAAGTCGTGGAAAGTCACGGAATCTGTGACAAACTTGCAGCCTTACTCATTAGTGTGTGTGTGTGTGTGTGTGTGTGTATATATATATATATATATATATATATATATATAAGTAATTGCAGAATTCCTCCATCTCCTCAGAAAGAGGATGGGGTGAAAGCTCCTTCTGGCTTTTTGTTTTTGCAGCCCTGACCTACCCTCTTCACCTGGGCCTGATTCTCCACTGCCTTGATCTTTGTGTAGTTTTTCCAGCTGGGTGAATTGGGAGGGAAGGAGTGTAAGGCAGCCTAACATACTGATGGAGCTGGGCCCTGTTCCATTTTACTCTGCTCCTGCATGTCTCAAAGTATTTTAGGTCCAGTAATTCCAGGCTGGGCTCTTTATTTGCAGATTTAGTACCAAAGCTCTTTTCTACCAATGTTTGAAGGTTTTATTTCAGAAGTAAAGGTGATGTAAGGAAAATACTCCTCTTCCATGAGGCTTCACTATTCAGAATGTAGCAAGAGAAACATACTAATGTCTAACTTACTTTCCACCCAAAGAATGATGACATTGTAGGCATTTGGATTAGTGAGATAAAAAACTAATTGTTATATATGTACAGCAGGTTTCTGAGTCAATACATGTCAGTTATTCAGGTCAGCTGTGTTAAGAGAAATAATGAGCAGTATATTTGCTTTTGTTGGATGTGGTAATGTTTTACTGGCATTTAATGCATTTTAACCTCAGGAAAAATGAATGTGTCATTAATCACAATGTGCCAATTCAATTAGGGTGGATGTGAATGTGAATTGGCCTCGTTAGCACTGACCTCCCCCACTCAGTAAGGCAACTCCCATCTTTTCATGTGCTATGTATTTATACCTGCCTACTGTATTTTCCACTCCATGCCTCCGATGAAGTGGGTTATATCCCACGAAAGCTTAAACCCAAATAAATTTGTTAGTCTCTAAGGTGCCACAAGGATTCTGCGTTGTTTTTGCTGATGCAGACTAACATGGCACCCCTCTGAAATCTGTTTTAAGTGTATTAATGGAGTGTTGGTGAAAAGTACTGTATTGACAGCTCTGGGGAGACAACTGCTCTGTGTATCCATCAACACATTACCTTGAAACACAACTATCTTTGTGTGAACTCAGGCTTTGTCTACACTGCACTTTCGTCGGTAAAATTTTTGTCGTTCAGGGGTGTGAAAAAAGCAAACACACCACCAAACAACAAAAGTTTTTACTGACAAAAAGCTATCGGCTTTCTCCTGCCAACAAAGGAGCTCTCTACTGCCGACAAACTGCGGTTATATTGTGCACCTTTGTAGTGGTACAGCTATAGCGACACACCTGTGTCACTAAAAGGTGCATAGTGTAGACATAGCCTTAAGTACTCATAGAGTAAGGTACTAAAAGGAAGGGTGGTGGAATCAGAACCTAACTAAAATTAACAGGGCAAAGTTTATAGTGTGGTTCATCTGCATTTATGTTACCTCTACTTGTTTCTGTTATGTATACAGAATTACTATTCTTTAAAGCAGTGGTTCCCAAACTTTTTACTTCGTGGCCGCCGCCCCCCGGCCCATCCGCACCTTCCTCCCCCTCCGGAGGTGGGGCCAGGAGCAGGGCCACGGCTCTGGGATGGGGTACACAGACAGGGGTAAGAGGGCTGAGGCTGGGGCCATAGCTGGAGGCAGGAGCAGGAGCCAAGCCTCGACTGGGGGCTGAGGCCAGCAGCCGGTGCCCCAGGTGTAGGGACAGGGCTGGCAGCCACGGCCGGAAGCGGAACCCCGGGAGTGGGGCAGGCAGCCAGATCCCCGGGAGTGGGGCAGGCAGCCAGATCCCCAGGCGTGGGGCAGGCAGCCAGGACCCCGGGAGTGGGGCCAGCAGTTGGAACCACAGGCGTGGGGCAGGCAGCCAAGACCCTAGGAGCAGGGCCAGTAGTCTGAACCACAGGCAGGGGGCAGGCAGCCAGGACCCCGGGAGCAGGGCCGGAGGTCGAAACCACAGGTATAGGGACAGCAGCCGGGACTTTGGGCACCGGACCAACAGCTACGGCTAGGATTGGAGCCCCGGAAGCAGGTCCAGCAGCCAGGACCCTGGGTATGGGGCCAGGAGCGGAGCTATGTGGTGCTCCCTCCCCGACCCCGTGGGGGCTGGCCAGGCCTTCTGTGACCAGACGGCAAGTATGAAAAATCGAGACAGGAGGTTAGGGGTAATAGGTACCTATATAACACAAAGCCCCAAATATCGGGATTGTCCTTGTAAAATCAGGACATCTGGTTACTCATCCCGGGTCCCAGCCATGCCCCCCCCCCAGATGTTCCTCCGCGCCTCCCTGAGGGAGCATGCCGCACAGATTGGGGATTTCTGCTTTAAAGAGTAGTGCTGTTGAATATAAAATTAAGCTTATGTTATACATTACACTTTTGTATGTTGATAATAGGGCATAGGTAGCCCAAATTGTTCAGCCTTCAACAGGCTGCATTATATCAGCAATGTAAAAGGGATCTTGGAGTCTGTTACCTTGAGAACTTTCAAATATACAGGACCAAATTAAGCAGGTGCAACTTCCAATGAAATCAACAGGAGTTGTGCCTACTTAAACCAGAGATGATTTTGGCTTATAGAGGTGGAAGTGGCATAAATGGAGAAACTCTTGCTGTGTAAAGGTTCAGCACCCCAATGTAGCCAACTTTCATGATTTTATTGGGAATATAGTGTGTAAGAATAGGGTAGTAGCCATTTAAATAGTTTGTGAGCTTCACCATTTTTTGCATGTTTTAGAAGCTGCCAGAACCAGCCAGAGCAGCAGTGTGTATATGCAGTGAGACCTTGCATGATGCGTACATTCAGTGAACAAAGTTATCTGGACCCTGTACTTCCCATGTAATTCCTTTATAGCATGTTTATTATGTAAAGAGCAAAAGACACAACGGTGAATCTTGCAATATTATTTTTTCAAGGGTTCTCATGAATTTCTTCAATAATGTGTAGTTTTGTTTTTATCCAAAATGTCAGCCCTCCATGTTCCTACCTATGGAACTAAAGCCACAGTCTATCCCTGAGGATGGCCAAGATGGCTGCCCTGTCCCTTTGACCTTTTAAGGGAAAGCAAAGCTGTTCCCAGCAGAGATGGCCTCCATTCTCCCATTGTTTTCACCCTAGGGTGGGACCCAGGCTGGCTTCAGGGAACATGGTGGCTTTTTAGTCACCCTGTGAGGGCCAGGTAGGGAACAGGAGAATGTGGAGGTGCCAAGAATGAGTTGCCAGGAAATGGAATGTGTTAAGAAACTAGGCAGGAATGTATCCCAGTCAGAGTTTGGATAGCGGGAGGCAGAGGGGAATGTGTGGAGTGGGAGGCAGGCTGAGGGGTGCAGGGGAATGTGGGGAGCAGACTGAGGGGGTTGCAGGGGAATGTGGCATGGCAGAGAGTGATGGGTAGGGGAATGTGAGAGGGAAGGAAGGAAATATGGGGTAGGTGAATGTAGGAAGTAGTAGGGAATAAGGGAACATGGGGAAACATGTTGGGGAACATGGCACGTGAATGTGAATGGGAAGCTTCCTGCCTTGTCTAGAGAGGGAGTGGGAGGAAGGGCATAGAATGGCAGCTCCCCAGAGTTGCCAGTTTTGGCTGGACATATTCCTGGAGGTTTCATCACATGACATAATCTTTAATTAAAGATTAATCTTTAATTCCTGGAGACACCAGGAAAATTCTGTAAGGTTGGCAATCCTCCGTACCCAGAGGATACAGAAAGTAAGCACAGTCCTCTCGGCGGGTGCAATGGGGACATCTGCCTTTTTGAGAAAGTATTGAAGCTTGAATATTGAACCCGAGACGGTCACACACAAATTGAGGGTGTGATGCTTCCCTAGGTGAAAAAAGCCGGAAAGCACATGAGAAATAACATGACTTTTTTTTTTTCAAAAAGGCTCCTAATTTTTTTTGAGATCTGACTCATACTTTTCAAAGGCTTGGAGTCGGCAGTATTGGGAGATGTGTGATAGTAGCCACATTCCAAGCAGTGGAATCCCCCTGCATACAATTACTTACTGCTGCTCTCTCCTTTTAATGAAAATTTGGAATATTTATTAATTGTCCTTAATGAGGTAGTTAATCTACTCCCCTCTGTGATAAGTAAATGAGAACATCTGGATGCTGAGCCACAGACAAGAGCTGCTGCCTGACACAAACTGCTGGTGAAGTGTAGCATGGGGGTGATGAATCAGTGCAGGCAAGTGCAGTGAAATCTTGATTAAAAAAAATTTAGAAGTTGACTAGAAAGAAGAGAAAAATTCAGTGATGTTCTGGGTGTGGCTGACAGGTGTGTGGGCAGAGGGAGGTGCTCCACAGGGACAGTAGCTGAGCTGGCTGGTGTACGCTTTTAAAACTATTAGTTACACTTGTCCACTTAGCAATTAGCATCATTAAAGGTTGGCAAAGTACTAAGAGGTCCAGGTGAATTAGGTCCCTATGTTCTAAAGGAACCAACCAGGAATATAATGTTGAAGGTTTCTGATATCTCACTGAGCAAAGGTTCATACTAGAAAGGGCCAAATGTAATTCACTTATGTAAGGCCCAATCCAATAACCACTGACGTAACTGAAAAGACTCCCACTGATTTCTCTGGGGGTCAGATCAGGCCCTTAGGGTGGAAATAAGGGCACACCATGGAGTGGCTGTTGAAAGCTTTCACCTGACATTCATAGTGAGGCTGATCTTGGAAATAGTAATATGGGGCCAGGTTGGACAACATTTCGCTTTTCAAATGGTGTTCATGGGGCAGCTTGCATTGCCACTGCATGTATTGCTCAGAGTCTCTGGATATAGGGACTGATCCTGCAAAAAGCGGAGCACCTTCAACTCCCATTAAAGTCGATTGGAAATGAGGATTCTCAGTGTCCAGGGCCGTCCCTAGCCATTTTGGAACCCTACACAGCTCCCCCACGCGGTGGCATAGGGGTGGCCCCAGGCTTCCATGGGGGGCTGGCCCCAGGTCTCCGCGGGGAGGCAAGAGCAGGCTTGGAGGGTATGATGGAGCAAGGAGTGGGGAGGATTGACCTGGAGATGTTGCAGGGGAGTTTTACTGGGACTGTCTGCATTGGTAATGGGATAGCAGGGGTTGGCTTCGCTAGAGGGACGATACCTGAGCCTATAACCTGAGCCCAGGATGAGGGGAGGCGGGGCAGGGTTGGGGCCAGGTGACACCTTTTGCCCGGGAAATTGGACAAAGGCTGGAGGAGGAGGCTGGGGGAGACTGCTGGAGGTGGTTTTGAGTTTGGAAGTGGACTGGGGAAACAGAGGGAACCCCAGGGCTGGGGTCTAAGCTCCCTGCCCCCCAGATGGACCTGACTGAGGGGGTCCTGTTATCTGTATCTACAAGCTCTGATTTGGACTATGTTCCTGTTGTCTAATAAACCTTCCATTTTGCTGGCTGGCTGAGAGTTGCAGTGAATCACAGGAAATGTGGGGTGCAGGGCTCTGACTCCCCCACACTCTGTGAAGGGGGGAAACCGCCACCCGCAGCACAAGCCGGCGGAGTGGGTTGGAGCCAGGTCGCTCCACTTCCTGCCTCCCGGTGATTGCAGGACGGGCCTGACTCCGCGCTCACGGGGCAGTGGGAAGTGGAGTGACCCGGCCCAGACTGCTCTGCTCTGGTCCCTGGCTCCCAGCCTTGGACTGGGGGCAGAAGGAAACCGCTCCCCAGCACTCACCGGCGGAGCGGCTGGGAGCCGGCAGCACGGAGCAGGCTGGGGCCAGGTCGCTCTTCCATTTACTGTCACCCAGTAAGTGCAGGGTGCTCGACCCCTGCTGCAGTCCTGAGGGGAAGGGGCGGGAAGAGGCTGGGCTGGGGCAGAGTAGGGGCTTTGGGGAAGGGGCCGAGTGAGGGCGGGGCTGGGGTGGAGCAGGGGCGGGAAGAGGCAGAGCAGGGGCTGGAGCAGCATGCAGCTGCGTAGGGCACCAAGAAATGTGGTGCCCCAAATTTCCTGGTGCCCTACGCAGCTACGTACTTTGTGTTTGGGTAAGGACAGCCCTGTCAGTACCTCTCAAGATCAGACCCAGATAGAAGCATTTATTCTTCAGGAATGTTAATTTGTCACCTTTCACACACATTATAGACAGCCAGACGGCTCTGCCCATAGTTAAGGTTGCCTGACACTTTTCTTAAAAGACCCGGTTTTCAGTTGTTAAACTATATCTGTTTGGGCTGAAATTTCCCAGGCTGGGTGTCTGCCTCAGGCTCAGTTATTTTTCAAAAATAACAGTAAAAACCAGCCATTTCTCAGAACAAGATTAGGAAAAATACATTATTTTGCCCATGTTAAAAAATTCTTACAGTTGTTTCATTGAGAAACTATAGCACTTCCATGCTTTCAAGCAGAGACTTGAAAATTGGCTGGAGCATCGCTTTCAGGTCAGGGGTGTGCTTTTTGCTTTTCCTATGAAAAACTGCTCAAATCTGGCCAAGTTTTGAGTCTCTGAAAAATCTCGGTTTGCACATGCTCAGCAGAGACCTGTTAGAGTTTGACAGCTAAATTCTCCCCCATCTGCACTGAGCATGCTCCATCCCCGGTGCCTTGGACTGTGGTGGTGGAGTAGGACTTTCCCTGAAGTTCCTCTACAGCCAGGAGTTACTGTGGTCCTGGACACAAGGAGACCTTGGTGCCCACAGCCCAGGCAGTAACAAGGAGAAAGAGGAATGGGGGGACAGGGATTGGGATATGGAGCTGAGGGGGAGGGACTGGGACTCGGATGAGGCGCTGGGGTGGGGACTGGCATGTGAAAATGCTGGGTGACTGGGATGGTATGTGGCACTGAGTAGTGATGGGGGAGATTGGGACTAGGACAAGTAGCCAGGGAGGGGCAGGGCCGTCCCTAGCGGGGCCCAGGGCAGAAGTGACGGATTCATCTCTTCTGGGACCAACCACGCCGACCAATCACACCGGCCCACGGTGCCCCCCAAAGCAAGGGGTTCAGAGTGGTTGCCCTGATTTGCCCTACCCAAGGGATGGCTCTGGGGAGGGGTGAGGGGAGATTGGACCTATGACAGGGCTGGTCATAGGGGCAGGCAATCAGGGAGCCAACATTTGGGAGCACCAAATCATCAACAAGGTGGGGTGTTTGGGGGAGGGGTAGGAGGCCTGTTGGGTGATAGAGGGCAGGGCTGAAAACATTTTTTGCCCTGGGCAACAAAGCACCTAGGGCCCTGCATGGAATAGGGATACAGGGAGACTGGGCCAAAGAACCGAGGTGGGGTAAAGGGGAGACTGAACTTGGGACATGGAATCAAGTGTGGGATGGGGGGAGGCTGGGACTGGGAGAAGGACAGGCTAGAGGAGATGGGGCTGAAAGGGTCAGGCTTGTGGGTATCAGTGGCAGAAGGGTCTGTAACCATTTTTTTCCACCAAATGCATCCGATGAAGTGAGCTGTAGCTCACGAAAGCTTATGCTCTAATAAATTTGTTAGTCTCTAAGGTGCCACAAGTACTCCTTTTCTTTTTGTAACCACTATAGCTCACTCGTCACACAACCTGGAGGAGAACCAGGATCCTGAGTCTCACCATTCCTCTGCGGTCAGCAAATAGCTATGAAACTCACTGACAAACCATGTGCCTCATCTCCATCTAGTCAGTGCCTGGCCCTCATAGAGGATGATGGCTACTGGTATCAGTCTGTCAGCTCAAGTGACATAGGTCTGTGCAGTGGATTTGTAGGTCCTAACCCTGCTGATGAGCCATCTGGGTGTCAACACGGTGCCAAGTGACGGATTTTTTGTTTTTTCAGATTGCTTTTTTTAAAATCCAGAGGAAAATATTGCCCCACTATTAAAAATGTACACCTTATTTCCTGGTTTTGATTGTTTTCCTTCTTGTTCCAGTAGGTGGCAATATGCTAATTTTAAAAGGAAATCAATTTCCTAGAGGAACTGAATTTGACAGTCCATGAGTTGAGTCGCTTGGTTTTCATGAAAAGAAAAGGAGTACTTGTGGCACCTTAGAGACTAACAAATTTATTAGAGCATAAGCTTTCGTGAGCTACAGCTCACTTCATCGGATGCAGTAGCTCACGAAAGCTTATGCTCTAATAAATTTGTTAGTCTCTAAGGTGCCACAAGTACTCCTTTTCTTTTTGCGAATACAGACTAACACGGCTGCTACTCTGAAACCTTGGTTTTCATGATTAGCTTTTCCATTATAATGCTGTAAAACCATATAGTTTTGCATTTTTGTTATACTAATGTGAAAATAAACATTAAATCACATTAGATTGTCAGCCCAGAAAGCCCCTGGGGCTGCAGGAAGCCTCTGGGCCTGAAGGTGGGGGAAAAGGACCAGGCAGAATCTGGGCTTGGTTCACCAAGTTATTGTCTATACACAAGTCTTTGTCACACAAGGCCTTGTCTATACACACACACCCTACTGTGGACGCACTTATATTAGGCCTGGTCTACACTATGAGTTTATGTCGAACTTAGCAGCGTTAAATCGAATTAACCCTGCACCCATCCATGCAATGAAGCCATTTTTTCCGACATAAAGGGCTCTTAAAACCGATTTCTGTACTCCTCCCCAACGAGGGGATTAGCGCTGAAATCGACATCGCCGTTTCGAATTAGGGTTAGTGTGGACGCAATTCGAAGGTATTGGCTTCCAGGAGCTATCCCACAGTGCACCATTGTGACCGCACTGGACAGCACTCTGAACTTAGATGCTCTGGCTAGGTGTACAGGAAAAGCCCCGGGAACTTTTGAATCTCATTTCCTGTTTGGCCAGGTGAGCTCATCAGCACAGGTGACCATGCAGAGCTCATCAGCACAGGTAACCATGCAGTCCCAGAATTGAAAAAGAGCTCCAGCATGGACAGGTATTGGATCTGATCGCTGTATGGGGAGAGGAATCCGTGCCATCAGAACTACGTTCCAAAAGACAAAATGCCAAAACATTTCAAAAAATCTCCGAGGCCATGAGGGACAGAGGCTACAGCCGGGACGCAACACAATGCCCTGTGAAACTTAAGGAGCTCAGACAAGCATACCAGAAAACCAAAGAATCAAACAGACACTCCAGGACAAAGTTCCAGACCTGCCGCTTTTACGCTGAGCTGCATGCAATTCTAGGGGGGGCCGCAACCACTACCTTACCCCTGTCCGTGGACTCCGAAGATGGGGTACTCTATGCCATGCCTGAGGATTTTGCAGATGGGAAAGATGAGGAGGACAAGCTTGAGGAGAGCACACCGCACACTGTTCTCCCCCACAGCCAGGATCTTTTTATCACCCTGACTGAAATACCCTCCCAACCCAACCAAGCCGGAGAAGGGACCTCTGGTGAGTGTATCTTTTGAAATATCATATATGTTTTAAAAGCAAGCATTTTTAAATGATTAATTTGCCCTGAGGACTTGGGATGCATTCGTGGCCAGTACAGCTACTGGAAAAGTCTGTTAACGTGTCTGGGGATGGAGTGGAAATCCTCCAGGGACATCTCCATGAAGCTCTCCTGGAGGTACTCTAAAAGCCTTTGCGGAATGTTTCTGGGGAGAGCAGCCTTATTCCGTCCTCCATGGTAGGACACTTTACCATGCCATGCTAGTAGCAAGTAATCTGGTATCATTGCATGACAAAGCCTGGCAGCGTATGGTCCCGGTGTTTGCTGGCATTCAAGCAACATCCGTTCTTTATCTCTCTGTGTTATCCTCAGGAGAGTGATATCGTTCATGGTAACCTGGTTGAAATACGGAAATTTAATTAAGGGGACAGTCAGAGGTGGCCGTTCCTACTGGGCTGTTTGCCTGTGGCTGAAAAGAAATCCTCCCCGCAGTTAGCCACGCAGTGGGGGAGAGCATTGGCGCTGAGCTGTTCGCGTTTGGCTAGCGGATCTTCCCTGATACCAGCCACGTGGTGGGGGGGAGGAGTAAAGCGACCATCCCAGAGAATTGGATGGCGGGGGGTGGGGGTTTAGTTTGGTTTCTGCTGCTGCATGTTAACACGAAAACCGCAGCACTAAATGGCCAACTCAACAGGCTTTGCTTGGTATGGGAAAGGAGGGCACTGCTGTTATGAAGGTTGCAGAAACCGAAAGACTGTGGCTTACCATGGCCGCCTGCAAGCCGAATTCTGTTATCCAGCACTGCGTGTGTGATCTCTAACACCAAAGCCGCAGGCACTCAATATAAGATGCAAAATGTGACCTTGTACCAAAAATCACATGTGCTATGTAATGTGAATAGTATTGTTCACCGTGAAAGAGTGTAGCCATTGTTCTGTAAAATGTATGTTTTTTTTAAATACATCACTCCCTTTTTTCCCTCCCACAGCTGTAAATGTTTCAAGACTCCCTCCTCTGTCCCAAAGACTATCTCAGATAAGGCTGCCAAAAAAACGCACGCATGATGAAATGTTCTCTGAGCTCATGCCGTCGTCCAGCACTGACAGAGCTCATCAGAATGTGTAGAGGAACACAGTAGCACAGTACAGGAAAGTGGCCAATGAATGTGAGGACAGGAGGGACGATCGAGATGAGAGGTGGCGGCAGGAAGATCAGAGGAGGCAAGATGCAACACTGGGGCTACTGCGGGATCAAACGGACATGCTCCAGCATCTGGTGGAGGTTCAGGAACAGCAGCAGGATCACAGACTGCCGCTGCAGCCCCTGTTTAACCACCCTCCCTCCTCCCCAAGTTCCATAGACTCCTCTCCCAGATGCCCAAGAACACGGGGCGGGGGGGAAGGCTCCAGGCACTTAACCACTCCACCCCAGTGGACAGCCCAAGCAACAGAAGGCTGTCATTCAACAAGTTTTGAAGTGTCCTTTTCCTTCCCTCCTACCCTCTTCCCACTCCGCACGTGGGCTACCTTGTGAGTTATTTCTCTATTTTTATAATCAATTAATAAAGAATACACAATTTTTAAATGATAGTGACTTTATTTCCTTTGCAAGCAAGCTGTGATCGAAGGGGGAAGGGCGGGTGGCATACAGGGAATTAGAGTCTACCAAGGGGGTGGGTTTTCATCAAGGAGAAATAACCAGAAGTGTTACACGGTACCCTGGCTAGTCATGAAACTGGTTTTCAAAGCTTTTCTGATGCTCAGCGCTTCCTGCTGTGCTCTTCTAATCGCCCTGATGTCTGGCTGCACATATTCAGCGGCCAGGCGATTTGCCTCAACCTCCCACCCCGCCATAAACGTCTCCCCCTTACTCTCACAGAGATTGTGGAGCACACAGCAAGCAGCAATAACGATGAGAATATTGGTTTCGCTGAGGTCTGAGCGAGTCAATAAACTGCGCCAGCGACCCTTTAAACATCCAAATGCACACTCTACCACCATTCTGCACTTGCTCAGCCTATAGTTGAACAGCTCCTTACTACTGTCCAGGGTGCCTGTGTATGGCTTCATGAGCCAGGGCATTAAGGGGTAGGCTGGGTCCCCAAAGATAACTATAGGCATTTTAACATCCCCAACAGTTATTTTCTGGTCTGGGAAGTAAATCCCATCCTGCAGCCATTTAAATAGACCAGCATTCCTGAAGGCGCGAGCATCATGAACCTTGATGTTGATGAAATGTCCCTTGTGATCTATCAGTGCTTGCAGCTCCATTAAAAAGTACCTTTTGCGGTTTATGTACTGGCTGCCTTGCTGACCTGGTCCCAAAATAGGGATATGCGATCCATCTATAGCCCCATCACAGTTAGGGAATCCCATTGCAGCAAAGCCATCTAGTATGACATACATATTTCCCAGAGTCACTACCTTTGATAGCAGCAGCTCAATGATTGCGTTGGCTACTTGCATCACAGCAACCCCCACAGTAGATTTGCCCACTCCAAATTGATTACTGACTAATCGGTAACTGTCTGGCATTGCAAACTTCCACAGGGCTATTTCCATTTGCTTCTGAACTGTGAGGGCTGCTCTCATCTTGGTATTCTTGCGCTTCAGGGCAGGGGAAAGCAAGTCACAAAGTCCCATGAAAGTGCCGTTACGCATGTGAAAGTTTCGGAGCCACTGGGAATCATCCCAAACCTGCAACACTATGCTGTCCCACCAATCTGTGCTTGTTTCCCAGGCCCAGAATCGGCATTCTACGGCATGAGCCTGTCCCATTAACACCATAATCTCCAAATTGCCGGAGACCACAGTTTTAGAGAAATCTGTGTCCATGTCCTCATCACTCTCATCACCGTGCTGCCATCGCCTCCTTGCCTGGTTTTTCAGGTTCTGGTTCTGCATAAACTGCATCATAATGTGCGAGGTGTTTACAATGGTCATAATTGCTGCGGTGAGCTGAACGGGCTCTATGCTTGCCACGCTATGGCGTCTGCTCGGGCAATCCAGGGAAAAGGGCGCAAAATGATTGTCTGCCATTGCTTTCACAGAGGGAGGGTTGACTGACGACATTTATCCATAACCACCCGCAACAAATTTTTGACCCTATCAGACATTGGCAGCTCAGCCCAGAATTCCAATGGGTAGCGGGAACTGTGGGATAGCTACCCACAGTGTACCGCTCGGAATGTCAACGCTTGCCATGGTACTGTGGACGCACACTGCCGAATTAATGTGCTTAGTGTGGACATATGCACTCAACTTTATACAATCTGTTCACAAAAATCAACTTCTGTAAAATCGGAGTAATTTCGTAGTGTAGACATACCCTTAATGTTATGGTGCCTTATGCCAATAGAGCAAAACCCAGAGGGGAGGGGAATAAGCTGTATTACCATACAGCACCTTTTTACCAATATGACTGTAGTCACACTAGAAGATGTACTCGTGTAATTATATCATTAGAGAAATCACCCCCCTAACCGAAATAGTTCTACTGGTACAAAAGACAAGGCCTAAGAAATACTTTAGGTATGTTTTATAAACTGCAGATACCCTTACCATAATGGAACACTGTGGCTCCATTCCCCAACTGAAGATAATAATGGCTTCCAAACTTTGTAATGCACCAAAATGATCTATGGGTGATGGAAAACATGGTACAGATGCTAAGTATTATTATTATTTGATTTGTTTGTATAAGCTATGCAGAACAGATGGTTATTTCCATAAGCCTTCTATATTAGATGTACCAGAGTATTGTCTTAAGGGTCATATTATTAGACTAAAAGCCTCTTGTTTATAATCTCTTGAAACTGTGAATAATCAGTCATAGATTCATAGACTCATAGATACTAAGGTCAGAAGGGACCATTCTGATCATCTAGTCCGACCTCCTGCACAGCGCAGGCCACAGAATCTCACCCACCCACTCCTATGAAAAACCTCACCCATGTCTGAGCTATTGAAGTCCTTAAATCATGGTTCAAAGACTTCAAGGAGCGGAGAAGCCTCCCTCAAGTCAACCATGCCCCATGCTACAGAGGAAGGCGAAAAACCTCCAGGGCCTCTCCAATCTGCCCTGGAGGAAAATTCCTTCCCGACCCCAAGTCACAAGACAAGGGGAAATTAAAAGATAAGTTTAGTGCTGTCTCTAATACTTAATACATACTAAGTAAAGAAGCCTGCAAATGTGTAAAAATAGGAATATCTCTGTACATACACCTATTATAGAAGCACACACTTTCTGGGTCTAATTTGTTAGTGATTTGGGCATGCTATTTTGTGCCCATGACAATTCCTGGGTAATTAGCCACATACTACTTGTTTTTGCTGATAAGTCAAGTAGTTAGACATCAAAACTATCATTAGTTGTGCCTGGAAAAGGGTGTGGGAACAAAAGAAGACATAGTTATTTGTGGGTGCAGAACTGCCACTTCAGAAAGAGACGCTGAGTTGACATCTGCTTGAGAATCTGGCCCTTTTGTATATAGGAGGAATGGTTACACTGTATATTAAGAAAAGGAGGACTTGTGGCACCTTAGAGACGCTGTAATGAGAGTGATCAGGTAAGGTGAGCTATTACCAGCAGGAGAGCGGGGTATGGGGGGGAACCTTTTGTAGTGATAATCAAGGTGGGCCATTTCCAGCAGTTGACAAGAACGTCTGAGGAAGAGTGGGGGGGAGTGGGGGAATAAACATGGGGAAATAGTTTTACTTTGTGTAATGACCCATCCATGATGATGCGTTGAAGAGGTTTTAGTTGGGGGCTGAAGGTGATGGCTAGTGGTGTTCTGTTATTTTCTTTGTTGGGCTGTATTTTCCACTGAATGCATCTGATGAAGTAGCTCACAAAAACTTATGCTGAAATAAATTTGTTAGTTTCTAAGGTGCCACAAGTCCTCCTTTTCTTTTTGCGGATACAGACTAACACAGTTGCTACTCTGAAACCTGTCATTATGCAAGGCACTGAATTTAGCCATATGGAGTGGAAATCTATCAACTTCATGAAAAAACTCGTACAGATACAGACAGACATCATCTTCCTTTCCAAATGCAAACAGATGGACATCATACCAAAAGGACTGAAGGTAAAAAATCCATTACAATCTACATACCATACAGACTGTGCTCACAGATTGTGCCACATACTCTCAAAGAAACTGCGGAACCACCTGATCAACATCCTCTACAGCAAACAGGGAAAGATTAAGAATGAGCTCTCAAAACTGGATACTCTCATAAAAAAACAACCTTCCACACAAACTTCTTTGTGGCTGGACTTTACAAAAACTAGACAAGCCATTTATAACACACACTTTGCTTCTCTACAAAAGAAAAAGGACATTAAACTATCTAAACTACTACATGCCACAAGTGGCCACAACAGTGGTTCCCTTAACCCACCCAGCAATATTGTTAATCTATCCAATCTATCTATACTCTTAACCCAGCAGTAGAATCTGTTCTATCTCTGGGCATCTCCTTCTGCCCCTCCACCCCCACGAACATGATACAGTTCTGTGCTGACCTAGAATCCTATTTTTGACGTCTCCGACTCAAGGAATATTTCCAGCACACCTCTGAACAACATACTAACCCACAGAGACCTTCCTACCAAGACTACAAAGAGAAGGATTCTGGGTGGACTCCTCCTGAAGGTCGAAACAACAGACTGGACTTCTACATAGAGTGCTTCCACTGACGTGCACAGGCTGAAATTGTGGAAAAGCAGCATCACTTGCCCCATGACCTCAGCCGTGCAGAACACAATGCCATCCACAGCCTCAGAAACAACTCTGACATCATAATCAAAAAGGCTGACAAAGGAGGTGCTGTCGTCATCATGAATAGGTCGGAATATGAACAAGAGGCTGCTAGGCAGCTCTCCAACACCAGTTTCTACAAGCCATTACCCTCTGATCCCACTGATGGCAAAAGAAACTACAGCATCTAGTTACCAAAAGAAACTACAGCATTTGCTCAAGAAACTCCCTGAAAAAGCACAAGAACAAATCCGCATAGACACACCCCTGGAACCCTGACCAGGGGTATTCTATCTGCTACCCAAGATCCATAAACCTGGAAATCCTGGACACCCCATCATCTCAGGCATCGGCACCCTGACAGCAGGATTGTCTGGCTATGTAGACTCCCTCCTCAGGCCCTACGCTACCAGCACTCCCAGCTATCTTCGAGACACCACTGACTTCCTGAGGAAACTACAATACATCGGTGATCTTCCTGAAAACACCATCCTAGCCACTATGGATGTAGAAGCCCTCTACACCAACATTCCACACAAAGATGGACTACAAGCCGTCAGGAACAGTATCCCTGATAATGTCACGGCAAACCTGGTGGCTGAACTTTTGTGACTTTGTCCTCACCCATAACTATTTCACATTTGGGGACAATGTATACCTTCAAATCAGCGGTACTGCTATGGGTACTCGCATGGCCCCACAGTATGCCAACATTTTTATGGCTGACTTAGAACAATGCTTCCTCAGCTCTCATCCCCTAATGCCCCTACTTTACTTGCGCTACACTGATGACATCTTCATCATCTGGACCCATGGAAAAGAAGCCCTTGAGGAATTCCACCATGATTTCAACAATTTCCATCCCACCATCAACCTCAGCCTGGACCAGTCCACACAAGAGATCCACTTTCTGGACTCCACACTGCTAATAAGCAATGGTCACATAAACAACACCCTATACCAGAAACCTACTGACCACTATGCCTATCTATATACCTCCAGCTTTCATACAGACACACCACACGATCCATTGTCTACAGCCAAGCTCTATGATACAACCGCATTTGTTCCAACCCCTCAGACAGAGACAAACACCTACAAGATCTCTATCAAGTGTTCTTACAACTACAATACCCACCTGCTGAAGTGAAGAAACAGATTGACAGAGCCAGAAGAGTACCCAGAAGTCACCTACTACAGGACAGGCCCAACAAAGAAAATAACAGAACGCCACTAGCCATCACCTTCAGCCCCTAACTAAAACCCCTCCAACGCATCATCAAGGATCTACAATCTATCCTGAAGGACCTATCATTCTCACAGATCTTGGGAGACGGGCCAGTCCTTGCTTACAGACAGCCCCCCAACCTGAAGCAAATACTCACCAGCAACCACACACCACACAACAGAACCACTAACCCAGGAACCTATCCTTGTAACAAAGCCCGTTCCCAACTGTGTCCACATATCTATTCAGAGGACACCATCATAGGCCTAATCACATCAGCCACACTATCAGAGGCTTGTTCACCTGCACATCTACCAATGTGATATATGCCATCATGTGCCAGTAATGCCCCTCTGCCATGTACGTTGGCCAAACAGTCTCTACGTAAAAGAATAAATGGACACAAATCAGACGTCAAGAATTGTAACATTCAAAAACCAGTTGGAGAACACTTCAATCTCTCCGGTAACTCGATTACAGACCAGAGGGTGGCTATCCTTCAACAAAAAACCTTCAAAAACAGACTCCAATGAGAGACTGATGAATTGGAATTAATTTGCAAACTGGATACAATTAACTTAGTCTTGAATAAAGACTGGGAGTGGGTGTGTCATTACACAAAGTAAACCTATTTCCCCATGTTTATTCCCCCACTCCCCTCCTCCCCCTGCTGTTCCTCAGACATTCTTGTCAACTGCTGGAAATGGCCCACCTTGATTATTACTACAAAAAGTTTTTTTCCCCTCCGCTCTCCTGCTGGTAATAGCTCACCTTACCTGATCACTCTTGTTACAGTGTGTATGGTAACACCTATTGTTTTATGTTCTCTGTGTATATAAATCTCCCCATTGTATTTTCCACTGAATGCATCCCATGAAGTGAACTGTAGCTCACGAAAGCTTATGCTCAAATAAATTTGTTAGTCTCTAAAGTGCCACAAGTCCTCCTTTTCTTTTTCCGGATACAGACTAACACGGCTGCTACTCTGAAAACTGTATATTAAGGTTACATTTATAAATAGTTCATAGAGAGTTAGTAAAATATTAATAGATGTTTTAAGCATGTTACAGATGTGAGTAATATGTATTATATAAATGGTTATAAGACCATCATTTGAAAGGATTATAGATGGTTATAAGCAACCTATTGATGTGTTTGACTCTATAACAATTGATTAACCATTTATTAAAACATCTTTTAATCATTTAATTCTATAGAAACCATTTATAAATGTAAACTTAATACAAAGTATGCTTGGAACTATGTAAATAATTACAGTGAGGGACTCAACACAAATTAATTGATTAACAGAGCAACTAATAGGGGAAGGGATAGCTCAGTGGTTTAAGCATTGGCCTGCTAAACCCAGGGTTGTGAGTTCAATCCTTGAGGGGGCCATTTAGGGATCTGGGGCAAAAATTGGGGATTGGCCCTGCTTTGAGCAGGTGGTTGGACTAGATGATCTCCTGAGGTCCCTTCCAACTCTGATATTCTATGATTCTAATTAAAGCACCTTTATTAAACACCATTTAATAAAGATGGAGCAGAACCGTGCTCTAAACATTGTGATATTTGGAGCAGTTTCTCAAAGAAGTCTGATACGGTTAGTCTCTTGTTCAGGTTCCATCATATAAAAACTACCACTGGTCCTCACTACAGCTAATCTATATGTATCAACTTCATAGTTTTAATACACCATGAATTGTGTCTTGACAGATGTGCATTGTGCATTGCAAGACTTCATTGTGTCTTGACAGATGTGCAGCCATCAGCCTTCAAGGACATTGACGACTGCGTGGCACCTTAGCAATCAATTCCATCTGTGTGCTACTGCATGACAGGAAGGCTTTGGCAGGCTGGGGATGCTGTACCTCCTTTCCTAGAGGATCATTAGACATGCCAAGTTCTTCCCACACAGACACACCAAGTTCTTCACACCTCCACTGAACTAACGTACACCCTGTGCTTGAGGCAAGTTTCCTGCCCAACCCTGTCAGTAAAGTAAGTAAGTAAAAGATGCCTCGAGAACATGAATTCCTGATTTCTATTAATTACAGAGCTCCGGAACCAGTAGTTTTCAACTCTTCCAAGTCATAGAATCCCTAATAAGTACTTTGCAATAGCAATTGTGCAATTGCTTTTTGATGAACGCTATATGTAATGGGTGAAATCCTGGCCCCATTGAAGTCAATGGGAATTTTGCCATTGATTTCAGGTGGGCCAGGTTTTCACTCAATATTGCCTATTTTTTTTGTACAATAAGAACACACATATACTTTTAAGCCTTTACCTTTAGTGATAACAGTGCAAGAATCACAGGCAATATTGCCCCTTCATGTTATAGCTGGAAATTGTCCCTGTCATTAGATCCAACCCAAATTCTGCCAATGAGTGACTTGACACTATGAGAATGTCCATGTTTCACTTTGTGCACTTCTATTAGTACAGATTGACTGCAAGTCAAATAATGGAACTCTTTTAAAGCTTAATACTTCCTAGCAATTCAAAGATTCCTAGAGCCTTTGATGGATGCACATGGTTAGGTGCAGGCTTTTGCAGTCTCATGGGAGTTGCAAAATCTTTTCTGACTGCTTAGAGGAGAAAGTGTGAGGCCAGTTTGACTTTTTTTCCCTCCTATTGCAAAAGCCTGTTTGAACATTGCCTCAGAGAATCATTGCCTAGGATCAAGGCAGCTGTCTTGGATTTAGCTTCCTACCTGACACCACTAGCAGCACAGCTGTACCTGGGACTCATTTCCCCCATCCTCAGTCTTCTTTTTCCCCTCATATTCGGCTCAGGTCTGACATCCATAGGTGTTTCCCTTAAGTCCATCAGACTGCAGCCCTGCAAGCTCACATCTCAGGGGAGAGGACTTCCTCATCTGTGGTGGTCAGGCCAAGAATCCTGAGTTTTGATTAGGTTCCATAAATCCTTTCTTCCCCCTTGTTAGAAGCTGGTGGTGATTTCACCTCACCCAGACAGTCTGTTTGAAATTCTTTAAGCAACAGCCTAAGACTTAATGGAAAACAAGACATTCTAAGCCTCCATTGCCATAGAATCTGAGTGCCTCACATCCTATAGTGTATTTATCTTTACAAAGCCCTGTGCCTAGGCAGGTGCTATGTTACAGATGGGTAACTGAGGCAGACACACAAAGTGATTTGGCCAAGGTCACATAAAGGAACCTGTGGACTTGACCCCATTTCTTCTGAATCCTAGGTTAGCACCCTAATCCCTGGACCTTCTTCCCTTCTCCCATTAGAAAGTCTAGGTAGGGCACCTGCTATTCAGCTTCTCTGCCACTTCCCATTCAAAGACTGTTTTCAGGTACTTATAACTTTACCAAATTTCAACCATTTGGGCAGAAATTTTCCATGCTGGGTGTCTGCCTCAGGCTGAATTTTTTTGGAAAATTTTAGCCAAAATAGTTCAGATGTTTCTGAGACTGAGGCTAGGGAAAAATATAATGTTTAGCCTACGTTAAAAGTTTTGGGGGACCTTTCCTTTGAAATGATCTGGTGCCACCATGTTTTGGAGAAGGAAATTGAAATTTGACAGAGAGGTGGCCTTTGTGTCTGGGATGTGACTTGTGCTTCCCCTGTGAAAATCTGCTCAAATGTGGCCTTTGAAAAATCACAGTTTGCACATGCTCTTTACAGATTTAGATTTTAAAAGCCAAATTCTCTGAAAATTCCATCCGCACTCAGCATGCTCAAGCTAGATCATACTTTCTAGAATTTCAAAACTGTAGGCATTTTATCATGGAAGAAGAGCCAAGAAAGAAAGAGGTGGGGCAAAAACAGAGAAAGAAGAGAGAGAGAGATCACGTGTGAAAGAGACCAGATCCTGGAAAAAGAAAAATAAAGCAGAGGGGAATTTTAAATTATCTATCTATCTATCTATTTCAGGGGTGGCCAACCTGAGCCTGAGAAGAAGACAGAATTTACCAATGTACATTGCCAAAGAGCCACAGTAATATGTAAGCAACCCCCCATGAGTCCCCCCCCCACTCCCAGCACCTCCCGCCCACTGGCAGCCCTGCCAATCAGTGCCTCCCCGCACCTCCTGATCAGCTGTTTCGTGGTGTGCAGGAGGCTCTGGGGGGGGAAGAGGGAGGAGTGAGGGCATGGCAGGCTCAGGGGAGGGGACGGGAAGGGGTAGAGTGGGGGCAGGGCATGGGGCAGAGCCAGGGGTTGAGCAGTGAGCACCTCCTGGCGCATTGGAAAGTTGGCACCTGTAGCTCCAGCCCCGGAGCCAGTGCCTATACAAGGAACCGCATATTAACTTCTGAAGGGCCGCATGTGGCTCTGGAGCTACAGGTTGGCCACCCCTGATCTATTTTGTAAATCCATTAATCTATGGATCTCTTATTTTAAAAATAGCCACGATTTTGTAGAGACACAGCAATGAATCGTATGAGCTTCTCCAGCAGGTATGAAGCCTCATGACAGAGACTGGGACATGTCCTGCTCACCGTTCTCATGTAAGTAGACTCGTTGATTCCAAATCTGAATGGACAAAATTAGGGCCCAGTCCCACAACTACTTACTCCAAGGCCTAGTGCTTACTATGGAGTGTAATCCTACTGAAGTTAATAGAACTATGCTGGGATAGCAAGCGCTCTGGACCCTGGTAACGCTAGAGGCTCTGAAAGACTTCCAGAAATCATATCCCTACTCATCATGGCTGGTGAAATCCAGCAAAAACTAGCTAAGTCCAAAATTTTAACAGGGAAGGCCATCTGCCCACATCCCTGTAGCATCTAATAGCCCAGCGAATTTTCCAGAAACCATCTTTGGACAACAATAGCTCACAGCTCACCACCTGCCCTACCTAAGTAAAATCATACAAACATTATCAATGATGTGACTCCAATAGAATGTACATTTGCCAGTATCCAAGAACCTTCACAAGCAGGGTTCAGAGCAGGCCACAGTACAGAAATGGCTTTCGTCACACTTATGGTCTCCTTGTTGTGGTGGACAGAACTGAAACCTCTATGCTCATACTTCTTGACTGAGTCACAGGCATCAGCTGCAAGGTCTTACTGACCTGCTTTCATCACCTGTCTGAGTGATCAGCATAATTCAAAGTCGCTTCTCTCCTACAGATCAGAGAGTAGGGATGGGCAACAGCTCCTTGTCTCCAAGCCCTCACACAGGGATCAGTCCTGTCCTCTCCTTTTCAACAACCCTAGGAAAAATCATTAGGCATCATGGACTCCAGGGCTGTCAATGTGCTGATGTCACCAACAGGCTTTACAGCTCATTCTCAGCAGTGGTGGTGTCACAAAGCCTATGTGAGATAAGCCCACAGATAAGACACAGACATAACAATACCTATAGGAGACAAGCATCTGACTGAAGCTCAATCCGGGTAAGACGGAAGTGAAAGCTGGTAGGAAGAGGTAAATGATCTGAGGATCTTAAAAAAATATGACCCTGCCCTCCATCAAAGGCACCTGTCAAGATTGCCCAGGTAACATGAAGCATTGGAGTACTGCAAGACTCATCCCTGCTTCTTGGGAACCAGGTAACAACAATACCAGGAATGCCTTCTTCCACCTCTGCGGATCCAGGAGACTTCACCTCTTTGGATCAGACAAAGATCTCACAATCCATGTTTGTCACCTCTAGATTGGGTGACTGTAATTCCCTCCACTTGGGTGATCAATGAGGGCCAACCCAAAACTCCAGCTTCTTCATCTGGCAGCAGCCTCTTACTGAGTTGCAAGGAACACACGACACCAGAGTTCCACACTCCCCTTCTGGGAATGCGCCCAGTTCAATATCCGGTCCTAAACCGCAAAATCTTTAATGGGCTGTGGCCAGGTTAGCTGCTCATAAGACCACAGTTCTCCTTGGGGACACGGATGCTCCTAGAGTAAGAATATTGGCAGCTGAAGGCAGGGTGAATTGGATACTGGACCCTACACAGTGAAATAATCTACCAGGGGAGACTAGAATGCATTCCAGATTCACCTCCTTGAAAGCTCAGTGCAAAATGTATGTTCCTGCAAATGCCTAACCTAGCCATAGTGATGGGGCAAAAATAATTTTATATAAATACATATATAGCTCTTACCCCAGGTAGGTGAGAGAAGAGCCCAGCCTGGTTTGTCTTGTGCCTCTCTTATTTTACTATCTCCATGCCTGGTTACTACAGCAATTCATACTTTCTATATACCACAGCTAGCCAGATTGTTAAAAGACTCTTTTTCTACATGTCACAGGTGTTGAATTGTGACCTGGCTGCTATACTTGATGACATCACTCCTCTGTCACCGAGTGGGGCTTTCATAACACCTGACAAGTAGTCCTCCTATAGCTTGCACTCTCATCCCTGTTTCTTGCCTAACCATACTAAGAACATGAGGATGCAGTTCACAGAAAAGAACCACAACAGCTTGGTCTTGCAGGCCCTCAACAAGCAGAGAAAGAATAGGGAATTCTGCGACGTGGTACTCAGTGTGGACCAGCAGGTCTTCTCTGCCCACCTCAATGTTTTGGCAGCTGTGTCTACCCACGTGAAGAATCTGATCTCAAGCAATGACATGAAGATAGGTGATGAGCTCTTTATCATCATCGATGCTAATTTCCTGAACCCTACCTTGGTGGAGCAGCTGCTGGACTATTTCTACACTGGTAAGGTGCTGGTGTCTGAGAAGAATGTGGAGGAGTTGCTGAAGGGGGCTAACTACTTCAACTCAGAGTCTCTAAGAGCCCACTGCTCTGACTTCCTCCTTAGGTCCCTCAAGAAGAACAACTGCCTGTGCTACCTGTTCCTAGCCAACACTTATGAGCTGAAAGAGGTGGCAAACAGTGCCTATGCTGGTATCCGTGACAACTTCCACTACTGGTCGGGCCCAGAGGGAATTTCAGACCTCCTGCGCTGCCCCCACCAGATCTTTGGCAAGCTGCTAAGGGATGAGAACCTTCATGTGCAGAATGAGGATCAAGCCTTCCTTGCCCTGCTCCAATGGGTGAAACACAAAAGGGGAGAAAGAGATAAGTATTTCAAAAAGTTCTTCCCCTATATTCATTTAACTGGTGTCTCAACCAAGACGTTGCTGGCTGCCAGCCACGAAGTGCTGCTGTTTGAGAGTCACTCTGTCCCCCTGGCTCAGATGGAGACCATTTTGAGTGACAGAAAGCAAGAAAGTCCTCAAAGTCTGCTGCTTTTCCAAAGAAAGGGGGCCTTAATGGACTCAGTGGTGATTTTAGGAGGCCAGAAAAAGCATGGTAGATTCAATGATGGGGTTTTTGCTTACATTATTGAGGAGAACATGTGGCTAAAACTAACGGAGATGCCATATAAAGCAGCCGCTCTCAGTGCAACTTCAGTCGGGAGGTACATCTACGTCTCTGGAGGAACAACAGAGCAGATATCTGGCTTAAAGACTGCCTGGAGGTATGATATAGATAACAACTCTTGGACTAAATTGCCTGATCTGCCCATAGGTTTGGTCTTCCATACCATGGTGACATGTGGGGGAGTGGTGTACTCTGTAGGAGGCAGCACAGCCCCAAGAAAATATGTCTCTAACATCTACAAGTATGACGAGAGGAAAGAGAAGTGGACACTGGCTGGGAAGATGAGCATTCCTATGGATGCAACTGCATTGATCACAAAGGAAGACAAGTCTATTTATATTGTGACGGGAAGATGCCTGGTCAATGGGCGTTTCTCCCGAGTAGGGATGGTGGATTGTTTTGACACTCAGACAGGGGAAGTGGTACAGTACCTCACCTTTCCCATTGAATTCAATCACAAACCTCTGTTGTCTTTTCAACAGGACAACATCCTGAGCGTACAAAGCCACAAACAAAGTCTGAACATAAACCTGCAGAAGATTAAAGCCAACAAGTCCATGAACACTGTGCCTCTCTTGCCAAATAACTATACTTTGGATTTGTCTCATGCGGTATGTTCTATTGGTGACAACAAGGTGTTCGTGTGTGGAGGCATCATTTGTGCAGGTGACAAGCGTTCTGAAGATTATTCTGTCAATCCAAATGCCTACTTGTTAGACCAAAAGACAGGGGAATGGAAAGTTTTGTCTGATCCTCTGGAAGCTCTGGATTGCCCAGCTTGCTGTACAGTTAAACTACCTTGCAAGATTCTCCAAAAAATTGTAATAAGTTAATTTGGAAAAAACAAATACAATTCCTAGCAATAAATTGAATCGCTGATACAAACAAATAATACATTATGAATTCACTTTGTTTCTTTATGTCATAGCAGATTCCAGTGGATGTTACTATTTAGCATGCCCATCAGTGTGGTTCCTCATTCCAAGGAATAGTCGCTTATTTGTATCCCAAAATTACAAATTTGATGTTCCTTCACTTTGAAGATTCTTTATTTCACCAACAGAGAATCATGGGCCCGAGATTATAGAAAGCGTTCTTAAACTGAAAGGAGTCTGACAGTGTTTTAAATTTCATGCATTAATATTTTTGGGGTGCCCCTCATTTTGGGTCTCAGTCACATGTTGCATTCCATATTTGGGTCTGGCCAGGTTCAAAAGAATGCTGTGCAACAAAGGATATCTACATCTATTTACGAATCAAGGGCCTGCTCTTGTTCGCATGGAAGTCAATAGTTGCTTCAAAAAAGAAGTAGATAAATTAATGGAGGATAGGTCCATCAATGGCTATTAGCCAGGATGAGCAGGGATGGTGTTCCTACCCTGTTTGCCAGAAGGTGGGAATGGGCAACAGGGAATGTATCACTTGATGATTACTTGTTCTGTTCATTCCCTTTGGGGCATTGGCCACTGTCAGAAGACAGGATACTTGGCTAGATGGACCTTTGGTCTGACCCAATATGGCCGTTCTTATGTTCTTATGCTTAGTCATTGAATTACATGGAAGTAAGATCAGGTTGGGGGTTAGAAGATATGTTAATATTCAAAGGAGATATATTTAGTTGATATGAGTGGGTAGTCAGGGAAAACTCGGAGTTTAAAAAATACAGTGGTGGCCGGAGAGTGGTAAGGGGATATAGAGTGTGTCATTATCTTGACCCAGGGTCCTGAAGTGACTCAAGAGCCTCGTCTATGCTACAAAGTGATGGTGGCTGCCAGCAATGGATCTTCCTGAATGGATGTTGATAATGCTTTCATGGCTAGTGTCGATGGTACAGAACTGTTTTCCTCACAGTTACAGAAAGTGTGATTGAGACTTACCAAGAATATTTGAGGCCTTGATGGACTCAGGAATTATCTTAGAGGCCTAGAAGGAGCATGGTAGGTGGATTGATGAGGATTTTTGATAACATTATTGAGGGGAACATAAGGCTGAAACTAAGGGCATGTAATTTCCAGCTTGAGGAGACTACCCATGCTAGGTCTGATCAAGCTAATGCGCTAAAAATAGAAGTGTAGCAGTCCCAAGTACAATCCCATCTGAGACCCTAGGTATGTAAGGTGGCTAGTTCCTCCTGCTGCTGTGGCTACACTTCTGTTTTAGCTGGTATGTCTCCTCGAGCTGGAAATTACGCCTCCAGCTCCCTTGAAGGCATATAAAATAAAGAGATGCAAATAAAGCAAGATTCAGTTATTTACAGTGGTGCTGAAATTGCTCTTATCCTGCCTACACTAGAAGTAAAACCTTTTTCATCACCAGTTCAGAGGGTTCCATTGTGGACAAGTTTTGGCAGGAATGGGCCAGTTTCCCAGTGTAGATGGAGTTTTATTCTTTACTGTCTCCCGGTTGGGCACTGGATTACGTGACATGAGTTGAGGCATCAGTCCTGTTACTAGTAGATAGGTGCTTACATCAGAAACCACCAGCACTGTCCTTAGCAGCTTCAGCAGGGACCCCAAGAACCGAACGCTATGGAGAATGAATTGCTCTTCCACTCAGGTCAAGGTTAAAGTAAGTTGGCAGGCCAGCCTTTAGCTGGAGAACTTCAGTCTTCACTGTTGTTACTCAGGTCACTAATATCAGTAGGACTACTCACGTGTGTGAAGATAAGCATGTATGTAAGTGCTTTGCTGAATGGGGCCTTAGTGTTACCTTTTCCAGATTTAATTCACTAACTTGTTATTAAGGAAGTATTTCCATGTCACTGTCTATATCTAGATTCACTGGTGTTGTGCATTCTTTCTTATTGTGGGGTTGGGAATAAAGTAAGTCTATTTAGATGGGAATTTGAAGTTGCTTACATTCCCCAGTGGAGTTCCTCTATGTTGTAGTACTTTTATTCTTTATAATGCAGCCTTTCCCCTGAGGAAGAGATCATTCAGTTACTTGAAAAAGTGCTTCAGGTATGCTGCAAACAGGTAACTTGCTCTTGTTTCTTAGTATAGATATTTATTTCAAGCTGATAGCATTTTGTAGAGAGTTGAAATTGCTGCCTGCTGGTCTCTTTAGCATCTGTTCTCATGCTGTATAAGCATCTCTGATAGCTCTCCCCAATTATTGCATGGTGATGGGAAAAAAAATCTTTACAGCATTAGGAAATGCTGTGAGAATGAGTTTTCTTTCTTCATTTCCTTGATTCTGCATTATTCTTGCTGAGAAGCAAATACCTCAAAGAGAATCAATCGAAAATCCAGGGAGATTGCCAGTTTGGTGACTTTTTTTGATATTCTGAGGAAACCTGCTGAGCCTAACACTACTTTTTCTTTATCCGTATCCTCTGCCTCCTGTGCTGGCTGTCCTTAGACTGTGAATTCCTCCATGCATGTGTTGTCCCTTCCTGAATGTTTGCCCAGCGCCTATGAGCACTGCTGTAAATAAATGATCATGAGAACATGCGATTGCCCCACACATCCAAGACGGAATCACATCTCACTACTTCTTTGTCCAGAAACATCTCTAAAATCCACCCATTTCTTTCTATCCCTTCAGCCAAAGCTCTCAACCAGGCCCTCATCATCTGCTGCCTTGGTTACTGTAACTCGCTCTGCACTCCCAAACACTCAGATTGGCCTCTTCCAGTCCAGTCATAGAACAGCTGTTAAGATTGTGAGACTACCAGGCAAAGACACAATGTCACTCCCTCTGTGACTCATCCCCTAGCTTCCCTGCCTCCATTCCATTACTTCAAGCTTCTTGTCCTTGCCTTCAAAACCCTCTTTACTTATTCTCTCTGGCCTCTTTTCACATCGCCCCCCTTCCCTCCCTGTTGCTGCTGGTGCCATTTGACTGCTTATCTCTGCTTTTTTCCACCCCACCCCTCATGCATGGAATGCCCTTTCTGAGCTCCTCTACAGAGCCACTTCCTTCTCCTAATTTGCATACCTCCTGAAAACCCACTGTTACTGTAACCACTACCAAAACCTAACCAGTTTATAACAACAGCAAGGGTACAGAGTTATTTGGGATAGTCTACATGTCTATGCCAAAAAGAAAGACTATACCCCCACCCTGGATCACTTAGTACTATCAAAATGTTGTTTATGACCATAAAGCTCCTTTACTTGTTTGTATGTTACCCTTTTTCAACCTTCCATCCATGTGAATTCTTTTGAGTAGGAACTGTGCCTTTTATCTTTGGAAAGTGATTAGTACCCTAAAGTGATTAGCATTGGGAGAAACAGAGAATAGTGACTGAGAGGTTTAGACACACCCTTCTCCTCACTTCACCCTGGTCATCTACATTTAATTAACTCTCAAGATGACAAATTTATCTGAAGAGTTGAGTCATATCCAGGTCCACTGGAGTGGGGAGGGGAATTGTAGTGGAAAAAAACTAGCGTGACCAAATGTCCCAATTTTATAGGGACAGTCCTGATATTTGAGGCTTTGTCTTATATTCGTGCCAATTACCCCCCACCTCCTATCCCAATTTTTCACCCTTGCTATGTGGTCACCCTAAATGAAATGGATATAAAGGAATTGTATGGTAAGTAAAATATGGACTGTCCTTGTAACAGAAAAGCTTTCACAGCAAGTACATACATAAGAGACGTGCCAAAAAGAGGATAGGTATTTAGAAATTTGGTCACTCTCTTTAGTGTACTCAGAGAAGGTTCATTGAATATTAATACCTGATTCTGAATAAGTAATAAGGAATATATGATGTAGTATGTTAACATTAATTGTTTCTATGCTTTAATAAAAAGTTTAAAAAAAACTGATATAAACAAAGAGTCTCATCTTTTTCAAAGTATGTATCAAATGGCTCTAGCTAAATTGGAGAATATATGCAAATTAGTTGTCACAGATTTTATGAAAGATGAGGATTAGGAGTATGATTTATAGTCCGTGGAAGTCAGTAGGAATCTTTCCATTGACTTCAGTGGGCTGTGGATCAGACCCTAGTCACCTACACCCACTTAATGTTAACTGTCATCAGTTTTTGATTTCTGTACCACCCCAGCTCTTGTGCATTAAAGTTCTGTGAATGCCAGTCATTTTCTAGATAAATGCCAGTGATAGGCAGGGGTGAAAGTAAGATAAATTAGTTACCAGTACAGGGGCCTTGGGTGGAAGGGGTGGGACTGGGGGTCAACCTTCCCCAGCCAGCCCTTCCATGCTGCTTGGCCTGCGCCGACAGGGGCTCCAGTGGCAATTTAAGGGGCCCGGGGCTCTGGCCACTCCTGCAGTAACAGTGGCCAGGATCCCCGGGCCCTTTTAAATTGCCAGGCCCTGGGGCAGCTGCCCCTTTTGCCCCGCTCGGCGGCGGCGACCCTGCTGGTAGGGTGTCTACCCATTGGCAGCCCTGGGGAGGGGGCAAAAGGGCAGTGACGTTAAAGCGCTGCTGTGGCCGCGCTTTAACGTCAACTGTGTATGGATGGGCTGGTACTGACAGCCACTTCTTACTGGTACACCGTACCAGCCCACTTTCACCTCTGGTTTTAGGAAGCCTGTCTCATTTACATGCCTGAAGAATTTTAGACAGCTTGTAAGGGTTGGTTTTAAAATCCCCTACAATAATCTGAAAAAGACATACTCTATTAAATGAATCATTTCTGAAATAGCCTCCAGAAACATTAAGTAAAGACTTCATTGGCACAATGTCTTTCTAGTGATAGTGGGCACATGTTTACAAATCCCACATTCTCAGAGATGCCTGAAGTTGCTCAATTACTATTTATATTATTGAGAGTTACTCATTTAACCTCCCTGTACAAAGCTTTACCTGTGAGTGTAAAATATAGATGGATGTAAGAAGAAGGGGGGCCCAACTTTCAGCAGTGGAGATGGGCTGCACCTCCCAAATCACTTGTCTTCAGGGCAGCAAAAGCAGAAGTTTGTTGTTAGGATGATGCAAAAAATATTTCAAGGTGCACCTGAATTAGAGATGTTTCCACTTACATCCTTCAGCCCTGGCCCATGTCATAGAATCATAGAATATCAGGGTTGGAAAGGACCTCAGGAGGTCATCTAGTCCAACCCCCTGCTCAAAGCAGGACCAATCCCCAACTAAATCATCCCAGCCAGGGCTTTGTCAAGCCTGACCTTAAAAACTTCTAAGGAAGGAGATTTCACCACCTCCCTAGGTAACACATTCCAGTGTTTCGTCACCCTCCAAGTGAAAAAGTTTTTCCTAATATCCAACCTAAACCTCCCCCACTGCAACTTGAGACCATTACTCCTTGTTCTGTCATCTGCTACCACTAAGAACAGTCTAGATCCATCCTCTTTGGAACTCCCTTTCAGGTAGTTGAAAGCAGCTATCCAGTCCCCCCTCATTCTTCTCTTCCGCAGACTAAACAATCCCAGTTCCCTCAGCCTCTCCTCATAAGTCATGTGTTCCAGTCCCCTAATCATTTTTGTTGTCCTCCGCTGGACGTTTTCCAATTTTTCCACATCCTTCTTGTAGTGTGGGGCCCAAAACTGGACACGGTACTCCAGATGAGGCCTCACCAATTTCGAATAGAGGGGAACGATCATGTCTCTTGATCTGCTGGCAATGCCCCTACTTATACATCCCAAAATACCATTGGCCTTCTTGGCAACAAGGGCACACTGTTGACTCATATCCAGCTTCTCGTCTACTCGCCCTAGGTCCTTTTCTGCAGAACGGCTGCTGAGCCTTTTGGTCCCTAGTCTGTAGCGGTGCATGGGATTCTTCCATCCTAAATGCAGGACTCTGCACTGGTCCTCGTTGAACCGCATCAGATTTCTTTTGGCCCAATCCTCTAATTTGTCTGAGTCCCTCTGTATCCTATCCCTACCCTCAAGGGTATCTACCTCTCCTCCCAGTTTAGTGTTATCTGCAAACTTGCTGAGGGTGCAATCCACACCATCCTCCAGATCATTAAGGAAGATATTGAACAAAACCGGCCCGAGGACCGACCCTTGGGGCACTCCACTTAATACCGGCTGCCAACTAGACATGGAGCCATTGATCACTACCCGTTGAGCCAGACAATCTAGCCAGCTTTCTATCCACCTTATCGTCCATTCATCCAGCCCATACTTCTTTAACTTACTGGCAAGAATACTGTGGGAGACCATGTCAAAAGCTTTGCTAAAGTCAAGGAACAACACGTCCACTGCTTTCCCCTCATCCACAGAGCCAATTATCTCGTCATAGAAGGCAATTAGATTAGTCAAGCATGACTTGCCTTGGTGAATCCATGCTGACTGTTCCTGATCACTTTCCTCTCCTCTGAGTGCTTCAGAATTGATTCCTTGAGGACCTGCTGCATGATTTTTCCAGGGACTGAGGTGAGGCTGACTGGCCTGTAGTTCCCAGGATCCTCCTTCTTCCCTTTTTTAAAGATGGGCACTACATTAGCCTTTTTTCCAGTCATCCGGGACCTCCCCCAATCACCATGAGTTTTCAAAGATAATGGCCAATGTCTCTGCAATCACATCCGCCAACTCCTTTAGCACTCTCGGATGCAGCGCATCCGGCCCCATGGACTTGTCTTCATCCAGCTTTTCTAAATAGTCCCGAACCACTTTTTTTTTCTTCACAGAGGGCTTGTCACCTCCTCCCCATGCTGTACTGCCCAGTGCAGAAGTCTGGGGAGCCGACCTTGTTCGTGACGACAGAAGCAAAAAAAGCATTGAGTCCATTAGCTTTTTCCACATCCTCTGTCACTAGGTTGCCTCCCTCATTCAGTAAGGGGCCCACACTTTCCTTGGCTTTCTTCTTGTTGCTAACATACCTAACAGCCTGGATCAGTCCACACAAGAGATCCACTTCCTGGACACTACGGTGCTAATAAGCGATGGTCACATAAACACCACCCTATATCGGAAACCTACTGACCGCTATTCCTACCTACATGCCTCTAGCTTTCATCCAGATCATACCACATGATCCATTGTCTACAGCCAAGCTCTACGATATAGCTGTATTTGCTCCAACCCCTCAGACAGAGACAAACACCTACAAGATCTCTATCATGCATTCCTACAACTACAATACCCACCTGCTGAAGTGAAGAAACAGATTGACAGAGCCAGAAGAGTACCCAGAAGTCACCTACTACAGGACAGGCCCAACAAAGAAAATAACAGAACGCCACTAGCCATCACCTTCAGCCCCCAACTAAAACCTCTCCAACGCATCATCAAGGATCTACAACCTATCCTGAAGGACGACCCATCACTCTCACAGATCTTGGGAGACCAGTCCTTGCTTACAGATAGCCTCCCAATCTGAAGCAAATACTCACCAGCAACCACACACCACACAACAGAACCACCAACCCAGGAACCTATCCTTGCAACAAAGCCCGTTGCCAACTCTGTCCACATATCTATTCAGGGGACACCATGATAGGGCCTTATCACCACCAGCGCATCTACCAATGTGATATGTGCCAGCAATGCCCCTCTGCCATGTACATTGGTCAAACTGGACAGTCTCTACCTAAAAGAACGAATGGACACAAATCAGACGTCAAGAATTACAACATTCAAAAACCAGTTGGAGAACACTTCAGTCTCTCTGGTCACTCGATTACAGACCTAAGAGTGGCAATTCTTCAACGAAAAAGCTTCAAAAACAGACTCCAACGAGAGACTGCTGAATTGGAATTAATTTGCAAACTGGATACAATTAATTTAGGCTTGAATAGAGACTGGGAATGGATGAGTCATTACACAAAGTAAAACTATTTCCCCATGTTATTTCTCCCCTCCACCCCACCCTACCCCCCACTGTTCCTCAGATATTCTTGTTAACTGCTGGAAATAGCCTACCTTGCTTGTCACCATGAAAGGTTTTCCTCCCCCCCCCGCTGCTGGTGATGGCTTATCTTAAGTGATCACTCTCTTTACAGTGTGTATGATAAACCCATTGTTTCATGTTCTCTGTGTGTGTGTATCAATCTCCCCTCTGTTTTTTCCACCAAATGCATCCGATGAAGTGAGCTGTAGCTCACGAAAGCTTATGCTCTAATAAATTTGTTAGTCTCTATGGTGCCACAAGTCCTCCTTTTCTTTTTGCGAATACAGACTAACACGGCTGCTACTCTGAAACCTGTCATTATATAAGAAATAGGAATTATTATTTTTATTTTATTGTCTTCACAAGATTATTTTTTAAAATAAATGCATCGTTGCTCTGACTTCATGTTGGAGTTGAAGTGCAAAACCTCCAGCAAATTCAGCATCTTGCTTTGGGGTCTCTGACTTTCCCCTAAATCAGTGGTTCTCAAACTTTTGTACTGGTGACACCTTTCACACAGAAAGCCTCTGAGTGCGACCCACCTTATAAATTAAAACGCTTTTTTGTACATTTAACACCCTTATAAATGCTGGAGGCAAAGCAGGGTTTAGGGTTGAGACTGACAGTTTGTGACCCCCCCCCCCCATGTAATAATCTCGTGAGCCCCTGAGGGGTCCTGACACCTAGTTTGAGAACCCCTGCCTGAAATGCTCTTTTATTCCACTTTTGGGAAAAACTCTTCTGCCCTACAGGCCCAGTGTTTACTCGCTTATTTCATAATGAAACACATCTGAAGCAGGAGGGAGTGGTAAATCTGCATTTCTTTTGGGTGGGTGATGACATCACACCACACCGCTTGTTCCATTTTAACAAACTCACAAGGGAGGCAGGCTACCTGCTTCCACTGTTTTGTTTTTAACTGACTGTGACTGTCCCTGCACGGGGAGTCTGGAACAGCATCGGCGCCGTACACAGCTGGCGAGCCGGCCCTCCAACGCCTCTGGCTCTAATGCACAACGTAACCGACGCACAGCGTTTCACACGCGTATTGAAGCGGAGTGCGCACGCACATTTACACAGAGCCACGCGGAATACAGACCGTGTGAGCCCCATAGAGGACACGTGTATACACGAGACAGTCGTGCAATGCCCGTGGGTGCACACCAGCACACGCAGCGCCACACACACCGTAGCGCGCTCCCCCGCCCCTACTCCTAGCGGAGCGAGGCGTGGAATGGAGGAGGGGACGCTGATTGGTCCCAGCCCCCACGCACGTCCCGGCTGAGGCCGGCGCTAGCGTCACGGACGGGTTTATCCTCCCCGCCCTGCCTCTCGCTGATTGGCTAAGTGTTTCCTCTGTGCTCTCAGCTCATTGGTGAGTGGCGTCCTCAGTCCCCGCCGGGCCCTCCGCGGCGTCAGATTTCCGGGGGAGCGAAGGGGAAGCGTTGGTCTCGGGCCGGAAGTTGTCCTCGCTCGCGCTCCGGCCGTTGCCCGTCGCGCTCCGTGTCCGTTGCTGCCATGGCCGAGTTCGATCTGTTCGGCGCGCCGCCCGCCCAGCCGCTGGCGGGAGACAGCCCGGGCGTGGGCAACGGGGCGCTGAGCGGCGGCGAGGAGGACCCGGCCGCCGCCTTCCTGGCCCAGCAGGAGAGCGAGATCGCGGGCATCGAGAACGACGAGGGCTTCAGCATCCTGGAGAGCGGCGAGGTGCCGGCGGGGCTGCAGGGCCACGGCGGGCCCTCGCCGGGTAGGGCCCCTCTTCCGGCGCCGCGGGGGGGGGGGGCCGCCTCTGCGCTCGGCCGGGGGGCCTCGGTGCTGGGCGGCTCGCGGGGCTCCGGCGAGGCTGGGCCGAGCCTGGCGGCGGGGCCGGGGGCGCCCTGTCTGGCCGGGCGCAGCGGCTCCGCTGCCGTCGGTGTTCCCACTCCCCAGCCATCGGACGGGCCGCTCCCGAACTGCTCTGTAGCCACGCTTGAGACGTGGCACGTCCAGAGCCGCCGCTGTCACCCCGGGAGTCGGGACCTGCCCAGACCAACCCACTGGCCAAGTGACGGTGGCGCAGTACGTGTGGCTTTGGCCTCTCCCGGAGCAGGGGCTCTGTCTGACATCTCGAGTCCTTGATCTTTTCTGTGGTAGCCCCTGAGTGCAGTTCCGTTTGAGTAGCCGTGTACAGAAGCAGGGGTAACCATTGTTCAGCCTCTCTGGCTCCTGCCTGAGCTTCCCAATTCTCCCTAGAATCCTGTAGCTGAACCGATAAAACTTGTTTTTGGCCAATAACATCACTCCCCTTATTAGAGTGGCAGCCGTCGCAACAGGTCTGGCTTTGGGGAGTGGCTGTACACTACGTGAATAGAAAAGCAGTACTTGTGGCACCTTAGAGACTAACAAATTTATTAGAGCATAAGCTTTCGTGAGCTACAGCTCACTTCATCGGATGCATTTGGTGGAAAAAACAGACAGATTTCCACTCTATACGGCTAAATTCAGTGCCTTGCATAATCACAGGTTTCAGAGTAGCAGCCGGATGAAGTGAGCTGTAGCTCACGAAAGCTTATGCTCTAATAAATTTGTTAGTCTCTAAGGTGCCACAAGTCCTCCTTTTCTTTTTGCGAATACAGACTAACACGGCTGCTACTCTGAAACTACGTGAATAGGCATCTTTTTTCTAAAGCAGAATTCCCCAGGCAGAAATAGTCTGTAGGCAGCTGTGCTGTCCTGAAAAGTCTGTTTAGCCTTCGCTTCAGTGTGTGACACTGTTTAAGCCTCCCATATCAGTGCATGACATGATCATTTCTCCTGCAAGTGTTTTGAAAATAGTACCTTTTTTAAAATTACTAAATCAATGAAGTCTAGCCATTTCAAATCCTAGGCTATCAGGGTTGGAAGGGACCTGAGGAGGTCATCTAGTCCAACCCCCTGCTCAAAGCAGGACCAATCCCCAACTAAATCAACTAAATTAAACTTGTAGAATCTCTGGTTTGCTAGTATTAATATTGCTTTAAAATGAATAGTGAATTCTGTTTAATATTTTAAGAATATCTTACATACTTTCCTTGCATCTTGCAAAACAGATTCTTCGGTCCTGTAGACCTATAGCTTAGGAACAGTACTTTCCCCATCTATTTGTGATTGGTTTGAAAGAACCCTTATTAGCGTCAGTTTATGGACTTGCAAACCAAAATAGTGCTGCTTAAAACAGCACGATGGTCCTGTATTGTATTTTAACATTTCGGTCTTAATTTTCAGAATCTTTAGCTTTGCTCTGAACTGGTCAGGATTCCTGAGACAAAAATAGACCAATGTACCATGGATATTGGAACACTGAGATTAGCTGAAGGATGCATAGAAGCACAGACTTGATGTCACTAAATTAGTATGTTCTATAAAGTTGAAAAGATTTAACAGAGGAAGCTTTGATACAATGACAAGCTCCAGTATTACCCCCAATACTGGAGTTGCATTCTCCAGGTTTAGTTAAACATTCTTCTTTAGATGAGAAGTGGAGGCTTGGAACCAGATGTAGAAAAGAGCAGTTCCTATTGAGAATGTTGAGCACTTATGAGAATCGGGCCCTTTCATTTAGGTGCACAAACAGAAGCTGATGTTGAGCTTGTCTGAAAAAATATAGACGAGACTGACTGATCCAGTATATACTATACCTTATATTATTTCCACCAAGGACACGCTAAGCTCTGAAGCATTTGTGATCGCCTCTTTCGGTATAGTGTTTTTTAGCCACTAGGCTAATGTTTAATTTATGTAGCCTTCAGTTATTGTTTCTTAGTAACCTTTGTACCTCTTTCTAACTTAGAAAAATTACCTTTGCATAATACATGCTGCTTTTTCTTCAAAGGAAAGGTGCTCTTTGTATTTCTCAACAAGCTAAAATTTGTTGACATATTAGTTATATTGAGTATGTTGGTCTTGCATACTTCTCCATGTATAGTGTAGCGCTGTCAGAATATTAGAGACAATGTGGGTGAGGTGATATCTTTTATTGGACCAACATCTATTGGTGAGAGAGACAAGCCTTTGATATACAGTTCTTCAGGTGACCTCTTTCTCACCAACAGATGTTGGTCCAATAAAAGATATTACCTTACCCACCTTGTGTCTATTTTTCTCCATTACATTTTTATGGGTACTCAAACTCTGCTACACTTGCTACTTGTTTCCATATTTTAAGTTGAATAATGTAATTTTTTTAAGTACTTGATGGATTACAACATCTCAAATATTTAAAAAAAAAATCCTCTTTCTGTATAGCTTTGAAGTTGGAGATTTACTGGATGATCGAGTTTGCTTTTTTTCGTATCTCGTATAGTCCCTTAACTGAATACCTCTACTCTCTAGAGTCTAGGTGGGATGACTAGGTTGACTGGAAGAGCATGAGACTTCCAGACATAAAGCTTCCATGGTGCTTACTATTCCGTTAAGGGCTACTTCTAAACTAGTCACGGGTGTAGCCCTTCTTTGTCGGTATTCATAATGGAGCATAAAACCTTCTGTGCAGCGTATTCTAACAACTTTCTACTAGGGATGTTTACATGGAAGTCATTTCCTGAGCTCTGGTGTTTGGTCCTGTTTTCTGTTTCCTGCCCCAAGTCCATCCTGCTCTGATAGCAATTCGTGCCTGTATAGATGAGCGACTTCACAGAGCACTCTGACTTAAACTAGGAATAAGCAGCAGATGAACTTATAAGGAGCAAGCACCTTGTTTTTTATCATGAAGTCTTTGGTAACCTAATTGATGTAAGCATAGATTTTAATCTCTTAGAATGAGTAGGTCTCTAAATGACATACAGCTATAACTTCTTTCCAGCCTAAGTGACTGTTTAAAAAGCAAGAAACAATTTTTTCATTTTCACAGAGAAGTACTTCCCCTATGGGGAGCTTCCTCATGTCCCCTACAATTTTTCCTTTCTCCAGCAGAGCAACTCTGAAATAAATTGGTCTAAAGTCAGCCTTTGCTCCACATCCATAGTGTGGCTATCTCACTGTTATGAATCCTTCTCTAATACAGAGAACCCTGGTGAACCTTCCAAAACTAATTTGGCTTGACATGAAAAACTCTAATTTTTTAGTAAGCTTGTCTTTTTTAAATGACAGTGTCACACTTCTGACATCCTTGTAGAAAAGACAAAATCCTGTTTCTAATAGATTCTAGAACAAATGAGTAGGAGAAGATTATAAAATAGAACTTTGATATTTTAGTTGGGAAGATCAGTCATTCAGTTCCACTTGAATTAAAATTTAATGGGTGTTCTTTCCCGAAAATCCAGTACAGAAGGCTGACTTTCAGTTTGAGCTGCTGTAATTTAGTTCATGACTCCAAGAATTTGAACCTTCCTACTGACCTGCTTCTCTGGGAGTTGAGGCTATTCAGAATCCTTAGTTCCACCTCTGACTATAAAACTGCTAAAGGTTGCAACAAAAGTGTATCAGGACAGCTGTCCAATTCTTCTTGGTGAGATGTAATAGTTTTGCACAATACAAGTAATTAGCTAACTGCAAGCAAACTGCTTTTTGCACCCTGTTAATTTTAAATACTTAAGCGCAGCAGCAGGGGATTTGTGGATTTACTTTTTTTAACTTTAACTATTTAACTGCCTTATTTACAGAGAATACCAAATAGGTTGAGTTATATGTAAGACACTGTACTACCAGAGTAAAATCTGACTTCATACAGTAGTCATGAAATGAGATTATAGGTACCTCCATTGGAAATAACTAATTACAATGTAAAAAATGAAATTATGCAGTGAAAAGTAATCACCAGCTTCAGCTTGGATGTTTGTGAAAGAGTATGCTGGAGCAGCTTGTAAGTGTGCTTTTTAAATAAAAAATAGCGCAGTGTTCAGATGGCTGCTTGGGCATATAAAAGAAATTCCACTTGCTCAGTTAAAAATCAAACCAATGGGAAGGTGGAACATTACAAGATTTCTCAAGACACAGGACAAGTGTAAAAATGGAGCCATATCAAACTTCTGACCAATTTTGACCCTCACTATGTCTCCCGTTAGGCACCCCTTCCCCAGTGATGGGCCCGTGCCTATTTTTCTGTGGAATCCCACAATCCACACACTCTTTCCTTGGTTCCCCAGATCACCGCATCCCCATCTACTAGTTGTTCCCACAGCGGGGCCAACTGGGTGTTGGTCCCTGCTTTAGACTTCCTCTGCCATAGGAACATAACAGGGAAAGGGTTAAAACAACAAAAGGATTCACTGTTATCCATTTGAGCACTGGCAGCTGAACTGCAGTAACTGCCTGGTTATCTGGAGAGCTCCAGCTAGAATTAACCTTTAGTTTTCCATAGAGCAAGCTACTATTCATCCAAGGTTGCAAAGATCTTCTGGTAGAACAAAGGGTAAAGACCTGGTGGGTGTGGGTTTTTTTTGTTGGTGGTTTTGTGTGTGTGTGTGTGTGTGTGTGTGTTGCAGATCAGGTTATGAAAATAAACTGCCTGGATATTGATCTTAACTTCTATAGCAAGAAAACTGCATCAACATGTCAGCATGTTTTTTCTTTCCATAAGAAGCACTGTGGAAACCAACACCACACTAAACTATATTGGTGGCTCATGCATACGGCTGCGATTTAGTCATGGAATCCATGACTTCCAAAGCCCTCTGTGACTTCAGCCAGCCTCAGCTGGGAGCTGCAGGGTCCCGTGCTGCCTGTGGAGGCAGGGAGCTGTGGGGTACCTCGGCCACCTCAGGTGTTGGGAGCCCCTGGGTGGCTGGGGGGCCCCTGCAGCTGGGAGCTGCTGTAGGAGGGGGACCCTGTAGTTCTGGCCCCTCGTGTGCTGGGGTCCCCTGTAGCTCCCAGCCCACGGCAGATGCCCAGGCTCTGCATTTTGTCATGGATATTTTTAGTAAAAGTCAGGGGCAGGTCACAGGCTTCTGTGAATTTTTTTTCATTATTGCCCATGACCTGTCCATCATTTTTACTAAAAATATTCGTGACAGAATCTTAGCCTTATTCATGTATCGTATGTTCCAAAACAGTTGCAACTCAGTTAACGGGAGAATAGTAAATATAACATGATTACTGGCAGACCTGGGCAAACTGCTTACTGGTGTGCCCTACTGTGGATGTCGGTGGTGTCTAAAAAAAACTGTGGGCACTCTTTGGTTGCTAATTTTCTTTTCAGTCACTTTCCCAGTTTTCACAGGGAGTCTGACTACCCCATTATTGTTCTTTTAGTGGGAAGTGACTATTCTGGGAGTGTTGCATTTTTGGTCTGCAGTTGCTTCTGCAAATAATGCTTTAGACTGGGTTTTTCTGAACTCAGACCTACCTTTTGCAGTTGTGCATGCTGTAGTTTAAGGGCTTGTCTACACTGGCACTTTACAGCACTGAAACTTGCTGTATTCAGGGGGATGTTTTTTCGCACCCTGAGCAAGAAAGTTTTAGTGCTGTAAAGTGCCAGTGTAGACAGTGCACCAGCGCTGGAGGTGGATTTTTGTTTGGGGTGTGTGGGGTGGGTGTTTTTTTTGGTTTTTTTTTTTTTTTTTTTTGAGTGCTGGGAGAGCTCTCTCCCAGCACTCTGCTGCGACCACACAAGCCACGTTAAAGCGCTGATGCAACAGTGCTTTAGCATTGCCAGTGTAGACTAGCCCTAACTTTAATATACTATAAGAGCCCCCATACAAATGTTTTTTTTGGAGTGTCTGTGTAACCTCGCTCTGCAAACATCTGGAAAAGAAGGGGGGCAGCAGTAGAGTTCCAGCTGCCCTCTTATGAGATAGGGGTTGTATTGAAAACCTGGTAAGAGTTAATGGGTGCTGAAGGGTAACTCGCTGTTCTCTGAGGAGAGAGCAGGGTCTGGAATCTACTTTGTAGAACCTCTGCTTGCGGTTCTCTTTAGCAGCAGGACAAAAAGGCATAATAGAAATTGGAGGTTTGTGGGGTTGGAGAAAGCAGAAGGTTTCAGGTGGGCTCCCTCCTAAATAACTGACTGACTGGGATACTTGAGTCTTCTCTTCATTATCTCTTCCGCAGGAGAGAATCTTGTGGGTATTAAGTTGGATCCGTCCAAGCAATGGATGAGGTTGTGGAAGCTTTTGTAGGGGGTGAGGTGGGATAGTCTTGATTTGGGCTGTTGTCTGGCTTGTTTGCTCTTCTGCTACTGCACCCCATCAATGCTGACTGAAATGAAGCTGGGAGAGAGGAGTGGAATAAAACAAAAATCAAGTGTTCCTAAGAGAGCATATTTTTCAAGTGCATTTACTAACTTTTTTCCCTGTGATGATGATGATGAAGCTGATGTTGTTCTCCCATCTGGGGTTAATGCAAAGGTGTCAGGATGCAAGATTCTCAGGGTATTTGCTGAGTTGACCTTTTCTTGAATACCTCTTTAAAAGTTAGTATTTGCAGGTTTACTGGGCATTGGGTTACAGTTTAATGTCCATCACATTTGAGTAAGCTTGTTTGTTCTATTAACTAGTGTAACTTGCAAGGAAGGAAAAACAGTTCAACCACGTTAATTAGATAATAATTTTAAATGGGACATTGACAAGGTAGAAAGGCCCATCTCCAAAAGTTCAGTGTTGTCTGTCCTTTGACTAGTCAGCCCTTGCTTTGACTTCCTGTAGTGAGGATAACATCCTAACTGCAGATAATTTACCCAGCAATGCACACTCCTGGGAGCCAACCAGTTAATAGACAGATTAGTCTGACAGCATGGCTGCACAGAGAACTAACACAGGGGTCAGCAACCTATGGTATGCGTGCCAAAGATGGCACGCGAGTGGATTCTTTTTTTTTTTTTTTTTAATGGCACACCAGTCCTGGTGGGAGCAGGGTGAAGAAGCTTGGTCCTGGCAGCTGCTGCTGCAAGGCAGGCAAGCTCCCCCCTCTGCTGCCTCTTTCCCCCAGTGTGCTGGGTTCCTTCAGCTGATGGCCCTTGCGAGGAGGGGGAGAAGCGGAGCGCTCGCTGCTCCAGGGAGGAGGCAGAGTCGGAGAAGAGGTGGGGACAGGGCCTTGAGGAAGGGGGGTGGAATCGGGGCATATCCCCTCCAGCCCCCTGCTGTAAGCTGCTCTGGGCAGGGGGCTGGGAGCACCCCCATGACCCTAGCCCACACCCCCAGCCCTCTGCCCTGCACCCCTCACAACCCCAGCCCTGACTCCAGCATCCCCCTCACATGCCCCCAGCCCTCTGCCCTGACTCCTGCACCCCCACACACCCAACCCCCCCATGCCCTGACTCTTGCACACCCCACATTCCCACCCTGAGCACCAAACGGGAGCTCCCACCCCCCCCCCACATTCCCACCTGCACCCTCACACCAAATGGGAGCTGCCCAGGTAAGCACTCGACACCCAAATCTCCTGCCCCAACCCTGAGCCCCCTCCCTCATTCTAGCTCCTGGCCAGACCTTACACCCCAGCCTGCACCTTCACCCCCAGCCCTGTACTCAGTGCACTCCCACCCTCAGCTCAGTGCAGAGAGAGAGGAAGAGAATGGGTTAGAAACAGGGAGAAGGTAGGTACCCACTCTGTGGGCAGGGCCAGGATCCCAGACTGGCAGTGGGCTGGGCAAGGCCGTCACCAGGACCTGGGCTGTCAGTCTGGGGCCAGCCTAGGTGAACAGAACCCCAGGCTGGCAGCAGGCTGAGCGGGGCGGCAGTGTCAGATCAGCATTTTAATTTAATTTTTTTTTTTAAATGAAGCTGCTTAAACATTTTGAAAACCTTGTTTACTTTACATACAGCAATAGTTTAGGTTTATAGAGAGAGACCTTCTAAAAAACATTCATGTATTACTGGCATGTGAAACCTTAAATTAGAGTGAATAAATGAAGAGTTGGCACGCCACTTTTGAAAGGTTGCTGACCCCTGGTCTCATATAGGTGTATGTTCCATTATAGCCCTTTAAAGGAATTCTGGTCCTATAAATAGTGTCAAGTTTCACAATCAAACTAATACATCTCAGAAGGGGAAATGATATGTTGTCATTAAACGGAGCTTCTTAGCTAGCTATGTAGGGGAGATGAGCTCTAGCTCTTTCATACAGCTTGAGTAGGAAAGCAGGTCTCATGTATTCCTAACACAGTTGCTTAAATTCTGCCAGTTACACTTAGGGTAACATGGTGGTGACTTCTCTTGGCTCTTTTTTTTTTTTTTTTAACAGCCAGGTCTATTTCAGGTTTCTTTAAGTAATTGATCCGAAAATGAAACCCTTGTTCTGCTGCTTCTGTTTAAATTAATGATTTAACATTTAGGCAAGAAGTGTCTTCTATTTCCAAATTCCACTAGGTTTTTTTGTTTTTTTTCCTGATACACATAGAGACCACTCTTACGAAATGGTAGGGTCATCTGTGAAATCTAGTTCGGGGAACTCTTTTAGGAGTACACTAGAAAGGAAGGTTCAGGTAACTGTAAAATGTGTTACTCAGAAAAATAGGGTAGAAGACTAACCTGTTTAAAGGACAGGAAACTTGAAGTTGCTGCCTAGTCTCCTCACCTGCCCCTTTCTTGAGTGGGCTTTCTCAGTTCAGGTGGGGTTTCAAATCCCTACATTTGTAGAAATCTTGGGTTCTATGCAGATCTTGTGAACACCTGTTAGAAGCCATGGCCATCTACAGAACTACTGTATGTCGTCCTGGGTTCCTGGCTGCATTGTCATGGTCCCTGCAGGAACTGGCTTCCTAGATTGGCAGCAAGCCCGGGGAGGGGGAAATAGGACAGCTTGCTGATGTAGGTAACCCTGTCCCTTTTTCAGGACTGTGGGTGGCTGTAGTACTCTTCCCTTCCTGAATGTGTAGAGACCTAGTTGAGCAGCTTTCATATGAAAGGACTTAATCATCCTCTTGCTAGGAGAGCATACCACAGAATCACTTCCACATGCTGTGGGGCTTTTCTGTGTAATGAAGGGGAACACTTGGTTTAATAGACCAAGAGATTGGAATGGGGATTAGAACTGGTATTCAAGAGTAAACCCTCAAGGAAAGAGTATTCAAGGCGGCTGCAACTAAGAGTAATGGAACAAGTTGGAAAAATTGCTGAATCTGAGCTTAATGTGTGAAGTCTTGAGTATAGGGTCTGACATATTAGAAAATGAACTGAAAAACCACATTGGACAGTGCTGTGGAAAACCATTCTGATTAGTAAGGGATGGGCTAAATTAAGAGCACTGCACTGAACACTTTGGAAGCAATTGGATTAAATACCTAATGGTCACTAGGGCATGACAAGGCTGAGTGGAAGTTGATAGCAATAACTGGCGTGGCCTTTCGTGTTAACAGTATGTGGTGTTGTGTTGGTAACTGAGCAGCATGTCTTACTAAAGAGAAACATGATGAAATTGGTTCTGAACTGTTGTCCATGAAGAGATCCTTGATTACCAATTGGGCCTTACCTTGAGTATCTGGTGCCCTAGATAAAGAGCCTTTGGCTCTTTTAAACTGCTCCATGTGAAGACATAGCCTTAGCTCACAAATCTGATTTGTACATTTGAGAGTTGCCCCAAAGGCCAGGCTGGGATATCAAACATTAGACACATTTCCTTGCTTTTCTTTTGCTCTTCTAAATGCCTCTTTATTGCAATCTGAATTAAAATATTTTCTCACTAGTCCTCTTTCAGGACCTCTTTCCTCCCCTCTTTAAGCTAGCCCTATATTTTCATCTGGCCTTTGTCTCCCTCCTAGCTTATGCTGCAGACCTCTGAAATGTGCAGAGGAAATTCTTCAGGGCTCTTAAAACTCATTTCCCCCCCACTCTCTCCCCTCCTCCCCCCCCCCCACACACACACTGGGAAAGTTCTCTCCCTCCCTAACTCCAGCCTCTCAGAGCTTCAGCTTCAAGTGTTTTTCTTCAGACTTTGCTACTGTCTTCTGCAGCCCAGATCCACTAACATTTAATTGACTCTGGGGTTCATTTGTTACATCTCAAAATGCATTGCATACCAGAGTGTCAGATCTCCTCTCCCTGAGATTGTTACAGGAAGGCGATTAGGTCCCCCAAGCTGAGATTGTTACAGGAAGGCGATTAGGTCCCTCAAAGTGCCAGCATGCACAACAGGATTGGTTACTGGAGGGAATTCAGGATGCAATGGCACAGGCAGTTCTTGTAGCCTGTCTAAATCTGCCACTGGCTCCAAAGCCACACTGAGCAGCTTTGGTATTGTTGGCTGATGGAAAAGCTCCCAGGCAGGCAATATTTAAGTTTTTCTCCTAAGGAAAGCAGACAGACGCTCCATGTTTCCAGAGCAAAGTCTGGCTGCTGCACAACTCGGCATTATTTGTACTGGGCCCAAGGCTGGCAAGCAGACAGTTATTCCAGACCGCTGTTACTGAATTATGCAAACACTGTACCTGAATAAAGTTGCAATAAGAGAATGCTTGGCTTCTGGTACTGCTCCTATTTTCGTGCTTTTGTGTTGGCTTGTGGTGAATATTGGTACTGTATACAGAAGAGGTAATGGTGTGCCTGGATGAGATGGGATCAGTATGCTGACTTTATTCCAGTTGCAAATTTTTTGAGAAGCTCAAAGAACTAACATGCAGAAAGGAACTTACCACCACTTTCACTGCTTTCTTCTGTCTTTACTGCTCTCTAATATTAAGAGAATTGCTTTACAATGTCTAGACACAAAAGTAGTCCTAACATGCAAAGGCATGTATATCCTCCTCCTTGGAGACATTCTGTTCATAGTTGTAGTCAGCAATATTAACTAATATATAGTATTGAAATTCATCTACAGAGGCCATGTTTCTACAGCGGTATAATTATACATGAAAACTGAACTTTGCTAGAATTTCAAAGTTGAGCATTCAAAAGTTAAACTCCAGATTTAAGGTTGATTGTGCAACCTCAATTGATGCGCTCATGCATATGTAATTACATGATCACATGTTCCACACAACCCTGCCTTGTTAGCTCACTGAATGTTAGCTATTGAGAACAGAAATTCCTTGCAAAACTTGCATAGGATTGTATGAATCACTGCACACATTTCAGCAACACTATATACCAGAACTTTAAGCAACTCCTTACCTGCTTTATAATCTCTAAGAACATAAGAGTGGCTGTGCTGGGTCTCTCCCATTGTCCATCTAGCCCAGTATACTGTCTTCAAATGGTGGTTGGTGCTAGATGCTTGAGAAGGAATGAACAGGGCAATTTATCGACTGATCCAGTTCCAGTATCTGGCAGTCGGAGGTTTAGGGACAACCAGAGCATGGGGTTGTGTCCCTGACCATCTTGGCTAATAGTCATTGATTAGACCTATCCTCCGTGAATTATTTAGTTATATATTTTGGCTTTTACACCATCCCCTGGCACAGAGTTCCACAGGTTGAGTGAAGAAATATTTCTTTGTTTTTTAAACCTGCCTGTTAATTCCATTGGGATTCATTCCTGGAATTAATTTGTGTTATGTGAAGGGATAAATAATGCTTCCTTCAATTTCTCCACACAGTCATGACTTTATAGACCTCTCACTAGTCTTTTCTTCTAAACTGAACTGTCCCAGTCTTTTTAATCTCTCCTCCATCTGGAAGCTGTTCCATCCCTCTCATCATTTTTGTTTATCCTTGGTACCTTTTCCAATTCTAATATCTCTTTGGAGATGAGGCTACAAGGACTGCATTCAAGGTGTGGATGTACCATAGATGGATATAGAGGCAATTTTCTGTCTTATCTGTCCCTTTCCTAATGGTTCCTAACATTGTTAGCTTTTTTTGACTGAGCAGATGTTTACAGAGAACTATCCACGATGACTCCAACATCTCTTTCCTGAGTGGCAATCACTAATTTAGACTGCATTATTTTCGAGTTGGGAGTACATTTTGCAATGTACATTACTTTGAATTTATCACGCTGGATTGCATCTGCCATTTTGTTGCCCTGTCACCCAGTTTTGTGAGATCCCTTTGTAACTCATTGTAGTCAGCTTTGGACTTCATTATCTCGAGTAATTTTGTATTGTCTGCAAATGTTACAATTAATACGCCTAATCATATTAAGGCTTTGGTATTGTGATTTTTAATGTTTTCTCTAAGACCTGTCTAATTGCAGTCACCATTACCTTACAGATGCTGTCGATGGGGTGATGAATGGAGAGCTCTATCAGGTAAACTGAAAGGAGATCTCTCTCAAACAATTAAAACCTGTTGGGTGAAATTAACATTTAGGAGATATTCTAAGTGACTTCTCAAAAGCAGTTTTTAGCCTTAAACTAAAGCTTAAACTAGCTTTCTTAATCTAAATAGAAATGTTTCCCACTGTTTGCTTTTTTCCTACGCTTAAATCTCCTGACTTGTTAATGAAGGGAAAAAACTAATCCAGTCTCTAATCTTGTAATACTCTGAGATTCCATAGCTGCTGAGCAATTTGAGTACACTCCATCTTCAGGTGGAAGACTAATTACAGCAAAAATCCATGTTGACATCCTATTTTAACTGGTAACATGCCTTCCTCTGGGAAGACTGCCATGTACTCAGGTCCCACGTTGGGACGTGAGTTGGTACCTAGAGCTGGCACTACATTACTAGAGGTGCTATGCTTTGACTAACAAGTTTACTCAGTCAGCATTGACTAAGCACAAGCTAAAGATTCTGTGGTGTTCCATAAAGAGCAGGGGAGAATTCATTTTGGCAGAACTTGGTGTTTAAGCGTTTAAGTTATAAAACAAATTTTCACAGTTGTGGAGACTTATGGGGGGGTGTCACAACAATTTAATGACAGCAGATGTTGAGTTTCAGAGTAGCAGTCGTGTTAAGTCTGTATCTACAAAAAGAAAAGGGGTATTTGTGGCACCTTAGAGACTAGTGCCACAAGTACACCTTTTCTTTTAGTAGATGTTGAGATTCAAAATTAAAGCTTTATCACCATTAAAACACTGACATCACACATCCAAATATGCAAAGTAAATATCCTTAAATCCAAACTAAGTTCTCAAGTAACGTTTTCTTTGTCCATCTATTAACTTCAGTTATCAATGGAAAAATTTGTGTGTGTGTGGAGAGATAGAGAGATGTATATCTCTGTTTACCAATATTTTTGTTAAAAATCCAGTCCTTCTAAGCCTAGAGAACACTTGACTAAGACATGTATCCTAACATTAAACAGTTCCTTATAACATAAAACCCAGTCTGTATCCTGTGCTCCCTGCATTATCAGATCCAAACTCATTGTGTTTACTATGCTTTAAAATAGCTTGGGTGAAAGCTGTGGTCAGAGTTCTGAACCACTAGCCAAATAGTCCATTACTGTCCAGTATGACAGAATTATAATGGACACTGCTTTTATCAAGTGGCAAAGTAGAACAGATATTGCTAAGACTCTCCTAAATAGGGACAGTAGTGTATATGGCTGGCTAAACCACTCCACAAACAGCTTTAAAAAGTCTGTCATAGGTTTGATGATCTAAGTATACTTCACCTTCATTGTAACCTAAAATTGTCTTGGTGGTTAATTTCAAATGTCCAAGTTGTTGATGCTGTTCCGTCCTGGCGCAAAGGATTCATTAGATGACCCTATTCATATGAGTGGTTCGCCTTTGGTCTAGCCACTTGAATTTCTGCCACTTGCATCCTAAGTGAACATTTCATTTCTCAATGTTGCTTTAGGCTCCAAAGCAAATGTAGAATTGATCTCTGTGGACTTTTTATTGTGACTGGCAGTGGGAAAGCTAAAATACTAACAGGCCTTTTTGTGCAACATGGCTGAGATGCAAAATGAGATCTCTTGAGTTCTAATTCTAGCATTCTCACTCACTGTACCCTTGGAAGGAACTTCCCCCCCCCTTGTGTACAATGGGAACAACACCCAGGTATAGAGGATGAATGGTATTTGCAGTGCTTTGAACATGTTAATTAACTTCTCTTAGAAAGAAAAGCGGGCAAGAAAATTTCACTAATTGCTTGTTTTTCCTCTTCATTCCCCCCCCCCCCCCCGTGCAAACCCAACCTCTTGTCCAAACTCCATTTTTATCAAAGCAGTCAATAGACCTTGTCCACTGTAATCTTGCAACTGTCTGTACAAATATCTGCTCCCTAGCCTAAGATTCTAGATGCTTTCTCCAGTAAAGCACTAATCTTACTGCAAACCTCTCCTTGCTAGTTACCCTTGTTCATAATCTACTATAAGTATCTGTTGCTGGCATGCCCTGTTAGCACTTGAGAAGGCTATTGGGCGTTTCTAAGGAACACGTTACATTTGTGCTTAGGGTATTTAAAATAGCGTTTATAGTCTTGTATGAGACTTTCCAATTGTTTTCCATTTTTAAGGAGAGCAATGGGCCAACAGACTGCTATGCCGCTATTTCACATGTGGATCGACTGCAGTCAGAACCAGAGAGTATCCGTAAATGGAGAGAGGAGCAAAAGGAACGCCTAGAAGTCCTTGGTAAGGAAAAGCATGAGGTTTCTGTCTCTCTTTGTAGGGCTTGCTGTTCAAATTCTACCTTGATTCCTTCATACAAGAGTTGAATTTTTAATTTTCACTTGCCTATCTGCCATCTTAAATTCTTAACCCTCATTCTTGTTGACCAGCACACTTCCCAATCAGACTCCTTGTTAATGGGGAGTTGGCTTGATGCTGCCCACTGGAGGGGGAAATCTCCTAGTTGCTTGAGCATCTGAGATTTCCAGCTTTTAAAAAACAGAGTTGGAAATCTCAGGCCATTACAAAATTGCTCCTCCTTAACCAATAGCGACCTTCATATTGGCATCTGGAGACTTGAACGGTGTCTTGCACACAGCAGCACCCTTCTGCCTGAAACCTGTCATGGAGAGAGCCCTACTAAAAGGAAAATACAAAGCAGAGGGTACTTCTACTCAACCTCTTTCTGCAGCCTGCCTGGAAGGGGTTTCAGCACTGCTATGTGCCAGAACCTCTGGGGTGACAGGATCTGCTTTAAGACTTCAGCCGTGTCCAGCAGCAATGGGAAGACAAAGGCCTTGCCTCTAAATACTGAGTATTGTGTAAATGTGGCTTATACAGGTTAGCTAAACATGGACCATCCCCTTGCTGTCTCTTCTGGGGTCTGTTGCTACCGGATCAAATTTCATAAGGCATTCAGCTGAAGCTAGCAAATCTGAGTGACCTGCCTCGTGTTTTAATGGGTGTCAAAAGGAAAACAAACCCAGCCTCCCTTCTGCCAGCAAGAAATGGAGGGGAGCATAGTGCCAGTCCATGTGTAAGCCTGTTGCCTCTCGTTACTGCATTTGCACAGTCTTTAATAGGGCATTGAAGTCATTTATTACCAAAAGGATCTCTTAGCACAGGGGTGGGCAAATTTTTTGGCCCAAGGCCACATCTGGGTATGGAAACTATATGGCAGGCCATGAATGCTCCCAGAATTGGGGGTTGGGGTGCAGGAGGGTGCTCTAAGCTGGGACTGAGGAGTTTGGAGGGTGGGAGGGAGATCAGGGCTGGGGCAGAGGTTTGGGGCCCAGGAGAGGATCAAGGGAACAGGCTCCAGGCAGCGCTTACCTCAAGCAGCTCCCAGAAACAGCAGCATGTCCCCTCTCTGGCTCCTATGAGGAGGTGCAGCCAGGGGGCTCTGCACGCTGCACTGTCTGCAGGCGCTGCCCCTACAGCTCCTGTTGGCTGTGGTTCCTGGCCAATGGGAGCTGCGGGGGCGGTACTTGAGGTGGGGATAACATGCAGAACCCCCAGCTGCCCCTGCGCATAGAAGCTGGAGAGGGGACATGCTGCTGCTTCTGGGAGATGTGCGTAGTGGGGCAAGACCCCAACCCCGCTCCCTGGCTGGAGCACGGGAGCAGGGTAAGCCCCAGACCCTGCTTCCTGGTGGGAGCTTGAGGTCCAGATTAAAATGTCTGGAGGGCCAGATGTGGCCCCCAGGCCATAGTTTGCCCACCTCCGTCTTAGCGGTTGGTTAAAACTGTTCAAAACTAGTGACCTGTCAACTGACTGAGGAATTCCTTCCAAGCATTCACATTGCTTGGAAGGAATCACCTAGAGTCTACCAGCAGGTCAACCTGGCCAGCTTCTCGCTTCAGGCAGGGGAGAATGTGTTGTACTTCAGTAGCTTTCCTGGTATATCATGAAGTTGCAGTGTTGTACCAACCCCTGCCTTCAGCGGGATAATATCCTTGCTTTTTCTGCCCTACTTGTTGGAGTGGGCGGAGTTGGCCTTATCTGAAAGATAAGTGTGTGTGTGCCTCTTTTAGGCTTCCTGCAACCAGGCCCCCACAGTTTGCTTCACTAGGCACTGAAGAGGTATTTGACTTAAGGAACGCTGTTAGCAGCACAGAGCTATCCAAGGCGATCACCACCTTACTGCCTGACTGGCACTGTTCTCCTTCTCTGCCTTGGTTGCTAGCCATACTTCTGGCAAGCAGCCAGGCTTTTGAGAACCTAGTTGAGGAAAGTGACAAGTACCATCTTGTTTTTAAAGTGGCCTGCTAATGGGATTGCTGTCCAGTAGATACAGACCAGATGAAAGCCCCTCGCATGTTTACTGAACTTGTTCTTCTAAATTCAAAGTCCCACAAAGATCTGTAGTGGCCAGCTTCTGCTTCACTGGTGCCCAATAAGTACCATTCTGGTGTTGGTACAGCTGCTGTACAGTTAGGGAAATACATTAGGCAAGACAACTGCATCACTTTATACCCTTTGGGGAAATAAGTGATTACTGCATTTACTTTTTTAAATCAGTCAAACTGCATCCTGCTTCAGATTTGCTCTGTAGTAGCTATGTATGAGTAGACTTGTTGGGAGTTTGGGGAATAGTTTAGCTAGTCTGCTAATAGGATTAACATAAGGCTATCGCATGTGGCCACTTTTGCAGCAAGCCTTAACCAGCCAGGCTCAGTAGCACGTTTTGCCTATCCTCAAAGAAGAGGTAACCTTGAAGTGGTTACATTTTGCCTCTTGTATGAGGAAAATTTCAGCAGGAAATAAATGTCTTCAGCATAAAGCGATAGCTGCTGGTACTCCTTCCTTGAAGGGTTCTGTGGTGTGGAGATGTCAAGGCAGATGCCTAACCTCTTTTTACACTTCCTTTGTCTGATCAGTTTGGGTCACAGTACTGCTTAACTTGTGCACCATTTTAATCATGACGTGGGGTTCCTGTCTGAGGTCTCAAACACTGAAGAGCCCCAAAATGCATGGCGTTGGCTTACAAGCCGTGTTACAGTGTCTCTTAAATCTGCAGATGCTAACTCTCGAAAGCAGGAAGCAGAATGGAAAGAGAAGGCGATAAAGGAGTTGGAAGAATGGTATGCAAGGCAAGATGAACAGCTACAGAAAACAAAAGCCAACAACAGGTAAGAATTTTCTGCAGCTCTTTGGAATGGTTGGTTGTGGAAAGAATGAAATGTAGCCAGAGTGCAGTTGGCATCTTGTATACTTGTCTCTGTCCATTGTCTGACTAAAGATACACTGGTGCTTTTGGACCTCCAGGGGAACTGGCGGTAAGATTTTAATTGGTGAAAGGGTTTCTTGGTTGTAAGTGGGTTTCTTCATCTTGTGGTCTGTTCCATGAAGATGTTCTTGGTACCTGGAGATGTGACCTTGCTTAATGTGGCCTAGCATGTCAGTGTAGTTAGAGCCAGCACAATTAGCAAAGGTAAGACTTTTTTAATTTGTGCTGACTGGATGATTTAGTGGGGGACTGGTCCTGCTTTGAGCAGGTGGTTGGACTAGATGACCTCCTGCGGTCCCTTCCACTTCTGATATTCTGTGACCGGCCTGCTCAGCCTAGCTGGCAAGAACATATTTTTTTGGCTTTCCCACAATAACCTCTCAATACTTCAGCACCCCCACGGGGCAAGTTTAAACAAATCCTAACAATAAATCATCTTGTTCTGCCAACTGGGTGGGTAGAGACTTGATTGATTGGAAGGTATCAATACCCCAGTGAGGTGTGACCTCCTATACTAATATTCTAGTGACGGGATGCATGGTGGTGTGGCAGACTTTGACCCAAAATCTGACTCTCTGATTATAATTCTGACCTCCTTGAATTTGTAGCCATGTTCTAATGGCTGGAGCAGGGAGATGAGTCTTGGATTCTGCTCCCAGCTCTGGCACTGGCTTGCTGTAAACCTGGCCAAGAATTCTTAACCTCTGTTTCTCTCTGCATATGCACAGCGTGCCTCAGGTGGCACGTGACCAGGATTCATCACTAGCTTCCCTGGCTTGGGCCAGATACTGACAGGGAATGTGACATGAGCACTGATTCATACCCCCTTCTCAGCTGCTGAACAATGCTATATAAAGTCATTACTATGGTCTTAATTTTTAAAATGGATATAGAAGTCAGGTTCTTAAGAATAAACTCCTCATACCAGTCAATGGTTTGCCCACTAGATAGCAAAACTATGTTGGAAGTACAGAGACTTGTCAAATGGTCCACTTTGTCTCTTTAAAATTGAGAGTTTCCTGGGGCAACTCCCTCATTGGAAGGGGTCAGTCTAACTCCTTATCTCTCCCTCATCTAACCATTGCTCCCAGGTGAGAAGCCTCTGCATAATGGGAGCAAGAGAGGCAGGCCTGGCTCTTTGGTGAGGTGGAAGAGGAGCTGAAGCTCCCATGGGGTTGAGAAGAGTAATATTTTGTAATAATCCAATGGAGGGCTTCCCCTCTGAACTCTAGCACACACCCCCTACTCTTTTTTTCTCATGCAAATGAAATTTCCACACTGCTCACATCTTCCTGCTGATGGTCTGAGTAACACATTGCTGGGTAGACTGACAGTGAAGTTCAGAATGTCATCAAAACCTCTCCTTTAGCTCAGTCCTGGAGTTCAGGTACTGTAAACCCTGAGATAACTGATGTGAACTTGTAACTGGGGGATGAGCTCAGAGTGTAAGAAGAGGGGTTCATTCCCCTCCTCCATTGTGGTAATGGGGAACTTGGGAGAGCATAGGCCCAAATGGGTGTGATTGACCATCTTTACAGCCCTTCGGATGGCTCTTCTGTAAGACTTCCAGCTGAAAAAAGTGGGATCATCCAAAGTTACTAAATAGGTCTCCAATACAGTGGACATACACGCTGAAGCATGGAGTGGTTAAAAATCTGGTTTAAAAAGTTTTTTTAAATTACAGGTTTATTAAAAATAAACAAACAAAGCATAGGCCCTAACATAGACCTATTGAAATAATTTAAATACAGAAATCTAGAACACTTTTTCCAGGTTTTAAAGAGTCAAATCACTGAACTGGTGGAAGTCACTGGTTGAATCTGTTGAAGTGCTGCATTAGCAGTTCTCCCTTGCAGGTGCAGAGAATATTTATTTGACTAGAATAAACTGAAATGATTCAGTGCAATGACTAGTTCATTCAAAGTTAAGAAACCAGCTGAGAATTGAAAAAGCAGGAAAGCTTGTTTTCATCTTCTAATCTATGAATTAAAAACTAGATATGCGAGAATCTACTAGCTCTAAAATCTCAAAGGGCATGGTAACTAGAAATCAGTTCACAAACTACAAATACCTCCTGATAATAAATGGGTTTGAAATGCAAATGTTTTGATAGACTTCTTGATGTTGTTCTTATGTTTTAGTGCACTTTTAATAATTTTTGAATTTCCATCTAGATAGAACTTGACACATCACAAGTAATTTTCTTAATCTAGTACATGATCAGTGATTTTTTTTTTAAATGTATGTTAAGCTATATAGTTGCTTGCCAAAGCAAGCACCAAATCTAATGTAAAGGCGATATCTAACCATCAGAATGTTTTAATAACCATCAACCTTTGGGAATCAACAAGAGCAACAAAAAAATAAAACTTTTAGAAAGTCTAACCTGTGGGGGAAGGCCAAAAAAAAGTCATGTTTAGTCTTGAGAAAAGACTTTTTGGGTGGGAGAGAACCTAATAGTAGTTCTCAAATATGTTAAGGACTGTTACAAAGAGGATGGTGATCAGTTCTCCATGTTTTCCAAAGGTAGGACAAAAAGTAATACGCTTAATCAGCTGCAAGGGAGATTTAAGTTAACTAAGTATTGGAATTGGCTCCAAGGGAATTCCCATCCCCATATTGGAGGTTTTAAGAACAGATTGGACAAACATCTGTCAGGGATGGTCCATGTTTACGTGGTCTTCCCTCAGTGTAGGGAGTTAGACTAGATGACCCCTCAAGGTCACTTCGAGCCCTACATTTCTAGGATTCTATGAAAATAAATAAAAAGTACAAATGAAAACAAATTCATTTAAATCAAGGTTTCCTCCTTGCTGTAAAATCAGTGATTTTAAACGGCTCTGGTTTAAATCGGTACTCCCTGAACTAGTCCAGAGTCTCCTGCCTACAGCTAGATATCTCAGTTTGTCGAGCTGTTCTTCCATGGGGAAAACTTGATGCAGAACATGCAACTAAATATTAGTCACTTTCCAGCTCAGCATATTGACTCTAACTACAGATTCACTCTGATTTGGGGTATATAGTTTAATGCAGTTCTCTTGTTCTACCTAACCTGTCTTCCACTATATTCTCTGCTTCTCATTCTTCTCTCTTTTCTCCTGCCTGCTTGCCTTCCTCTTGGACTACTTGCTGCCTAGGGTGGCAGATGAAGCTTTCTACAAACAACCCTTCGCTGACGTGATTGGTTATGTGTATGTTGCCTAACTACTAATTATCTGTCTGATCCTGTTAGTTATCCTTCAGAGACAATTAACATATCTGGTGACTACATTAAACTGTGTATTTGGAGTTCAGCATCAAAGGCTGATCAGTGTACATATAGCAGTTCTTCCTACAATACAGCATGGTATTTGAGCTGCAATACTGAAGAGTGAAATGTCCCCTTGATCTGTAAAGGGTCAGCTGAAACATACTGGATATCACTTGTACTAACTCATGCAGCATGCATACCACCAATAATAAAATGGCTAAATGACAGCAAGACTAAACTCCTGCTTCCAGGCCAATGGAAGCTTGGTTGCACGCTAAGGTGTATTATGAGCATGGAGGTAACAAACCTCTCCGGTGTTGGTACTTTCTCACCCAGATGCTGCTTTTTGGCCCTAGCCACCTCTACAGACAAGATCTTAAATAGAAAAGCAACACTTTCCTACAAACAAACACACTTGAGGCTGGAAGGCTTGATTTGAGGGAGGTCTAACAGGATTTAACTTGACTGTCAGAGGTGCTGAGCACTTAAAGCTTGTGTTTTGAAGTCAGCGAGCATGTCCAGTGCTCAGCACCTCTGAAAATCAAGCCTGTTATTTAGCACTTAACTCTGTGCAGTCAATTGTGGGAAAAGTAGGCCTTAATAGGCAATCGGGGTGGTGGAGAGGAAGTTAAGATTGTTTGTTTGCCCAGTTTCATCTGAGTATTATTCCCATTTGGGTAATCTCCCAAAGGATAGAGTGGTGAAAGCACCATTACATGCAGCATATGAAACCAGACAGCCAGAACATTGGAGAGCAATGCTGTGTGTGCAGACAGACAAGTAAGCCCATGGGCCTTTCAGTCTAGCTCTACTTTTTCTAAGCCTTGGTCTCCAACCCCCAAAGAATGATGGGTATTTTCATTAACGAGTTTAAGGATTACAATGTGGCTTTTTTTGGTTTGTTCATATGCTTTAATTTCTTCCCTTACATTTATAGACTTGAATTCAAAGATGACCATTTCAGATACTAAAGCTCCTTTTAAAGGTGTACTGGTGAGAACAGTAGTATGGCTTTGTCTGAGTGAATTAAGATTGAAGTTCCAGTGTGGAATTGATGGCCTAACTGTAGGTGGATGTAAGCCAAGACTTGTGAAATGCTGGATTTACAGGTGGTGTTTGATCTTGTTCTGAAGTCGAAGTTTCCACTGAAAGATGTGGAATTAAAACACTTGTTTCCTGTACCAGTCTCCATGTAGCCAATGCAAAAGGAAATGTGCCGTGTAACGGCTGCAGACTAAAACTGGCAGCATGTTTCCTGAATGTAGACTGAGCTACTAGTGCATGTCCAGCTAGCTTATCATCTGCATTAAGCTCATTTTCATTTTCTATATCTGACTTAAACTTTCTCTCCTTGTTTCTTTTCTTCTCTTCACCTTTAAGCACAAACATAAACCATCCTTGCTACAGCCTAGAACAGTTAAGTAAAAATCTTCACTGCCCCCCTTAAGTGTCTTGTCACATGAAGTAGCAGTGTTTGTAGTGACCCTTGTCTTCAGTGGTGTTTGTACTCAAATCATCTGTGCCCAGTGCTGCCCCTTCCCTTCCATAGGATGATCACTGTCATTGCTTTCTCTGTACTGCTTGTTGGAGTAGATGGATTTGGTTTGATTTCTCTCAAAGTGCTTACTGCTTTAGCCCTTATGCGGCTACCAGGGACCTACAATTTGCTTAATCTAGGCATCAAAGGGTTACACGTGCCTTGGAGCAATGCTGCTAGTAGCACAGGGATGCCAAAAGGATAACACTGCTTATCATTTGCTAACCTACATCTTGAAAAGACTTCAGTGAGTACATTTGGGATAAAAGAAGGGGAAACGTTATCCTTTTAGCTGAACTCAGTGTAACCCTCCCCTTTGCTGAAACATGCCTCGTAAGTCTATAGCAGATGCAAGCATGGGAGCTATGACTTAAATTCCTCTTCAATCCACGCTGCTTCTCTACACCATTGGGAACCATCAGCACACAGTTTTACGATGGCCTGCACGCCTTGGAGTATCTGTAAACCAAATGGAAGTTATTCCTCAATCTTGCACTTCAGTAGATCTAATGTCCAATGTTCAGTAGATGTCCAAAGCAAACTGATAAAAGTTGAAGGCTTAAACAATATTTAATGTACCAAGGCACTGCTTTAAATTAAATGCCTGTCAGAGTGCCTTAAACTTTTACTACTTATGTGCCTACTTAAGCAAAGATTGCATAACTGCTCTTAAACCAAACACCTGTATTCCAACATTTTACACAGCAATTTTCTGCACTGCTTGTGCATAGCAGATTACTGCAACCTGTTCATCTCCAAGGTTGGGGTCGGGGAGCTTAACAAGCCTTAATGTTCTCAAGCAGCTGTCAGGTTACATTTTTTCCTATGAAACATGTAAAACTGCATCCTATTCTATGGAGGGAAAGGAGTGGCTTCCAGGAGGCATACAGATCCACCATTAACATTTAATATTGGATTGCTTCTAGGGCAGCTGAAGAAGCCTTTGTGAATGATGTGGAAGAAACTTCCCCAGGCACTGAGTGGGAACGTGTGGCTCGGCTCTGTGACTTTAATCCCAAGTCTAGTAAGCAGGCAAAAGATGTGTCCCGCATGCGCTCCATCCTTATTTCACTCAAGCAGGTTCCACTGGTTCGCTGAAGGAAAAGCACAATGAAAACACTACAAATGCAATATCTTAACCTTACTCAGAGAAGCTGTGTTTGCAGTAATTGGATTAATTATGTTTAAATGTGTTTTTTGGACCAAACCTCATGAAGTATCTAGAGTTGATCATTGTTTGTGATTGCATGTTCTTCCTCATGTTTCCTTCCTCTGTCCCAAATGGGAGGAGAGAACCTCCAGAACTGTAGTCTCTCTGTACTCTTGTGCACTGAGATGTCACTTTCAACTGTACTGGTATTAAAGGTCTGTTAAAGAGTTACGTGTCTGTCCTCTTTCATAGACAGAGGTAGCTGCCCCACCTCCCCTTCTAAAGGGGAAATGATCAATTCAGATAGTGTCCAGGAGCAAACTTCTAGACTCATTATAGCGGCAGTTCAACTTTCCCAAAGAAGTTTTAAAGCACTGGCCTCACCCACTGTGTGTGGCATTATAGTGAGGTGACAGACTGCTGGGTAAGAAGACATCTACCTCGCTGCCTGATGGCAATGACCACACCTTTAGAGCCCCCTGTGGCTCTAATCTCAAGCAGTTAAGCACCTCTCTGCAACCACCAGTTGAAACTGACTTGGGAACATTAGCTCCATCCTGGCTATCTTAGCTAACTAGCATGCCAGATGGAAGCTCTGGGGGAAAGGAGCAGCTATAGAGCCATGCTGCCCACAGTCAATCTGCTGATCTAACATATTGAAGGCCCCTGCTTATTTTCCCTTCCTGCTCATTCAGAGAGCTGCTTGTCAGCAATAAGAAAGGGGCAGGCTGGTAGGCGTGCTTCTGTGTCCTTTAAGCCCAGCTGGGGTGGCTGAGAGGAAAGGGAGTGACATCACAGGGGAGTGGTAGGATAAGGCATTAAAGTAGTCAGGTACTGTGGGGGTGGGGAGAATAAGGATCTATGTGAAAGCTCTTTATCAATCTTGAATCTGCCACTTGTAAGTTTTGAGTGCCCCTACTTTGTGTGAGATAGGTAGAGCAAGAGCTCATAACTGCATCAAGTCCCCTCTTATTTGTCTTTTGGAGACAAATTCCCAATATTTTCAATTGCTCCCCAAGTGTCCAAATGTAAATGATAAAATGGGAAGGGTGAAAAATCTCATTCACCTGAAACATACAATTTTCTTTTGCAGCAAGGATGTATGGATATACTGCAACTGCCAACCATGTTAGTTTTCTTATGTATAAGTGATTACCTAGAGCTAGTTCTTTCCACTACCTCATACAATAGCCGCAAGGCAAGTGAACTAGGTGGTGGTAGTTGAGTACACGTGCATTCAATCAACTCTATTATGTTAGGAGAAGGGAAGTTCTTGGGGCAGGAAAAAGTGAGATACAAGAAAGGGATAATGCTTAATCTCTTCATTAAGCAATTTAAAAAAAAAAAACCTAAAGTCCATGTGTTTAAAACTTCATGTTGAACTGTCTATTACAAAGTACAGTTCATGCAACATTACAATTAAAAAGTGAACTATCCAGACAACTGAAAGTTTAACAAGTACCCAGAAATTGTAGAGTAAGTAGTAGGAAGATAACTGGTGTGAATGAGAGAAAATCGACTCATCTTGCTCAGTATGAGTGAGTAATCCTCCTAAACCAGTTTTCAACTGATTTGCTATATAGAAACAGTGTAGTAAAAGTACCAAAATCTGCAAGGACAGGTACATGCTCCTACCATTAGATTCTCATTACCAATTAAGTTACAGATGGCTTACCTGTTTAAAACAGCTCAAAATAGACAAGGACCTTGTTTGTCTTCAGTGTTTTCACTGAAGCTTCTAACATTTTTACTACACAATGCTGGTGCTTGCCTAAAAAAGGAACATTCCTCATATAAGTTCAGTGTAGCATCAATAGTACTACAGAACATTGTTGACCAAGGACTTTTTTCAAGCAGTTGCATGTGTTCCATGAAGATATGCAATCAATACATGTAGATAGTCTGCCACTGTCACAAACAATGCACAGACTACTCCCCAGCATCCCACACAACAGACAGGACATACAGCTCTCATGTCACAATAGAACAAAAATCAAATGTCCCCACGTTACTTTCCCAGCATTGTGAACTTTACACCTTTTTTGTGTGTTTTTTTTATTCAAGTGCAACAATACCCTCTGCTTTGCTGTAATTCAGGCACACTAGACTGCCAATTCATTGGAAAGTGCTTTAAGACCCTTCAAAAGCTGAACCAACTTGTTATAGCAAAGTCCCACCCAATTACTTAATTGAAGAGACTTTTTTTTGTGCAACATCACTGATTTCTGAAGGGAAAATCCTGGGAGAATGGTTGTAGCAGGTGCTAGGGACCCAATTAACATAGTAAGTTTCAAAGGCATCTAAGTCCCATTTTTGAAAGTACCCACGTCATTTGGGGCCAGATTTTTAAAGGTATTTAGGTGCCTGAAGAGCCAGATAGACAGCAGGTGAAATTTTCTAAAGCACCTAGGCCCCCCTCACTAGTATTGAAATCAATGGGATTTAGGCACTTTTGAGATGTTGGACCTTTACTAGCAGGCCACTGTGTGTAACCCCTAGTGCTGTACCACAATGCCCCTTCCATAGGTTCACCAAAAGGGAAGAAACTTGCAGGGGCAAGGATGGTCATGAAATCCCAGGTCTGATCAAACTTTCCCTCAGACCTCATTTCTCCTACCCATTTATGAAATATCTTCTCCTTTTGCTGCTACTCCTGGCCCAGCAGCAAGTGGCACTATGGAGCACCATTGGTCTCTGTCCTTCATGCATGGGGATACCAACACTGCAGCCTAGTATGTTACAACTGGACCCAGAACTTGCACTCAAGCTAACAAAGGGCCTGACTGAATGCTTAAAGCAGCCTTGCAATGCCTACCTTCCACACCCCTGAGAGTCACCAGTTGGACAGGAGGGTACAGTCTTGGCCACTTCCCCATTCCTGAGCAGAGGGCAGGTAAGGCCACTTTGTGCTTTGGACCATGTTTGCAGGGCTGGTTTAAGGATGATAGGGTGGCCTGTGCTCCAGGTTAACCTGTTTGGCTAGTGCAGGGCCAATCATTAAGTGCTGTCTTTCCACCTGCCTGGGTCATAAATCAGCAGCTCCTTCTTGGAGCCATGAGGCCAGACATGGCATTGGTGTGGCTCACTGAGGCCAAACACTGTCCTCCTGCTGAGGTTCTGGCTGCACTTCTCCCCACCTCTCCTTACCAGTGCACACCATCTTACAGGCACAAGGCCTTCTTGTTACCTTCCTGCCACTGGCCCAGCTGGCCATCCACCAACATAGGAGGAGGGAGCTCACCAGGGATGTTCTCTGTGACTATGGAGTCAGTCTATCCCATACCTCAGCACAGTGTCCCCTGACACTTTGGACTCCTTTGCAGAGAGGTGGGGCCCACACAAGGTTCTCTGCTCAGTGTTCCCAACCCATGCCCTGGTTTTACCCTATTGTCCACCCTCCCCCCCATTCCAGTTTTCTTTTTTTTGGTCCCATGCAATCACTAAACTCTATGGCCTCATCCTTGGGTTAGTTCTGGTGTGTTCTACGCCCTGCCTCACCCAGCTAGATATGCAGCAAGCCTGAGTAATGGAAGCAAGCAGCAGTGAAACCACCCATGGTGGGAGGGACCTTACTCTGAACAAGTTCTTCATTGAGGTTCTGATCTGCAACAGCCTGGGCTAACCCTGCCTCAAGGGAAGCCAAGCCCTCTCACTTGTTTAGTACAGGTGTGTACCTTGGACCACATAGCGCTGAGTGACGCTGAGCCCCCTGTGCCCATAAAGCTGCAGCTGAGAGGAGACTTTGCTGAAGAGCAGACAGGATCTCACATGCAGTCATTCCTACCCTGTTCAGACCACCGCTGTGTGTCAAGGGGATGCTCCTAGGGAACTGTTCAGCATATCCCCCATCCTCTTTTTTTTTTTTTTTTTTTTTTTTAAAGAGAAAGTGTCCTCTTTCTCTTAAAAAAAAAGGGGGGGGGGAAGAACCCCATCAGGTTTGGAGGCCACACTGGGCCCTGCAAGTAGAATCTTGATTGTTTCCTTCACAGAGAACAGTGACCATCCCTGGTGCAGTTATTCTGGGATAGATACTGGCAGTCAGAGAACAGATGCCATCATGTTGGACTGCCTCTTCTGAGGTCTGTCCTCTGCTGGGGTGCTCTCCCTGGTATGGTGTCAGTGAGCACCCTGGAGATGTTTTTCAGACCACTCTTAGGGATGCAGAGGCGTGGGCTTACATTTATTGTCCAGTTTATACTGAGCACTAGGTGCAGGTTCTCCAGGGACACCTGAAATAATATTTAACTCCCGTCTGCCAAAGAGCACTCTCCATTAACATGTTAGCGTGACACAAAAGAAAACTAGCCCCTCCAGCCTTTCAGGCAGCCTAAAGGGCAACAAAGTCTCAGGGAGCTCGGGGAAGCCAATTCCATAGCTGAGGGCCCTGCATGGAGGACACAGTGGCTCCAAGCAGATAGGGCCTAGCTGCTCGAGAGTTCCAGCTCTCAGGATTAAACACAGAGGCGCCGCTTAGAGCCCCAGGGCTCTCCAGTGTGTTTAAGGTTCTGAGCTAGTGGAGTAGGAGGGAAGGGGCCCTGTCACTTCCTTGACTATTTCCTGAGTCCTAGCTAGAGTGTTTCTGGCTTTTTCAATGTCTGGAGAAACAGGATGAAAGCTGGTCAGGGTACTATGCGGCTGGGATGAAGGGGCCCTGGAGAAGAGATGCAAGCTCACATATCAAGGAGGCTCCCTGCTGAAGATTTCAGGAGGGATCAAGGAAAGACACACTGCAAGGTCCCCACAAGGGAAGTTTTCCTGAGGCAAGAGAATCCTTTCTCTGAGATGATTAAAAACTTCCCATGGGGCTGGGAAATGGGCTGGTTCTTGGTGCTGGCTTTGAGCAACATCATTCCATTGAGAGCTGCAGCAGCATCCTTGCAGACTAGAATGGAGGAGGGATCCTGTCCATTTGCAGGCAGTTTTGGTGGCGGAAGATGACAGAGGACGCAGGATTGCTCATTCAGGAGCAAGCTGGAGGGGAGATTGCATGTTATCCTCATAACAGGACAGAGCCATACAGGGAGCTGAAAGCTCTCCACCCTGAATGAGGAGCTACAGTCTCGTCAGCTAGCCTGTTCTATATGGGCGCTCAGCTCCATAATATCTGCGCACTTTCCAGCAGCGCATTAAGCAATATCTCCGTCACATGGCGGTTTTCTCATTCCCCCTCGATGCAGAGAAGTATGTTTTGTTCTGGACGTTTTATACTAGCATACACATAGATATACTGGAAAGGGAGGAGGTGCATGTGTATGCTAGAGAAGACATGGTCCAAGAAATGCCTCTGAGCGGAAGGTGGGGAGCTTTGTGATAGTCTCATTTCTTGGAGAGTCTGTTCCAGTCTCAGGCCGGCTCACGAGAAGGCTCTCTCTCCTGCTCAGATAAGCTTGACATGTAGGGTAGAAAGTTTCATTGTGCCAGAGGAGCGCAGTTGTCAATCATGATCTTCATACCAGAACTTTAGGCAGTCTTTTAGATACCTTGGGCTGAAGGTAAGAGCCATGACCTTGAACATGACCGAGTATTCCATACTGGGAAGCTGGTTTAGGGCAGGGCAGGTCTGATGTGCTTGTGGTAGCCTGGGTTTCCAAGGAGATGTGCTGCAGTATTCTGTACCAGCTGGAGTTTCCTGAGTGCTGTTGGCTTCATGCTCAGGGCTATTGCACTGCGGTAGTCCAGCTGACAGGCAATGAAGGCATGAATAATCCTGCCATGCTAACATGGGACAGACTCGTACTGTGGCAGACCAGCAACTCGGAGAAACTGAAATCCTCCCTAACCTACATCCAAATTAGTGGAACAGGTCAAATTCAAATAACTCACTGCTGGTCACTGCCAAAAGCAATTGCTGAGGAGGCACAGATGACATTCTGCTACCTTGTTCCCACACTCCCCAGTTCGTCTGGCCACATGTTGCATCTTGTAAGCTTATGTGGACAGGGACAGTCCTTCCTTTTGCACAAACAGGGCCCCGATCCCTGACTGGGACCCCTAGTCACCAACAATACAAATAAATAACAAAAAGAATCTTTCTCCGAGTGGAGCTCTGGCTGCCACGGTTGCCTCCTGAGAGGCAACCTCTGTGTTGTTTCCACCCAGCGGGATGACACCCTATGGGTTAGGATTGCAGCACATCCACTTGTGCGTGAAGGCGAGGAAATTCAAAGCTGAGTCAGATCAAACCAGTACTTGTCTGCAAGCTTTTCTAGTTTTACATAGTTACGAGATAGGACCAGGGTCCCCAAGGGTTGTCTAGAACTTGGCACACCTCACCAAATATATCCCGGGAGAACACTGGAATGTGCTTATGGATAAGTCTTTCTAGCATTGCTTAAGCAACACCTGAGCTCCCAAGCTACAGAGGTGAACAAAAAAATGGAAATGCACATTACTTCATCTGAACTTGGCTAAAACGTAGAAAAAAAATACAAAGAGGTATTACTACAATAAGGAAATACTGAAGTAGTAACTAACTACCTAAAACACTAGTCTGCTTTACTACAGAAGATAAAGCTGATGGTCAGCAGGAAGTACTTTGGGCACAGTATTTTTCCCCCTCAGAACAGTTATACAGCTGGACTGTCCATTTCTGTAATTTCCCCAGGTATCTAGTATATTCGGCGTGTACTGTAATCTAGCACCAGGCTAGCAGCTCCAAGCAGAGCAGGGTCTGCCAGATTTGAGACAACCACATCCACTGTCTCAGCAGAGAACAAAGCCTGCCGACGGATCACGTCTTTGACGATGTTAATGTAATGGCCTGCTAAAACTCCAGAAAGGATCACCAGAGAGGGGTTCATGGTATGCAGGATATTCACCACTCCAAGACCTAGAGCCGTGCCAGCTGTGAAAACAAAGGAAAGAGACATTACAGCAAAAAGACAATATCACAGAAGAATCTGATCATCAGGATCTGACCTAATGTCTCTAAACACACTAATTACTCCTGGGAGAATTCTGTGCCACTGCATGCGCACAGAATTCATGTCCCCCACAGATTTCTTTGCTTCCCCGCAGAAAAATAACTTTCTGATAGGGAAGCAAAGGGAAACTGCAGGAACAGTCATGCACCCCTCTCCAGCAGTGCAGGCATGTTGTTTCGGGTGCCTGTGGTGAGGTATATCACTGCAGGAGAGGGAGTGGGGGCAGAAGCAGAGCTAGGGTCACCTCGGCTGGGGGCTACTATGCTGGGCCAGTCTCAGCTTCTCTTTCCTTGCAAGGACCCACCCCCAGAAACCTCCCCAGGCTGCAGGAAGCTCCACACCCCCTACCCCTGCTTCCCGCCCCCATCACTTGTCAGCCACAGTGGGAGGGGTCACTGTATGGGGAGCTGCTCCCTGGTCCACCCAACCCTGGTGCATCCAGACTCCCCCCATACCCAGACCTCCCTGACGAGTATCACCCCCTCTGCACCAAGACACGCCCCCATGAGTCCCCTACATAAGGTGACCAGATGTCCCAATTTTATAGGGACAGTCCTGAGATTCGGGTCTTTTTCTTATTGGTGCCTATTACCCCCCACCCCCTCCCGATTTTTCACACTTGCTATCTGGTCACCCTACCCCTACACCTGAACCCCCATACCACCAAGCCTCATCCCTTGCATCAGGACCCCCACCCCTGCACCCAGACCACCCCACACCCTGATGAGCCCCCTGCATCCAAACCTGCACCACATTGAGCCCCAAACAGCGGTACCTGGACCCAAATCCCACTAAGCCCTACTCCCCCAGCACCCAACCCCCACACTGAGCCCCTTACACCCAGACCCTGCCTTCAGAGCCCCATCCCCCCACACCTAGACCAAACCTGCTGAGTCCCAATCACATTTACCTGGACCCCACTGCAGAGTCCCATTGCCCCTGCACCTGGGGGAGGGATAGCTCAGTGGTTTGAGCATTAGCCTGCTAAACCCAGGGTTGTGAGTTCAATCCTTGAGGGGGCCATTTAGGGATCTGGGGCAAAAATTGGGGATTGGTGCAGCTTTGAGCAGGGGGTTGTACTAGATGACCTCCTGAGGTCCCTTCCAACCCTGATAGTCTATGAAAGTGAAAGTAACACCCCAATGAGCCCGTGCATTGAGATTGGGCCACACAGAAACCTGGATCCCCCCCACACTAAGCCCCTCCACACTTGGATCCTGGTGTGCCTGGCACAGAGGGGCAGGGCCCCGGGGTGTTTCTGAGCCAGGCCCAGCCCTTGTGCTGTCTCAGAATCAGGTGCAGCCTTACTGCCAAGTCCATGTCCCAAGGAGGTGGGGGTGGGAGGGCCATGCTGGAGCCTCCACATTTATTTATTGACAAATGAAATTTGAAGAATTTAAAAATATTGTGAGCAGAATTTTTAACTTTTTTAGTGTAGAATTCCCTCAGGAGTAATTAATACTGTAGTCAGGGAAGCTTTTAATTCCATATGGCAGACATTTATGATTTTTCTGTCCAGAACACCAGAATTACAACAGAATGTATTCCTTTTCTTGAGAGAAAGTGTTAGTGTATAATACTAGGACAGCTAGCTAGGACACTTGTGCTCATCATCCTCTTTTCTTTCAAGAGTAAAAGAAAAATTCAATTGTTTATAGCTGGGTAATGTTATACCATGATATAGATGAGAGAGGTAAGTCAACACATATTGCTGTGCTTGGGGAACAAAGGAAAGAAAATACCTCTGTCTGCTATATTAGTTACACATAAGGAAACTGGTTACATTAAATGCTTGTTTTGAAAACTCAGAAAAACTGCATTGTAAAGTATTGTATAAACTGGAACAACGCTTCATAGAAACGGTTTCATTTTGGTTGCCTAGCATATATATTTATTGTCCTGTCACTGAAGTGTCTCATAATTTCCCATACCAAAACTGAATGATCAGAACCTGTCCTTTTTTTTCCCCAGTGAAGCCAGAGCTATTTTGCTTGCCACAAGAAAAGGAAAAGCATGATGTGTTAATATTCTAATCCCCTGGAGCAGGAAATCCCAAAAGAAATAGCGAAGGGTCCCATGACCATGCAATTTGTAATCTGTTTAACCAAATCTCTAACACTGTCCCAGATAACAGTTTGTTGGAGACAGAACAGGATCACTAGCCCATTCTCTTCACAATTCCCCACCAGCCATTGGTACCAGTCCTATCCATGATTGCCATGCCTAAAGGGCCAGATCCCTCACTCAAGTATATAAAGTATTGTATAAACTGGAACAATGCTTCATAGAAACGGTTTCATTTTGGTTGTCTAGCATATATATCTATTGGCCTATCACTGAAGTGCACCAAGGATTTGGCCTGCTGTGGTGAAATACCAATTCTACACTTTTGAGAATTTCTCTCTCATTCTAAGAGGGCTTACCACCCTAGGTCTAGGTTCTTACCTGTTCTGAGAATGCTCTCAGCCTTTGCATTCCCAAGTTTAGCTGCCTGAATGAGATGCACAGCACTAATGGTCTCTTCCATCTTCACTGACATTCCGCCCACTAACAACAGATCCTCTGTTTGGGGTGAAGAGAAAGCCCAGAAGGAAACATTAATAACAAATCTGCAGTTGGAATAACAGGTTGTATGTATCTATGTTATTCATCTGTAAAAAGGAAGGTAACTTTTAAAAAGTTTTATTTACACACTTAGGCCCTGATGCTGCAAATATACATGTGAGTGGTGCCACTGAACTCAACAGGGCTAGTCAGGTGCCTAGTTATTCATGCGTGTAACTGTTTGATGGATCAGGGCCTTAATTATGACAGTTCCATTGTGATAGCAAACTGGTTTGTTTTACAAATCAATCACTCCAAATATAGATGTAAAATATAATTAAGAGCAGAAACTGTCCACATTTTATTCAAGACTGGGGAGCTGTTGATGAGAGGTTCCAATTCCACAAGGAACAAACAACTGAGCTCATCAACAGGACATAGCCGAAACAGCCAAGTGGCTAGTAAGAAGGGTAAGTATTTGCAGTAGTAGAAATAACATGCCACTGAGAGATCTAAAATCCAAGATGTACAAAGGTGTGTTAGTCCAGAGAAATATAATTTTCCAAAGCTCACATGTAACATTGTCTTTAAAAAGAAAAGGAGTACTTGTGGCACCTTAGAGACTAACAAATTTATTAGAGCATAAGCTTTCGTGAGCTATGAGCTGTAGCTCACGAAAGCTTATGCTCTAATAAATTTGTTAGTCTCTAAGGTGCCACAAGTACTTCTTTTCTTTTTGCGAATACAGACTAACACGGCTGCTACTCTGAAAATTGTCTTTAAAAGTATCACAATATATTACTTTAATGCTCTCGCTGCTGTAAGCATTAATTGCTGGGGGGGAAGTTACTAACCCTGAAACTAGGAAAAACAATTCTAAGGAATATTTTAAATTCAACACAATACATACAAGTTAAAGGTTTTGACTTCAATAGGAGCAGAATTAGGCCAATGCAGCACTTTCCAAAATTCCACCCTACATGCTTTCTCTCTCTACTGAGGTTCACACTTATTAAACCTATGATCCAATTTTACCATTACTGAAGCTCCTTCAGAATGCTTGTTAAAAATAGCTGTCCCAGTGGCATGCCTAAAATGCCATTTTAGGCTGGACGCTCTTTGCATTTGCCAGCAGCATCATAGAAGATTGAACAACTACATTAAAAAGAGGGTATAAAATACACCTACCATCATGTAGTTTTTTAGCTTCTCTCTGCAAGGCTATTCCAGAGGCATATGCTTCTATACATCCATGGCTCCCACACAGGCACTCTGGTCCTTCTAAAGACACCACAATGTGTCCAAGTTCAGCAGCACAAAAGGAACTTCCATGGATCAATTCATGTTGATGAATGATTCCACCTCCAATTCCTATAAGCATATACAAATTTCTGACAGTAAAAGAACAGTCATGTAATGGCCTGGATTCAGCAGGGCACTTACATATCCCTATCTTAAAAGGGAAGGGGTTAAATATATGTATCTGTGCATCATTGTAATCATTATAAATCTCTTCTCTGCTTAATGCACTTGGTGCAAGTACATACACAAGTCTCTCCTGCCCCTGGATGGCAAGATGAACTTACACCTATAATGTTCATTGGTCATGTCATGGTATAATTTGTTTATGAGTTATTTAGCCAAAGAGGGTTATTGAGGGGCACATGTAGACATTATGTCTCAGCCTGTGAGTTGATAACTCCTGTCATAGCAATTGTCATAAATATAAAGGGAAGGGTAAACCCCTTTAAATCCCTCCTGGCTAGAGGAAAAACCCTTTCACCTGTAAAGGGTTAAGAAGCTAAGATAACCTCGCTGGCACTTGACCAAAATGACCAATCAGGAGACAAGATACTTTCAAAGCTGAAGGGGGGAGAAACAAAGGGTTCTCTCTGTCTGTGTGATGCTTTTGCTGAGATCAGAGCAGGAATGCAGGTCAGAACTCCTGCAAAAAGTCAGTAAGCAATCTAGTTAGATATGCGTTAGATTCGGTTTTGTTTAAATGGCTGATAAAATAAGTTGTGCTGAATGGAATGTATATTCCTGTTTTTGTATCTTTTTGTAACTTAAGGTTTTGCCTAGAGGGATTCTCTATATTTTGAATCTGATTACCCTGTAAGGTATTTACCATCCTGATTTTACAGGAGGTGATTCTTTCACTTTTTCTTTAATTAAAATTCTTCTTTTAAGAACCTGATTGCTTTTCATTGTTCTTAAGATCCAAGGGTTTCGGTCTGTGTTCACCTATGCAAATTGGTGAGGATTTTTATCAAGCCTTCCCCAGGAAAGGGGGGTGTAGTGCTTGGGGGGATATTTTGGGGGGGAGTAGTTTCCAAGTGGGCACTTCCCCTGTTCTCTGTGTAGCACTTTGGTGGTGGCAGTGTTTAACCTAAGCTGGTAAGAATAAGCTTAGGGGGTCTTTCATGCAGGTCCCCACATCTGTACCCTAAAGTTCAGAGTGGGGAAGGAACCTTGACAGTAGTCCTAAATTCTTTATGCATGAAACAAATATTTAAATCACCCTTAAGCAGCAAAATCTTATCAAAACTTGTAAATACTAAAGAAGTAGAAGTCAATCACATCCTACAGATGTGGTGCATCTAGAATTCTTGTCCTAGATCTAGTATAAAATTGTGATTTGCATTACAAAGGATTGTTTATTGCTCATTAGCATTCTTCCCTGACTAATTCAGATGGCAGTGGGCAGGCCTAGGTTGCACAATGCAGCGGTGGTGATACTGGATGTGCGAAGTCAGGTTCCTTAGCTCAAGATCAACCCAGATTACATCTGTTAACACCTAGTCTACACTAGTAGAGACATACTAGCCATGCATATGCAAGACTGGTTTGGGTTAGTTTTTTTGTTTTTTTAACAAGTGAGGATTCTTCAGCGGAGATGACTGACACACGTGTAAATGGTCCATATCTTTTTAACCAAACAAGTGTGTGAGACCCACCGTCCAAGTGTCACAATGTGCTACTAGGATGATGTGTCAAGCTGAGCTCCTCATTCAGCTACTACATATGGCTCCAGATCGGACCTACATTTTCTGCAGCTGGAAGGGAATTATATTACAATGTTGGAACTGGAGGAAGGCCCTCACTAATGCAGCTGTTCTGTGACATAAAGACAGCAGGAATTCAGTGCTTTCATTTCCGTGTGTTCACACTTACCTGTACCAGTGATTAGCGTTACAAAATTTTCCACTCCTTTTCCATGCCCAAATTTCCTCTCTGCCAGAGCAGCACAGTTGCCATCATTGTCCACCCAGACTGGCAAGTGCAGAACATCAGATATCGGGGTTCTCAGATCAACAGAACTCCACTCCTGAATGAGCTTTGTGGAATGAAGCACAATTCCTTCTCGGGGATTCACCCGTCCACCTGTAGAAATACCTGAGCCCCAAAACACACAAGAGAAAAATCAAGGCTAAGGCTAAATAACTCTGGAATGACTATCTATTTGCTCCTTGGGAGGAAAAGGATTTTTATTTTTAAACACTAAATGATATATTTCTGAATCTAAACAAAAACAGTCCTAAGTCTCACTTGCAATATATTGACAGGTTTCAGAGTAGCAGCCGTGTTAGTCTGTATTCGCAAAAAGAAAAGGAGTACTTGTGGCACCTTAGAGACTAACAAATTTATTAGAGCATAAGCTTTCGTGAGCTACAGCTCACATCCGATGAAGTGAGCTGTAGCTCACGAAAGCTTATGCTCTAATAAATTTGTTAGTCTTTAAGGTGCCACAAGTACTCCTTTTCTTTTTGCAATATATTACATCAGTTATGATATGAAATGAGAACTAACAGAATTCTACCATCCTTATCAATATATGCTCAGTGTCCCAGCTAACCAGCTGGGAGGTGTTATCATTAGCAGCTGAAAATTCAATTTCTTATTTTAGGCGGTGTTGGGTAAGTTGCTTAACCCTTCTGTTCCTCTCCTTAGCCATATATAAAAAAACCTGTATAATACCAAGGAGTTGTCCATCTTAAAGAAGTGTCAAGCACCCCAGACTTGTTGAAACTCTCTGGATAAGGATAAAAGGGGTAAAAAGCATGGGTGATGTCACGGTAGGGGGTCTACAACAGACCACCCAACCAGGAAGAAGAGGTGGATGAGGCTTTTTTTAAACAATTAACAAAACACAGGACTTGGTGGTGATAGGGGACTTCAACTACTCAGACATTTGTTGGAAACACAACAATGCAGGGCACAGATTATCCAACAAGTTCTTGGAATGCATTGTAAACAATTTTTTATTTCAGAAGGTGGAGAAAGCTACTAGGGGAGAGGCTGTTCTAGATTTAATTTTGACAAACAGGAAGGAAGTGGCTGAGAATTTGAATGTGGAAGGCAGCTTAGGTGAAAGACTATGAAATGGAAGAGTTCATGATTCTAACGAATGGTAGGAGGGAAAACAGCAAAATAAAGATAATGGATTTCAAAAAGGCAGACTTTAGCAAACTCAGGGAGTTGGTAGAAAAGATCCCATCGGAAGCATGCCTAGGGGGAAAAACAATTCAAGAGAGTTGGCAGTTTTTCAAAGAGACATTATTAAGGTCACAAGAGGAAACTATCCCACTGCGAAGGAAAGATAAGCAGTATGGCAAGAGACCACCCTGGCTTAACCAGGAGATCGCCAATAATCTGAAACTAAAGAGAGTCCTACAAAAAGTGGAAACAAGGTCAAATTACAAAGGATGAATATCAACAAATAATACAAATATGCAGAGACAAAATCAGAAAGGCCAAGACACAAAACAAGGTTTAACTAGCTAGAGACATAAAGGGTAACAAGAAAACATTCTACAAATACATGAGATGCAAGAGGAAGACCAAGGAGAGGGAAGGCCCTTTACTCAATGATGGGGGGAAACAATAATAGAAAATGTGGAAATGGCAAAAGTGCTAAATGACTTTTTTTGTTTCAGTTTTCACCAGAAAGGTTCGTAGCAACTGGACGTCTAACATAGTGAATGCCAGTGAAAATGAGGCATGATCAGAGACTAAAATAGGGAAAGAACAAGTTAAAAATTATTTAGGCTATGTGTATATTATGGACTTTGCAGCAGCACCGCTTTATCACTACAGCTAGGCCGCTGTTAAGGTCTCCCATGTGAGAGCTCTCCTGCCAGCATAATTAAATCACCCCCAATAAGCAGTGCTAGCTACGTTGGCAGGAAAGCCTCTCCTGCCGACATAGCACTGTCCACACCAGCACTTGTGCTGGTGAAACTTATATGAGTCAGGGGTTTGTTTTTTTCACAATCCTGACAGAAGTTTTATCCACAAAAGTGGTAATGTAGACAAAGCCTTAGACAAGTTAGATGTCTTCAAGTCACCAGGGCCTGATGAATATTCAAGGAGGTGACTGTGGAAATATGAGCCATTAGCAATTATCTTTGAAAAGTCATGGAAAATGGGAGAGATTCCAGAGGACCGGAAAAGGGCAACAGAGTGCCAATCTAAAAGAGGGAAAAAAGGACAACCCGGGGAATTACAGATCAGTCAGCTTAACTTCAGTACCCGCAAAGATAATGAAGCAAATAATTAAGCAATCAATTTGCAAACACCTAGAAGATAATACGGTGATAAGTAACAGTCAGCATGAATTTGTCAAGAACAAATCGTGTCAAACCAACCTGATAGCTTTCTTTGACAGGATAACAAGCCTTGTGGATAGGGGAGAAGTGGTAGCTATAGTATAGTATTGACTTTAGTAAGACTTTTGATACTGTCTCACATGAGCTTCTCATAAACAAACTAGAGAAATACAACCTAGATGGAGCTACTATAAGGTGAGTGCAAAACTGGTTGGAAAAACCATTCCCAGAGAGTAGTTATTAGTGGTTCACAGTCAAGCTGGAAGGACATAATAAGTTGGGTCCCGTAAGCATCAGTTCTGGTTCTGTTCAGTATCTTCATCAATGATTTAGATAATGGCATAGAGAGTACACTTATAAAGTGTACGGACGATACCAAACTGGGAGGGGTTGCAAGTACTTTGGAGTATAGGATTAAAATTCAAAAAGATCTGGACAAACTGGAGAACAGGTCTGAAGTCAAAGGGATGAAATTCAATAAGGACAAATGCAAAGTACCTCCATCCAGGAAGGAACAATCAGTTGCACATATACAAAATTGGAAATGACTGCCTAGGAAGGAGTACTGCAGAAAGCGATCTGGGGGTCATAGTGAATCACGAGCTAAATATGAGTCAAGAGTATAACACTACTGGAACAAAAAAAAAAGCAAACATCATTTTGGGATGTACTGTCGAGAGTATTGTAAGCAAGAAATGAGAAAAAATTATTTTACTCTACTCTGCGCTGATTAGGTCTCAACTGGAGTATTATGTCCAGTTCTGGCCACTACATTTCAGGAAAGATGTGGGCAAACTGGAGAAAGTCCAGAGAAGAGCAACAAAAATTATTAAAAGTCTAGAAAACATGACATATGATGGAAGACTGAAAAAATTAGGTTTGTTTAGTCTGAAGACAAGAAGACAGAGAGGACGTGATAACAGTTTTCAAGAATATAAAAGGCTGTTACAAGGAGGAGGGAGAAAAATCGTTCTCCTTAATCTCTGAGGATAGGACCAGAAATAATGGGTTTAAATTGCAGCAAAGATGTTTTAGGGTGGACATAAGGAAAAACTTCCTAACTGTCACGGTGGTTAAGCACTGGAATAAATTCCCTAGGGAGGTTGAGATATCTCCATCATAGGAGACTTTTAAGAGCAGGTTAGACAAACCCCTGTCAGGGGTGGTCTAGATAATACTAGAATAATGCAAACTATTTTTATATTATTAAATTGTAATTATGTTTAGCACCTGCATTAATTTATGATATCCTGTTTTGTAAACCCACACTAAGGCTCCTATTTTGGTGGGGTTACGTTAGCCAGTTAACTTGATTACCCTGGAATATATTTTCAGAAAACAGATTTGCTTGGCACAGAAAATCCATTTTTTAATCAGTGCAGAATCCATTCCCACATGTAACGTAGCAGGAACTACTGGATAAAAGGATTAAGAGTTAAGTCACGGGTATAAATTCATGCATTGTACAGAAAAGTAACGTTCATCAGAAAGTCGTTAGTCAGATATTGAGCAAAGAAAACTCACTATGATAGTTAATTTGTGCAAGGACAATAGGGTCTTTGGTAGATATTATTTAAATTGCCACTTAAAAGTTTAATGGGCCTGATTTTGATCTCTCACCAATGTAAGTCTGGAGTGACCCAGAGAAACCAATGGAGTTACATCAGAATCAGGCCCAACAGGTTTGTTTAAATAGTTCCTACTTGGGGAAAATATCCAAAGATTTTGTTAAACACTGGAGTGCTCACTTCCAGGGTGAACCCTATAGCTCAGTGGTTTGAGTACTGGCCTGCTAAACCCAGGGTTGTGAGTTCAATCCCTGAGGGGGCCATTTAGGGATATGGATGTTTAATTGGGGATTGGTCCTGCTTTGAGCAGGGGGTTAGACTAGATGATCTCCTGAGGTCCCTTCTAACCCTGATATTCTATGATTCTATTCTATGATCAGGGTCCACACTACCCTTTCCAACAGTCCCTCTACTGAGAGTTGTAGGATGAAAAGGGAAAGGACAGCTTTCTATTACTGTAAGGGGTCATTTGATTTTGATTAATTAGAACACTCCAAAAATGGTATCGTCCAGAAATCCACAGACCAGAATTACAAATTCCACAAATTAACATGTGGTATGATTGTTGAGCACTTCTGAAAAATCAGTCCAATAACTATAAAAAAAAGTTACAAAAAGCCACGACAAGTCAACTAAATTCAGCATTACAGCTATGATTCTGGGTCCAATTCAGCAGTGACATAAGCAGCTGTGCAAGTCTCATCACAAAAAAATAAGTGTACATAGTGCAGCTTGCACTGGGTTAATATTCAGTAGTTGTGCAAAAATGAGTACAACCTGCATAAGGAGGAGGAAAGAGAAATGTAACAGGAAATGCAACTAACAGGAAGAGATAAAATAAAACAGCCCCTCAGGCACACAAAGCCAACCACAAGTGGAAGAGAAGAATCAGGCCCACAGTCTTTGGGTCACCTTGGGTCATCATTTGCACCTGAATGAAGTGGATGTACCACAATACCACTCTGATCTGGTAGCAGGTGACACACACACTGCACGGGTGTGCATGGTGACAAGGCGCACAGCACTGGAGAAATTAACCCTTTTATCTTATATTATTTCTAACATCTCTCCTCCCTTTCAGCATGTAAGTTACATGCCTCTTGCACACCCACTGAATGCCACACCCATGCAAATCGCACCATTTGGTCACTTACACCTAATATCTGACCACCTTACACTCAACGTCCGAAGTTTGCCACTGTTTAAGTCACTGCTGAATTTGGCCAGGAGACTTCCAGAGGTCCTGGACCAATTTACTCCTGGTCTCTGTTTGTCCTGCTGGACCAAATTCATCCCTAATGTCAAACATCAGTAAGATCACAGCAGGGCTGAATCTGGCTGTGTCTGGGATAGTCTCACTTAATGTGTGATCTTTTGCACTGCAGTATTTAAGTACAAAATAAGGAGTTATAGATACAGGGGTAAATTCTACATGGACTTATAGCCACATGAACTCCCAGTGCACGGGGAGTAAATCAGCCCAGAATTTGGTTCACAATGTCTGCCAGAAAGGTGATTCGCAAATACGTTCTGAAAAAAGTTATGATTCCCTTTACGGCATTTAAACAAATTACCGTTTTTCACATTCGCAAATGGCCAGCCATCTTGGCTTGATGGCCCAGCAGGCATTGTTCTGGTGACATCACATCAACCACAAATATCGCTGGAGGATACCTGTCAGGTAAGTCCTGTTTTTCCAACATTGCAAAGAGTTCTACACTCAGTTACCATCTATGCAACCAGGCCAAGTTCAGTGAAGGATACACAGCTGTAACTGCGCAGGAATTAGCCCACTGTGCATTTATTTTTTTAAGTGACTGATGATATTTATATCGTGTAGATTATAAGAGAAGATCTAATAAGAACTCTGAAAACACTTTGCAATACCAGAAGCAGAAGAGGCCTTGCACTGTAACTTACTGCTGTAGGTGGCATGCGTTATTACTTGAATTATTGAGGTGAACTCAGAAGCGTGCACCCCATAACCTGAAAAATAACCCTAACGTCCCTTTGCCACTTGTTTAAGTAGAAGTCAGAACATTCCAAAAACATCCTTGCAGGTGTTCTATAATTCTTTCAATTTCACGTCAACATCTAACAAGTTATTTGAATTTCTTTATTATTTCCAATTTTATTTTAATAGTGACAAAACAACAAAAATAATCTTTAAAATTACAACAGCTCCAAAGTTACATCAAGGCTCATTTGAACTTGATGACTGGAAACAAAGTACTGAACTGAAGTACAAAATACATCTTTTTCTTTGAGATTGTGTCATGTGTAGAAAAATAGCATTTTATTTTCTTAAGAATGACGACTTCTCAATGACTCCTCAACTGTTTTATATTAAAGTGAATTCTTCAGCACAAATGAATCCTCTGAGGCCAAGTACAGAAAACTTTTAGTCCAAATGAAACATCAGATGTCAAACAAGACCTTTTGTTCACTGACATTATTCTGAAAGATTCTGTTATTTAATGTAAAAAGAAAAGGAGGACTTGTGGCACCTTAGAGACTAACAAATTTATTTGAGCATAAGCTTTCGAGACTAACACGGCTGCTACTCTGAAACCTGTTATTTAATGTAGTTACATAATAATTTAAGACACAATTTTCTCAAAAAAGTTCTCTCTGGCAATAAAGAATTTATCAATTGCCTTTTTGTAATCCTTCAGTTCAGGGATTTGGATCACACACATGTACATTGCTTCTTTTGCTCTTTTGTACTCACCATTGAAGTTTTTCCAGGCTCATTACGAATTTTCAAGAGTTGACAGTAATATTTTTCGACCATGTGATTTAAATCAGAATTTCAGTTTTAGAGCAAAACTTGTCTTTGGCCAAAATGGAATGAGGTTCTAATATTCTGGTTAAACAGAATCCTTTCCACTAAACTAAATGTTTCAGATCAAAGCTTTTAGTCAGTCATTAAGAGGAATAAAGCTTGGATCATTTACAGTATAAACAAAATAATTTAAAATGGGTTTCTGCTACAGTGAAATTGAAATAGCAAATGAAAAGCTATTTTGCCTTCCAGCTCTACGGACATAAGCATCACTTCAGGACTTTGTTTTGGCCTCTTTATGCTGCTCTGGTGAGTCAAGGTGCTTGGCACTCAAGTTATTCGCCACAAGCAACTGTAGGAAGTGTCTGTCAGCGATGGCAGTTTCAGGGGCTACTCTAACTTATGCTCTTCAAATTCTGGTGCTGGGCCCCCGTGTCAAGGTAGGTTAAAAAACAACCTTTGAGACCCACGACCCTGAGGGCTGTATCTCCTCAGCAACACCAGTCAGGCAGTGCTGTTCAGAATCATGACCCTAGAATCAAAAGCCACAGAAATGAGCATGAATGAAAAGTTGTTCTTATGAAATGACCAGTTCTGGAAATACTGTGGTGGTGTAGGTTGGGACTGAGGTGCATTGGCATAACTTTGTGAATAGCTTTCACAGTTCCTACTCAGAGAGAGCTGACTCTAGGCTGTGTTTTCAGCCCCTCATTTTCACATGCATTTAAAAAGCATCCGTTATCATACTCACTAAATAAAGGAATAAAACTGTCAATATAAAAGCTGTGAAAATACAAGGGATCAATTTTTTAACACAACTGGAACAATCTCATTTAGTGTTTAAAGTCTTGGAAGAAAAAGTCAATATTCATTAAACTTACCCACTCCCAAAATTCTACAGTTCAGATTTACAGCTTCTGATGCAGCCTCCATACACATCTTGAGAATCAATTCTATTCTGTCCTCATAGGTTTTAGGATTGAGCTGGGTATATTTCTTCACTATTTCACCCTAAGAGGGAAAAACAGTCAGGCTTGTCCTCTTATATAGATGCCCTGCAAAATGAATGACTTCTCTTCTATTTAGATTACAGACCCATCAGCTTTAAAAACAATTTTATATTTTCAAAGGGACACAGCTCTACCTCCAACTGGAGAGAAAAAAAAAAGATACAAGTCTTAGACCCTGACCCTGCAAGATTATCTGTGTGGGCAGGCCCCTTGCACCCATGTGCAATCTGGTTTCGCTCTGTCCCAGAATTGAAAGGGAGGAAGGGACAACTCAAATAGCTTTACGATCAATGATTGGATTAAAAAGGAAGTGTTTTTTAGTTTTAAATATGATAAAACAAAAGTTTGTTTGGTGTCATAAATATTGCTATTTTACTGGCAACAGAAAACTTAAGTAGACAAATACTTGGAATTCAGAGGCAGGAATTGGTCTTATCAAACTTGTTAAGAGAGTTTAAAGGGCATCTGTTATAAATATTGTTTCTTATACAGCAATGCTGACTCTGAATGTCAGTCTTTGAAACATTTTTTGCAGTAATGTAATCTCTGACGTGTGTGTGTGTGGGGGATGAAGGAGGGGAGGATTTTTATAATTTAACACTCCTTAAAACAATGAAAGCATTCATTAGGTGTGGGTGCAGGGGGAAAACAAATGTTAATGCAATGGTAAGCTTGCAAGATCAACCACTAAGAAGTGAATACATTTCAAAAATGAAAGTATGCCCTGGTGATGTTACCTCTGTCACAAAGCACATCCTGTGTATTTTCTGGTAACAGAATATTACACTGTGGTTTACAAGGGGAAAAGAAATAGACCATGCTGCATATATACCATGTGACTGGCTTAATGTTACCAAAGCAACTTCAGCTTTGGGAATTTCCCAACATTTGAGTGCTGGTTTGCACTCAAATGTCAGCATTAGATCAATGATGGTGTTTTATTTTCCTTTAATCTTCATTTAGTTTCCTCCACCAGTTTTTGTTTTTTCAGGAACAAATAAAAAAAGTAACTAGAGACAGTTTTTAGAGGTAATCTCTTTGTTCTGGTTTTGCCAGAAGATCTTGAAAGCTCTTTGAAAGCAATGTTTTCCAAACTTTCAGCAACTGAGTCCCACCCTTCAGGGAAATTAAACCAACTGCACCTTCAGCACTGCCATATGTTGTTAAATGCATACTCAAAAACAGGGTGCCACTCAGGCCTGGTCTACCTTTAGGGCTAGATCAACATAGCTACATCTGCCAGGTGTGCGAAAAAACCCAAACCAAACCACACACTCCTGAGCACTGTAGTGATGCCAACCTACCCCAGGGTAAATAGAGGAGGATAGAGGAGTTGACGTAGCCACCATCGCTCAGGGAGGTGGTGTTCCAACACTAATGGAAAAACTCATTCTGTCTGTGTAGGCTGCATCCACAGGATAGGGTTATGCTGCTGTAGCTACAGGGACCTAGCTACGCTAGTGTGGTCTCCTTAGCTTAGACATACCCGTACAGTAGATCAGAGTAGACTGTGTAGATCTTCGCACTATAACACACACTCTTCTGTCTTAGATGTTTTGAGTGGTGAAATCATTAACAATGGTGACAAAATTTAAAGGATCATTATTGGTGCCTGAGTTGTACCAGTCAATTGAATGAGGTAGTTAGCCTGAAACAAGAGCTCGGAAGTGCTTTTTGCACTCTTCATCAGTTATGCCTGGATCATATTTTCAAGGTTTTCTTCACAATCAGAACAGCAAGGCACTTTTTTTTTTTAAATTAATGCTAAAGTTTCTGGGAAACAACTGAAAGGCCTATTTGTGCTTCCCTGGCTAGTTCTTCATGCCAGCCCCAGAGGCATACCACCCACTCGGAAACGTCACTTAAATGAGCTAGCTTTGTACAAGCCTACAACTCTAGACCAAAGAAAAATGTTCTATGCTCCATAAATTCTTTGGTGATGAAAGATGATGGGCTGACAGCCCTGAAGACTGAAGTATTTTATTCACAGAACATCTACCATGCAGGCTGTGATGGTGCACGTTTCCCCACACTGTCCCACAATATGCCCTAACCTGTTCTGGAGCAATAACTTTTAGGAGAGAAAGGGGTAGGTTAGTCTTCAGGCTTACGCATCCTGGGTTTCTCTGAGAATTCCAGCCTGGGTGCCAATTACCTTCTATTCTGATGATGGTTTAGAGTGCTGGGCTCCTGTTCTCAGGTATCAAATGGAGAACAACTATCACCTACTGTTGGTCCAACAGCCATCAGAAAGTAACAACTTTTGGCCTAGCTGTGTTTTCACTGTTGACAGAGGTGAAAAACTCCCTATCACATGACCTGAGCCATCCATTCCTCTTCAGTAACATCCTTGGAGTCTAGTTTACTTCTTTTTTTCAGATATTCTGCATGTCCATTACAAAGGCATATGAGGGGGTGGTGTGGGAAGCAAGGAAAATGGCACCAGGAGTCTCTCCCCTTGTGTGAGGGCTTTATAAAAGGCACGAGCTGAACTGCAGTCCCTGTGCTCAGGGAAGCGCAGGAATTGCTCCCTGTCTATTCCCCTGCGAGCGCATGGCTCCTCAGACAGAAGGAGCCAGTGGGATCATGGCTTTGCCTAGCTCCACATTGGCCGGCAGACCTGGCCAGCTGCACAGTCCATAAAGGAACGCAGCAGCAGGCACGCTTCATCAGCTCACGTGGGACCTCACCCTGGGACACAGCTGCATTGCATTATCCCCAATGCAGTGCTTTCCCATAGAATACAGTGGTGTCTACAGACATGTATAAAGGCATGGTATAGTACTTACCTTCATACTGACTATTGCTACCCGGAGATTTGTTCCGCCTAGATCCACAGCCAAGGCACTCTGAGTTTCTAGGATATGGTCAATATCTTGTGAGATGTTCTCCTTTACAGGAGGGAAGCAGAACTTCTTCTGCAGTGGCTCTTTGAGGTCAATAGATTTGAGGAACTTCAGAATTCTTGGAACAGCATTACCGTCCCCGTATATTTTTGAGCTGTAATATAAAAAAGCACTAATTATAGTGTAAGCAAAACAGCAAGTATGTAAAGCACTTATAAAATAGAAGGCCACAATATTTCACATCTCAAAGGTTATTAATAACTATAACGTTATCTGCCATGACAATAATGCATTTCAAGTCTCTGTGAGTGTGCCACAGGATGTGTTGGATGCTTTAACAATCAGAAGTGGGTTGAGGGTGATCCAACTACAGGTAGCACAAGTGTGGAATTACCATAATTTTTTGCCCTGGGCTCTCATTTAACCATGTTCCATAAGGTTACAGCATTATTTGGTTTTTTTGTAAAGAATTCTAGATGTTGATACTGAATCCTAGATATCAAGTCATTTGCAGAAGAGCTTTGCTGTATGAGTTCCAAGCTGTCAAGGCTGTACAATGATTCTGAGATTCACAGACTGCTTTCCTTTGTATGTAGTAAGATATCTAAGATGATTATTTCTTCCTAGAGTGGTGAGCTAACCTTGGATAAATATGGTGAAGTCTATTCTCCACCCCAGTACTAAGGGACTTATCTCTGGTCCCCTGAAGTGCAGTGGGCAGATATATATACTTACCAAGGATACTGTTTTCCAAACTGAAGATGCAAAGCTTGTAGTATTTTGTCCTGTGTGTCAGCATCACGAACATGAAGAACATTTTCACCTAGATAATCAAAAATACAATGTCATTCTAGTGCATGCCAGCTACTTGATAATTGGAAGAGGGGGAGGGGGAGAAGAGAACAGAGAACAGAATTTGAAATGGACAAGCAATTACTTGTGTGTCCTGGCAAAATGTGTTAAGACCTCACACCTACTCAAAAGGAACATGAGCTATGTGCACACAATGCCCCTACTTCTGTATATGTCATCTTCGTACATGAAGATGCTACGCTGACATTGCTCTGTTAGGACCTGCTCCCACTGAAGTCAATAGCAAAATTGTCATGGTACAGTATCCTACCTGCAAAGCACTTAGAGAACAGAATTCTTTATTAACTCCAGTGTAATTCGCACATGTAAGAACAACAGAGAGAAGAACAGGAGGGTAAACTGTTGTTTATGTCTTATCTGAGGCACCTGTGTGATTGTGAAGAAAAACTATACATTTGCTTTTTATACCTATTGCTGGTTGTGGTGTACGTGTATATTAAAATTTCAGAATCATACCAAAGTGCATAGTTTTATGCCTGTCACATGTACCTGCACCCATAAAGAAAACGTGCAGTGGTTTATTCTGGCAGGTGGAAGCCATTTCATATATTTATTTTAGTTGGACTATAGATAAAAAGCTTTTCTACAAAAATAATCAGGACAGAAGGAACAGATCAATGAAGTTATTAAGATAGGTCAAAATTGCCCTGCTGTGATAATGTCCATTAAAAATAAAATTGACATGCTTGTTAAACTCAGATTTTACCTTCTGTAATGATGCAACCAATGACCGTACCCAACACCCAGGAAGTTAATTCAGCAGAGAACTTAGCAGCAAACACATACCTGTTTCTCTGCCTATTTGACGTGTTCCCAGATTGATGACAGGGGTTCCAAACGCTCCCACCTCTCGAACACCACAGCTGCTGTTACCAATCACACAGCCAGCATGTGCCACTAACTGGATGAACTGCTCAAATGGAACATGCTTGACTGCTCGAAAATTGGGATGATGCTCAATGCCCTTCTTCCTCATCACCCGAACCATCTCTTTGCTTCCTGTAGAAAAAGCCAACAATTGAGAACAAAATGTTAACCGATAGTTGAATTTTCACTGTGGCTACTGAAGGGGCTACTGTATACACTGTAATTACATGTTAGTACCTGTCATTGGCGCTAACACCTACGTACTGCGAAAGCAGCAAGGCTGGTATTCCTAGGACTGCCCCCACCCGTTCCATGTACATGTTCCCAAACACTCTCTGCACACCTGCCCTCCACAGGACTCTTCACAGTTGTGTCATTGAGCATAGGGTTTCAGCTATGAGTCTGAGATCCAATGTGGAAACACTTCATTACTATTATATTTTTAAACATTTTAGAGCCCGTGGGTGAGCAGAATAGCTTGTCTGTCCCCCAAAATTGCAATGCTTTCCCTTTACCTTCCTCAGAAGATTGAAGGGCGAAGGTGATCCTGCATTCAGCACATGGTTCCAGTGAGTTCAAACATTATACCTACATCACTAAGCTACCTCCATGTGGGTAGATGAAGTAGCACAAGTGAAGATGCAGAGAGGAAAGAGGAAGTCAGATGGGAGGGCTGAAGTGAACAGGGATGGATGCAGGTGGATTAAGAGGTCTATGAGTGAGACAGAGGGTGAAGTGACTCCATAGAGAGTTCTGAAAACCTGGAGGGCAATTCTTCACCAGTTTAAAAAAACAAAAACAAAAACCAAACCACTTATAAAAAGTACCTGTTTCACTCACCTGCATCAATGTTTGGGAACAGAACTAGTGTCCTTTTGTTAAAGGAGATGAGTGCATCCAACGTTAGTTCAAACATCTTTATGGAATGTTTAATATCTGTGGTCACAGGGTGCTGCAGAGCGACTATGTAATCTCTAGGTTTTACATCTTCACCTGTTTAAAGGGAGCCCAAAAGAGACTGTTTTATTAGCAGCATGGTGGCTGTGGTGGGAGAACGATTCTGAAGCCATTGAAACAAAAAACCTCCTAAAGTTCTAGACAGCAAAATCTGATTTCTAGTACAATGAGTTCCAATACTACACGAGAACATAAGGGAGTGACAGGAGAATATGGGTTTGAAGTTTATCACTGTAAGTAAGACTCTGAACAATTGTTATTGTCTAAGGCCCCAGCACAGGGTCAACTGCAATACTGGGTCCTAAAACTTTACAAGAGTACTTTGAGCATAGACCGAGGCCCCTAGTTACACCAGCATAAAACTGGATTAACTCAGTTGAAGCCAATTAATGAATTCTGGATTTACACTATTGTAAATGAGAGCAGAATTGGACCCTGAGGCTGTGGCACAACAGCAAACAGGCAGATCTGATAGAGATTTTCATTGTGATTCCTTTCAATCCATTTGTCTATTCAGGTTTCCTGATAGTCTTCTGGGCTTCAAGGGATGGATTTTTCACCATTTGCTTAAAAGAAATGAGAGAGTGACTACCATAAATACTTTACTTCACTTGTTATAAAGAGGAGCAGGTTCACTTTACTTTATTCTGAAAATGACTAAACTATTGAACTAACAAGAACTCAGTTCCCAATTGACAGGGACTGAACAATTTTTCCTGTTAAATACCAACAAGATATGCTGATTTTTATGGAATGATCTGAAAATAAATGGATGACATACAACACAAGTCTCTGAAACAGATCATGCTACTGTATTGTACTGTGCAGGAAACAATGTACAGCATGTAAATTCCCTTGATTTTCTTCAAATTAGCTCCATGCACAATTTCTAACATTATTAGGTCAGACCTGCTCCCTGATATCTGGTTATAAAGGATATGAACAAGATTCTGAACCTCTGTGTATCAAAGAAATAGCTCTGAGTTCTAATTTATTTTTTAACAAAGAACTCAGCAAATTTGACTCTTGTTTTTTGACTCAGCAATAGGGTTTTAGATGTTAAAGACAATCTCTTTTTTCGGTCATGTAGTACTTTCTCATGATTACAAATATAAGAATGGAAATTGTAGAAATGAAGGAGTTTCTTGAAGAAACCATCACAGTCAAAATGTGACATTTGGGTCTCTAGAGAGGAAGGGGCTCCTGAATATTTAAGCATTACATCTGATATTTGATGGGATGTAATTATGTTAAATAATATGTAAGGTTGGAGCTCCTATTTCTCAGTCTTCCAGGCTACAGACTAATTGGCCTTGTTATTAATCTTGCCCTGGAAACAGACTATTGTGGTATGATAACATTTGAAAGTTTTATGTTGTTTTTCCTCCCTTTGGTTTACCAAGAGCTTTTGTTCTCAAAATAATATGCACATTTCCTTAAAGTATGAAGGGCAGAGCATATGGGCATTTTGCTTTAAAAAGAGCTGGGGAAAAGCATTTTATGAAAACCAGCATACTAAGGTTTTCAGTTACGTCTGTATGTTTTTCTATGGTGGGAGACAGAGGATAGAATAGCATTGTTGAAATGTGCTTGTACCCTTCATAAAATCCTCTCATATCTTCATGGGAATGCCAACAAAAACGCATGTCTGCCTGTTACAGAAATCTTATGAACTTTGAACAGAAGTGCAATACACACCTATCCACATACGTATAATACTCATATAGTCTTTATTTTTGGAGGAGAGAAGCTTGTCATATGAGGGACAGCCAGCCAAGAGGATGCGATCATGATCTTCGCACATGGATATCAAATGCTGTTCTGCACTCCTTGTGCAACACACATGGAAATGAGCCAGTTTGGTTATGGCATGTCTGATTGAGTCATCTATGGTCCCACTGACTTCCCCGCCTTCAATATGAAGAATCCGAATATTCATCAAAGCTGCAGATGTGGCCAGTGCCAGAGCATCAAATCTGTCCCCATGAACGATCACTATGTCAGGTTTCAGACGGTTGAGGACATCTGGTAGCTTTACTAATGCAAGGCCTACCGACTCCACCATGGCTGCCTCATCCTCGCCTCTCACTATGGTGTGCAACCTCGTGTGAATGTCAAAGTCGTCTTGTTCAATCATACGGTAGGTGTTACTGAAGAGAGGAGCGAAAGAAAATAAATGCTCAAACTGCAATACTGCTTGCTTTCACACTGACGTATCTTATGACAGCAGAATCGCACACAAGCATTTAATTACCAATTTGCCCATTAACTAACTCTGAGGAAGCAGCTAGATTCTCTCCCTCTGTGGGAGACACCTTTTCAAATTTGTAATGATCCTTGTTCATGGAGGCCAACATTTTCCAACTAGGGTGCCTAAAATAGTACTTGATGCTATGCTTGTGCAGCAGCATAGATGTGCCTGATTTGCAGTGTGCTTGAGCACCCGCAGCTCCTGCTGACCTCAGTGGAAACTGTGGCTACTTAGCACCTCTGAAAACAAGTCCATTTTGATTTAGGAGCCTAACTTTAAGCAGCCTAATTTCAAAGCAGTGACCTACTTTCTACAGCATGCAATTAAAGTAGTACCTTACAGATTACAAAAAAAGAGAAGGTTACAGAGTAGCAGCTGTGTTAGTTTGTATTTGGGAAAAAAAAAAAAAAAGTAATCCAAGAAACCAGATTTTTAAAAAGGAGTCACACAAAGACTGTAAGCACATGGCACTTCTAGGAATCTATTTTTTTAAATATTTACTAGACTTCACATATTTTAAAGCCTGTATTAAATATCACAAGCCCAGAAAAAGTAAAGACTCTTTAACCATAAGCTATTTACTTTAAACGTCACCAGCAGACATTTAGTTAGCACAACTCTACCAAAGTCTTTTTTCCAATATACTTGAACCAAGTTGTTACACAGGCTGGGTAGCAGAGGAAAAGGTTGAGCTTCTTTCACAGAGTAGAGTTCGAGGGTGTGCGGGGCTTAAAAGCAAGTTTAGTTAGACTTCCCCATCACATCTCTGTCGTTTAAATTACATGTGAAAGGCTTCAAGTAGGCTACCACGCATCAGGACCACTGATAGCTAGCATGCAAACCCGAGTATTGTATATACACTAGGGGCAGCAGCTGTAAGGCTGTTTGCATTTTTCTCCCTTGTACAGTATTTTTCCCATTGCTATTCAGCTGAGCCACTACTATCAATATAATAATTCCAATTTACTGCCTGACCAAGCAGTTCCTCAGCCTTCTAGAGTAGGTTAGGAATTATATTAAAACTAACAGAAAGCAAACTAAGTCCAGGACCAAATGAAGACAGTTATAAGACCTTGAATAGTTGCCACAGGAGGCGCAGCAATGCGACAGAGAGAGGGTTCATTTTATGCTGCTGAGATGACAAGTACTAATAGCAGCTTAAACCCACAATGGGAAAGCTGTAATATTTCTGATATGTTCGAGTCATCATCACCTGCACAAACACACTTATAATCTATAATGGGGTGAAGGACAAGAGGCATGATAATAGGAGAAAAGACGGCTGTTCTGATTACAAGTGTACAGTGATGCACTTGCATACCATATTCATTATACCTGACCGTATAAATGTTCCAGACTCTGGTTGGAATGAGAGATGAGAAATCAAAAGGGTTCTAATTCTTTTCCTTAAGAGAACTGATCCATTCACCCTCCTTAGTGGAAAGGAGCAAACTTCCCGGTAGGATTTTGTCAGATTTAACGCTTGGTGAATCCACTTGTATGTTGCAAGTTAAAAATTGTGGCTGGCAAGTGTGGTGGCAGAGCAATGGTTACAAGCACGGCAAGGAGCTCAGCCTCAGCAGGGGAGGAAATAATTTCTTCTGTTGAGCTCCAAAGAGCCACTCTTGCCACTCCTAAATTCTTCTTACTGCAAGTGCATGCAGGATAAATCTTGGCCAGTGATCTCTTACATGATTTGTTCAGAGCTGATACTATTCCCGAAAAACTGTCTTTCAACCTCCTCACTTTAAATAGTTTCCTCTGCATTATGTTTTTGGCTCTTTTTACAACTACCCTCTTCTCACCACTGCATCCTCATATTCAATAGCTTTAGGACATTCTGTGAGTGCCTTCCTCACTGATACCTAACAATCAGCAGCAGCAATGGTGGTGGCTGCAGTCTTTTTCATGGTTCAATGCCCAAAGTCCCCCTACACTTTGAGCAATGCAGGAATGATGGTAACCCTGTGAAGGGGAATCTGTTAGAGACTTACTCTGCAGCGGCAGCCTGCTGCTAACTAACTGTCTGCTGCTTAGTCACAAGAGTCAGCAAGCCCAATCATGCTCCCATGGAAATCAAAGGCAAGGCTCTCGTTTATTTCAATGAGAGTGTAAACAGGTCCACTGACTTTCCTGGGAGCAGATAAAAAAAAATTAAACAAAAGAAATAGTATTTTTCAATTCACTTCATACAAGTCCTCCTTCTTGTTCAGCTAATCTCTGAGACAAACAAGTTGTTTATATTTATGGGGGATAATGTTGCCTGCTTTTTTACAGTGTCACCTGAAAGTGAGAACAGGCATCATGGTGCTGTTGTAACCGATGTTGCAAGGTATTCACATGCCAGATGTGCTAAACATTCATATGCTCCTTCATGCTCTGACTTATAGGCTCTAAAGTTTTACATTGTTTTGTTTTTGAGTGCAGTTATGTAAACAAAAATTTGTAAGTTGCACTTTCATGATAAAAGATTTCACTACAGTACTTGTATGAGGTAAATTGAAAGATACTATTTTTTGTTTATCTTTTATAAAGTGCAAATCTTTGTAATCAGAAATAATATAAAGTGAACACTGTACACTTTGTATTCCGTGTTGTAACTGAAATCAGTATATTTGAAAATGTAGAAAAACATGCAAAAATATTTAAAATAAATGTAAATTGGTATTCTATTATTGTTTAACAGTGCGATTAAAACTGATTAATTATGACTTTTTTAAATTTCATAATCAATTGTGATTTTTTAAAATTGTTTGACAGCCCTAGTTTTTAGTGTTTCAATCTACAAGAATCAGAGGTTTCAGAGTAGCAGCCGTGTTAGTCTGTATTCGCAAAAAGAAAAGAAAAGGAGTACTTGTGGCACCTTAGAGACTAACAAATTTATTAGAGCATTATGCTCTAATAAATTTGTTAGTCTCTAATCTACAAGAATGTCTTTGTTTGGAAGAAGCCTTCCTAATTGGTTGTGCAGGAAAGGCCATATACCCTACAGACTCCTCTCGCTCCTCAGGGTGCCCAGTCCATTGGATTAACCCTTCCTGCCACCAGATGAATACAAGAACATGGGACTGCCATCAGAAATAGATGTAGACTGTTTGGACAAAGTTAACTTTCTCAGACAAAATTACTGTTTTCTAACAGACTTTGGGTAAAGATTTCCAAAGTACTTAAGTGACTTGGGAGCCAAAGTCCTATTTTCAAATGTGGTTTAGGCACCTGGGAGCCTATGTCAGACTGAAAGTTGATGGAATTTAGTCTCCATCATGCCTAAGTAACTTTTGAAAATGGGTTTTAGGACTGATGTGTACTCAAGAGTGTTTGCATGGCTCTAGCTCTGTTAGCTTAGAAACTGATAAAAGGGATACAACATGCTCAAAATAAACTGGAAAAGATAGAGAACAATATTACAGCAACCATAACTTTTACTTGTTACAACATAAGGCAAATCATTTCTAGGAAGATGAGTAATTTTAATTAATTTATATTTATTCAGGCTGGGATTTTCATAGCAGCCTAAGGGCTTGGCTACACTTGCAAGTTAGAGCACATTAAATCAGCCCTGAGCACCCTAACTCACGACCCATCCACAATGACAAGGCACATAGAGCACCTGGACTCTGCAGCTGTAGCGCCCCTGGTAATCCACTTCCACGAGAAGCATAAAGCTTGCTGCACCCCAGATGAAAAGCCCAGGTGTCAATGTGGATGACATGTTGCATTGCTGCGCTGTGACTGGCCTCCAGAAATGTCCCATAATCCCCTGAAGTGGCCACTCTTGTCATTGTTTTGAACTCAGCTGTAGGCACGCGGAAATCCCCTTTCAAAGCTCGGTTTCTGACAGCTGGCTGCTTATCTGCTCTGGAACAAAGCAACCACTACTGTGGAATGCTGCTGCTGTGAGTGTGTGTGAGAGTGAGAGGCGAGGGGAGGGGAAGGGTGTCTGCTGCTGTCTGAACTTATAAGACAGCACGCTGACAGGCACTCTGCCCCCCAAAACACAGTCTCTCCCCCCACATACACACATCACACTCCACCCCCCCCTTCCCCCATTTGAAAAGCATGCTGCAGCCACTCGCACACTGGGATAGCTACCACAATGCACTGCTCTCTGTGCCGTTGCAAGAGCTCCTAAGGTGGCCATGCAAGTGCGCTTGCAGCTGACAGTGTAAACACATGGCAGTGTTTTCCCTGCTGCAGTCTCCAAAGGCTGGTTTAGCTCCCAGCGCTCTACACCTGCAAGTGCAGTCAAGCCCTACAACTTTGTCTACACTGCAGGTTACTTCGTTATAACTTCTGTTGCTCAGGGATGTGAATAAATCCACACCCCTGAGCGACACAAGTTGCACCAATCTAAGTGCCAGTGTGGACAGCGCTACGCTGGCAGGAAAAGCTCTCCTGCCTCTCGTGGAGGAAGGAGTTATTAAGCCAACAGGAGAACTGTCTCCTGTCGGCTTAGAATGTCACCACACAAGCTCTACAGCGGTGCAGCCACATCGGTGCAGCTGCACTGGCACCAGTGTAAGTGCTGTAGTGTAGCTGTAGCCTGAGAGAGTTGGGCTCAATTCCCAGGGACTTTCAATCACCTTGGAAAAACCTGGCCAAAGTACTCAGATCCTCGGTTAGGAGGCGCTAAGTAAGTACTAAGTTTGGTATTATTACATGATTGATTTGAAAGAGGAATGAGCAACCTAACAAGGACATTTTCCCCTTTACTGAATGTTAACAGATAACACGATCTAATGTATCAGATCTGAAACAATATCTGGTTGAACATATGTGGGTCCCAAAATCCAGTCCTAAGGATGAACTTTTCCTGCTTTTCTAAGAGATAACTAACGTACCATTCTTTATACAGGATCTCAAGTTGAAAAGGATTTGCCACTAACAAAATGGCAGAGATGCAAGTTTCCATCTTACCCATAGTCATCAATCAGATGGGAGCCAAGCACCACTACATCAAGCTCAAAGAATTGTGGTTCCGCCTTAATGCCAAACATAATAGGAGCTAATTTTGAATAATCAGCTCGGTTGCAAGTAGCAACGCAAACCCGAAGTTTTCGGTTGTTCCCATTCTTCTCCATGATTTGTTTTTGTTTTGAAAGATTCTTGAAATACAGTTCCTGAAACAACAAAAAGCAAGGATTAGTATTTTTCTGTACAGCCATAAAATTGCATGCTTAAATAATGAAAGACATGCAATAGAATGCTATGCTATTCCAGTGTGGAAATTTGGACAAGTGCTAACTGATCAAAAGATTACCATTTAGATAACAGGTACCTTGCTGGGAAAAACATGCTTCCAATTATAGGTATCATCTAAGATTCTAAGTGTGTAAATGCATGCACATATGTGCTTTCATGAAGAAAACAGTTGTTAGTGATTGGAATCTTAGAATATCAGGGCTGGAAGGGACCTCAGAAGGTCATCTAGTCTAGGACTAATCCCCAATTTTTGCCCCAGATCCCTAAATGGCCCCCTCAAGGACTGAACTCACAACCCTGGGTTTAATAGGCCAATGCTCAAACCACAGAGCTATCCCTCCCCCAGGGACATTGGGGATTGGTCCTGCTTTGAGCAGGGGGTTGGACTAGATGATCTCCTAAGGTCCCTTCCAACTCAGATATTCTATGATTAAAGCAAGGGGCTGGATGTCAGGACTCTTGGGTTCTATTCCTAGCTCTGACACAGACTTGCTGTGTCACCTTAGGAAAGTCACAAAGGCCTAAATTTTCAAAAATATCCACTAATTTTGGATGCCCAATTTGAGTGATGCAAAGTCTGATTTTCAGAGATGTTGAGTTATCCTGACTTAAAATGGGAGCTGTGGATGCTCAGTTCTGTTGAATATCAGGCCCAAAAAGTCTCAAGTTACGCATTCAAAAATTGAGGCATCCAAAAGTTGTGGACACTTGTGAAAAATGTAAGTTTTTACACCTTTGAGCCTTAGTTTACCTGACTTTAAAATGGAGATAATAATGCAAACACATTGTGAGGTTCAACTGTAATTAAAAACCTGCAAAATGCTCTGAAATGATCAGATTAAGTGCAAAGTTAATACTCTTTTCCTGGATGACAGTCATATCCCAAAACCCCATCATGGGGAGGACTGTTGGGAGATGCCCAGGGCTACACTAACAAAGACATTATGTGACCACCAGAAGAAAGTAGTTCCTAAAAATTAGGCATCAACTCCTTTATCAGCAATGCAGAAACACTATGCAAGTGATGGGTTGCCACTAAATCAGGCTTGTAACTATAACCCTGATTGTGATCTTATTTGCACTGATGTAAGTTAGGAGTAATTCCACTGCAGTCAATGCAATTACACCAGTGTAAAACCAGCTTGGGATTAGAATCAGGCTCTAAAACATAATTCTTATCACTCTTCAGCTACTACTAGATACTCAGTTCTCTCCTATTTCCCCTCACACACACATGCAAGAACAGGACACAGTCTCCTAATTTTAATGTACCTGTATATAATAAACTGGCATTACATCGGATCTTTTTTTAAACAGATGTTCAAGCTTCACGAACAAGACAAAGTAAAAAGAATGATCAGATTATTCCTTATATTGGTTTAATGTTGTAATGGAGTATTTTATGAGTTTAAATGACAAGCTTCACAAAACAAGACAAATTTTGTACTACTCATTTTCCTACTCTGAACCTTCCCTTCAACAGAAAAGGAAGATCAGTTAAGTATCAGCTCATTGACAGGGGTTCAGTTCAGAGATCTTCATAGATCAGGGGATGAAAACACAATGAACTTCTGGACTGGGGCAAGGAAACACTTACTCCCCATTCCATGGGAGTCTGCGGAACTGGATCTCCACAGTGGGCTTCCACAGATCCATGAGGGTGAGCAAAAGGTGACAAGCATTTTCCTTTCATTCTCCATTAGAGCTGTACTGCTGTGGAGACTGGAGTGAACAGGAGTGGGCCAGAGGCTCCAAAGACAATGTAGAAGTCAGATCTTGGGGCTCTGTTGGGTTTAGGGGCTGAACTTCCTTTTCATTCCATGGGAAAGCCATCCACAGGAAACTCAGTGAGGGAAATCTGAGTTTTCAGTTTCACACACAAGTTTGTAAGAGGCTGGTAGGGTTTACCTAACACCCCTCACCTTGTTAGCAGGTGTTGAGCCTGCTGGGAAAGGGTTCAGTGTGTTAGTCAAATCCACTGAAGACTCTTGTTACCCCAACCTGGATATAAAGGAGGCAGGAGTGGCCTCTGGGAAGAGGTAAAGGCTGAGCAGTCCTGAGGCAGGAACCTTCAGTGAATGTCTGTAGAACAGGGCTGAGAAAGGTGCCGGCTCACAGTTTGGTGTAGAAGTGCTGGCACAGAGGAGAAAAATAAAGGCATAACGCTAGAAGTCAAAAAAGGAGAAATCTACCACAAGATACTTGAATTCACATCTCTGCACACAGTGTACCTGGCCTCCTATGCCACGAGTGCTTTAAAGGAGTCAACTTGTAATATGCATGTACATTTAATTAAATGCTTACCAAGGGCCTGAAAAGTTAACAAGGAGTTAAAGGGCTGTGGGATCAGGCCCTGAATGTTTTTTGCCCCCACCTACACACCATTAGTCTCTTGTTGTCAAAAGGTCACTTGCCACTTCCAAACAGGTAAGCTACACAGAACAAATATTGGGAAGTCTGTCATATTGTACACATTGCACAATAAATATCCTCTTCCCCAGAAACACTTGCATTGTTTCAATCTCCTGCTAACTAATAGTCAAATAAGGAAGTTATATCCTCCTACAGAAGTGACTCAGTTTTCCTGGCTTCATATTAATATATTAGGTAAATGCTTCCTTCTATTATGCCTTCCCGAGGCGTCACAGACCTCTTTTTCTCACTGCTCAATAGCAAATCCTGCTTCTGTTAACTTGAGTCCTGATAGTTCATGAACACTCACAGTATAACATCAAGCTAATTAGATTAGAACACTGATAGAAACTGAGTTCTTGCTAAGATCAGCAGACTTGCTTCTAGCAAAGCCATGTCTTGATCTGAAATTGCTGTCTTCTAAAGTTTATCTTCACTGGCAGACCATCTTGTCTGCCTCGTTAACTTTTCCCAACTTTAGTTTGAGTCACTACAGTTTCCTAAAATCCTGAATGAAGAGTTTAGATTTCAGTTACTGTGAGGCGGCTCTTTGTAAATGTGGTCAAATTCCATACTGCCAATGCATATCACTTTATAGGTCAAAACGCATCAAGGTTACAGTAATATAACATTACAACAATCTGAACACCACATTCTCTTTTTGAATCAGATATTTTTATATCACTTTTTGGAAATGAATCAAAGATTATTTTAAAAAAACTATCATGCAGTTCAGTGGAATAATGTGGGTTGTATTTTAAAAGTGAACCTGTCAATTTAAAAGCCACACCTCTTTTCAAAATCTTCTGTAGTTATTGTTCTTACAAGTAACACTTAGGATTACTATACTTGAAAGATTAGAGAAAAATATTTTTGCACGTCTACACTAGAGTTCTTACAGAAGCACAGCTGTACTGTTGCAGCTGCGCCATTGTAAGATCTCTTGTGTAGTCGCTCTATGCAGATAGGAGTAGGCTCTCCCCTTGACATAATTAAACCACCCCCAACAAGCAGCAGTAGCTTTGTCGGTGGGAAATGCTCTGTCGCAGATATAGCACTGACCACACTGACGCTTCTGTTCGTGTAACTCGTGTCCTCAAAAAAGTGTTTTTCACACCTTTGAGCGATATAAGTTATACCAACAAAAGTGGGAGTGCAGACACAGTCTTGGTTTCACGGTTTCCTCATAAGAGTTCATTGGTCAGTTTACCCTGCTGTTTGTGTGGGTATTACAGAGGAGACATACTTTATAGAAATAAAAAGAAAAGGAGTATTATGCTTAAATAAATGTCTCCAAGATGCCACAAGTCCTCCTTTTCTTTTTGCAGATACAGACTAACATGGCTGCTACTCTGAAATTTGTAGAAATAGAAAACTGAGGTTGTGAAAACACAAAAATAGGCAGGGGAAACTTGGTAGCAGGTGCACTACCTGTAAGCTACTTTTAAACACACTTCTTGAAACAGGACAGCTTTTAAAATGATAATAATGTCCTTTTGACAAGTTATGAAAACTAGGAACTGAAAATCTCCTACAATATTTCTCAGTGTTTCATTTTTGTGTAATAACATGTTAAACAAAAGGTTTCACTTTTCCAGAATGATCCAGAAGCAGGACTGTTCAACTCCAATTGAATCAAATGAACAGAATACATTTTTAAAAACATTTTTGTTCTGTTTTGTAAATAGGTGAACAACTGAGCATGTACAGCTATACAGGTATGCCAATTAACTTCCTTCTGTGGCTTCTCTCACACATACTACTATCCCTATGGTTGGGCCCTTTTAAGAGCCAGGCAGTGAGTTCCCAGGCAGGACAGAGCCTTTAATCTCACTGCACCAGAGCAGGACTGATTTCACACTCCCTTTTGAAAGACTTGTGGCACCGTAGAGACTAACAAATTTATTTGAGCATAAGCTTTCGTGAGCTACAGCTCACTTCATCGAATGCATCCGATGAAGTGAGCTGTAGCTCACGAAAGCTTATGCTCAAATAAATTTGTTAGTCGCTAAGGTGCCACAAGTACTCCTTTTCTTTTTGCGAATTCAGACCAACACAGCTGCTACTCTGAAACCTGTCATTTTGAAAGACTGCTTCCTTCTGCCAAACCGAATATCTCTGTTATCTATCTGGGCACAAGCACCAGCCCTTCTCCCTTCTCTTAATTATGCAATGGCAAGAATTTCAGGCCCTCCAGAGCATTGCGTAGAGGCTGCCATGTCAGTAGCACAAAGCACTATCCACAAGAGTTAAGAATGTTACCACCACTCCCTAATTAATTAAATGAAAGGCCCTGGGATTCAAACTCTGACCCTCCATTTGGCAGGTTGGTACAATAAGCTAGCACTATGCCATCCTTCAAAGTAGACTTTTACTATCCTTCTGAAATTCTTTAGAGTCTTAAGAATTAGATTGCCCAATTTCAAGTGCAGCTGGAAAAGTTTTCTGTGTTTACAAAGTTTGACTATTCAAAGACACATATGAAAAGCTATCACATTTAAACAAACATGAACTAGAAAAATAAAAATGCACTGAGCAACTTTTACAACAAAGGCTGTCAGGGGTAGACATTATATCATTTACTTGGCAATAAAGTCAGTTCCTTTTATTAAAAGGGTAATGGAAAAAGCCAGAACACACCAGGCTACCAAATCTAGGATTTATTTTTAAACCTATCCTTTTAAGTTTAAGCAAAACACAACAGTCCAGTTCAATTAGCTGACTTTTCTTAATCTGTTTCTCAGAAACATTTCCAGTTTGAGAATTTTATAGAGCAATTGCACCTAGTTTCCCCTGGAGAAAACACATTGACATGTAGGGGCTCTGGCTATACGGGCTGCAAGACACTATCAGTCAGGAACTAGGTTTCAGAGTAGCAGCCGTGTTAGTCTGTATTCGCAAAAAGAAAAGGAGTACTTGTGGCACCTTAGAGACTAACAAATTTATTAGAGCATAAGCTTTCGTGAGCTACAGCTCACTTCATCGGATGCATTTCCTTCAAGCGTTTCAGTGTTTTAAACTTAAGACTTCAAACTAGTTATGGGGTAAGAGACCTGATCTGGTTAATTGAGCCCCAGAACAGAAGCTCTACTTCCCCTCTGTCAGGAAGGGGTTACCACTGCTATCCATGTAATTATGTCTCCAGCATGACAAATCTATTTTCTCTTTTATACAGATAGAAACCTTACCTTTCGCTTTCCTCTACGCAAACTGCAGTGAAGGTAAAAAGGATTAAATATTAATATATATGAAAAAAGAAGCTATGCTATCTTCCACTGCCTAATTCCACTGACTTTTCGCTTCCTCTACACAAACTGTAGTGAAGGTAAAAGAGGATTAAATATTAATGTATAAGCAGCAGCTCTCCTACCACTGGCTAATTTCAACCCCCGCTCATTTTTTTTAAGAAACTGTAAATCATGTTTAACTCCTGAATCACTGCACAGACTGGTTTCTAACTCCTCAGCTAAAACAGCATAATACCTAATAAAACAAAGAGCTAACCTCCAGTACTCTGTGGGCCAAGTTATGTCAAGGGTACAATACACCTCATTACATTATAATGGATTGTCTTTAATGTCTCATCTAACGGGCATACTGCACCAGATTTAATCTCCTGGGTTTTTTTGTTTTGCTTTTTGGTTTTTTTAACCTTTATACATTTCCTCTACAACTGAGGTTTGTGGGAGAGCTAATATTGAGACTACTGCTGGAGCTATATTCTGAAGAAGCAGATAATGGCCCTAGCTAAGACTGCATAAGTCAAGAGTAAGTCAGATGAGCCCCAATGGAAGGGATGGAAAAGTTTGCCCCAAGTTTTGAGCAAGCAAAGCAATACTAAAATGGACCACTTAAAGTCACAGCTATTTCCACTATTTCTAAAGCAGCAGTAGACTATTATCTTCTCAGATGAACATTATTTCTATCTTCTACAGCTGATTAGTTGAGTTTAGTAATCCTACTACTCAGAGGACTCATCACTAACAGCAAGGTTTCTCCCCTAGCCCTGTCACCTGCTCCAGAGTCCCCTTCCCCTCCTATTCCATGACCTCATTCTTAACCCCTCCTTAGCCTCTCTACTCCCTCTGGTTCTTTCCTCTCAAAACAGAAGTCTGGTCTGGTCTTCCCAAAGGCCCCAGGTACCTGTAGCAAACTACATTTAAGTTCTGCAGCTGACTGCAAAGTTTGTGGCAATTCATTATTAAATATTCCCCTTTTTAAAACAGGAAGGAAATATATACATGAATAGACACAGCGAAGTAGTCCCTTTTATAAACCATGATCCTAAATTCAATTTAGTTTATGCCATCCCCGCATTTTCAATGTGCTGCAGATATTTCTACTGACAATGCATAATTCCATCATAGAAGTTGTCAAAGGAGAATGAATAAGAAATAGCTGGGGCTTTTAGCAACTATAGAGTTGAAAGAGGCCATCTGGGATTGTGATAAGCACATCATCTAGATCTTTGTGCAAAAATGATCAGCAATGAAATAGTGCTAACACTAAATTGTCATTAGGTTTCCGATGAAACGCTGCTCCACTTAGAGGAATCGAGCAGTTCGTAACTCTCAGATATCATTTCAAGCCACGTGCATGCTTAGACAGGCAACGCTCTAGTGACTTAACCTTGAAAACATGATCCAAGTATATCTTTGTAAATATGAGGAAAGAAACATTTCATTTAAATAAAAGTTAAGATTCAGGACTACAACACTATCGCAAGGTGCAGATTCCATAGCAAATCCTGCAATTTGGGAATTTACAGGGTCCTGGAGTGTTCTCATCCTCAAAAAGGCTATCCCATTGACTCCAACTACTGCCTTATCTCCCTTCAAATCCAAACTCATGGAACCCTCCGCCCCCCACTTCCCTGCATTCCTCCATCTACAACTTTTGCCTTAAATCCCTCTTCTTCAACTCCATCCTGGATCCCTTCCAGTCTTCTTTCCATCTTCTCCAAACTACACTATCATCAATACCTCCAATAACCTCAGAAAGAAAAAGGTTGAGAACCTCTGGTCTAACTAATACATTTCAAATACATAGAACCTTTCAAACAGTGATCTCACAGTGATTTATAAAAGTGAATACATATTCCCCTATTTACAGTTGGAGAAATTGAGGCACAAAGATGTGAACTGACTTTTCCAAGGATACAGAGAGAAGGAGTGACAAAGTCATGAACAGATCCCAGGTCTCCTTATTCCAAGTTATGTGCGCTAAACATCAGACACCCCATCTCCCTTGAGGCAGGATTTTTATCTGCTTATTTATGCAAATAGGCTTAAAAAGTAGTATTGGTTCAATTAAGTATTCTAGCTTTCCATTCAATTAAATATTCTGTCATTCCAGGCCCCTCTGGAAAAAACTCTTATTTAAATATTCTAAGGCCATTCATCTAAGATCTAGATAAGATCACCCACCCTAGATGAGGAAAGAATTCACCCTGAGGATGCCAGAAGTCAAAGAATCTCTTGAGACACACAATAATGACCAATCTGTAGAAAATTAAGAAGACAGATTGCACATCTGCATAGCAACACATTTTAAACTTCATGATCAGCTACTGCCTGCTATAACAATGGCCTCTTACAACTAGCTTGTGAAGTATCAGCAGAAATCAAAGGCAGATTGTTATGACACCTGCTCTGAGTTGGCTAGAAACAAAAGCAATTCGTACCATAGAAGACCATTTCAGTTATATTTAATGCTAATAAGTTTCAATCAACCCGCAGCAGCCTTATTTTTAGTTTTGAGTTTAACCTCTGTAACGTTTGGATTCAACAATGAAACTACAACAATAATTAGGACTGATCTGAACAGTTTTTTGTCCTGATATAACTGTTTCAGGTAGGGGTATGATTATTTTTAACCCATACACTTTTATCAGTACAAACCCTTGTGTGGGCAGTTATTGGTACAATGATACTAGATGAGCTGCACCACTTCAGCTGTGTCAGTATAGTTAAAGCTTGTCTATACACAAGCCCTCAGGGGTGGCCTGGTACTTGGATTCTGAGTTCGAAAGAAATAGACTCTTTCAACTGGATGCCACATTGCAAGAAGCAATTTAAGAGCACAGACAGAAGTTATTCTCCCTTATAGGCTCAAAAGAGATGAGAGTTGAGATCTGATTTCTGTGTGTTTGACGTTCTCCCAGGAAATTTCTACTGTGATGTAGCTTGCCAAAGTCAATACAATAACCCCTACCTGGGTTTGACCTCACCTAGCTCCACCACAGTAAAAACTTGTCTCTATTAGGATTTTACAGCAAGATAACTAAGGTGCCTTAGCTCTCTTTCTGTAAAAGAAACAAACACACCCCTTTTTTTGGCAGAGACGATATAGGCAAAAACCTTTTTCGCTGTTTCCTTACACTGTGCTCTGAAGCAGCTCCCTGTCCTACTATTAAAAGGGAGCCACCTCTGCCACAGAACGTAGACCCATTTTGGCAGGGGATGCATCGATGAAAACTGTAGAACTTGTTTATACTTCACATTACCTACCTTTCACGTATGCCTATTCTGCAGCACTGAAACCAATGGAAAGACAGCCACGAAATTAAACAGGCCTTAAATGCCCAATGCCGAAAAGTCCCCCTGTAACCTCAACTTCCACATAAGCCAAGTAGAGGAGCGGACACTCAGGGTATCACATCTTTCAGAAGGAATTAACGACAGTGGGAGGCAAGGGGCTGGTTTTGGGCTATGTAGTCGTCAGTGCTTTTGGGATTTTCATATCTGAACCACCGCTTCTCTCTCCAGGCGGCGATCAATGGAGCCCTCTCTTTTAAATCTAGGGGGGGAGCTAGTCAGACAGCGCTCGCCTCGAGAAATCAGCTCAGCCCACCTTGGCCGCCGCCCGTCTGGGCCTGTTGGCCGTCAGAAGGAAGGGAAAGATCCCACCCTTGTTAATGTTTTCCAAACAGGCAAGTGACAGCCCCTGCGCCCTGCCCGGGATCCAGGGCACCGGCGACGCAGGTGGCTTTTTCAGCCAGGGAGGAAACGGGGCAAGCGCTCGATGGGCAGGGAACTGAGACAACCCGAAACGGGGCCCCGGAGAAACAGCAGTCCCCGCCCCAAATCCCGAGGGTGCCTGTGGGGGGGGGGTCCCCTGGTCTGCCCGCTCCCCTACGGAGAGCCGGGGCTGAGTCCCCTCCCCCATCCTGTGTAGGCCGGGGGGAGGGGGGGTCATTCCCATGTACCCCACCCCCGACAGCAGGGGCTGGGATCCCTCTCCCCACCGCCTATGGGGGTCTCGCCCTGCCCCCGCCCGGGGCTGTGACGCGCTGTGGCCGGGGAGGGGCCCTGCCCCCGGGAAGATGGCGCCACAGCCCCCGGCATCCCGCGGCCGCGCCTCACCTCCGCTCCGAGCCGGCCGCGATGGAGGCGCTCGGCAAGTTCAGGCACCGGCTCGGGCCACGCGCGCAGCGAGCGCCGAATCATCGACCCGCCGGGGGAGGGGGGGCAGACGGCTCGTCAGAGAGCCCCGCCCCTCACAGCCCCCAGCATGGGGCAGCTTAGCCCCGCCCACAACCCCTGGGCGCGCGGCCCTTCCCCTCACAGATCCAGATGCGGGGGGGAGGGCACCCTTCATAGCCCCTCCCCTCACAGATCCAGATGCGGGCGGGAGGGCACCCTTCATAGCCCCTCCCCTCACAGATCCAGATGCGGGGGGGAGGGCACCCTTCATAGCCCCTCCCCTCACAGATCCAGATGCGGGGGGGAGGGCACCCTTCATAGCCCCTCCCCTCACAGATCCAGATGCGGGGGGGGAGGGCACCCTTCATAGCCCCTCCCCTCACAGATCCAGATGCGGGGGGGAGGGTACCCTTCATAGCCCCTCCCCTCACAGATCCAGATGCGGGGGGGAGGGCACCCTTCATAGCCCCTCCCCTCACAGATCCAGATGCGGGGGGGGGCGGGAGGGCACCCTTCATAGCCCCTCCCCTTCACGCCTCCTCCCCAGCCTCTCATCCCCTGATAATCGATGTCCTGCACCGTTCTGCTTTGGGGACAACCTCCATGAACATCCTCAGGTTGCTGGTATGAAGAATAGGTGGTTGGCTAGGATTAGTATTTATGACTGTGAATCTTCCTTTGATGGATCACGTATAGGCCTGTACCAAAGGCTAGCTCCTGCGCTGGAGAGGTGAGCCGAGAGTCTGCTTTGCTTGGCAAATCAGCCGGTCCTAACGAAATATCAATCCTGTCTAGCATGTGGGCATCAAGTACTCGCATTTTGGGTTATTTTCTCAAGTAAAATTGCATCGATGAACACACATCAGTATAGCAAGTGGAGGGGCTCTGTGCCCCTTACACTTTTGTCTCTTTCCATCACAAGCATAGGTTTCAGAGTAGCAGCCGTGTTAGTCTGTATTCGCAAAAAGAAAAGGAGTACTTGTGGCACCTTAGAGACTAACAAATTTATTAGAGCATAAGCTTTCGTGAGCTACAGCTCACTTCATCGGATGCTGTAGCTCACGAAAGCTTATGCTCTAATAAATTTGTTAGTCTCTAAGGTGCCACAAGTCCTCCTTTTCTTTCATCACAAGCATATTAGCCCTAATTTCTGCTCCTGCTGCTTGATGTATCTAGAAGACGGCAGACGCATGTGTAAATGGAGAGCATGTGGACTGGAGAACACTTTTCTTTGGAGGAAAGAGCATACCCTTTTTCAGGTGCACTTTTTAGCAGCTTTCAGAGTAGCAGCCGCATTAGTGAACATAAAGACTTTAACGGGACAAATATTAAGTGTTTATTTAGTTAACTTTATTTACTTGAAGGGGAGTTTTGCCTGAGTCAGTCTTGAATAACGACTGCAGGGTTTGTCTTCAGAAAAATTCCAGCATCTCACTTCACTGAGTTTTGTGGAAAGCAAAAGAATTAACTGTAGGACATACAGTAAGTCCCCAACATGGGCTGTGCTGCACCAGTGAGTCATGGCCTTTCAAAGCGCCAGTGACTTATACATAATTGCACTATGCCTTCTTCTCAGATTACCATTACAACTGTGAGGATCCTAATTTGAAATGCTGATCGGAGGTAGAAGCAGCAGCTGGGAGGGACCCTGGACTGAATTCCTGGCAGATTTAAAACTGTTTTCATAATTTTTTGCACATCAGTGAATATTTATGTATATTGTGCACATTGCTTAAAACTCTGTGCATGTTTAAAAATGTCACTATAGATTAGTGCACTGTGTCCTTTGCACATTTCTTTGGTCCCTGATATGATTTATTTAATAGTACATGAAAATGCATTCACTGGAATGAAAAGTTTGAATTATCTTTCAGAGTTAATTAGCCTTTTTAAAAAAGATGTATTTTGAATGTTTCTCATGGCTGCACAAGAAATACAAACTTGGATTTAAGTGTGTTGGGGATTAATGATCCTTTATGTATAGAGCCCTGCATGGATATAACATTTGTATCTGCATCCGATCCGCACGCCGCAAAAACAGTCCACAGACATGTGCGGATTTGCAGGGCTTTATTTATGCAGAATCCTTAGCCTTTTAATCAACTGTCTGCAGAGGTATTATACTATAATGGTGTATCCAGCAGCCCACAGTTCAATCTTTTCTAAAACAGAAAGAAGAAAAGAAAAGGAGTACTTGTGGCACCTTAGAGACTAACAAATTTATTAGAGCATAAGCTTTCGTGAGCTACAGCTCACTTCATCGGATGCATTTGGTGGAAAAAACAGACTAAATGCATCCGATGAAGTGAGCTGTAGCTCACGAAAGCTTATGCTCTAATAAATTTGTTAGTCTCTAAGGTGCCACAAGTACTCCTTTTCTTTTTGCGAATACAGACTAACACGGCTGCTACTCTGAAACCAGAAAGAAGAAAGAGACCTATAAGGATGAACACTTGCCCTCTTGCTTTGCCACCCTTCCCACCCCCCTCACATCATCAGGTATGTGGACCAAGGCATCCTCTCCTACTTCAAAGACTGAGGGAACTCTCTCCATATCCCTGCAGCATTTGAGAGCAGGCCCCTGCTGACCCCACTATTACCACTGAAGACTAGGCAGTGTCAGAGGCAACACTCTACCCTGCCCTGCTTCAGCAAGCCTTGGTCACTCCAAATCTGTAATGATCTCTGTGAAGATGAACCCCTGTGCCCATGCAGAGCCCAATTGACTGCAATGGGGCCAACACAGGGCTCCCTGCCGGATTGGGGCCTCAGGGATGACAAAGAACAGTTGGACTTTTCCTCCCCTCTTGTACCTATGCAAAGCTGTAGTAACCCTTGCAGCCCCAGTGTGAGGTTGTGGGAAGAGGGACAGATTCTGGACAGGAATAGCAAAGTGCAAGAGGTGGGGACCTTATTTACACAACACTTCTCTCCAGTTCTTGATTTGCATCCCCCAGTCGCTCAGAGGGGTTTTGATATTACAGAGTGAGCAATCCTCTCTTTAATTTACTGCAGGTCCAATATCAATGACCTGTAGCCCATGGAGGCTGTGGGTAGTGCAGCAGAAAGTATCAAGAGCCCATAGTATGAGAGAGAGAATCAAGAGGTCTACCAAGGTGGTCTGAAAATAATACAATTGGCACATGGCAGAACCAACACAACTACAGTATTTTTGCATCATTCAATAAGTTTAATATCCTAAAACATTGTCATGTTACTGATAAAAGGCATTGGCTAATTTCTCCTGGAGAGTGCTCCTGTCCATCTAATGCTAGCTTTCCTAGCAACAATTTTTTTGCAGTGAATACTCTCTCTGACCTTGTAAATGCAAGCAATAGTAGAAGATGACATGAAAAGTATCGTAATGAACCTGCTTGTATCATGTTCAGTGGAACTGGAGTCAAGAGGGCCAGTGTTCCCTGGAGGGACTGTTATGGACAGGACACCAGTGGAACAGGGAACCTGGGAAATTAGGCTGGCAGCAACTCAGCCACATGGACAGGGCAGTCCACAGGTGGGACACTCACCTGTCCAGGTTGTCCTGGGATCATCCTGTTTGAGGTAGCCATCCTGGGACCTCTGAATGGGTGCTCAGTGCACATGGCCAGCTGTCCAGTTTTAGGGGTTCAGGATCATCCCGGATGTCCCATTGGTTTGCATCTCCCAGGTGGCAAATCACATCACAGGGCTTAATAAAGTTACACTTCTACTTAACTTACATTCAGCTACCCTCTTTGTGAATGAAACACTGCTGGCTCCTTACTGGGTACTGCGCTAACCTTCCCATGCGACATCCAGTTAGCAGAAGGCTCCCTCATTGCTCTGGTCCGGGAAAGGGAAGTTAGTGGAATTTAGCACCAGAGGGAGCGGAAGCAGCAGTGACAAAGCCAGGCAGTTCAGGAGCTGGGACTGACGGGCTGAGAATAGGATGCAGGCTTTTGCTGTCAAGGGGGCCCATGATAGCTGCAGCTGGTGGATAACCTAATGGTCTACAAATAGAGATCTGTGTGGATGGGCCAGAATGAGGCTACATACGTGGGATAAAAGGACTGGATTCTGTCCAAAGGAGCTGCAGGCTGGTGCATGATTGACTCCAGAGCAAGGGGTGGCCTGGATTGAGCATCCCTAGCACTGGGCTGGTAGACCCCCACCTTCATCCCACTGGACTGGAGTGCTCTTAGGGGCTGGGCTGGGGCCTGTTATGGGTTGTATCATTTTTTGTTGGTAACCGAAAGCAGTGGTACCTGGGGAAGTTGCGGTATTTATTTCCAGCAGCCCTAGAAAAGCCTCCTTTGTTAAACATCAGCATCTGGGAGTGAGTATGGGCACCCACTGAGGGCCAGAGCCCGAAAGTCCTGGCGGTTGGAGTACCTACAATGGCATGTGCCTCTAGGATCGTCATGGAATCTCCAGGAATTAAAGATTAATATGTAATTAAAGATTATGTCCTGTGATGAAACCTTCAGGAATATGTCCCCAAAAAATGGACAACTCTAGTGCCTCAGCGCGTGTGCTGCACTCAGCATGTTAGCAAACATCTAAGGGGGTACCACAACTGACCTACATACAGTATTACCAGTGTAATAGTCACTAATTCATGGCTATGGAGACCATTGTACTAGCCAAATACCATATTACAAAAGTGATTTTAACATATATTTCATTTACACTATGGGACTCTGATGCTGCGTTTCTTTGCATGGGAGTTTTGCCAAAGTAACATGCCTAAGACTAGCCAGTTGTCAGCATGTACTGCGTCTAAGGTGGAGCTACTTCGCGTTCCTTTGTATAATTAACTCTTCATTTGCATTAAGTGTATTTATACTGAAACTGGGACCTAACTAACGACAGGGATGTGAAAATTCAGGCCAAGATTTTTAAAAGCAACTCGCAATGTTGGGCACAGCAAAGATGAGGCAGCCAAACTTAAATCACCTTAACAAGGGTCTGAACTTTAAAGGACAGCCGCTCAGCACTGTCTAAGAATCAGGCCCCTGCAAGGTATCTAAAGTTGGGCACCCAAATCACTAGTCACTTTTGAAAGTCTTGTCCCTAGGGCACAGTCAATGTGAATTACCTCAGTAATGAATGTACCGCGGGACCGTCCTGCCCAGCTCTTGAGCTCCTGGCCAGGGAGGCTAGCCCCCAGTACCTCCCCTGCTGTCCCCCCTCCCCTGCAGCCATGCCGGCACTGCAGCTGGCTCCAGCTGGGTGGCGGAGCTGCGAGCTCCTCCTGCTCTCAGCTGCATGATAAGGTGGCGTGGAGCGGGGGGGTTGGATAAGGGGCAGGAGGTCTCGGGGGGCAGTCGGGACAGGGGGCAGTTGGATAGGGGGTGGGGTCCCAGAGGGCCTGTCAGGGGGTGGGGGTGTGAATAGAGGTTTGGGGGGGCAGCCAGGGGACAGGGAGCAGTGGGGAAGGGTTGGATGGGTCAGGGGCTCTGAGGGGGGGCAGTCAGGGGGTGGGAAGTGGCGGATAGGGAGCGAGGGCCAGGCTGTGTGGGGAGGCACAGCCTTCCATAGCCGGCCCTCCATACAGTTTCGCATCCTGATGTGGCCCTCGGGCCAAAAAGTTTGCCCACCCCTGTCCTGTGTGAATTTACTATAACAGTACCAAACAACAAGTACTACTTGTTATAAGCATCAAAGAAAAATATTAGAGCAGTCAGGAAGGCGGGAGGGGTTGGATGGGGTGGTGGGGGACAGTCAGGGAACAGGGAGAAGGGTGGTTGGATGGGGCAGGGGTCCCGGGGAGGCAGTAAGGAAGGAAAGTGGGGGTTGGATGGGGTGGGGGGGGCAGTCAGGGGCAAGGGTTCCGGGGGCGGTCAGGGGACAGAGACAAGGGGTGGCTGGATGGGGCAGGGGTCCCGGGGGGGGCCGTCAGGGAACGGGGTGGGTTGGATGGGGCAGGAGTCCCGGGGGGGTCTGTCAGGGGGCGAGAAGCGGGGGGGACAGATAGGGGGTGGGGCCAGGCCACGCCCCTCTCCCTTAACCAGCCCTCCATACAATTTTCGAAACCTGATACATACCTCAGGCCAAAAAGTTTGCCCACCCCTGCTGTAGAGTGACATCTTGATTCGGACAAAAAGAAAAAGCAACCCCCATTGTGGGGGTTAACATGGGTGGAAGAGTCAGATAGTGACCTGATCCAAAGTCCATTGAAGCCAATAGGCTCCCATTGCGCTTTGGATCAGGCCCATAATCACAGAAGTGTAGGACTAGAAGGGACCTCAATAGTCATCTAGTCCTGTCCCCCTGCACTTAAGGCATGTAGCTCGGAAGCCCTAGGCTCATTTAGTTACAAGTGAAGATGGATATGATGGTCTTGTCTTGTCCTCATTTGTGCACATCAAAAACCCACCTGGACACAACTGGCAATCTGCTCAAGAGGTGCTGTAGAGCCGCCCTGCCAGTGTGTCGCACTTATTGAGGTGAATTAGCACTGCTGTGTGAGAACGGATGTACAGCACCCTCTTGCACGCTGCCTGACCCACACCAATATTCTTAGAGCCTTAATTTTCATTAGCTTCAATAAACTTGGTAAACATATGAGTCAAAATCCACAACCCTGGCTCAGTCCTGAATGGAACAGCTAACGGAAATCTGGCTAACAAACCAGGATATACTCCTACAAGAATGTCACCCTGCAGTTGACTTAGGGAAACTTCCTGCTTGTTTACATTGTTCAAACTATGATTAATGCTGAAAATAATGCAAAATAAATCTTTAGTTGTAGCCGCACAGGAACGAACGGAGCTACTTGTCCTTACTCAAAGCATGTATGCAATGGACAAAAGCCAAATAAGAGCTCTATTCTGATACAGCTTGATATTGAGAAACTGACATGATTACATCCTGCACAAAACCCATAATGTAGCCTGGACTCTGGCACTAAGATTGTGCCTCTTTCCCCCCCCCCGCAAAAAAACCAACCAAACAAGACCTTGTCCATGCAGTAGGGGTAGGATAATCATCTTTACCAAATTCCAAATATCAGACCTCTGTATCTATCAGTGAAGAGAATTATTATCTGTATTGTGACCGTTTAGGATGTCATTCTTATTCAACAAAGCACTTAAGCATAGGCTTACGTCCATCTCTATTCAGCAAAGCACACATGCTTAAAATTAAGCATGTGCTTTGCTGAATAGAGATAAATGTAAGCATACACTTTCCTGAATCAGGGCTTCTAATAGCACCTAGAGGCCCTAACTGGATTCCTAGCCCCATTGTGCTAGGGGCTGTACACAGAGATAGTCCATGCCCTCAAAAGATTACAGTCTAAATACACAAGACAGACAAATGATGGAGGGAAGAGATGATGTGAAGTGATTTGCCCCAGGTCACCCAGCAGAAGAGCTGGGAATAGAACCCCCGTCTCTTAAGTTCCAGTCTATCATGCTATCTATGCTGTCTCTCTAAGCAAATTAATCTGGTTACTGAAATGGAGCAGGTCGGAACATGCGTGCTAAGTGTGGGTGGGAGATGAGTGCTAGGAGTTGGGGTGCAGGAAGCAGGCTGTGCAGGTGAGGGGGTGGTGGGCAGAACTGGACCATACTTAACATTGGCTGTCACCTCATGGCAGTGGCCATCATCAACCCTTGTTTTCAGATGACTTTTGTGTGAATATGGACCTGAGCAAATTGCTGGATTTGTGTACAGATCAGATCCAAGCAGGGGATTGGTTCCAGCTCTAGTTTTTGAGCTCAGCAGTAGGGTTTGAAGTTACTTTTGTAAACAGGTGATTAATTCCACTTTGTGCTGAACTGGTTGTCTCTTGCAGGAGTGCTTCAGCCAATACTGAACAGGTTGGAATCTAGTCAGTTTTTTTTTTTTTTTTAAAAAAAGAGTGGGTTACAGGGCCTGGCTGTATGTAAGGGTCTGTCACACAACAAAGGAAACTGACAGCTAAGGAGAAACAGTGAAACTAACAATACAGAGTGCTGTCAAACTTGGAAAGAGAACTGAAAAACAGAAATATTTTTCTTTCATTGCTTTCAGTTGATGCCATCTTGAACACTACACTACATCATCCACACTGTCTCTCAAAATGAACGACATTATATGTTTAAGTGCTCTGCTACCCACCCTGAAGTCTGACACCAGGGTCCTTGGACTTGGGTTAAAACATCAGCATGTTAAAAATAGAGAAATAAGTGTGTTTATTTTTTAAAAAGCATTGAGACTGCAGTCAATGGGCCTAATCTTCCATCCATTGGTGCCACTGATTTCAGATGGAGCAGGTCGTATGGAATTTCTGCTCCAGATTCTATGGGAACTTGGGGAAAGGCTGCAGGACTTTTTAAAAACAAATTAACTCAAAAACATATTAAAATCACTACCTTATGCTTTATAAAGAACTATTTGTATCCTAAGGCCTTGATCTGGCAAAAACTTAATAACGAGTAGCTTTATGGATGTGATAGTTCCACTGAGTTAAAAATTACCTCTCGCATAAAATGAACATTAAAAAGAAAAGTTATTTCTACTGTGAATTAATAAGCAGCAGTTCAATTTCACTGCTTTTGTTCTTTGCTTGTACAGCATCAGCGAAAGGTCCATGATTGCAGCTCTTGATCTGTGCCTAATAAATAATATTCTTTTTGTTGTATCTCATTCCTACCCTTTATCTCTTTATTTGGACCCCTATCCGGCACACCACTTAAGCATTAGTGTACTCCCACTGAAGTTCAGTTTTTACAAATAGAAGTCAAGAACCTTTTTTCAAAAATTAAATCTTATTTTATGTTGAAAACAATAGGAATGCTACAAGACATCACAGACCTTAAATCCATGTTAGAGCTTTTTTCTGTGAAATTGTACTTATCTTCTCTGGTGCTCATGACCTTGGTGTTATCTTTTAAGCATGCTGCCAGTCACGCAGGAATCTAACATTGTGAGCAGTCTAGGTCCAGCTGCAGTATAAAGCATGAAGCAACAGTAATACATTTCTCAATATCAACAAAACAACAGAGGCTGGTGATGCTTCTAGCGGGAAATACTCTATGTTAAATAAAGTAGGCTCTGAGGACAGATATTACTGCACATATTTGCTTGAGGGGGGAAGAACTGAAACTGATCGTCTATTGATAGTTCTTCATTATTTTTTTCAGTTTAAATTGTCAAGTAATCATGAAAAAGAAATGATCTTACTGGTAATACAAGCTGATAATAAGAAATGCAGCATCATACTGCGTCTTGCTGCCCTATTTTATATTTCACATTTTTAACCCAGATCCAAGGACCCTGGTGAACTGTAGTTCAATTCTGAGAGGCAATGTGACCTAGTGCATGCAGCACTGGACTGGGACTCAGGAGACCTGTGTTCTATTTCTCACTCTGCCATTGGCCTGCCAGACGACCTTGGGTAAGTCACGTCCCCTCCCACCCTTTGTCAGTTGTGTCTACTTACACCGTATAAGTTCTTCAGGGCAGGGACTGTTTCTCACAGTCCTGGCTCCACTGAAGTCAATGGGACTTTGCCTTCAATAGGATCAGGACTTCTCTATTTGTTTGTGCTGCACCTGGCACAGTGGACTTGGGGCCTCTTGACACTCTCATATACAAATAGTAATAATAATAATTTAGCAGACATCAGAGAAGATCAGTCAATAGCAAATTTGACCAGTAAGAAACCAGTTTTAAAGGTAATTTCCCCCCGGCCCCCACTGAACATTTTAAAACCAGTGCTGGTTATTATATATTCACAGTTGATAGAGCAGGATTAGGAGTCTACTTGGCTATATTAATTTCTTAAAAGTTATGAGTATTCATTTTCTTTCCCCAGGTCAGTAACTATATTGCCAGTCCTACTCTGGTTATAAGATTTTCTCCAAACATACCGATTAACAAAACAGTGCAATACATGCGTGCCTCTCTTTAATTTGCGTGGAAGACACCCTGTTTTTTTAAAGGGCTATGCACAAAAACATGAAGATCTTCATTTTGCCCATATGTCTCTTTTGCTTCTGAGTCCCCGGATTTCCTTAGGCAACCTAAAATGGTTGCAAAGAGTAGTGCATGCTGCATATTTCTAATGGCTGGCTGGACACAATGGGAGGTACCCCCTGCATAGTGCAGAGAGCTCTAGGAGACATTGTGTCTCTCTCTGTGTGCAACATGGGACTCCCTGTGGGGCATGCTGGCTTCAGATTGCTCCTAACAAGGCCAGGAATTCACTGCCACAGTCTGGCCAGTAGGGTATAATCCAGCTGTGATTGAAATCAATGGGAGTCTCTCCATTGAAGTCCATGGAAGCTGGATTAGGTCCTTAATGGACTGTTAGGGTAAGGATGTGTTTTATCCCCTCTCTGAACAAAGTCATGATAATAAACCAATGTTTATTATTGGAGAACATCATTTATGAAGGAAACCAATTTCATATCACTTTCAAATCCCAAAGGTGTTGCTAGATCACACTGGTTTTATAAACTATGACAGCAGTGCTTAATTTGTAATGAAAGAGGTGCTGGGGTTCACACCATTAGGTGCCACGGTTAAACAATTTTTTTTTCATTCGTAACTGATGCAGTAAGCCCAGAGGTGCCGGGTCTCAGAACTGCCAAGCCTAGAGGTGCTGGCACAAATTAAGCCCTGAATGACAGATACCATGCTGAAGCCCTTTGCATCAAAGCCTGTATCAAGTTAAACAGGCCTTTCTGTTTGTTTGTTTTTTAAAGGAAGATTGGCTTTTGTTTAGATCTTAACTAGAATTATTGTAATGGCAGGTATTTAGCAGACGCCCCCACCTGACTTACTACTGTCCTATGATAAGCCCTGATCCTCCAGTGGGCTAGTATTACTATAGTGGAAATCCACAGCTGTACAGGCTCTGATGTGGGAGCCTGGACCATAGACACGAGTTGTTTATGTTAGAACACGTGTCATGTTTCAAGTGGTGGCATTTGTTTCTCATGGAGGGTTGGGAATCCCTGGGCCTCCTCCCTACAACAGGCCTAAAATGCTAAATATTATTGTTGTCCTGCTTGCAGATGAAAAGGGATGGATCTAGCTCTCCTGAGGACCTAAATATTGCTCTATGCACTAGCCAGAGGCTGATATATAACATCTAAATCAAACGAGCTGTCTTAGTTTAAATCCCCAACGCTATTGCCAGACACTATAGGAGCTGAAAATGCTCTTAATGCAATGGAGCAGAGGCTTGGCTTGAGTTTCATCCACAGTGGCTACACCAGGGAAGATCATATAAGCTACCACTCGCACTTCATGTTGTTTTCATTGGAATTATTGTTTAAAAAAAAAAAAAGTGTCACAGAAATAGTTTCACTGACATTAGAAGGCTTTTTCTGCAAACCCTAATTTGGGGTATAAATTAAGGCCTGCATCGTGGAAGTGGTTCTCTGTCTGCTTACATGGATCCAACTGCGGGATCAAGGTGTTTATTGAATACAAAGGCCATTGTTGCTGGAGCCGTGGCACCAAGGTTGACCTGAAGGGTTCCCTGTGCATTCATGCTAGAAAAAACATCTTCCTCTCCTGAACCTCTAAAACCTCTTTTAGATTGCACTCTCTTCAGACTGGACACCCGGGGTGAATTTGTAGCCATGATCTCCTCCGAGGCTAATCAATGCTAGTGTCACTCGAGGGAGCAGCTGTGAACAAACACCAGTGGAGAAGGAGCCTCCAGAATCTGCATTTTGCGACACAACTGAACATTGCTAACCCAGTGGATGCTAGAGCTGAGGTCAAATCTGGCCAGGCTGGCTGGGGAGGTGGGAGGGGGAAGGCAGCAAAGCATGTTTCTGCGGGAATCACCGGCGAATGGAGAGGGGTGATTCCAGGTTAAGTGACAAAACATTCAGATTCTGGGAGGACAGGTGGGGGTGTGAATGTCACTTCCCTGACCTCCCCACACAGATCCTGAATGCTCAGAGTCAGATCCTCAGCTGGTGTAAATTGGTGTAGCTTCACGGATGTATCAGGGAAGCTATGCCAATTTACACCAGCTGAGGATCTGGCCCACAGGCTCTACATGGGTGGAGGGAACGTCATCCTCAGTACGCTGAGCGTAGGCCCATCAGTGTTTGTTCAGTGGGACAGTACAGTTCACAACGTGGCACAGAGCAGTATCCGGGTGTTACAGCTAGCATCTCCAACTCAGGGAAGGCACAGCAACGCCTCCTGTAGTCTTGAACAGCCTAGACTCCTGCCCTCTGCTGACTGGCTATTGGCTCCAACTCTTTCTTTCCCCCAGTCTCTTCATCTCAGCCTGACTTCACTCCTGCCTCTCTTACCTTCTTCTCCTCTCCTCTGTCCCCTTCACCCTGCTTCCCTTCCCATTTAACTGATCTCCTCCTAACTAACCCTCCCCCCAAATAAATTGTGGAATTAATATAGCTTACACTATTTGTCTACCCCTTCCCCACCCTGGCTGTCTGGTTGAATTTGATTGTAAACTTTCCAGGCAGAGACCATCTACTATTGTACAGCGCCTAGGACAATGGGGTTCCATTCTGCCTCAGGCACTGTCATAACAAACATCATCACTATTTATTATTAAATTATTATTAACACCACGCTTGGAATCTGAGTCTCCTAAACTCCAAGTGCTATCAACAGAGCAGCATAACTGAAATATTTTCCACCCAAGGAGTACAGAGGTGGGGGAGTGGGGGTGGGGTGGGGAAATAACTTGATAAGAAATAAAACGTCAGCTTTAGGAAGTTGCCAGATGTCCCAACATCTGGCTATAGACGAAAATGGATGGAAATAGATGCTGTATAAAAAGACTACTACTTTGCATATGTACAGTGCCTTTCATCCAAGAATTTCAATGTGCTTTACAAACCAAACCTCACAGCAGCTAATCACTGTCACCATTTGACAAGTGAAGAAACCGAGGCCAAGTGACTTGTCCAAGGTGACACATGAAGTCTGATAGGAGCTGGGGGGAGCGGGGGGGGGGGAGAGGAAGGAGGGGCAAGAAAGAATCCTGGCCCTATGGAAGTCAATGGGAACACTCATTTAATTCAGCAGGGCTGGTGTTTCTTCCGGCTCTCAGGTCGGTGTTTTAAGCACAGGACTATCCTTCCTCCTCTAATATTTTCACAAGATTTATCTCCCTGAGTGACAGATCACACAATAGCAACACTCTGCATTTTTTGTGCTTGTGACTTTGTTGTGGTTGCTGCATGGAAATGGCTTGTAACAAAAACAGGCGACTTTCACAAGTCGCCCGCTTTCCACAGATTATAATAAAACTCATGGAAAAAAAACAACTCCCAGCACAAATCAGCACAAAGCACAAGGCAGAGCTTCCCCTTTCTGCAGCCTGGGGATTAATTTACTCCAGTGACCTGTGTCAGATTTTCTCAGTTAAAGAAGCAAGGACACCAGGGTCTTAAGGAAGCCACATAACTTAACAAGCACGTCAAATTAGACTGTATTTTTTTTTTTAAAAAAGCGACCTCACTACTTTAAGTATCAGAGGGGTAGCCATGTTAGTCTGTAGCCACAAGGAGTCCGGTGGCACCTTAAAGACTAACAGATTTATTTGGGCATAAGCCTTCGTGGGTAAAAACCCCACTTCTTCAGATGCACTCCTTTAGTATATAGGTACATACATTCCTGGCCATTGCTTCTTTGTTTGGAAATAGACCTGCCTCACATGGCCGAGAAGAGGAAAGTGAGGAAGACAAAGCCCGCTCCATTCATGGCTTGCCATTGTAGCAGCAAACAGAAGGAAAAACCCACAAACCCTTCATGCATGTTCCGCCTCCATTGGAGAAATGCAAATACCAGCCCTTGCTTCCCCGCGCCAGCTGAGAAAGGCAGGATGCTCCACCGCCCACACAAGCCAGAGAAGCCACGTTTAAAGCAGACGTTCAGTTAGCCTGCGTCCCTCCTCCCCCGGGACCCCCTTCGCCTGCGGGCTCTCACTTACGTGCGGCCCTCCGACGCCCAGCTGCCTGCGAGGCTCCAGGTTCGAGCCCATCCTGCCGCGTCCCGGCTCGACGAGCAGAGCCGCTGCTGGCTCCCCGCCGCCAGCTGCCAGCGTGGAGCTGGAGCGAGGCACCTGGAGTCCATCCCGGCCCAGAAGCCCCACCCCTCTGCCAGTCAGCCCGGGGCTCTGAGCCACTCACACATGCCAGCTGGACAGCGGCCGAGCCGCTTCTTCCCCCTGCCAGTCCTGGGGAGGGAGGAAACACACACACCCACACGTGCCGATTTTACTTTTCCACTGAAGTCATGGCCGTCTCCTCAGCTGCCTGGATCTGCCAAGGAGCAGCGAATGCCAGGCGGTCTTTTCCTGAGAGCTGGCTGGCTGAGCAAGCCTGGTTTGTAGATTTGCAGCCCGATCTGGGCCAGAGCTTTTCCTTGGCACGTTGAACCTTCAGCAGTGCTTCCAATCGTCTAAAAACCTAGAGAAAACAATGCTCTGCTGGGCATCAGGACACCATAATACCACCTAGTTCTTATAGAGCACTTTTTATCCATTGATCTCAAAGCACTTTACAAAGGAGAGGTCACTGTCCCCATTTTACAGACGGGTAACTGAGGCCCAGGGAGGAGAAGTGACTCCCTCAATGTAAGAATGGCCCTACTGGGTCAGACCAAGCTCCATCTTGCCCAGTCTCCTGTCTTCCAACAGTGGCCAGTGCCAGGTGCCCCAGAGGGAATGAACAGAACAGGGAATCAGCAAGCGATCTAAGGTCACACAGTAGCTTAGTAACAGAACCCAGGTTTCCCGAGTCCCAGTCCAGTGCACTATCCACTCGGCAACAGCGTCTCTCCCTTTGAGGCAAGGCTGTCTCAGTTGAGGACAATGAAATCTGAAATGCCCCATTTTCAAAAATGGAGGATGTGTGCATGCGGGTCTGCAGACAACACTCCACGTGTAGGTACATGACTACACTTGTGCCTTCAGAGCCAGGAATGGTACGCCAACCAGGCAAATGCAGTAAAGGGGCACCTAGATGTTTAACTGGCCATTTGAATGCACAGCTACCCTGTGTGCACACAGCTATAGGGTGACCATATTTCCCAAAGGGAAAATGGGATACCGGACCTGGCTGGCCCAAACCTGCCGTGTGGTTGGCCTGAGGCCCCCCCCCATTCCAGGCGTGGCTGGAACTCTGCCTGCCCCCCACAAGAGGCTGTCACTGGAACCCTGCCTCCCCCACGCCAGAACCCGGCCTCCCTCCTTCAAGGAGTTGGTGTCTCTGCTCTCCCGCACCTCATACCACTTTTTTTTTTTTTACACCATAGTGGGCGTTTGTCCCGTTTGCTCTTGCCAATGGATCAAGTCAGCAAGAGCAAATGGGACAAAGGCCCACTTTTGCCAAAAAAGTCGGGACAGCTGGGACAGAGCTTAAAAAAGGGACTGCCCAGGCCAAAACAGGACGTAGAGTCACCCAAAGCTACAAACATTGTGCAAACATTTTCAACAAATGCAGAGACCAGGTCATTGGTTGTGGTGCGACAGGAAAAGCTGAAGGAGTTGTGAAGGGAAATCCAGGATGTTTTTGACGACGTGCACCTGGGGGAAATGTTTATGAGACATGCCCAACATTGTTAGCAGTTCAGCTCCACCACTGTTCTCAATAACTGCTGATTAGAGATGCTCTAGACAGGGCACTATGTTCAGAATGATAGAGACACCCAGGTTCCCAACTCCCGTAGTAGGAGACAGGACTGTGAGATCATAACACAGGGCGCTAGTCTTGCTTCCTCTTTCCTTCATTAAAAGGAATTCAAAATGCCATTGATCAGGATGCTAAATGGTATTTTTAGTATCATTGTCTGAGCTGTTTCCTCTTCCTAAGAGCTTCTAAGTTGGACAGTGCTGAGATGCTGTATGTGTTCAAACACTTCTTAAATGGGTGGATTGACAGTCATTTTGATAAGTCTGGGCTCAGACCCATTCCCAACCCCATGCCTTGCTATGGTCCCATTCGTGTTACTCAGAGCTTTGTGCAAAGGACCAAGATTTGGATCTGTGCGCTGACAGGAGATAGACAACAATAGTTATTGTTGTGGACTAGAGAGAGCTTTGAACTGGAATTGGATTGGCTGTTCTATGGTCTTTTGAGCCAGTCCAAGTCTAACGGAACAGTTTGCTGGGGCTTTATTACTTCTGTCTCTGGGTTATTTTTATGACTATTAATCACATGGACTTTTTGTTCTGTGTTTGTACAGCACATAGTATAGGTCCATGATTACAGCTCCTAGATGCTACAATATACGTCTTCTTCTTTCTTGCCACTTCCCCAGTCGAGGTCAGGGACTTTTATAGCCTTCTTCCAAAACTCATGCTCATATGCCAGGCTGTCGTGCACATTGGATATCCAGTCCATGTACCAAGTCTTTAGTGTCCCTCTGCTCATCTTCTGTTGAGTCATTGCAAGAACCATCCTACTGATAGAACTCTCCGGTCTCCACTGGATATGCTCATACCAACACAGCCTAGCCTCACTCAACTTGTCTTCAACTAGTGCAACCCAGGTTAGGCCCCTTACAACCTGGTAACATTTCCGGCCACAGAACGTTCAACCGTTTGACAATCTCAACATCTTCATTGCCATAGTGCAGAGCATACCGATTTCCTTTCTTGTGGCAAAGAAGAAATAACTTGTACTTATGTGAACTACACATGTCCTTCCAGCTGTTACCTTGGCAAGCCCTTTTGGCGCAGGCTAATGAATAGGAAATCACCTTCCCTCACTATGCACCTGAGTGAGAGTTGGGATCTTGCTGATTATTTTTTAATCTTCTTCCTTTGAGGTATCAGTGTACCAGGCCAGGCAGGATCCCAGATTTACTGGTCGAGTGATCTGTTCCAATGTCTCAAACCCTGTTCCCCACCTCTCGGAAGGATCTAGATTCATAAGAAGTGCTAGAAAGAAACTTTAACTTTGTTCACTTGTTTTTAATGGTCTTAATAAAACACAGACACAATCATTCATACTATATGAACAAATACGTATCATGAAAAGGTCAGTAGTGCAATGAATACTATATACAGTGCACCATTTAAATACTAAAGCCCACACAAAAAAGGGGCTTAAGTGCACATGAATGGGCTCTCTGCCCAGTGAATTTCACCCCATATGAAGAGTACCTACTAATACACACCTAATTATGTAAATTAAGAAGGCAGACCATAATATACTGTGTACATTAAAAAAGGTACTTTGCTCAGCATTCTTAAATATGTTCCTCAAAAAACAACCACCAACCAACAGGCAATGGGGATCTCTTGCCAACAGTGTGTGAAATCCTGGCCCTATTGAAGTCAATGGCAAAACTCCCCTTTATTTCAATTGGGGCCCAAGACTTCTTTCACCTATGAGCAAAAGCTAGTTTGGCCCCGAGTAGAACAGCCTTTGTAAAACTGCACCTAGCAGCCAGGATCTCCCGCATAAAGAGAGAAAGTTTTTGATTTGTAGGAGGATGATTTGGAGGCAGGGGCTCTGAACAGTTGTATGGTGGGGGTACTGAGAGCCATTGAATCAAACTGTAAACCCTGGATATAATGGAAACCACTTCATGCCAGGGGGTGCGGCAGCACCCCCAGTACCCCTAGTTCCAGCACCTATGTTTGGGGGAGGTTTAGTGGTTCTCAGTTTATTCTATACCACAAACCTCTTTTCTATAACAGGACCCTTTCCTATCTGGACGTAGCCAGGATTGCCCTCCCATTTAGCAATATGGGAAGGGCAGGGGGTTCATGACCCCTGTCAGCTGTCTGTAACTCTCCTAGGGGTCACCACCTCCAAGTCCAGGACCCCTGTTTTTTTCCTCCCATCACATATACATAGGCACACGTGTGTATTTTAACATTTATGTAATTTAAAAAAAATTTTTTTGTGTGTAATAGACTTAGAGCTGCATTTGGACCCAGACTCATAATAAACAGTCTATTAAAAAGTGTGGATTTTTGGTAAAAAATTTCCTTTACAGTTCGACCATGAGGATGATTTAATCATTCTAGTAACTGCAGGACTTCTGAAGCTAAGGTTTTCCAGCAGAGCATTACAGGAACAAACAAACCCATTCTCTCTAATTTACCAACATACTTTCCCACTCTGGCTCAGAGTTAAGACTCTTATTCTCCAAAGGCCACTGAAAGTTCATCTGACATAATGGGAACTGCAGTTCCAGCCATTCCAATGATTTGTCTCCTACAGGAGTTTTACGTCAGTCTCAAGTTACTACCTCAATGTAAATTCTTTCATCTGTCTCGAATGCTTGTTTCGTGTACTCTGCCCTGTAAGTCTGCCAGGGACCCAGCCCTTGATCCTTGAAGTAGTGCCATATTAGCCTGAGCTCACCTGGAGAAGGCCTCCTCCAGTTCTTTGAGTCAGAGGAACGACTGTGCAAAGATCCAAGAAAGGCAGAACTCACAGGAAGGAAAGTCAAAGGGCACAGATCATGGTTTGAGTCTCTTTCTCAATGTGCTCAGGTTTACATCGAACAAAACCAGTCAAACAGCGATTCGAACAGGCATAAAAAAATGCTTTTGCAAAACGTACCAGGCACAGCCATGTGTTTCTATGTCCCAGCCTCATCTTGGTATATGCAGATTGGGTAATTGAACACTTTAATACCTGTTTACACATGCAGTGCCCCCTGTTGTGCACACAAAGATAAGTACATACAAATGTTGGAGGCACAATTCAATGATTCAAAGCAAATCCGTGTGTCTGCAGGTGATGCCTACCTGTCCCAGCATCTGTTCTGTGTCTTTTCTTGTTTTCAGTGCGACAGCTGGGCTGTTGCTTTTCAGTGTTCCTTTCCTTAGCTTCATATCAGTTTTCAGAGTAGCAGCCGTGTTAGTCTGTCTTCGCAAAAAGAAAAGGAGTACTTGTGGCACCTTAGAGACTAACAAATTTATTAGAGCATAAGCTTTCGTGAGCTACAGCTCACTTCATCGGATGCATTTGGTGGAAAATACAGAGGGGAGATTGATATACATACACAGAGAACATGAAACAATGGGTTTATCATACACACTGTAAGGAGAGTGATCACTTAAGATAAGCCATCACTTCATATCAGTGTTGCTCTTTAAGGGACACACGTGGTGTCTATTTACTGCCCATGAATGGTGTTAGATGGGTGGGCCTGGAGAATGTAGCCTTCTATTTAGCCAGCAAATGGTGCAGCGTGAGCACTCAGGGCCAGCTTCCCCACACCAGCACACCTCTTTGCTTTGCGGCAAGAAGCACCAGAACCTGCTTTTCCATTGACTCACTATGCATATACGTCAGAGGTGAGGGGTTGATAGCACATTTCTTGTAACACCAGTTTGTCCTGTCTGCGATTAACCTTGCTCTTTCTTCCTGTCTTTTCCTCTCACACTTTGGCCTGTGAGAGCCCATTTCTCTTGGTCCGTGACACTGCATTTTAAAAATGACGTAGGCATTTTTAACAAAAGTTCAGTAAGTTCTAAGCTAAGAGTCACTGCCACTGTAGGACAATTTGTTTAAATTATTTTGACATTTGCCTTTTTCTGATCCATGAGCTGAAGTGCAGTTACATTTGGTCCTTTATGCTTGGAATATATTTTAATAGAGAGAAAAAAACCCCATAGAGTCTATTGAAGAGAACAATTTAGACATTTGTAATAATGACTTTAGTCCATGAGGACATTAAAAGCCAACATTTGCAATCAGTTCCCATACGAGGTGATATGTGGAACACCATACATTTTCCCCTGTGTGTAAAATAGGAGATTCCAAGACCTCTGTGGGGAAAGCTGTTTGTAAATGTTCACCTTTTAATAGTGGCCACTGTATTAATACATCTGAAAAACATCCAAGCACTGGATTCAATCAGATTCTGTTGCTCTGACACTAAGCTGTGGTTGACTCCTGTCGCACATTTGGATTATGACCAGCTCCTTCTTTTCAGCTTGGAAAAGAGGAGACTAGGGGGGCGGGGATATGATAGAGGTATATAAAATCATGAGTGGTGTGGAGGAAGTGAATAAGGAAAAGTTATTTACTTGTTCCCATAATATAGGAACTAGGGGCCACCAAATTAAATTAATGGGTAGCAGGTTTAAAATAAATAAAAGGAAGTTCTTCTTCACTCAGCACACAGTCAACCTGTGGAACTCCTTGCCTGAGGAGGTTGTGAAGGCTAGGACTATAACAGGGTTTAAAAGAGAACTGGATAAATTCATGGAGGTTAAGTCCATTAATGGCTATTAGCCAGGATGGGTAAGGAATGGTGTCCCTAACCTCTGTTTGTCAGAGGGTTCACTCCCTCTAGGGCACCTGGCATTGGCCACTGTCAGTAGTCAGAATACTGGGCTGGATGGACCTTTGGTCTGACTCAGTATGGTCATTCTTATGTTCTCTTCTCTTTTATACAACTGCGGTAATTTGAATCAGGAGGCCTTTCCATTTACTTCAAGCCATTTGTTAGACTAGCCTGGGTATAACCCCACAGAGATGTTCTACAGCAGGGGTGGGGAACTTTTTTTCTATCGGGGCCATTGACCCACAGAAAAAAATCAGTCTCAGGCTACACACAGCCCCACGCAGGGCGGGGTGGGGGGGGAGAAGAGGGCATGGAGGCGTGGGGCTTCTCCTTGGCTCTGGGATGGGGCCAGAAATGAGGGGTTCAGGGTATGGGAGGGGGCTCCAGGCTGGGGCAGGGGGTTGGGATGTGGGAGGGGGTGAGGGCTCCGGCTGGGGGTGTGGGTTCTGGGCTGGGGTTGGGGATGAGGAGTTTGGAGTGCAGGAGGGGGCTCCGGGCTGGGGCCAAAGGGTTTGGGGTGCGGGAGGAGGTTCGGGGTGCGGGCTCCTGGAGGGAGTTTGGGCATGGGAGGGGGCTCAGGGCTGGGGCAGAGGTTTGGGGTGGGGGTGAGGGTGCGGGGTCTGGGAGAGAGTTAGGGTGCAGAAGGGGGTCCGACCTGGGGCAGGGCGTTCAGGGTGCTGGCTCCGGACTGGCGGTGCTTACCTCGGGCGGCTCCCAGTCAGCGGCACAGTGGGGCTAAGGCAGGCTCCCTGCCTGCCCTGGCTCCGTGCAGCTCCCAGAAGCGGCAGGCATGTCTGGCCCCTAGACGGAGGGGCCAGGGGGCTCTGTGCAGTGTGCACTGCCCGCACCCACAGGTAGTGCCCCTGCATCTCCCATTGGCTGCAGTTCCCAGCCAATGGGAGCTGTGGAGCTGGCACTGGGGGCAGGGACAGCGTGCAGCGCTTCCCCGATCACTCCTGCTCCTAGAGGCCACAGAGACATGCCCCGGTTGCTTCCAGGAGCTGCGCAGAGCTGACTGGACTTTTAATGGCCTGGCAACCCTAGTTTCCCCCTGCAGTGGGGCGAGCCAGCACTCACGGCTCCAGCCCGGCAGCGGGCTTGGGGGGAGGGGAAGCCAAGACTTGGGGCTTTTGGCCTGCAGCGCAGAGACTTGCTGCGGGTCAGATGAAATGAAGCAGCAGGCCAGATCTGGCCTGTGGACCGTAGGTTCTCCACCCCTGTTCTACAGTTACATAAGGAGCTCTTTTAAAATGACCACTCGGGAGTTATGGATCTAGCCTGTGTCCACACTGCAGCGTGCCCAGACAAGTTCTCCCACAATTCACTGAGAAAGAATTAGAGTGGTGCAGCTTAGTGGAACACAAAGAACTGGGGGCTGTACACCTCTGAAGTCTTTGCGCCGCATCTGAGTGAATGTAGCCCCAGTGTGAACACAGCAGCTTGAGTATTATTTAAAGTGTGACCACTCTCACTTGAGCTAGGCTAACTCAAGAGGAGTAACTTGAGTGAAGATAACTCAAGTTAGCGCTGCAGTGAAGGCCGACCCAAGTCATTCTAATTTTGCCCTGTACTCATTTGAGTAATCCCCCCCTACTTCGATTCATAGATACTCAGGCCAGAAGGGACAATTTTGATCTAGTCTGACCTCCTATATAACACCGGCCAGAGAACTGCCCCAAAACAATTCCTAGGACAGATCTATTAGATAAAATATCCAATCTTGGTTTTAAAATTGTTGTGGAGGATTCTCCATCACTGACCCTTGGAAAGTTCTGCCAATGGTTATTTACTATCACTGTTACAAATTTACACCTTATTTCCAGTCTGAATTTGTCTGAGTTAAACTTCCAGCCATTGTACCTTGTTACACCTTTCTCTGCTAGATTGAAGAGCCCATTATTAAATATTTGTTCCCTATGTAGGTGCATACAGACTAATTAAGTCACCCCTTAACCTTCGTTTTGGTAAACTAAATAGATCGAGCTCCTTAAGTCTCTCAATAAGGCAGGTTTTCTAATCCTTTAATCATTCTCTTCTTTGAACCCTCTTCAACTTATCAACATCCTTCTTGAATTGTGGGCACCAAAACCGGTCAGCAGCGGTTTCACAGGGCCAAATCCAGAGGTAAAATAACCTCTCCATTCCTACTCAAGATTCCCCTGTTTGTGCACCCCAGGATTGGTCACAGCCTCACACTGGGAGCTCCTGTTCCACAGATTATCTACCCCCCCAAATCTTTTTCTGAGTCACTATTTCCCAGGGTAGAGTCCTGTAAGTACAGCCCACATTCTGTGGTCCTACTTTGAAAGCTGCTGTATTTTAGAAGTGTTCTCTCTGGTGCCTACGGCCAGACCTTAGTCACTCAGTGTAAAGGCACTGAAAGGTCTGTGGGGCTCAGTTGTGCCCTGGCTTACACCCGGTTACAACCCCATTTTTGCCTTGTGTTGGCCTCAAACAGCTGAAGAAATGCTAGGATTTTTAGGTCTCAGAATAAATACTTAAAAACCTCTAACAGCTGACAGGACCGATTAGCCTGGCTAACAAACATCTGTGTCAAAATGAGAAATCACCCTCAGGTTACATCATGAATCAGATTATTTGGGTCATGGACTAGGACTTGGGAGACCTGGAGTCTGTTCCCAGCTTTACCACTGGCCTGCTGGGTGATCTTGGCCAAGTCACTGCCCCGTGCCTCAGTTTCCCCATTTGTAAAATGGGGAGAATGACACTGGTCTCCTTTGTAAAGCGCTTTTAGATCTACTGAGAATAGCCAGGCATTCTATAGGCACTGATCCAAAGCCCACAGAAGTTGAATCCTACCACTGACTCACATGGGCTTTGGATCAGGCCCTTTTAATGTGTATACACAATTATTTTTGCCAGAGCGATGTATGCTGCTAGTTTACCACACAAGTTGCGTGGTGCCAGAAAGAGGAGTCACTAAACTTGTGTGACTAATTTGAAAAGCTTTAGGCCCTATCTGAACCTGTAGGATACCTAGAGGTACCTGAGTAAACCGCATTCACGAGGGGTTCCCAGGGCTTACACAGCCTGAGCTGGACTTCATCGCATACACCAAAGCAGCAAGGAAGTGAAAAATGCTGCATTTGTACAGATATATATTATAGTAAGGAAGCAGCATGGATGAGAGGATTGCTCAGGAGTTATCTTCACAGGATTCAATAGAGTTCGGTGCTTTATTAAAAAAAAACATCATTTGTTTATTGAAAAATAGTACTTTTGAACACAGCATAACTCCAATAGACAGTATCTTACAGCTATGCTGTTTCTTTGATGCTAGATAAAGGCAAACAGGAATGAGAAATATGTGGATAGAGATAAGTGCTTAGCCCAAAGAAAGTAATGCCAGTGGTAAATTGCTCTCCGAGAGCATGTGACTGCATGCAGCAATCATGAGGTCTGACTAACCCAGTACTGTAAGGCAAGTCAGACGATCAGACACACTTGCAAGTGATCGTTTAAAGAGCCTGCAGAATAGTAAGAGCTCTTATAACTTTCAGCTGCAACCAAGATGGCACAAGGTAACTTTAATGGGGCCTCAGCTAATTCCAGAATCAGGTCTGGTGCAGGGAAGGAAGGTAATATACAGCAACTTCGGCACCCTATCCCTACATCACCTGTGCTGGATGCTGTTCTGACACAGCAGAGGATCCAGCCAAGGTCTTATTGCTCACTCCAGCCACCTCAGATTCGTGATCTTTTCAGTTCTTTAGATGAGACTGCAGAAGGCAGGATGAAACAGCACAAATTCCTATTGCTCTCAAGGTATCAGCTCCTTTCACTTTAGCTGGGGCCAAAAGACAATGCCGGGAGTCCTTACCTGACACTGGCAGGACATAGTCTGTCTTTGAAGGTCCCTTGTGATATCTGGCTTTGATAACCTCCAGCAGGAGAAGATTCTATCCTACCGCTTTGATGCCCACATACCAATCCTGCTCTCGCCTCTGTTTTGAGGAAGTCCATGACTATTTCCACTTCTGAAAATACCTGGCAAGTGGGGGAAAAATTTACATGCCCACGAAAAACTAAAAACTTTGTGCAAGAGTCTTGATATGCAGCATAGCAGCTATACTACTACTACAGCCTGTCACAATGCACATACACTTGCCATATCACAATAACGCCTTGAACTTCAATAGGCTCTGTTATTGGAAGGACTCTGAGCCTTCTACAAGGAGTAATTAAACCTCATACACTCCTCAGAGCTAGGTAATCAGTATTATGCATTTTATAGGGTAAATGAAGGCACTGAGGGGATGGTCAGTTACTTCAAAGCCAGCTACCTATGCTTTGACTCTGAACTATATTTAGGCATCTGAATAGAAGGGGTGTGATTTTCAAGAGGTCTGATAACTTCAGTGGGATTTGTGGGTTCTCTCAACACTTCTGAAAATCAGACCATTTCTATGTAGGTTGCCAAATTACTGATCTAGGAGCCTAACTTTAGGTGCCCAGGTTTGCAAATATCAGCCTTATAGGGATTGCTTATGGTCAGAAGGCAAGTCAGCAACAGATCTAGGATTAGGGCCCTGAAGGGAATAGAGCACATGCGATCTAGGTGGAGTTCCCCTTCCACCTGGGGGGGCACATGCTTGCCCAGAACAGAGCCCTTTATAGCTTTCTGGAAGAGCCACTATTGTTGTAGGATCAGGATTTTTCAGGGGCCATGTGGCAGGCTGCTCAGAGGTGCCAGGTCCCCCCTATTCTTCCAGAAAAAGTGACCGTTTTCTTCTGTTTGCTCTCTTTTCTGAGCCCATGGGCTCTGCAGAGCCAGACCCAGCTTTTCAATCAGACTAAGAGTCACTAATGGCATGGCAATGAAGTAAGATGTGTGTGTTTCACGAGGAGGAAGTGTCTTTGCTGAGGGAGACACAGCTTGTGATGTCTTTTTCTAGGCCCCATCTCCACGGGAGATGATGGACTGGTGTAACTCTATGGGAGTGAGCTTCCCGGGTATGAAGGCTGCCTTACACAGGTGTAACATGTCTGCATTAGGGGTTTGCTTTGGTTGATGTGTGTGATGCTGGCTCTGGTCAAGGCTGTAGGCATTAGCTAAGAACTGACAAACTCATAGCTGGAGAGCAGGCTAGTTCACTTATTTCTTAGTGTTGCTCAAAATAGGTATTACTCTTATAAGAATGTATTTAGTGTTTAGATTCTATAGTATGTTTGTAAATTGCTATAGGCACTAATCTTATTTGTCATGTCTGCATTCCAGGCTATAAGGCGATATGTAAGGGCCAGGGTTGTGGAGCATTTGAAGTGATGTCGCTACAGTTTTAGTACAGACACCCCAGCATGCAGTTGTTTTTATGAATAGTTAAGGTTCCCATAGCGACCCTAATTCTACCCACCCTCTTGTGCAAACGGTTACAACACAGAACATGATTGCATGACATTGAGCAAACAACCAGTGCATGCTATTTGGCCAATACCAGAAATGGAAAGAAGTGAAAATATTGCTTCTGACCCTTATATGCAACTGTGGTGGCATGTAGGGACCACATGGGGGCTTGCAAGCCCGGGGGGAAGATTTCCCTTCAGTAAAGAAACAGCATAGGGCCAGCATAAGCAGGGGTTGAGCTGAGAGCAGGCTGCCGGTGAGAACAGGCTGGTATGTCACCCTGAGTGCTACGGGGGGGGGGGGGGGGTCTGGGTTCTGGTTTAGGCCACAGGCAGCCCTGGAGCAACCCAGCATCTTGTCAGGAGCATGCATGACAGGGAGCCACCATTCCCACATCCTCTGACTTGGGCTGCACCTCTCAGGGGACACAGCACAGCCTCCAGCCTGAACCCTTCCGCCAGAACTGTGGCTGCAGCATTTTGGATTGTGGCACTGTGTGGTGGGGTAGTGACAGTCTGTCTTGACTTGCGCAAGCCAGGGGGCTGAGCTCATGTCAGGGTGGGATCTTTCATAACGTGCAATGAAAATATCAGCTAACTGCTTAGGCCATTGGTATATACTGCAGTTTTTAACAAAACACTGCTAGCCTCCTCCTGCCCCCAGTCAAGCAAAAGAGACACAGAGCAAACGCAAAGGACCCAACTTAACGCGCACAAATAACTCTGCCTTAGTACTCGGGCCTGTGTCAGGGGCTTCACTCACTGCTGTGGCATCTCCTGGTGGCTCATCTGGGGATTAGCTTGCTGCTGATTGGCTGCCTCCTCCTGTGGTTTCTCTGCCCCTTGCCCCAATCTTTCACTTGGTGGCCTCTCTCACACTCCATGAGCTGTGCAGTGCTTCTTCTTTGTGGCTTGGCCCCCCAGCCTCCCTCCCATCAGGGTATCAAACACCCTGCCTCAGGCAGCCTGCAAAGTCCACTGCCCTGTGCGTGCCACTCGCCCAGTGGCTGGAAGGGGAACCCAGGCCTGTCTGCTACATCAGGTTCCAGCCTAGGGACCCTACAATCAGCAGCCAAGGTCCATGGGGTCTCACCCTTGCTGCTGTTTTGCCTAGGCTTGTTCCTATCCCCGTCTCTCAATCCAGGGTTAGCCAACAATCTCCCCCTGCAGCAGCCCCTCGCTGGGTGCCTCTCCCTAGCTTTATACAAGCCCATCTGGGCTTCACATTCAATTAGGGCTGGATAGCCACCTCACCCAGGTGTCACCTATTCTGGTGACATTTTAACCCCTGGGTGGTGTGGGGTGAACATCCCTTTACACCCGGATTCAACAAGGCACGTAAGCACATGGTTAACTTTAAGCAGGTACTTAAGTCCAGTTCGCAAAAAGAAAAGGAATGCATCTGATGAAGTGAGCTGTAGCTCATGAAAGCTTATGCTCAAATAAATTTGTTAGTCTCTAAGGTGCCACAAGTACTCCTTTTCTTTTTGCGAATACAGACTAACACAGCTGCTACTCTGAAACCTGGAATTAAGTCCAGTTGAAATCAATGGGGTTAAAGCATGTGCCTTAATGCTTATGAGCCTAACCTGGGCTATTTCTCAGCCCTGTTCATTCCCCTGTATATTTTTTTATTTTCACAGCAGCATGAGAAAAGGGGGGAGGTAATCCCGGACCTGCAACCTAACTTCCACACTTTCTTCTTCTCAGGGCTTGCCTAACACCATAAACATTATCTAATCAGAACCTTTTCATGATTGTCAGAAAGAAAACACAGACACATTACAAAGCGGAAGGTGAATCATTCATCTCCTGTAGTCACAAAGCTTTATCTTTTTATAGAAGAGGAATATAGTTCTGTAAAATTGCTAACCTCAGATTATGGCAGTGTCAGGTATAAAATATATAATTCTATCTATTTTATAGTTCCAAATTATTTAACTATACAGGGCCCAACCGTGCTGTATTTCAACAGGCTAAACTCCCATTGAAGACATCGGGCCGGAGAGGGGTTCAACCTTCGCGGATTTTTGTGTTTTAGCATTTGTAAGATTCGTCACTCTGTTTCAACAGAAGCGGATAATAGAGAAACACATCTTCCATTTGTTTTTTCCGTCTCCTGATTTCCAGATCCCAAACCTGTGTTAGCTCCACAGGCATTAACAGAGGAAGGTTTCAGAGTAGCAGCCGTGTTAGTCTGTATTTGCAAAAAGAAAAGGAGTAATTGTGGCACCTTAGACTAACAAATTTATTTGAGTATAAGCTTTCGTGAGCTACAGTACACTTCATCGGATGCATTTGCTGGAAAATACAGAGGGGAGATTTATATACACACACAGAGAACATGAAACAATGGGTTTTATCATACACACTGTAAGGAGAGTGATCACTTAAGATGAGCCATCACCAGCAGCGGGGGAGGGGGGAAGGAGGAAAACCTTTCATGGTGACAAGCAAGGTAGGCTATTTCCAGCAGTTAACAAGAACATCTGAGGAACAGTGGGGGGTGGGGTGGGGGGGGAGAAATAACATGGGGAAATAGTTTTACTTTGTGTAATGACTCATCCATTCCCAGTCTCTATTCAAGCCTAAGTTAATTGTATCCAGTTTGCAAATTAATTCCAATTCAGCAGTCTCTCATTGGAGTCTGTTTTTGAAGCTTTTTGTTGAAGGATAGCCACCCTCAGGTCTGTAATCGAGTGACCAGAGAGATTGAAGTGTTCTCCAACTGGTTTTTGAATGTTATAATTCTTGACGTCTGATTTGTGTCCATTCATTCTTTTACGTAGAGACTGTCCAGTTTGACCAATGTACATGGCAGAGGGGCATTGCTGGCACATGATGGCATATATCACATTGGTAGATGCACAGGTGAACGAGCCTCTGATAGTGTGGCTGATGTGATTAGGCCCTATGATGGTGTCCCCTGAATAGACATGTGGACACAGTTGGCAACGGGCTTTGTTGCAAGGATAGGTTCCTGGGTTAGTGGTTCTGTTGTGTGGTTGCTGGTGAGTATTTGCTTCAGATTGGGGGGCTGTCTGTAAGCAAGGACTGGCCTGTCTCCCAAGATCTGTGAGAGTGATGGGTCGTCCTTCAGGATAGGTTGTAGATCCTTGATGATGCGTTGGAGAGGTTTTAGTTGGGGGCTGAAGGTGATGGCTAGTGGCGTTCTGTTATTTTCTTTGTTGGGCCTGTCCTGTAGTAGGTGACTTCTGGCTCTGTCAATCTGTTTCTTCACTTCAGCAGGTGGGTATTGTAGTTGTAAGAAAGCATGATAGAGATCTTGTAGGTGTTTGTCTCTGTCTGAGGGGTTGGAGCAAATGCGGTTATATCGTAGAGCTTGGCTGTAGACAATGGATCGTGTGGTATGATCTGGATGAAAGCTAGAGGCATGTAGGTAGGAATAGCGGTCAGTAGGTTTCCGATATAGGGTGGTGTTTATGTGACCATCACGTATTAGCACCGTAGTGTCCAGGAAGTGGATCTCTTGTGTGGACTGGTCCAGGCTGAGGTTGATGGTGGGATGGAAATTGTTGAAATCATGGTGGAATTCCTCAAGGGCTTCTTTTCCATGGGTCCAGATGATGAAGATGTCATCAATGTAGCGCAAGTAGAGTAGGGGCATTAGGGGATGAGAGCTGAGGAAGCGTTGTTCTAAGTCAGCCATAAAAATGTTGGCATACTGTGGTGCCATGCGGGTACCCATCGCAGTGCTGCTGATTTGAAGGTATACATTGTCCCCAAATGTGAAATAGTTATGGGTGAGGACAAAGTCAAAGGTCAGCCACCAGGTTAGCCGTGACATTATCGGGGATACTGTTCCTGATGGCTTGTAACCCATCTTTGTGTGGAATGTTGGTGTAGAGGCTTCTACATCCATAGTGGCTAGCATGGTGTTTTTAGGAAGATCACCAATGGATTGTAGTTTCCTCAGGAAGTCAGTGGTGTCTCGAAGATAGCTGGGAGTGCTGGTAACGTAGGGCCTGAGGAGGGAGTCTACATAGCCAGACAATCCTGCTGTCAGGGTGCCAATGCCTGAGATGATGGGGCATCCAGGATTTCCAGGTTTATGGATCTTGGGTAGCAGATAGAATACCCCAGGTCGGGGTTCTAGGGGTGTGTCTGTGCGGATTTGTTCTTGTGCTTTTTCAGGGAATTTCTTGAGCAAATGCTGTAGTTTCTTTTGGTAACTCTCAGTGGGATCAGAGGGTAATGGCTTGTAGAAAGTAGTGTTGGAGAGCTGCCTAGTAGCCTCTTGTTCATACTCCGACCTATTCATGATGACGACAGCACCTCCTTTGTCAGCCTTTTTGATTATGATGTCAGAGTTGTTTCCGAGGCTGTGGATGGCATTGTGTTCTGCACGGCTGAGGTTATGGGGCAAGTGATGCTGCTTTTCCACAATTTCAGCCCGTGCACATCGGCGGAAGCACTCTATGTTGAAGTCCAGTTAGTTTTCTTCCCCAGTAGAGATCCACTTTTCTCTCACTGTTGTTTTCAGTTAGTAACATTTATTATGACACCTACAGTCCTGCTTTGTGTGGGTTTTTTGACTCTTGTCTATTACACTGGCTTGATTGCTACTCCCGCAGCCTTAATGAAGAAGCATCCTAATGTTCTGTCCTCTTCTATAGTGTGGGAAGGATTTTCTCTAGGAAAAAAACCCTAAAATTTACCTCTCACAACCCTCCCTCCCCTCTGTTGAGAAAGAGATAAAATGAGTTTCCTCCTCTTATTTCTTTCCCCTTCCTTTTCTCTCCCCCTCATTCATAATGTGCCCATCCCTATAATATCTGGACATGTGTTAAAAAAAAAGTTTCCCCAAGCATAGGGAGCAAATACTCCATAATCCGTGGGCCTAGACTGAAAATGTATACAGCAGAATTCCCCATCTAGCCAGTAGCCAAACACCTGGTCAAAGAGATCTGTTCTTACAGCATTTCCTGAACTGGGCCAGGCTTTGGATTATTATATTTCTGGGCGAGGGAAGGGAATGGGAATACCCTGCCATCTGCTCCAAGGAGCTGGGTCACTGAAACTGGTTGGTTTTAGACAAACTGCATGCTGGGTTACAGGGAGAGAGATAGTCTCTGGAGTACCCAGGATCTAGGTCTGTTGTGAGCTTTGTAGACAGCCATGAACACCTGAGATTTCACCCAGAAGGTGACTGGCAGCCAGTGGTGAATGCAGAGCAAAGGTGTAATATGCTATTGGGGGGCCAGCTTGCTAAGAAAGCAGGGAAATGTTCATCAAAGTTCAGGGCAATTGCACCTGTATTTCCCCTCAGTGGTCCAGCAAGGGCACCCAAGGTCAGTCTTCCAGCTCCCCAGCCATTTACTTTCTTGGGTGGAGATTCCCACTCCCCCCTGACTGGGGCATCTCGAGGCTGCACAGTTCCCTGTGTTATTCTCAGCAGAGACAGGCTGCCCAAGCATACTGGCTTGCTTTCTCTTCAGGGACAGTTAACAGTGCGCCTGCCCCCAGTGACAGACACCACACAGCTCTTTTCATGCAAGCCTGTGTTTTTCTTAAGGTAAAAGCACTACAGAGAAAACATATTAAAATAAAGGAACCTACACGTGTACTAATAAGCTTACCAGAGATCACCCAAACCTTAACATAGGCTCTGGCAGGAGCCATCTTTCCATACCCCACCATAATGGTTTCCTTGTGGTTTCAAGTTCTTCACAGCTTCATCTCAGAACTAGCACATAGTCTTATGGGCCCTCCATAGGCCCAGTCCTTCCAACCCTTCCCTAATGATTGGGGCCTTCCGTGGACCCAGAAATCCTGTCAGTTTTCTGGATCAGGAAGAAGGCTCTGAGCCTGTTTAAAAACAGGCTATTTATCCAAATATCCTTTCTTTGTCAGTTGGGCCCTGGTGAATCCAATTTCAATTAGTGTATGCATACCTCTCCAGGGGGTGGCTTCACAGAACTGATAACTGGATGAATTACATTACCACCCGCCTCCCTCTAGAGGGGTTACACACAATTCCACAATAACACACAATCACATTTTAACACAATGGGATCTCACAAAACTGGATGACTGGGAAACAAAATGGCAGATGAAATTCAGTGTTGATAAATGCAAAGTAATGTACATTGGAAAACATAATCCCAACTATACAGACAAAATGATGGGGGTCTAAATTAGCTGTTATCACTCAAGAAAGATCTTGGAATCTTTGTGGATAGTTCTCTGAAAACATCTGCTCGATGTGCAGCAGCGGTCAAAAAAGCAAACAATATGTTAGGAACCATTTGGAAAGGGATAGATAAAAGACAGTAAATATCATAATGCCATTATGTAAATCCATAGTATGTCGACAGCTTGAATACTGCATGCAGTTCTGGTCGCCCCATCTCAAAAAAGATAGATTAGAAATGGAAAAGGCACAGAGAAAGGCAACAAAAATGATAAGCGGTATGGAACAGCTTGCATATGAGGAAAGATTAAAATGACTGGGACTTTTCAGTTTGGAAAAGAGACGACTGAGGGGGATTATGAGAGAGGTCTATAAAATCATGACTGATGTGGAGAAAGTAAATAAGGGAGTGTTATTTACCCCGTCACATAATACACAAATACATGACCTGATGAAATTAGTAGGCAGCAGGTTTCAAATAAACCAAAAGAAGTACTTCTTCACACAACACACAGTCAAGCTGTGGAACTCATTGCCGGGGATGTTGTGAAGAGCAAAAATATAACTGGGTTCAAAAAGGAATTAGGTAAGTTGAGGGAGCATAGGTCCATATGGCTATTAGCTAAGATGGTCAGAGATGCAACCTCATACTCGATCACAGACCTAAGAGTTTCAGAGTAGCAGCCGTGTTAGTCTGTATTCGCAAAAAGAAAAGGAGTACTTGTGGCACCTTAGAGACTAACAAATTTATTAGAGCATAAGCTTTCGTGAGCTACAGCTCACTTCATCGGATGCAAGACCTAAGAGTGGCTATACTTCAACAAAAAAGCTTCAAAAACAGACTCCAACGAGAGACTGCTGAATTGGAATTAATTTGCAAACTGGATACAATTAACTTAGGCTTGAATAGAGACTGGGAATGGATGAGTCATTACACAAAGTAAAACTATTTCCCCATGGTATTTCTCCCTCCCACCCCACCCCCCACTGTTCCTCTGATATTCTTGTTAACTGCTGGAATTAGCCTACCTTGCTTGTCACCATGAAAGGTTTTCCTCCTTCCCCCCCCCCCCCTGCTGCTGGTGATGGCTTATCTTAAGTGATCACTCTCCTTACAGTGTGTATGATAAACCCATTGTTTCATGTTCTCTGTGTGTGTGTATATAAATCTCTCCTCTGTTTTTTCCACCAAATGCATCCGATGAAGTGAGCTGTAGCTCACGAAAGCTTATGCTCTAATAAATTTGTTAGTCTCTAAGGTGCCACAAGTCCTCCTTTTCTTTTTGCGAATACAGACTAACACGGCTGCTACTCTGAAACTCATGCTCTGGGTATCCCTAAACCTCTGACTACCAGAGGCTGGAAATGGGTGACAGGAGATTCATCACTCAAGAATTGCCCAGTTATGTTCATTTCCTCTGAAGCACCTGGCATTGGCCACTGTTGGAAGACAGGATAGATGGATTGATCTGACCCAGTATGGCCGTTCTTATGGAATCCTGTGATTAAGTGAGACTCTCGGCTTTGATTTTTTAAAATTAAAAGTACTCTCACACCAGGAGATAAATTAAGAGCTCCAAAAGCCACTTTAGAACATTTCACAATTTTTAAACCAATGTCTTAATTTCTGGGAGCCTGACTCATTTTTGAATGCCTGGGGTTGGCAACGCCATCCCTAGGTCAAGCGCCCATCCCCTGGCCAATAAAGCAAGTACTAATGTCCAAGAAGAAGTGGGAGCTATTGAAAAGTGCAAATCACTGGGCCATTTACCTGCACAGCCTTTCCCCTTCAGGGCTCTGAGATAGACATCTCAGCTATGAAAGGAATCCTACAAAACCCAGTCTAGTCCAGAAACCAACAAGAACAGCTCACAGGCCAACTCCAACCTCAGATACCAGGGATTGGTTTCTAAAGTAACAAGCAGCGCTGGTTGTCAGGAAGCGATTCAAAATCTGTTTATTAAATTAAACAAGGGGGTGGCTTGCTGAAAATTGACACAAGGCAGCATTGTTCTGAAACCGCTCTCTTTATCTGCCCGCCCAGCAGCTTTCACCCACCTCACGCTGCTACATCTGTATGTAACCCTTCGGCCCGTCAGAATTGGCAGCAACAAGGGTCGGGTTCAGTATCTAGGGGTTCCATTCCAATAACACAATGCAAACCCGGCTCGAGCCCCCACCCAGTGACCTGGGACAAATATATACCACCCCCTCTGGGTGCTTCCAAGAGGCAATACTTCCCCTCTCGCAAGCACATAGTCTGAGTGTAGCAAAAAGCCTTTTAATAACAGAGAGAAACAATGTGGCATTATGTTGGGGAAACACCACCAACAGGATTCATAACACAACCCATGAGCAAAAACCCACCCTAAGCAAATTGGGGCATGTCGTTTCCCTTTGGTTCTAGAGTCCAGCAACCCAAAATCACCCAAAGTCCCAAAAGTCCAACAACCCAAAAGTCTCTGTCCCTGGTCAGGGCAGCCCCAGAGTTCAAAAGTTTATCTGCAGAGTTTTACCTCCCAATCTGGGTGGAGATGGTTAAGGGGCACCTTACGTGGTCCAAAGCTTATTGCCCCACCTCTCCACAGGGTTCCGCTCTGCCAGCTGCCCCTATGAGCTGCTCCAGGCACCCGACAAACTGCTCTGCTCCACCAGCTGCTCTGCTCTGCTCACCGTCCCGCAAACTGCTCTGCTCCACCAGCCGCTCTGCTCTGCTCACCATCCCACAAACTGCTCCGCCATATAGCTTCAGGCTCTCCCACTACACAACACTCAGTGATTTCAGCTCTTAGTAAGTTTAGTTCTTTTGTGATTCCAGCTTGTAGTAAGGGCACCTCAGTGCTAGTGCACCATTAGCCTAAAGTGAATTCAGCTTAACAGCCTGTAACTAGACTCCTAATAGAATCAAAATTAATTCTAATTTTCAAAATCTGATATTCCACAGTGGAGAGGAGGAAGTGTAATTAGCATGTAAAGGCCCTCACCAAGGAACCCATACCACCAAATATTAATACCTATCCCTAACCTCTTTCCGTTCACTGGGCGTTGGAACCCATGACCCTTGCCTAGCGAGTGCTGCTTAGTTGATGGTGAGTCCCTCCATCATAACAAAAGGCCGAGCATAGTTCCACTGTCCTTGATTCACATAATCAGGATAATAACAGTTTATTCCTGCCCCAATAACAGAGAAACTGGGGCTCCTACAGCTGCCAAAGTGACCATCTAGGCAGGGTGGGTGTGCCTATGCAAATGAGATCAGCCCCTGAAGTTCTTTTCCACAACCCACCATGACTCGCCACCAGATGTCAGGGTAGAGCTCATCCTGACTCTGCTTACATGCACAATAGGAACAGATGCAATCTAATGGTATCTTGCAGGGGGCTCTGCTCAGGGGCTAGGGAAATTCCTTGCTGGGCATGGAGCGAATTGTAAATAGGGCTGAAGGGAGATGGAGGGTCTGGAGTCTGGATTGTTTTTCCACAGTATTCCCACCTCCCCACCCCCCGCCCATGGTTTCTACCAGCGCAATGGCATAGGATCTCCCATGGCAGCGATCTAGCATGCAGTTCCCTCAGGCTGCACAGGGTTTTGAAGACCAGTGGGCCCCTCAGCTCAGCTCTGACCCATGGTCTGTTAGCTTTTAGAGTGCTGTTCTCCCGGAAATAGAGGGCAGCAAGAGGATCTCCTTCCTCCAAGGAGCATCTTCCTCTACCTGTTGTACCGCATGGACTAGAGGACAGGAGCTCCCGCCAGCTGAGTTCTGCCAGCAGTATTGGGATTCCAGTCAGGACCAGAGCCTTGGTGCAAACAGACCATCACAGGCCGGCCCCACCCCAAGATGCTTATAGTCTAAGGCTCCAATTGAGGAAAGCACTTCATCAGGTGTCAATTGGAGTTAAGCATGTGGTTGGTTTTAAGAATGTGCTTAAGTGCCATTCAGAATCGGGGCCCCTAGTGCTCATCTCTGCACAGAGAAGGACTGCAGCAGTCTTCCTGTGTGGCTTCAACGTGCCAAGATTACCCAGGAAGTCAGTAAAGGGTCAAGGAACACTATTGGACTGTCTATATGGCCCTGGCCATAGCATTGCCTCTGCAGTCACATTCCTATTTTAGCACTGGGTCTAAATGGTTTTGATTGCTAAGGAGTTCCTCACCCACACATTGTAGCCAGTCCTGCCCTGCAGGTACCCTTCATAGACTTCAAGGCAGCAGTCATTTAGGGCTCCACCTCAGCTTGAATCATTTCTTCTCAAGAATCTCATGCAAATGCTGTTTGATTTTCCTAGTATAAATCTGTATTAGTCACATGGAAAAGATTCAATAGCAACAGAATGAGTCATTGCACTGTTTTGCAAAAAGAAAAGGAGTACTTGTGGCACCTTAGAGACTAAAAAATTTATTAGAGCATAAGCTTTCGTGAGCTACAGCTCACTTCATCGGATGCATTTGGTGGAAAAAACAGAGGAGAGATTTATCCACCAAATGCATCCGATGAAGTGAGCTGTAGCTCACGAAAGCTTATGCTCTAATAAATTTGTTAGTCTCTAAGGTGCCACAAGTACTCCCTTTCTTTTTGCGAATACAGACTAACACGGCTGCTACTCTGAAACCTGCACTGTTTTGGTAACTTAGACAAATTCCACCCTGAGGTTCCAAATCTCTTAGAACAGGTTAATTTTCAGAACTCAGGGGCTCAGGGGATTCATAACTGGAATGACAATACAGCTTCCTTTCACCTCTAGGTCACTGATTGGGTTTGGGTCCATCATGGCTGAAAATCACTGGCCCATAGAAAATGAATTATTGGTCACAGTCCTGTTCCTAAAGGTCAGATTTCCATATCAGGGAACCACCTACATCACAGCTGGTGCATTTGTTCTGCAGGTAGATAAGAGGGTGAAAGTCCTCAAGCTGGCATGTTTCAGGAGTCCAAAATTCACTCCCATTTTTTACTGGGAAAGTGGCTTTAATTTCATATTGACTCCCAAGCTAATTTAGTCTGTAGCTAGTAATTCTAAATGCATACCATTTAGAGCTGGGCAAAGGGTTGGGCTCTAATTGTATGACAAAAACATCATCCTACATTCAGGAAAGGGTAATAAATGCACCCTTAAAAGTATCTGAGAAGGAAATGGAAAGGACACAAAACATATGCTCCCCAAAGAGGCTAAATATAGGAAGAAATCTAGCAATGGATCAGGGTAGGCATAGTGGGCTGCCTGCATGACTGCTACTATTATTTCTCTGCAGATAGTGACAGTAAAAATGGCTTTTTTTATGTAGGAATGAGAATTTGTTTATCTTTAACGAATGGAACATTTGCATTTAAGCCCAGATCCTGCAAAACACTTAAAATTCAGCATATGCTTACGCATTCAACTATTCTCCTTGAAATCAATGCATCTATTCACATGTCTGAAATTATGCATGTGCTTAATGGTGTTGCTGTATTGCAGCCTTAATCTTTACCCACTTTACAAAGCTTATTTTTATTACTGCTTTTGTGATAGCGAGTTGTCTGCATTTTTTTCTGCACTGTTTTTCCCCTACACTCCATCTCTCACACAAAGCTAAATGTTTTGTGTATCGTCAGTCCTGTGTATTATTCTTATATATTTGTATTATGGGGGTGCCACTCATTCACTCATTCAGTGTCCTATTGGGCTAGGTGCTTCACTAGCAATAACAAAGATGACAATTCCTGCCCTAGACAGTGTCTTTTGCACCTGTTGTGGCCTGTCTGATAAGCAATGAGGGTGCTGGAAGGTGAGGCAACTGGCAGAAAAATGGACGTCTCATCTTATCTGTATAAGACAATAATGACTTGTAGGCAATTAATTGGGTTAAAATAGCATCCGCAGACCATCAAATGCACTGTGGAAACAGTCCCTGCATCAAAGAGCTTTCAGACTTGCTCAAGGTCACATGCAGCAAGCAGCTGGGAACAGACCTTGGATCCTCTGAGTCACAAGCTCATACCACTACTCTGAGCTGCTGCTGCTAATGACTGTGATTGCTGTTACTGATATGGATTCCTGCTCCCTTAGGCGATAACACAGACCAGTGTACTATTTAACCCGAAAAATTAAAAATAATGAATGATTCAGAGATAGCTTTTCCTTTCCTGCAATCCCAGAGTTGCAAATTTCCTCCTTATGGCCATAAACCTGCTGCTGTTTTAAGGTTATTGGCCTTGTGCAAATATTCATTTAGACATTAACACAGAGAATGAGAGATTGCCCTGTCCCGGATTGCCAATCCCTGTAAACATAGATGGTGTCTGTTTGCAATGGGAGGGGATGTTTTAAAAACACATCTTTGTTTTTATTTGTCTTGGCCTGATCCAAAGCCCATTGAAGCCAATTGGGAAAGGCTTGTTGATTTCAAGGGGTTTCAGATCTGGTCTTGGTGAGATTTTGCCTGGCTTTTCCTGGCTGTCCACAGCATGGAAGGACATGGGGCACCCACCCGGTTACTTGGCCCATGTGGAAACCCATCAGAATTCCAGTCCTGCCTTCAGTGGGTTGCAGGGACTGCTCCCTAGCTGCTTCCCCAAAAAGAGACGGGGAGAAGTGGGACTGTGGCTCAGCTTCCATGAGGCACTGGCAGAAAGCTACACTCCATGCTGGTGTGCTGCAGCGGGCTAGAAGAACTGGAGCATCAGGAGGTGCTCCATTCCTGTTAGCAGGTACCAGCTACAGATGTTCCTTGGTTTGGGGATGGGGGTATGGAGGGCTCTGAATTCCCTGCAAGGCCCGTTTTAGACCTTGCCAGCTGCCCCTTTGCTTCTGGGCTGGGCAAGTATTTGCCCATGTCTGATCTCTGCTACGTGTTCATGAGGTGGCTCATGGTCTGGGCTGTGGCCCTATTCGCATATTGCTTCCCCTGTGTTGGCATATTGGCATATTGCTGCCCCTACTGGCATATTGCTGCCCCCGTATGCCCCTATGTTCTTCATGCCTTCCAGGACCCAATGGCTGCTTGTACCACTCTGCCAGCTGGCCAGCCCCTTGGTTAGATGCATGCTTAGATTCTCACCATCCTCACAAACTGCTCTGTATTGGACAGCCTTCAGTTTCCCCACAACATTGCTGTGCAGCATCCCCTTTCATTAGGACCCTGAGTAGCCCTGTGGGTAGAACATCAGACTTTCAATCTGAGGCTCTATGTTTCACACCTTTGTTCAGGGACCAGTGCTTTCTTGGGAGGTTATAAGCGCTTTGCAATAGGGGCCATCCTGCTGTATGATTATACAGTGCCTAGCACAATGGGGCCTTGGTCTAGCCAGCTCCTAGGCATGACCACAATATAAGTATTAAATAATAATAAATCCTCACCCTTTCTACTGTTTGTGCAGAGGAAACGCCATGAGCCCTTTTCAGGGATGGTGACTAAAATATTGTGACTGAATGCGCCCCTGTATTCACACCCTACGCACCATTGTAATAATCTTTGTGCATAATATGCCTTGTGAGGAGTCATCTGAAAACTAATAACTTGCTGGTCAATAATATCGGGGGTGGGGAGGGGGGAGAAAATATTTGTAGCAACATTATATACAAAGTTATAAATTTATAAATTCCCCAAATGATGTTGGTGGCACATGTTCAAACCCATGTAGCTCCAGTTAGGCAGAACTGGTCAAGCAGGTCTTAAACAAAGGAATGTGTGCTTATCTCAATTTGCATATATGTTGTAAACAGAGTCCTCAGATAGCGAGAGGGGGCAGATAGGAGCCAAGGAAAATCTGCATGTCAGCAAACAGCAGTGAGAAGAAACAGCATGCAGCCTCTTTCATGAGTAGACATTACATGGCCATCTTTACTGTTTGAATAAACTTAGTTTTGAGGGATAACCTTCAGGGAAAATGCATCTCAAAAGGGGACTGGACTATAAAAGTGAGGGGCAAAAACACCCCAGGTTCTCTCTCCCTACCCATCTCTCTCTTTTCACCTATGAAGAAAAAAGAAACAGCTGTTGGACTTTGGGAGCAGATCCTGGCTTGAGAGTTTGGTCAGCAATGTTACTGGAAACATGTGGTAAAGGACTTTACAGTGAACTCAGTCTAGCTTTTTAAATTTAGAAAGACGTTCATGTTTATTTTTCTTGTAACCATTTCTGACTTTAATGCCACATTACTTCTACTCAACATCTATCTCTTTGTAAGTAAATACACTTGTTTTATTCTTTAATTAAAACTAATCTAGTATTATGAATTGTTTGGGCAATTCTATTTAAGGTAGCAGGCTGTTGTATATTGATCCCCTTAGATGTGCAACAGACCTAATATAGCTGGACTGTTGAGGTATGGGCTGGACAGTGCAGAATATCTGTTTGTTGGGGGAAATCTGGGATGGGGAGTGTGTTGAGGTCACCCTGCAAGTGAGAACCAAGGCTGGAGGAAGCCAGAGGATGGCTGGTATGCTGCTGGGGTCCCAGGACTGAAGCTACACCCAGACACTCAGGGTGTGACCTGCATGCTGTTTGTAAGGAGCCCAGGCTGGGAGCTACAGCAGCAAAGAATCATGAGGCACCTCAGGTTACAGTCCAAGTGGCATTGTCCACGTGGCCCAGTGCTTCAAAAGCAGGGGAGGGGGGAACACCAATAATGCACCAGTCCAATTATGCATGGGGGAAAAAAGTCCTTCCTGACCCCTGTAGCAACTGGGTAAAACCCCAGAGAATGAGACTAATTCTCCTTGCTGTCTTACCAACACAGCTATATAAATCCCTAGCAATAGGTTCTGGCTGGGGAAGCCTGGCCGTTGCTGGGAAAGAGGCTTCTCTATGGTGTGAAAAATACTGAGTTGCCCTTGGCCACCCATTTCTTTGCCATGCCCTGATACTGAGTGGCTGGGATTGGTCGTGGAGAGATGAGGTGATCAGCATTATGACACCCCATTGATGACTCCACCCACTCAGCACGGCTGCTGGTCAATGCGATCACACCATTTGGAGTGATCTCACAACCAGAATCCCAGGTTCTCCCTCCCCACCGACTGCAGCTTCTCCTGGGGCTCTCCTCCTTGGACTTCATGGGGAAGGATGAGGGCCCCTTTCTGACACCAGTCAGGGTAGCTCAGTCAGGTGCCAGACCTCAGCTTGGGGAAGGGCTGCTCCATGGTCATTGCTCCCCATGGGGCTCTCCTTCAAGGGGCCCAGAGGGCATCCCATTGCTCAGCTGAAGCTCCTTCCAGTGCTCTTTTCCCTGGACCTGCAAGGGGGAAGGGACCAAAGATCCTCCCTGCTCAGTGGCTCCTTGCCTGGGCCTCAGAGTGGAGCACCAGCCCTCTGTGTACTGCACGGCCTGTGGAAGGAGACCCCTTGCTGACAGGCCTCATTCAGGTGGTATTCCAGATCGACTGCAGAGACATCCAGATGCAACAGTCTCATCTTGGTAGTGATCCGAAGGTGAGCGGAGTATACCCTGCTGCTGAACACTAGGCCCTCCCAGCTAGCCCAGCTTACACTCAGACTACAATCTCTGCCAGGGCGTGGCACTCACCCACTTGCTCTGTTTTCTGCATAAACAGACTGCTCTGCTCTTCTAGAGGCAACCCTGCCGCAGTCCCCTGCGGTTGCAACATAAGCTGTCCCTATTGTTCCGCAGGTGGTACCAAAATCTGACTGTCATTTTGTACTCTTCAAAGGACATTCTTGTCACACTCAAGCAATGCCTGGGATTTCTTTTTTTTTTAACTCCTGGCATCTCGTCGACCATGGAGATGTGCACCTCCTGACCCAAGAGGCAAGAATGGAAACTTACCAGACTCCGGGCACTTTCTGCTTCATGAGCTACCAAGATTCTCCCCAGGTGAGAACTAATTCATATAGGATATGTTGCTACAATGAGGAGCAGGGCCACAGAGCTTTTCATGTGAAAATTCTAAAGAGGAATATGTGCAAACCTCCTGAGATGGAGATTTACATTTTGCTTCCCTCTAGCTTGTACACAGCAGCCCAAATGACTCTATAAGACTAAGATCTTCCAAGCCATCCAGGTCCCCTTAAAATGAATGAGAACTGAGCATCCAAAATGCCCTAGGCAGCTCTGTAAGCGTCAAGTAACCACGCACATGGCAGAAATAGGCGGGTGGCCCAGTAGTTTCCACTGCATCCCTTCCTGAGGCAGTCAGCTGGGGGGCGGGGCTGGGATGCGAGACTCCTGCACCCCAGAGCAATCTTTCCCATAACCCTTTGCACATTGCATCTGATTGGCTAATCCGCGGCATCTGCATGTTCAGATAGCTTTATTGGTAGGCACCGTATTAGCATGTAATGCCCCCTATCCCCCCGGGTACCTCCTCTAGTGCCAGTCTCCTTACGAGTTTGGATGGACAAGCCTGGGTTCTTCTGGGCACCCACACAGCTAGTCCTGCCCTTTCTGCAGCTGGCTCCAGATGACCCCCACATGGCTTCTCCCCCTCCAGGGCTCCCAGGGGAGGGCATCGCACTCCCTATTGGTCAGGCCAGCTCTTCCCGCCTTTTTTCTTGTCAATCATTTGATTCTGCCCCCTCCTCCGAGGTGGCACGCTTGCCATCCTTCCCCAGACCACCAGTGGTCCCTGTGGTTCTGCAGAGTGTCTCTCCTCTCGCCCTCTAGGGTGACACGATAGCAAGTGTGAAAAAACAGGACAGAGGGGTTGGGGGGGGTAATAGGAGCCTATAAAAGAAAAAGCCCTGAATATCGGGACTGTCCCTATAAAATTGGGACATCTGGTCACCCTACCGAATAGACTCTGAGTCTGTCCTTGGCTCCTGCTTCGTACCAGGGACAGTGCCCCTCCCTGAGCTACCTGAACACAGAGCCACAGGGACCTAGCCCCAGGACCATGGGGGTTACACACATACCGTGAAGCACAAGCAGGATTTATTTAAAAATAATTGCATGCAAAATATGATCTATGTTGAAAGTTTGTTCATGGACTTTCCGACACTCGTGGGACCCAGTTTTGGGTTGTACCACTGGGTGGAGAAAAAATGCTGCTCTGGAGCCCGTCCTCCCCACTCCAGAAAGGGCCATCCAAGACACATCTGTGCCCGCAGCGCTCCCCGTCTCTTGAAGCAGCTTGATGAGGCTCTTGAGGAGTGAATCCTCTGGCTAACTGGTCATATTGCCAGGAGGCCACGGTGGTTAAAATGACCCTGGAAGGTGACAGTTAATGGGAGCAGTGGTGTGATCCCATCCTATTCTGTGTGGGGTCAGGCTTGTGCACAGGATTTGTCCCAGCCCCACTGATGGTACACTGAGAGCTTGCTGGACTATGCTGGCTAGTCTTTAACATCTATGCTGTAATCTTCCAGAGGCCCTGAGAAGTCCAGTCCTCCTCCCCACCCACTCGTGCAGCAGGACTTACCTGCTTTGCTCTTCTTTGCAATTTCACCCCAGGGGCCCTGTGGTTCCATTCTTTGGGCTGCTCTTTGCCAGCCCACTGCTGAGGCATCTTTCTCCCTCTGCCAGCTGCAGCCTTTCGGCCCAACTGTTGCTGGTCAGTTGACCGGCCGCAGGTCTGGAAGAGCGTCTCTGTTTGTTAATCTCTTAGCGGGTGTTACCATGTAGGGTTTATACACCCCCAACACCAGGCTGAGTGGGCCCCAGCAGACATGTCAGCCCACGGTTACTGTAGCTGTATCGCACTTAATGGCTAAAATAAATCATGAGATACTTACTGCCAATAAAACCGGGGAGCTGTTTCTGAGCAAAGAGGAGCATGATAAGGAACACACAGTTATTGCAATAAAAATATACGTGAAGGATTAATTACTGGGCTGATACTAGAGGGGACAAATGTTCAGCTCTGCTCATCCAGGAGTTTAAAGGCAATGGATGTGGTCCTTGAGATTTGTTTGTAGAATGCTGGTGAAAGGTTGTATGGAAATTGCTATGTGCTATCTCCATGCTAGGCCCGATATGACTGGGACCAGAAAGAAGCCATCCACAGGATCCCAGCCCACCAAAACCAATGCTCTGGCCATAAGAAGTGAAGGGGGTGGGGCTACAGTCACCCATATCCGACTGAAAGGTCTGGCAAAGGGACGTCAGGCCCAGGAGAAAAAGGAAGCAGATACTCCTGCACGGCACCAAGCCAATGATTTCTCAGTGTGCTGCTGGCCTTCTGTGTGCAGCATGAATGGATGCGCAAGTGCAAACTTAACCCAATTAGCCCAGGCCTGTGTTCCACATACAGAGGAAAGGAGGGGGGGCATGGGGAGGACAGGAGTACACAGAGCTGCCATGGGGGTGCTTATGTATAAGAGGAGCCATGGAACCAGAGACTTCAAGAACCAGGAGAAAATGTTGAATGTTTTATAAGAGCTCTGCATATATCGGCTGAAAACTGATTTTGGGAAGCAAAACAGGAAAATATCAGAGACAGGCTGGTTATTGGATTAACAGCAGCTACCACAGATGAGAGATTTAACCGTAGCCACTGTTATGCAGAGCGCAAAGCAATCAGCATTCGTCAAACGACAGAACAAATGGTAGGGACAAGTCGAAAAAACCTGAAACTAGTTTTGAAGCTATAACCAATGTTAAAGATCAATATCGTAAAACCCCCGAGGTGAGAAGAGAGAACTCCCAAGCTCAGAGAGACAAACTCCAACCTACATGCTCAAGGTGTGGAAAAAGTCACATCCCAAGATAGGACACATGTCCAGCCAGAGGCACATGGTGTAATACATGCATGAAATCTGGACATTTTGCAACTGTTTGCCATGCCAAAGCAATCAACTCATATTACAGACAACCAAGAGCTACTGTTTCTGGGACCTCTCACTTGTGATGACACAGAGCCGGCCTGGGAGAGTGAAATTGAATATTCCTTGCAAGACTATTGACTTTAAAATTGACTCAGGAGCTGATGTCACAGTCATCTCAGAAGGAATTTACAAATCACCGTCACTCCTCCCAGAGCTGAAGTCACATGACACACCTGTGACTAGCACTGGAGGGATTCTGCACTGCATGGGCCAGTTCACCACAGAAACAACTTACAAAGGCAAAAGCTTTGCATTCAGAGTGCATGCAATCAAAGGATCAAAGACCACCAACTGTTTGCCACAGTGTGGTAACCATGATGGGCCGAGTGAGAAAGGTGGAAAAACTAGATGGACTTTTGAAAGGAAACCCAGTACAAATAACCTTAAGAGACAGTGCTGAACCATATCATGTATGACAGGTTTCAGAGTAGCAGCCGTGTTAGTCTGTATTCGCAAAAAGAAAAGGAGTACTTGTGGCACCTTAGAGACTAACAAATTTATTAGAGCATAAGCTTTCGTGAGCTACAGCTCACTTCATCGGATGCATTTGGTGGAAAAACTTTTTTTTTTTCCACCAAATGCATCCGATGAAGTGAGCTGTAGCTCACGAAAGCTTATGCTCTAATAAATTTGTTAGTCTCTAAGGTGCCACAAGTACTCCTTTTCTTCATATCATGTGTATACACATTACAGGATTCATAAGTGCCAACTCCATGGGTGCTTTGGGGCTGGAGAACCCATGGGGAAAAAATGGTGGGTGCAGAGCACCCACCGGCAGACCCTCGCCCCCCCATCAGCTTCTGTCACCTCCCGGGCGCCTCCTGTCCACCAGTGGCCCTGTGGATCAGCGCCTCCTGCCTGCCACGAACAGCTGTTTCACGGCATACAGGGAGGCTGGGAGGGAGGAGAAACGGGGACACCGTGCTCAGGGGAGGGGGTGGAACTGGGCAGGAAGAGGCAGGGCAGGGGTGAGGCCTTGGGGTGGAGTGGGCGTGGGGCCTAGGGCAGAGCCAGGGGTCGAGCACCTCCCGGCAGTTTGAAAAGTCGGTGCCTGTGGTGGGATTCCTATCAGTTTCTTCATAAAGTGGAAAAGGAGTTAAAGGGAATGAATGGCTTGGCATCATCAAGAAAATCTGTGTGGATCTTAAAAGACTCAGTGAAGCAGTTGGGAGAGAAAAATCTATTCTCCCAACACCGGATGACTTCCTCCCCAAAGTGAAAGGAGTGACAATTTTGCCCAAACTGGATGCCTCAGGTGGATTCTGGCAAATTCCTTTAGCCAAAGAAAGTGCTAAACTGACTACTCTGACTAAACCCTTTGGGAGATTTTGCTTTTGAAGGTTACCTTTTGGGATTACCAGTGCTGCGAGTAGAGGTGGATGGGCTGATGATTCACGAGCAAGTCAGAGGTGGCAAAACTAAATCTCAACACTGGAACTGTCTGAGAAATCCAACTTTATTGCTGTGGCAAATTTTAATTAAAAATTTTCATTTAACTTTTTTTTTTTAAACTAAAAATTCAAAATGAAACTTTTGTTTCATTTTGGTTTTTGAAGACCAAGCTGAAGGAGAAACTCCAGTTTAAAAAGGGAATAAAGTCTTGTTTTGATTTTTCTTTTTTGGGGGGGTGTGGGGCAGGTTGGTCAAGGTGTTAATTTTTGATGAATCTGCAGATTTCAAGAAACCCCTGCCCCCCACCTTTTGGTTAAAATCATGTTGAGCACTTCTGCTCTAAACAAGCTTCCCCACAGACTTGTTTGGCTGGCTAATGATTCATTATAAGCTTTATTACTGTTCTGCTCTATTAAAGTTACCCAATCTATTAATTTGGAGGGCTTTGCAATTTTTCCCCATAGTGTATGTTACACAGTTGTGTCCGTAACGTGCATTTGCCCTCGTTAATGAACTGGCCTTGTACCCACAGGGTCGTGCTTACTAGTTGGATGGAGAGAGTGGCAGCCCCTCTGGGGATGCTGCTGATCTGCCTGGGTTAGATCATGTGAGTTGCATTGTTTTCAGCATCTATGCAATCTGTGCCACGAGATATTCCCATTAACTCTAACCTCTCACAGTCTCCTAGGAGAGGATGCAGGGCATTCATCCTACTGCTGATCACTGTGTTTGGGGTGGTATGGTGCAGGACTGCATGTGTTGGGTGGAAACATTTTGCAAAGAGTTGGATTCAGGAGGTACCGTATTTTTTTTAAAGGAAGGTGACAAGAGATTGTTGAATAATACTATGGTGCACATGATAAGAAACAACAAACCAAGGAAACAAACACACAGAATGATGGCTTTTTACTAACAGTGACAGAATGAACTAACAATAGAAGACACTTAAGTCTACCTTGTTAAAGTTGAACAACTACAATCATGGTCTAGTGACTAGGGCACTGGGCTAGCACTCAGGACACCAGGATGCTATTCCTGGCTCTGACACTGACCTGCCAGATGTGTCCTTGGACAAGTCACTTCCCTCTGTCTTGTCCATTTAGACTGCAAGCTGCTTGGGGTAGGGACCATTATCAGTGTGTTTGTACAGTGCCAAGCACAATGGGGCCTCCATTGAAAACCCTCTAATTCTACTAGCTGCAGAAGCGTATGTTTGCTGCCCTAATATTCCAAACTGCCCAGGTGAGCCCTCAACCTTTAACATCACCTTATTTACAGCCAGATTAATGTGCTGGTACCTAGTTCTGTGGAACAGCGCTGACCCCCAATGGCCTTTAATGGAAGTACAGCATTTCTTTCCTAATATCCAACAAGGGTATGATCCCTAAGCTGCTGGAGTCTCATGTTGTTTTTTTCCTTTTGGTTTATACAATCGATCCATCCATTTCTCTTGGCATGTTTATTACAGTATTTCAAAAACACCGATGTACCAAACACCGCACTCAAAGTATCCCCAAACCACATTGAGCAATAACTCAACCTTTCCCTAGCTGGCGCCCTCCAAAGATAAAACTTTGAGAATACAGACTTGGCCGTGAGCCCTGGTGGTCACCAGGCAGAGAGGCAAACAAACACCGGAGCCCCCGCCCCAGCATGTCACTGTACCAAAAAAAACCTAATACCAAACACAAAAAAAGAGCTAGTCTGGGGGATGTGACCTGAGGATGTGACCAGGGCATGTACCTAGGAAATGGCTCTACTAAAATAAGCCAAGCCAAATTTAGAGTCCTGAGCATATGACAGTATGCTAAAGCAGCTGCAGTTTGTAATGATGCATCCAGAGCTGTAAATCATGGTTGCTTTGCAAACCTCCACGGGGAAAGTGGTCCAAAGCAAGTGCTTACTGCTGCCATAACATAGTTCAGTTTGTCCTGGCTGCGGCAGAGTGACCATTAACCATGTAGTTAGTAGTGACAGCTGCAGATAGTGCTCTGTTTATTTCTCTGTGAGACATGTGCATGTTCCACACAGGCAGCATGGGACTAGACCTCTCTCTAGGTTCTCAAATCCAAGCTACATCTAAGTCTTTCCAATTCTTTCTGCACAACGTCTGAGATATGGCCTTTCCTCTCTGTCCACATAGCTAAAACTCTTGTCCCAGCTCTCGTCATTTCATATCTCGACTACTGCAGCATCCTTCTTTCTAGCCTTGACTAATGCAACCCTGCCCCCATTCAGATCATTTCCCTAGCCCCTTGCTTTGACCACGGACACGCCTCTCTTTGCGTCCCTTCATGAGGTCCCCCTCCTCTATTGCAAACACATCTTCACTTTCAAGGCCCTTCACAGTCAAACCCCACCCTTCCTCTCATCCCATTCACCACCGAGATGTCAGCTCCAGCCTCCAATCAGCCCACAATGCCAGGCCTCCATCACCCGCTTGTTACGTTTTCAAACAAATGCCTTTGTGCTTTCTCCTGGGCTAGCTCCCGCACTTGAGAGGTTCCCCATCAACAGCTGCAAAATGAACACATTCTCCTTCAAACTCTTCCCTGCTATTGTTAGCTACACTAGCTAGATGAACGCTTGCAGGGGGTGTGCCTACCTGCACTACAGTCACTCTGCGTTTGTGGTGTAAACATAGCCACAATGTTATAAGGGCCAAATTCTGCTCAGGGAAGCAAGGCAAGCAGGGTTTTGTGCTAGGACGCATATGCGCTGACTCCGTGGGTGCTCCAGGGCTGGAGCACCCATGGGAAAAAATGGTAGGTGTTGAGCACCCACCTGCAGCCCCCATTATCAGCTCCTCCCTCTCCCTCCCAGTGCCTCCCTCCCACCGCGATCAGCTGTTCCACAGTGTGCAGAAGGTGCTGAGGGGAAGGGGGAAGAATGGGGCGGGAAGAGGTGGGGCAGGAGTGCAGTCTTGGGGGAAGGAGTAGAGTAGGACAGGGCCTGGGCGGAGCCGGGGGTGGGGAGCACCTCCCCGGCACATTAGAAAGTCGGTTCCTGTGCTAGGATTGGCTGATACATTTCCAGGATGGGGCCAAATTCTGCTCTCCTCAGTATCAGCACTTTCACTGGCTGTTAATGGGGCAGGATCCGGTTTGTTAATACTGCTGGCTATAGGCATGTCCCGCCTGTGAGCTAAAAAGTCTGACCATGAAGCAGCCACGGGCTAAGTGACTGAGCCTCTCTCACAAAAACACTTTTCAGCGATTAGGACGCACTTTAATCTCTTTTTTGCAAAAGCTTTTCTGAGCAGCTCAGATTTTAAAATTCCAAAATGTCCATGAAAAACGTCATTGAAATAAAGAAAAGGAGTACTTGTGGCACCTTAGAGACCAACAAATTTATTTGAGCATAAGCTTGCGTGAGCAGCTAAATAAATTTGTTAGTCTCTAAGGTGCCACAAGTACTCCTTTTCTTTTTTGCGAATACAGACTAACACGGCGGCTACTCTGAAACCTGTCATTGAAATACTGACTTTAAATGAAAAAAAAAAAAAGGAAAATAATTGACATTTTCGTGATGTATTGCATCTTTTTAGGATCCAGCCATAGAGCTGGGTGAACATTGTCAAATGAGGCTGAAGTTTTTCATTCAAATTTCAAATTGTGATGAAACATGACAACAAAAAAGTTGACAAAAATATTCACTTCTTTTCCAGTTCTGTTTTTCAACTCTCTCTAACTGTCCATTTTCCTCCATCCTCTCCACCATCTTGACACCTTCCAGGAGTCGCTAACAATTAACAGCTGTATTTCTGCCGTTAGACTAGAGTTAGTTGAGAAATTTTCAACCAAATTTTTTTTGTTGGTGTGGACAGGTGTCATCCCAGGGCGCCCCCGTCATGGCCTGGCATGGCCCTTCAGTCACCCTGCCTCAGCTTTCCTCAGAGGCTCCAAAAATAATGAACACCCAGAGTCCTTAAAACAATGCTTCCCTGCTCTCATGGCTAGTTTATTAAATATCCTTCAGCTGCCATAGCCTCTCCCCTCAGGTTGTGGGCTGCATTCCACACCCTGGGGCTCTGGGCTCTCAGTTGCTCCCTCAGTAGCAGCTTCCCTTCATTGGCCTGGCCTTGGAGCCTCCTTCTGTGTCACACGACTAGCCACCAGTCAGTCAATCTCTTGATCTTCTCACGGTGGCTCTAGTAACCCTAAACACGTGCCTACACTGGCTGGGAAAGAGGAGAGCCCTGCCGTGCCCACTCTACAAGGCTCCTGGTCTCAGGCCCTTAAAAGAGGAATGGCCTGTACCATCCCTGTCCCAGGCACCGACTGCTCCCGGTCATCAAATTCCTCCCTCCCAGTGACTGGGCCCACTGCTTTTATCCGCTTCCCCTGAACCCATGGAACAAGGTACCTACCTTCTCTGGTCTGAAAGGGCCAGGACCCCCTTATACAGTTGGAAAAAACCCCAACTTGTTGAAAGGAAACTTTTTGCAGGAAGTATCAGTTTAGACAAAACTTCCCCCAGGAAGCTCTCTGAGGGTGGACTTTCTGTCAGGGCACCAGAGAGAGAGAGAGAGAGAGACTGACCCCAGAACAGCCTTGGGCTTAGGGGGATGTGGGAGACCCAAGTCCCTGATTCAGAGCCAGGGCTTGACTCTGGGCCTCTCACATCACTGCCTGAACCAAGCTCCAATGACCAGTTATGAATACAAAATGGAACAGTCCCAATAGGAGAGATTAAAGAGATCATCATCACACTCCCATAGTCTACGGAGTATTACTGCATCAGCCAGAGTGACCACGGGTGCTGGCCTTGCAGTTCCCATATCTGGCTCAATCCTGCGAACCCACGAATCTTTAGGGTGGTGCCTGGGAGGGTCAGGGCATACACCATCTTACGTGTCCATGGAGAGTTTGAGAGCACTGGGTGCTGGGTGGTTTTGTCCATGGTGGTGACATGGCTGGAGAGACTGCAACTCTGCTTTGGAACGCAATGAGCTATTGATGGGAGACCAGAGCTGTGTGAGAGTGTGACATTTCACACGGTCAAACCACATATGGAGTGTCTCTAGCCACTGCATGTCTGCCTGTGGGAGGGTTCAGGATTCTGACCCATAGAGGAATACAAGGAGTGCACAGGGCTGAGAGATCCTGAACTTTGTCTCAGTGCAAAGATGTTTTTTCGCCCATAAGTGAGACACGGACTTCACGCGCAAGGCAGTGAGACCTCAGAGGACACCTGGTTCACTTTGACTGTTTGAACGCTGCTTGCGGCCTAGGCAGGTGAATGCACCAGCGCTCTCCATGGTACTCAAAACCTGCACTGGGGGCTCTGATGGTCCAGCTCCAAGGTTCTAGACCTTGGTCTTCAACCAAGAGATGTTCCACCTCACAGTGCAGGCAGCATCTTGGAGTGTGGGGCTGAAATGCTCTGACTTCAGAGAATTGAGAGAGCCCCACTCCTGAACGGGCAATAGACTGGAGGTTGGGGCACTCCCCTCAGAGGCTGGAGAATGGCAGGATAGAGGCTTGAACCTGGGTCTCTTGTTACAAGAAGGCTCCCCCCCCAACAAGGTCAGTGAGAGAAAAATAAGTGTCTCATGGCCCTGAAGCTGGTGTGTTTTGGGAAAGCTGAAGAAGACAGGGCTGGCCGGTTTGAACTGGTATACAGAGCTTGGGGAGCAAAGGTCCCAGAAGGAGATGCCCCCCCAGGGACTTAAAACCCTCCTGGGAGCTGAGGCAAATCAGAGATCAACAGTGGACCCTGGACGATCCATGCACATGACAAGAACTCCCATCCACCCCTTTCCCTCTTCTTCTGATGTTACACCCAGGCTTGGCCAGGCTCAGGTAGTGTGGGTGTGAGTATGAAAGTCGGTTAAGGCTTGGGGCACTAACACTTCCTTCCTCTGAGTGACATGGAGACCACCCCCCAGCACTCCCCACTGTTTTTTTATTATTTTATCAATAAAGCTTTAAAACTCAATTATTTGGTGTGCTCCGTCATCTCCTCCCCCAATGATCCTGTGGCCTCAACCTGATCACCTGATGCCTCAGGCAGATTGGTGACAGAAATCTGTCACAGTTTTGGTGGAGAATTGCAGAGGGGGGAGCCCTGTGGAGTGCACCAACTGTTCTGCCCTTGGCATTTCATGGTTGCTTTGTCTGGCACTGATGGTATTACCTGTTGAGGATTTTATGCTTAAAAATGTGCCACACTCTCAGTCGTAGCATGACAGAGAACTGGAGGGAGGTTTAGCATTCCTCTCTCCACCCCAGTCAGCAGGGGAAGGGTGCAGGTGGGTCCACCTCCGGCCATAGAGGTGCCGGGTAATCGGAGGAGGGCTTAGAGACCCTTGCTCCAAGCGGAAGGAATAATCCTCGGTTCCTACACCCTCAGTCATAGTAAGACTGAGCATAGGAGGAGAACTTAGGGTTTCTCGCTCTGCCCGGGATGGGGCTTTGGATTTGGTGTATGGACCCTTGATGGTAGAGGACCGAGTAATACGGAGGGAGGCTTAATGTCTCTCCCTCCGACCCAGGAGGGGGTGATCATTATAAGCCCCAGTGCCAGTGTGGGCAGCATGAAATCTCAAGTGATGAAAAGACCTTCAGAGTGGTACTAACGGTTTGTGATAATATGTTCAGGAAACAGAAGAGTACAGCTGCGGACTCGGGAGTCCCTCAGTCGTGGGCGATGGCATCAATGGTGGGGTCCCGGAGGCTGGGGGACTGGATGCACTGGATGGGGGAGGCAGCAAAAAGGGACAGGACCCTGTTGCCTCTTTCAAAGTGGGGTGAGGACCTCTCCCGGCTGGAGAGGCCTCTCACCAAAGTGGGATACAATCCCTGGGGTTCTGTGGCGGAGCTCCAGAAAAGCATGCATACTTGGCAGGATTTATTAGACCTGTATGCCGAGTATGAGAAGCAGAAGGGTAAAAATCTAGGTCCAGCTGTGGGATTGATATGGACTGCGGTGGCCAGGTGGTATCATATGCTGTCAGGGCAGACAGAGGAGTTGGGGAGAAGGGAAGCGGTGTGCACCGACAGCTAGTGGAAATTGAGCAACTGAAAGTGCAAATTACTTACCCAAGCCTATGCCCAGGATAAGTTGCAGGCCTTGAGACAAGACTTCCAGGCGGAAAAAGCGGAATGCACCCGCCTGGAAACACTGGCTAAGCAAGTACCAGTCCTTCAGGGACTCAAAGATTTGACCATTTGTACCCAACTGCAGTGTGTCCACCATGAAAAGGAAATTAAACAGTTAAAATGCTAATTGGCTGTGCGTTCTGTCCAGGTGGCAAGCCTCACAGGGGACAACTCGGGTGACCCTTGTGAGTGATATTGTTTAAAGAAAGGGACCAGGAGGGGTGGGGGCTAATTAAGGAGCCCACCTTCCTTGCTAAATTGGTAGTGGAACAAAGCCTGTATCCATGGAAAGGGACGGTGCAGTGAGGAAAAAAAAGGATTGGGCCCAGACAAGCATGCAGGAACAGATAAAGAAATTGGAAAACAGGTTGGAAGCCCTGAGGGCATAGTGGCAGGAGTAAGGAAAGGAGTAAGTGCAAACATGGGGAATTCAGACCCCTGAAATAGTATTTGGAATGGTAAAATCTGAGTTGATTAAGGTGTCATTTGGAAAGATAAGCAAGTGATTTAAGGAAAGAGTGAGAAGTTAACTCTGCAGAGTCTGGAGGAAATTAAGCAATTGATGTTGTAAAAGTGTTAAAAAGGAAAAGTGTTATAAAAAGAGAATCCTTGGTTTTTTTGCAGTCATTCTGAAGGAAAAATGGGCCCTTTTCCCAAAGGAATGTCTGTAAATAATCCAGGCAAAGAGACTATCTAAGTGAAACCATTTGACTATGAACAAGTCAGTCAAATTTGCTAAAAGAACACTCCTGGTGTTTATAATCTTTGTTTTGTAGGTTTAAGATGAATTGGTGTTGTTTTAAATAATACCACTAAAAGCCATTTGAATCTTCCATTCAAAGTTGCAAAACCGAGAAACACTTTTTGCCAGACACAGGTAACTAGTGTTGTTTAACTTTGGTATTTAGCATTTAACCCTTAAGGTAACTCAATGCTTTACAAGTATTAAATGTTTTTAAATAAAGACCAAAGTCGTGGCTGCAGCAGGGGAGTCAAAGCCAGGAGAATAGGAAAAGATTTTGAATTTTTTTTTTGGTGACAAAATAGCAGATAAGAGCTCTAGGAAAAGAGAGAAAGACAATGCCCCACACTGAGGCCCTTAAGGTGGCTCTGTGTAATCAAACTGTCACTTTGCTAAGGGTACATAAAAATTCTGTGAGCACAAAAGAAACAATTACCCCTTATATAAAAATTGATATGGCTAATATTATAAAAATTAAATTATGGAAGGAATGTGCATTTTCCCCAGCGTATATTGTAAAAGAGGTAAAAGAAATGCAAAAGCATATCATTAATTAAAATCCTATTAGGGCTCCAAAGGGAGCCACAATAGGTTGTGTTTTTTTTTAGATCACTGTGTGTTTTGGAAGCAGGAGTTAAAAGTTAAAAGTAATCAAAACTCTGGTGAAAGTTGATTGTGTCTCTTTTAAGACAGAGTCTCTGAGCTGCTGATGGCTTTGGATCCCAAAAGCAAGCTAGAAAGCATTTGTGTTAATGCAAATTACCTGATAAAGGTATAAGCCATTGAAACCTGGCCTGCCTATAGAACAAACACAGGAAAATATGGGGTAATGCCTCTGTTTTGCCTTCAATCAGCAAGGATATTTGTAAAAGAAAGGAATATTTTAAGCAATAATCTGCCACCCCCAAAGGGGTAGAAACATGGTTTTTTTGTCTTTCAGAAAAACAGGAAAAGCTGATACCAGCTGAAAAGCAACCCAGAATACCATGAATCTACTGTCACAATAGAAATTGTGTTCTGTGTTCTATGTTTTGTCTTGTGTTGCTTGTCTTGTTGCTAGCACTATTGTATATCAAATGCTGCAGGGAAACCTCCTCAGGTAGCAGACACCATATTAAGAGAAACTGGTTTTAGAGCAGGGATGATAAATACTGTAGACCTGGAGGTGATTAAGAATAAATTAAGCTCGCTGTCCCAGCTACAGGACAGCCTAATACAAAAACAAATGGAAATGAAAAATCATAGTGCTATTGCACATGGGATGTACTGAAATGCAGATACTTGGTTTGTCCACCTTGGAACACAAAATGTTTTGGGTAATATCAGGAAACACTAAGGTTTTGGATACACTTGCTAAAGCAAAGCAAAAGATCACTAAAAGAAAAGGAGTACTTGTGGCACCTTAGAGACTAACAAATTTATTAGAGCATAAGCTTTCGTGAGCTACAGCTCACTTCATCGGATGCATTTGGTGGAAAACATGAAGTTGACAGATTTCCACTCTATACGGCTAAATTCAGTGCCTTGCATAATCACAGGTTTCAGAGTAGCAGCCGTGTTAGTCTGTATTCGCAAAAAGAAAAGGAGTACTTGTGGCACCTTAGAGACTAACAAATTTATTAGAGCATAAGCTTTCGTGAGCTACAGCTCACTTCATCGGATGCATTTGGTGGAAAACATGAAGTTGACAGATTTCCACTCTATACGGCTAAATTCAGTGCCTTGCATAATCACAGGTTTCAGAGTAGCAGCCGTGTTAGTCTGTATTCGCAAAAAGAAAAGGAGTACTTGTGGCACCTTAGAGACTAACAAATTTATTAGAGCATAAGCTTTCGTGAGCTACAGCTCACTTCATCGGATGCATTTGGTGGAAAACATGAAGTTGACAGATTTCCACTCTATACGGCTAAATTCAGTGCCTTGCATATAAATTCAGTGCTCTAATAAATTTGTTAGTCTTGGTTGTACCAAGTGGACTTCTCAAAAGTGGGTGTGCTTGTCCTTGCCTGTTGCTCCAGATCCCTGTAGTAAAGACATTTCACTAGGATTCTGCATGTGGGATGAATTGGATAATGAGACCAAAGTACTGTATAATGGGCAATGTGTATGTGTTAATTCCTAGGAAGAAGTGTTTTGGGAGGATGGAAGTGTTAGCAACCCGCTAGTAGACAAATGTAAATGTAATGTAAATACTGTGTTTACCCAATAATCACATTTACTGTTTCCCACAACCAAAAAAGTCTCAACTTTGTCCAGTTGAGGGAGGAGCTAGGTGAAAGCCGCAAAGCCATAGAGGCCAAGGAAAAGGGAATCGTTGTTAAAGACATCCGGGGATGGCAAATTGAAGATACGAGAATGTTGCAAAAGCTGGGGAAGGTGGCCCACACTCTAGACATCAAGTGGGTGGGTCCGTACCCCATTGAGAATCGCATCTCCCCAGTAGTGTACCAGCTTCAGTTACCTGGTAAACTAAAATTGGTGCATGCCAATCAGCTCAAAACATATGTTTCTCCCTAGATTTCTGGTCATGGCGTCGTGGGCCTCAGTTGTGGACCAGCCACTTGCCTGGACCATCCAGGTTTCCAGCTGTCCATGGGATTATCTGGATGATTATAATGCTGAAGATGGAAAATACCTCCAAAGGCTCTCCCTGGCTCGAGCTGCTGATGGGGACTGAGCCATAGTGTGATGGAAGGTTAAAGGGAAAGTGTCGTGAAAACAGTGCATAGTCCGAATAGACACAGCAGGGCCACAGCAAAATACCTGGTGGGTGGCCCCAAACCTCCCCTGGATCCCATGGGGATGAGCCCTGTTCCTCCTGTGGTGGCCTGGAGTGGAAGTGGAATAGGAAGCTCTTTGGCAAGCAATAGCAATTACTGATCTCGGGTTGTAATATTGTTGTTGTAACCTCCTAAAGGAGGCAAACAACATCCATGACAAAAGCCAGGGAGGGCTGTAATGGCACAACTAATAATTTAAGGAGTTTTTCATCCATGCCTCAGTTTCCCCAATAGGCGCATTTGTGTTGTTCTCTTTCTTTCCCTCTTGCTTTGTTAACAGGACAAGGCTATAATAGCGAGAGCCCAGGGACACCCTGAACAGGAGTGGTGGGACCGCTCTTGCTGCTTTGGGCCTGCAGAATTTGTTAGTGTGATACAATGTATGTATGACAGGTTTCAGAGTAGCAGCCGTGTTAGTCTGTATTCGCAAAAAGAAAAGGAGTACTTGTGGCACCGTAGAGACTAACAAATTTATTAGAGCATAAGCTTTCGTGAGCTACAGCTCACTTCATCGGATGAAGTGAGCTGTAGCTCACGAAAGCTTATGCTCTAATAAATTTGTTAGTCTCTACGGTGCCACAAGTACTCCTTTTCTTTTTGCGAATGTATGTATGGTGGCACATATCTATGGGAATCCTTGTGTGTCCGATGCTTTTGTCCTCCTTTGTTAATTTTACCACTGTTTAGAATTGGCCATGGTGGAAGAAAAGGTCAATTATCCATTGGCAGGGGTGGCAATTCTGGCTTAGCATCCTGGGAATGTGGCATCACATATTATCTGGGATTGGGTGGTCCATCGCAACATGTGGGAGGTGGCTCCCCCCAATGACATGGCTAAGCGGTATGTGCTGACTACATCTTCTGACTATCAGGACATATGGATTGCAGAGGGCAACACCTGGCAATTACGATCTATGGAGCCCCCTCAAATGATATGTAAAGAAAAGGCAATGCCAGGCCGATTTTACAAGGTAGGTTAACACATCTGCTGGGAAGAGGAGGCATCGGGATATGTCCCCACTAAGGCCCACGTGTTTACCAATACCGCTATGTGTGTTTGGAGGACCACCTACCCCAGGGTGCCCCTTAATTTGCTGTTACACTCTCAGGCACAAGATTTTTTGGTGCATTGGCCCGCAGTTATGAAAAGTATGGTGAATATCTCTAACTATGTTGTATTTAATTTTTCATGGATTGCACCCAATATTTTCCTGCCCTTGACGCACACCCGGGAACAACTGACTGTATCCCAGACAGATGCCTCCTCCTTTACCATGTTGTAGCACACATTTAATCTGGAGAAAGCTGCCTTTGCCACAGCCATCCGGATGGGGCATCTATGCCAACAGGGGGACATGTTATGCGATGTTACTAATGAAGCCAGAAGCCACTACTGGCTAGGGTATGCGATTGTTCTCGCCCTAACAATTCTGCTTGTGCTATATTGCTGCTTGTGTAGAAGGGCAATGGTGACACTAGCCACCGTGTCAGAGGCAGGGTGGAAACCTTAATGGTGACCCCCCCCATAATAAAATGTTGATTCGGGGTCAAAGGGGGGGACTGTCACAAGATGGCTTCCCCCCCCCCGGGAGTCCCCTGAGTAAACACCAGCCTCATATATTGCTAATGCTGTTGTCTGTATTAGAAAGAATTTTGGGAAGGGTTAAAGGTATGAATGCGGAACAAAAGGTTTCTTTACAGGCGGCGAAAGGTCGAAGGGGGAGGAAAGGAGAAAGAAACGGGTTAACTTGATGTTCCAGCTAAACCCGAAGGGTGGAATGGGAAATCTCAAACACTCTTGCAAGGTGGGAAAACCATTTAGCACCCAGCTCTGATTAGAACCCCCAGAATAAACCTCAGCAGAGCAACTGACTTAAACTAAGGGCCAGCACCACTGATTTCAAGGGAGCTACAACTGATTAACATCAGTTGGGGAACTGGCCCTGGCATCTAATCTTTGCACATTCACTCCAAGCTAATGAGCGATATTAAGAAAGGTCATTGTTCATGTGAACTCCCATTTAGTGAGTAATTGTATCTGGGCCGGTTGTAATTGCGCTGATCAGATTTGTATTAGACATTTTGACCAACTGCAATCTTTCTGAACTGTGTGTACTGGATTTTGGCATTCAACACTTACAACAAATCAGTAATAAAGCGTGAATTTGCTCCTGCATTATTTGTTACCAACAGGCACTCATCTGTTATTTATAAAATTCAACTTGGCCTTAATTATGGAGTCACAGCCAATGCTTCTGTAATAACTTGTGTTTAATTATAGCCAAATATAGATGTTTAGCATGCGGAAAAGAGGAAGCAAACACACGTATCATTCCCTTCTTTAAATGCATGTTCTCTAATTGTGGGGTACAGGAAACCAATGTGCCTTTGAGTCTCAACTTTTGCATCTCAAGAACATTTTCTTGTAGAGATCTAGCTTAGTTCATGGCTTTTCTATTAGCAGATGCAGGAAAGGTTCTGTACATACAGATCTCAAAGAATCCCCGGAATGGGCTTAAACACATTGGGGAACTGAGGCACAGAGGGGTGGAGGCCTACATTTCCAAAGCATCTAGTGATTTTGAGTATCTGGGTTTTGTGCACCCAGCTTGGTACATCTTAAAGGGACCCGATTCTCAGAAAGCACTGAGCACCTATTCTCTGGAAATTGGGCCTTTTCAAACTCAAGTTGGACACCCAAAATCACTAGTTACTTTTGAAACCTCAGCGCTAAGTACTTTGCCCAAGGTCACGCCATAAATTTGTGGTAGAACGCCAGTCACTTGGGCCACATGCGACTGTCTTAGTCACTAGACCAGCCCTTTCCCGGTCTAATTGCAGATCGGCCCTGTTGTGGGGTAGACACCCGCTCCTGCCCTGAGGGGCTTACAACAGCCCAGGAGAGGGCTGGGGCTGGGGCTGGGGCTGGGGCAAGCAGCCCAGGCTGAGTAGGGAAGTAGGCTCAGCTGGGGCCACGCCCCAATTAGGGCTAAGCTGGCTTTATAAGTAGGCAGTGAGCCAGGAGCTGATATTCACTCTTGCCTCTGGAGAGGGAGGGACCTGGCTGCAGAGAGAACCTAGATTGAAGCAGGGCTGGGGAAAAGCCAAGGGAGCTGGGGAGCTCTGGCCTGGAAAATCCCAGGCTGTGGCCTTGTAGAAGGCCAGGCAGGTACTGGGGTTGCAAAGGGGGCAGCCCACGGGTAGGTTGAGGCAGCAGGTCCAAACCCCTCCTTGCCAGTGATGAGTGGCTTTTACCCTGTAGTCTGTCCTGATACAAGGGGCTAGTGGGTGACTGGCAGTAGCCTTATGCTGAGGCAAGGTGGGAATAGTTGGTGGGTGTTCCCCTGGGTGGGAGGGGACCCTGAGAGACACTGGGTGTACTGCCAGGAGGCAGCCATGCAGGAGACAAGGGGCACCAGGTCCGGGAGGGATGCGGGGCCAGTGGGAAGGCGGATCACTGACCTGCAGAGGGCACTTGAGCCTGGTGAGCTAATTCCTGACTAAGACCAGCAGGAGGCACCACAGGGGTCAGTCCACACACAGGCCCCAAGAACCTTTCACTGCAATGATTTAGAAATATAGACTAGTTCTTCCTCTCTCACAGATCCAGGAAAGCACTTAAATGTATGCTCAAGTCTCATGGAGTTCAATGAAGACATGCTTAAACCGAAACATCTCTGTTCACTCCAGCAATTCAATAGAGGTTTTCCTGAATGGAAGCCTCGCTGTAAGTAGCCCCCCTTGAAATCAAGGGGAGTGCTTGTAGACTAAGGAGAGCAGGTGGAAAACAGGCCTTTGTCCCGCGAGAAGTTTCATGGAAAAAATTCCCAACCAAATTTTTTTTTTTGATGAAAAACTCCCCCTGCCCCATTTTTTACACTTTCTTACTATTTCACAACTTCTCCAGTTGCCGAGCAGGTAAAAAGTAGGAGAAAGTGGGAGACTGCTCCAGTATTTTGAAATTTCTTTTTTGAAAAAAGAACTTACTACTTACTGCCTCACCCACCCCCAATTGTTCGGTTTGAAATATTTCAGAAAAATGTAGTCCAAAAATTTGTTTTCAACTAAACCATGTGTTCTGATGAAAAAAACCTTTCACCTGAAACGTCTTGGTAAGAGGAGGGTACTACACCTGAGTGGAACTGGCAGAATCTGCATCCCTAAATTCAATAAAACGGTAAGTGGCTCAGAGAAAACTTGCAAACAGAGAAAGAAGCTAGATCCATCATCTTTAGTATTTGCTGTGAATTATTCACTCAGCTCTACAGAGGGAGCTGCCTTCCTTCCTAAAGTACTTTAACATCAGCCTGCTGGCTCTCCCTGCTTGAGTTATGGCTTCTAGGGCTGAGTAAATAATTTGCAATAAATAATTTATTTAACAAAATTCACCTTGTTTGCTCCTGGTTCGTGAACTGTGTGTGGAAAAGGTAATGAGACCCTCACGTTTACTAGGAAACATTTGTGAATTTCTTCAGCTAGTGATTTCACTGAAGGTATTCAACAACTCATGCTGGTTAGATACATAAGTCCCATGGGACTTTTTTTCTCTTTCCTGAGTGGGTGATTTATGTAACTAAGCAACATAGTGAGAATTTCCAATAGTATTGTATACTTGATTTCAAAAGTGAGGAATGCAGTAAAAAGGGATCCTCTAAAGTCTAAAGGGAGAAAATTAAAATAGAATCATAGGACTGGAAGGGAGCTTGAGATGTCATGTAGTCCAGTCCCCGGCACTCATGGCAGGACTAAGTATTATCTAGACCATCCCTGACAGGTGTTTGTCTAACCTGCTCTTAAAAATCTCTATTGATGGAGATTCCACAACCTCCCTTGGCAATTTATTCCAGTGCTTAACCACCCTGACAGGATTTTTTTTAATGTCCAACCTAAAACCACTCTTGCTGCAATTTAAGCCTATTGCTTCTTGTCCTGTCCTCAGAGGTTAAGGAGAACAATTTTTCTCCTTCCTTCTTGTAACAACCTTTTATGTACTTGAAAACTGCTATCATGTCCCCTCTCAGTCTCTTTTCCAGACTAAAAAAATGCATTTTTTTTTCAATCTTCGCTCATAGGTCATGTTTTCTAGACCTTTAATCATTTTTGTTCTTCTTTGGACTATCTCCAATTTGTCCACATCTTTCCTGAAATGTGGTACCCAGAACTGGAAACAATACTTCAGTTAAGGCCTAATCAGTGCAGAGTAGAGCAGAAGAATTACTTCTCGTGTCTTGCTTACAACACTCCTGCTAATACATCCCAGCATGATGTTCGCTTTTTTGCGCCCGTGTTACACTGTTGACTCATTTAGCTTGTGGTCCACTATGACTCCTAATCCTTTTCGGCAGTACTCCTTCCTAGGCTGTCATTTCCCTTTTTGTATGTGTGCAACTGCGTGTTCCTTCCTAAGTGGAGTACTTTGCATGTGTCCTTACCAAATTTCATCCTATTTACTTCAAACCATTTCTCCAGTTTGTCCTGATCATTTTGAATTATAATCCTATCCTCCAAAGCACTTGCAACCCCTCCCAGCTTGGTATCGTCCACAAAATCCTTACACTCAGTACAGAGTGCTTAAGTATGTTCTAACAGTCACAGAAGGCATGCTCATTCAAAACTGAGAAGGAATTAGGGAACCAAGAAACAATAAGTTTAGTTGAATGGCAGGTTCAAGACATATCAGCCATGCTGGGATCCTTCAGAAACATGGAGATACAGCCCAACTGAAGTTAATAGTAAGAAGCATAAATTATGGCAGGTGAACCATGTGATGGAGATTAGGAGAGCCACGAATGAATCTGATGAGCAATTAGCTCCTTTTTCCTAATACAAGACAGCCAATAAAAATTGAAAGGCAATACATTTAAAAGCAATGAAAAGAAATAGGTTATTGAACAATGCATAGCTAATCTGGGGAACTCATTGCTGCAGGACATCACCCAGGCCAAAAATTTAGTGAGATTCAAAAGATCAGACTAGGATCAGGATAATGTGAATGTCACACAACTCACTGATTCTACAGTTTTTACAACTGTGTTTGGATAATGCCATTAATCTTGGCTCTTGCATTCTGGTTGAGAAGATCCCAAACAAAAATCTCAGGGCTGAACACCTTTGAACTTAGGAGGGTGTCTGAATTCCAAACAGACTCAAGATGCCTGATTCACCCACACCCTGAATCATGAGATGTTTGAAATTTGCATCTGAACTTCTTAACTTGGGACTATCTCTTCCTTTGATGCACCCACCACAAAGGCTGGTGCTCTATTTTGCCTGCTGTGACATTCAGCATTTTCCTTACACTGAACAAAGATGCTGAGACTTGTATTAAATTTTCACTACAAACTTCCACAGGATTTTTGCCCAGTACAAAGTTTTTTAATCTTGCTGACCTTTTGGCCTCTGCAATATCTTGTGACGGTGAGTTCTGCAGACTTTTGAGACTTTAGGTTTTGGCTTGCTGTCTTCTAGAAGATGCCCCATTCACAAATCTGACCTCATCTGAGTGCACTAGCTTGTTAGCCTTATTTTGTAATGTGAAGGCTAGAATTTTGGCCCTTTGTTTACAATTGTAATTTATAACTGACACTCAGCAGCAGATACCCTGTATTAGGCTGTTCCACGGTGCTGCATGTGAAAAGGATTACAGAGTGAATAGCATCATTAGCTCTTGACAATGGTCCCAACTCAGGCCAGATCCCACGGAGAGGTTAGCCTGGGGAAGGTCTGATCCAGGAAGGTGCTCCATGCCTGACACCGTATCAGGAAACGTTCCTGTTTCCTACAGGCGATTCAGAGCTTTACAAGGGGATTCGTGCTGACCATAGCTCTTCTCCTGTTGACAGCCTGGGTTAAACACCCATCAGCTTCAAAATGGAGCAGAGTTAGGCCAATGCTGAGCACTTCTGCAATGCCCCCCATCACCAGCAGAAGGCTCACTCTCTCCAATGAGAGTTGTTGGGTGCTTTTGAAAATCAGGCCACTTACTTAGGAACCTAAATGTGAATTTAGGAGCCTCATTTTCAGACCGAAAATCTCAGCTGCTATTCAGTACTTCAGGGCCCTTGGTTATTCTTCCGGGTTAGGGTTAATTCCTGCTCTGGCTCTCTTCCGCCTCTTAGCCTTGCTTAACATAACACAGACCCTCTTCACGGGACAGTGACCTTGGGGGGGTTTCCTGGAGCACACTCTCCATGCCCACACTTCCTCTCCTCTCTCCTGCATCACTTTGCATGGCAGCGTGGAGCCATGTTTCGCCAGGAGACACCCATAGGTGGCGAGTGTAAGATATGTCTCAGCTGTTTTGTTTGACCAGTCCAGAACCCCGGTGCCGTCCTCAAACACACTCCTGATTTTCAGCCTGCTATTCCCTGGCCTCCAGCCTTCATCCTTTCTGACTGTTTTGGGCCTTGCTCCATCTGCTCCAGATCTACAACTCCTTCCAAAAAACGGCGTCTCCTTCTCTTACTCCCTTCCTAATCCGGAGTCACAGAAGCTGGAAAGGACCAGCCGAAAGGCAGGCCCCCCGGTTCAGCCAGCCAGTCCCAGCTAACAGCTCTGTCCTGCTCACTAATATCATCTTTGGTTAATTACCATAGCAGTACCTTTTCACATGGTAGACTTGACAGATCGGACAATGATGAGCTCATGGGGTCATGCTGGCCATGCCAAAGAAGTTGAATGGCCATGGGCCATTCAACTTCTGTGAGGACTGACCTCCAGAGATGGAACCTAGATATAATACTGGAGCAGCTCCTCTCTGCTGTGCAGTACTAGCAAGGCCCAACGTCAGCACTGGGGACAAGGAGCCTTCCAGGCGAGCAATGCATCTACCAGGGCATGATGGAGAGCGGGTGGCAGAGGGATCTGAGCCGCTTTCTCTTGATCCCAAGGAGCCCAGGAATTGAAGTGATAAGAAAGCAAATGCAGGAAACGCAAGAGGAGGGACTGTTAACCACAAGGAGCTGCCCTCCTCTGGCAGGACAGCACTGTGCCAAGCCCGCCCGAGAGGCCCACCAACTACCGGCAGCTCAAACTAGATAACAAAGGAGCAACTGCCAACCAGCTGCCATTGCTGGAGAAATTCATCCGGAAACACCAGAGAGACCACACAGCTGGGGCTTATGAGAGAGGTCAGTCAGCAAATAGTCCATAGGCATCCTGTGAATCCGTCCAGACAAACACCCACACACTGAAGCTGGTTGGGAGTTTTACATGAACATGTGTTTCTCAACAAAAATGCAGTTTCTGCAAAAATCAAAACTTGCCATTGGAAATCGTTGAGTTTGCTGACACTTTTGATTTTCCATTGGGAAATGAAAACAAATTTCATTTTCATAATGAAACATGTCAGTGTGTGTAGCAGATTGCGCACTCATCGGCATGGCATCCCCTGCTGGTCGTCTGGGAATTAGCTCTTTTCCAGCCTCTGAGCACCCTCTGCTGGTCGGTGTCTCACCTGCCTCAGGCCCCCATGTCCCTCCTGGACCCCGGTGCCCTTTACCTCAGGGTTCTGCCTCAGCAGTACCCCCACACTCTGGGTCTCCCTTCTCAGGCAGTGGTGGTTCGCACCGGTTCGCTAGAACCGGTTGTTAAATTTAGAAGCCTTTTTAGAACTGGTTGTCTCGCGAGGGACAACCGGTTCTAAAAGGGCTTCTAAATTTAACAACTGGCCAAAAGTGGCGCCTTAGACACCGACTCCGTGGGTGCTCCAGGGCTGGAACGCACACAGGGAAAATCTGATGGGTGCAGAGCACCCACCGGCAGCTCCCCACCCCACCCTGTGCCCGGCCCCAGTTCACCTCCGCTCTGCCTCTGCCTCCTCCCCTGAACGTGCCGCCCCGCTCTGCTTCTCTGCCCCCCCTCCGGTTTCCTGCGAATCAGCTGTTCGCACGGGAAGCTGGGGTGGTATGAGAAGCAGGCGGTGGCTTCGCGCTCAGGCCCAGGGAGGCAGAGCGGAGGGGAGCTGGGGGGCGGGAGGAGGGCCACCCGCGCCACAGCAGGTAACCTGGGGGGGGGAGTGCGCAGGGGAACCGCTCCCTGCCCCAGCTCCCCTCCGCCACCCTCGGCCTGAGCAGGAAGCCACCACCTGCTTCTCAGCCCTCCCCGGCTTCCCGTGTGAACAGCTGATTTGTGGGAAGCTGTGGGGGGGAGGGGGCGCAGAGAAGCAGGGCGGGGTGGCGTGTTCAGGGGTGGAGGCGGAGGAGAGGTGAGGTGAGCTGGGGCTGGGTGCAGGGCGGAGAGCTGCCGGGGGTGCTCTGTACCCACCAAATTTTCCCCGTGGGTGCTCCAGCCCCAGAGCACCCACAGAGTCAGCGCCTAAGGCACCACTTTTGATGTGATCAGTGCGGGGAGCCTTGTGGCTCTTAGGGGTTGGGTGGGCAGCCACTACAGTGGCCCACAAGACCCTCCTGCCCAGTTCTGGGGGCAGACAGAGGAGGGGATGGATGGGGCAGAGGTCTTGGGGGGCCATCAAGGAACATGGGGGGTTGGATGGGGCAGGAGTCCCTGGGGGGCAGGGGTGGGCCACAACCCCCTCATGGGGTGAGGAGGGAACCAGTTGTTAAGATTTTGGAAGCTCATCACTGCTCTCAGGGGAACCCTCCCACCCACTATGCCCACCTTGCCTCAGTGGCTACTGCCAGTCGTCATCTAGCCCCCCTCACTGGGGCAGACTGTAGTCTGCCATGGCCATTCATCATTGGCAAGGGGGTAGGCAGAGGCAGCTGGTCCTATCTCCAGGCTACACCCTAACCCAGTACCTCTTTTAGGTCTTTACCAAGGCCTCAGCCTGGGGAGTTGCGAGGCTGAAGCTCCCCAGCTCCTCTTGCCCTTCCCCAGCACTGCTTGGCTTCAGGGACCTTGCTCCCAGGCAGCTAGCCCTTCCCACTCCAGGGCTAGAGTGAGACTCTCCTCAGCTCCTGGCTCCCCAGCCCTCTTATCAGGGCCAACTGGGCCCTAATTGAGCTGGCCACACCTGTGGCCAGCTACTCCCTAGCTGCTCTCACTCCTTCTATCCCAGCCACAGCCCTCTCCAGGGCTGCTTTTAACCCTTGTTCTTCAGGAGTGGTGCAGCTGCCCCACTACAGTGTGTCAAACAGAATTGCAACATTTCATGCCAAACTCCTCATTGATCTGTGCCTGATGGAGCTGTTGTAGTGCCTCATGGGAGTCAGGTGGCCGTGTTGCATCATGGGAGATGTAGACTGCCCAGGGGGCCCAGGACATAGAGGAGAATGATGGGCTTGAGGCACCCAAACTACAACTCCCATGAAACATTGCGGCAGCTCTGGAGGACAGATCATTGCTAAACTGACCTGAAAGGAATAGCGTTGATTTGATATGAAATGGTGAAACACAATGTTTTGAACCATTTTTTCTTATTTCTCCATGCTGCACAAGAATGTTCCCGTTTTGACTTTTAGCTCCTGTTCGGGCTGAAAACAGATGGTGAAATACCTGAACCTGCTACAGGATGGAAACTTTGATTTTTTGGCCAGCTCCCACACCCACTGAGCTGCAGTGCTTTGCCCTTGTCTGCGTGCAGCCTGCCACACCTCCCAGAGCAGGTCAGATTCTGCGGGTTGGAGTGGGGATGGAGGGACAGCGTGTTACATTTTGGCTTAGCCTACATCTCTCCCCACTTGCATCTCTGTGAGTCACTGAGATCCTGCGTTTGGGCACTTGGGGGCATGGGCAGGAAGGGGTGGAGTTTAGCTCCATCCTACTTGCCGAGTTCCTGATGCAGGGGCTATGGTTGTGAATGGTCCTTGCGGGGGCATGCAAGGGGTGAGTGATGTATGGTCTCCCTCCTATACCCCAGGCACCTATGTAAGGGCCCAACACAATCCAGGCCCATATTTGTTTCCTTAACCAATCGGATTGCACGAGCCAATCTCAACTGTAACAGGAGTGCTCTGTAAAAGAGAGCGAAGTCTCTATATATGTAAATAGTTCATAGGCATCTTGCCTATCTTGCCAGTAGATGGTGCTCAGGAACATGTTACATCATTCCCGGGTTTTGTAGGCCTGATTGCTGTGCACTGCAAAGGACTTGCTGCGTGCAGCTCTTACCATCAGCCTCAGTGCGTCAGTAATTGGCCTCCTGTTTGGAGCGCTCATTGGGAAGCCGAGTGACACTTCGGAACCGCATGGCTGCAGTGGACAGATTTCCAGATGCTTCCAGCAAATACACGCCAATTATCTTCATGATGATGTTACTCAGCTAGCGCAGAGCAGCGTCACTGCATTACTTTCAGTGGCGTGGTGTCAATTTACATCAGCTGGTCTGTATTTTCTATCAAGATTCAATATTCTCCTTTACTCCGCCTCTGCCACTCTCTCTCATGAAGGTTAGTAAATCTTGACGTGCCACTCGAGGGGAACCATTCTGTTCTTTACTAGTCTTTGAGTGAACAACGCATGAAAGTTTTATTGCATGGCCGAGAGGTTTTAGAAACATCTAAAGTCTTTCCTCAGGATTGCATAGAGTAGGAGAGAAGCAAATTATCTTGTAGAAAGCCAGAAGCCTCCGGAGATTGAAATCTGCTGGCAGGATTGTTTACAAATCACAGCTTAGAGTGCATTCGGTATAGCTATTTAAGCCACCACGGTGAATCAGAAGGATCAGCTTAAAAAAAGGAACTTGTATAACTCAGTGGGGAAAAAAAAAAGCTATTAAAAATGCCCTCTCCAAACCAACATCCCGTCTTTCAGTTTTTGAATTCACATCCTCAGGGATTTACAAATCCCAATTGTGATGGGAATTCACTATGACAACCATCACACGCTATTATGCTCTTATATGCAATGGGAGTGCTATAAATCCAGAGCATTGAAAGCCTGCGTGGTTCTGACTTCTGATATTTGGATTGATAGATGAAATACCAACAGATCTAAACCATCTAATTCCGGTACTGTCCGGGGCCCAACCTTGTTACACTCATAAGCGACTCGCCTCATATAACACATATTCTTGTTTTAAAATCAACATGCAAAATAAAACACAAATATACGGAGCTAGATTCTGAGCTCCCTTACATTGGTGGAAGTCAGGAATAACTCCAGTTAAGTCCATGGAATGCCAAATCAGTTACACTGTAATTTTTAGCTGTATATTACAGTAGCCTCCAACAGAGAGCAGGGCCCCAGAATGCTCAGTGCACACAAAGAAAGAAACAGTCTCTGCCCCCAAAGAGTTTACAGTCTGAATTGGCAAGACGGGAGGCATAGAGCGGGGAAGCGACTTACCTAAGCTCAAGCAACAAGTGAATGGCAGAGCCAGGGATAAACACACAGGCCACTGTTCTTACCACTAGACCATGCTACCATTGCCTTATCCATGCTGTAACTTGGATAAACGTCTCCTCATCTCACACAGAGGTGGCCCAGAGTTTAAAACCTGGCCACCTAAGTAGTGCCTACATCGTCTGCATGGGCACAAACAGAAAGGTGCCAATTGTTCCCCATAGCAGCAATGAACCATTGGAGCAGCTTAGCAAGGGTTGGGGTGATGGTTTCTCCAGCACTGGCAATTGTAAAATCCAGACTGGCTGTTTTTTCCAAAGGGCCTGCTCTAGTTCAAACAGCATGTAATTCAGGGATGTCCTCTGCTCTACAGGAGGTCAGAGAAGATGGTCTCAGCAGACCTGTCAGAAGAGTGGCTGGCCCCTTTAAGGGAAATTTGGGCCCAGGCTACCCCTGAGGAGCTAATTCAAGGGGAATGAGCCCACCTAGGCTGTTAATGTTGTGCACGTGGGCTTGAAAAAAACCAATCAGGGTCAGTTGCAGATACAGAGAGAGAAGCTCTTCTAAGGGAGATTTGCTCCCAGAAAACTACAAACCTCCAGGAGGTGGGCTGTGCAACCCCCTAGCCAAGGGGAGAGACTTTATATCAAGTGCATTGGGCTATATGGAGTTCTTAGGGGCCCTGAGAGAAGGCAAACTCAGGCAGGGAGTGCCTGTGGTGTGACAATAGATCAGCAGGGGGTGCTATATGCAGACCTGCCCCATGGCAGGTCTCTTCTGGCCTTGTAAGCTATAAATATATATGCAAATATATGCATGCTAAACAGGCATTTACATAGGGCCAGATTCAGGTCTTGGTTACACTGCTGCACATCTGGAATTGTGGAGTTACTCGAAATTCAAACCATTGTAGATGAAAGCAGCATTTTGCCCCACACACTCAGGTCCTCGCCATGCATTCACAAATGCCCATTTGCACATGCTGCCACAGGACCTTGACAGGCAGTGAGTGCAGATGCAGATTTTCCCGATATGGCTTCAGTGGTCGCTTTTGAAAACTCTGCCCTGTAAGTGCAGGTGGCTGATTCTTCTGTGTCTGGAGTTTAGTCTGGCTGAAGCACTGGGAATGACTTGGTTGGATAATGACAGGTTTCAGAGTAGCAGCCGTGTTAGTCTGTATCTGCAAAAAGAACAGGAGTACTTGTGGCACCTCAGAGACTAACAAATTTATTTGAGCATAAGCTTTCGTGAGCTACAGCCCACTTCATTGGATGCATAGAATGGAACATATAGTAAGAAGATATATACATACAGAGAATCATGAAAAGGTGGGAGTTGCCATACAAACTGTAAGAGGCTAATTATCTTCTTACTATATGTTCCATTCTATGCATCTGATGAAGTGGGTTGTAGCCCACGAAAGCTTATGCTCAAATAAATTTGTTAGTCTTTGAGGTGCCACAAGTACTCCTGTTCTTTTGGCTGGATAAGATTGCTGAGCAAGACCCAGCGATAAGTCACTGCAGGTAGCCGATAATTGCCAGTGCTATTTGTGGGCTGGGAGGAGAGATGCAGCTAGTGTGGGCTAGATGGGAGATGGAACAATATTGATTTTTATAAAGGAATCCCAGCTCAAAGCCTTACATTGCCTCCCTAGCAAGCAGAGAGAGACCTCTAGGCAATGGAATTCTTACTTTATTAACCCAGCAGTATCTAAGGGTCTGGAGTTGCTTCTCTGTCTTTCAGGTGCCCATCACTGGGGTATCTGGGCACAGTACAGCAATTATAGATAGCCCCTCATGTGCCCTAAATTCCTCAATGTGCATATTTGTACGGGTTTTGTGGTGTTAAGTTAAACTCATAGGGCCTGAGTCTCATTTACCCTAAGCCCTTTGACCACCCCCCCCACAGGCAGTGACCTTACATCAGGCATAAATCATTTTCAGGCCCCATTGAGACTGCCAGAGAGGTGTAAAGCAGCCAGAGTGTAAGTGAGAATTAGGCTCTATGAGACCTTGGTTGGCTGCTTCCTAGACAGGACCAGGAGTCATAGTGACTCCTAGTGATCACCAATTCTCCTAGCTTCAGCAAATTACTCATCTCTTATCAGCAAAGCATTTCTAGTCATAACAACAATAAAACTTATACATTGGGGACACAAAATCAAGGTCTGCGATTCACCCAGGCCCTTCCGTTCTCATGGTCCACTAACTCTCTGGTCCACTAACTCCCATCCTGATTAGCAAAACTGAAATCACGCAGTTGTTTGGCCTTGCTGTGAGAGCCCTAACAATTCGTAGCAATGTGGTATTTGGCTTTCAGATCACAGTGACTGGACACACAAAGGAACTACAGTTATGTCAAATTGAATTCTCTCCTAACAGGATTTCTGTTTAAAGCCAAATCTTCAAGCCTCTCTAAAATCTACATATATAGTTAGTAATCTAGTTCTGGACCTGGGGGCACATCATATGATACAAATCTGTGGCCATCTTGTCAAGGGATTCCCAAGATTACAGCTCCAAACACATTCTACTTTTCAAATTTAAATTTTCTTATAATGCTTATTTTATGCACAGATGGAAAAGTCTGTGGATAGATCTAAATGAAATTTATATCACTGGGATGTTATGGCATTTCCTGGTTTTCTGTCATTCATCTGCAGATTGTTTTTTAGTGTAACCATAACAGTCTTGTTTGGGGATCTTAACTCTGCATTTCCAATACTCGAAGTAAACTCTGATCCAATGAGCATGTGCAATCTCAATTCTACATTACAAATATTTTTTATCTGTTAGTAAATAGCAAGAAAACGAGATATGCTTCACTGGATGCATCAAACTAATTTGAGACTGTAGAGCTGTGATGGGGTGCCTCCTCCCCACTGGGCTCTAAGGGGTGCATAGAGCCCTAGGGAGGCTGCACAGGAGGCAGCCAATCAGAGAAGGGTTGAAGGGAGCAGCCAATCAGGGCGATATTAAAAGGGAGTTCCAGGGCAGAGGAGGGCAGTTCTATGCTGGGAGACCAGGGAGGAAGGACTATATCTTTGGAGGGCTGAGAGAACTGCCAGCACCCTGGACAGAGCAGGGCTGCTAGCAGGAACAGGGCAGAGCAAGAGAGAGCTCCTAGCTGGCTGCTGGGATTTGCAGGCTGAAGCCCTGAGGCAAGGGCAAAGAGGATGCTGAGGCCACAAGGAAGTGGCCAGACAATTGGCTGCAGTAGCCACTAAGGGAAGTGGCTGAACAGCAGATTCCAGGTCCCCTGGAAGAGGGAGCACAGTGTGTGGCATGGCCAGAGTGCTGTGTCGCTGAAGAGGACACTGCATTCCTTGGAGAGACATGGATCCTAGAGCAGGACACCACTCAAAAAGGGCACACTGACATGCAGAGCTAATTCCCAAGACAGCCAGCAGGAGGCACCATAGTGGCGAGTGAACCCCGTTACAAGAACGCACAGAAGAAAACAAAGGTAATGAAAGAGTGGGGAAGGAGGATGTGCTCATTCTAAAGTCCAAATCTGATATGCTCATACAGGCTATCAGTAATCTAACCCAGATATCAATTACTTGCATTACATTTCCTGGAAATCGCTTGTTTCCAGGTTAAATCATCCAGTAAGGAGGCTGCCAACTCATGATTTAATCTTTGTGATGTTTGGTGTATTTTCTTAAAGGCTCAGGTCCTGGAGTCATGTGATTAGGTGGGAATGTCAGCTTTCATTTGAAAAATATAATAAATTTCTAGCACTCGTGGTTGCAGAAAAGACGTGGAATCATAACACGAGTACTCCTTGAAGTCTCAAAAACCAAACAGGAATGACAAAGAACCTAACTGTTTGGGAGCTTTTTAGATCTCATGGTTTTTAAACTGATCACATGATTTTGGAATGTTTGGGGTCGGCAGCACTGAGGAAATGCTCCATTTAGTTTTGCAAGCAAATTTGATTCTCTTGTGTTTAGCCGTGGGAAATCTAATGTAATATGTTTCTGCAGCTTTGCTCTTCCAGTTTATGAAGGTGGTTCTGCTACGTCTCAAGAACAAAAAGCGGATCAGTATTTCCTAGCAACGAAAGAGCAGCCCATATGTTACATAAAAAAAGAACTACATTAAAAGCATGTGAAGGTTGAAAAGCTATGAAATGCCTATGCAACCTGAATTCAGCCCCTGGTGTGTCTGCATTATGACAGTCTCCAATGACATGATCACAAACTAGTTTTTTCAGAGGATCGCTGCCTCGAACAGTGATAACATCTCTGAGAAGGATTTCCTCCTCTGGATCAATGCAATCGGGTAGCCTGGAGGAGAGGAAGAAAGGATGGAAACAGACACCATGTGCTTCTGCGGAGAGCTAGAGAATGAGCTCCTACATGAAAGTGATCACGTTCCCCCCACCCAACACATAGATCATAGAATATCAGGGTTGGAAGGGACCTCAGGAGATCATCTAGTCCAACCCCCTGCTCAAAGCAGGGCCAATCCCCAATTTTTGCCCAGATCCCTAAATGGCCCCCTTGAGGATTGAATTTACAACCCTCGGTTTAACAGGCCAATGCTCAAACCATTGAGCTATCCCTCCCCCCAATATAGATGCAGGCGGAAAGGATTCTATGAGTTATATGCTTTGTTTAAGTTAGCTATAAGAAATTGACTAGAAGAATACACTTTGGAGTAGTCGGAAGGAGCTTTTCTTGAAGCAGGTTTCAGAGTAGCAGCCGTGTTAGTCTGTATCTGCAAAAAGAAAAGGAGGACTTGTGGCACCTTAGAGACTAACAAATTTATTTGAGCATGAACTTTCATGAGCTACAGCTCACTTCATCGGATGCATACAGTGGAAAATACAGTGGGGAGATTTTATATACATAGAGAACATGAAACAATGGGTGTTACCATACACACTGTAACGAGTGATCAGGTAAGGTGAGCTATTACCAGCAGGAGAGGGTGGGGGGCGGGAGGGACCTTTTGTAGTGATAATCAAGGGGGGCCATTTCCAGCAGTTGACAAGAATGTGTGAGGAAAAGTGTGTGTGTGTGTGTGGGGGGGAGGAATAAACATGGGGAAATAGTTTTACTTTGTGTAATGACCCATCCACTCCCAGTCTTTATTCAAGCCTAAGTTAATTGTATCCAGTTTGCAAATTAATTCCAATTCAGCAGTCTCTCGTTGGAGTCTGTTTTTGAAGGTTTTTTGTTGAAGAATTGCCACTTTTAGGTCTGTAATTGAGTGACCAAAGAGACCAAAGTGTTCTCCGACTGGTTTTTGAATGTTATAATTTTTGATGTCTGATTTGTGTCCATTTATTCTTTTACGTAGAGACTGTCCAGTTTGGCCATTGTAATTCCATGCCATGTACATGTAGGTTAGGTTACCACAGTTTTGAGTTCTGATAATCCTGGGTAACAGTGCTGCTGTATACCAGCTGTTAGGGTCACCTTTACAGAGCTTTATACAGATCAGGCATTAATAGTGACCTGGAAATGACCAAAAGTAATTGCACTTTATCAGTAAGGTGCACTGAGGATAGTTAACCACTGGAACAATTTGCCTTGGGATACAGTGGATTCTCCAGGACTGGAAGTCTTTAAATTAAGACTGGATGCCTTTTTAAAAGATCTGCTCCAGCTCAACCAGAAGATATGTGCTTGAAGCAGGTCTAGCTGGGTGAAATCAAAGTGTTGTGGCGTAGGTCAGTCTAGGTGATCACAATAGTTCCTTCTGGGCTTCCTATCTTCAAATCTTTTATTTCATACCTAAAGGGACTGATTCAAATGTTCATTGCATCAGTGTAACTCCATTGAGCTACTTCTGATTTATACAGGTAGAAGCAAAAGAATCAGCCTACGTTTTCAAAAGTGACAAGCGATTTCAAGTTGTCATGACCAGGACGTGGGTGGTCTGACCTAGCGGTCACAGTAAGAGTCAAGCTTGGTCCAATAACAGGAGTTCAGAGTCTGAGACATGTCAGAAGGGAAACCAAGAATCAGGACCCAGAGTAGGAAGGGTAGTCCAACACAAGAAAAGGCCAGGTGCATGGACAACTTCCTGTTCCTGTCCTTGGGTTAGATAGAGACTGGGGACCAATTGGGATCCCCGGGGTTCCTCCAATCAGATCCCAGGACTGGAGTCCTCTGCTGGAGTCCAACTGCTATTCTAGTAGTTCTCAGCAGGTCACTAGGTGGCAGGCTGGGGCTCCCTAGCTCTTAAGAACCCTGTAGACAAGGGTTTGAGACCCGCAAGTGCCTTGATACTACAGTGCCCACCTTGAGACACCTGCAAAGTGGCTGCTTTCTAGGTGCTTGGTTCTTTCTGAACATCAGCTCCCTTTGCAGTATTCTGAGTTGGGCACTGGAGAATTGAGGCGCCTGAACTTGCCAGACACTTTTGAAAATCCAGGCCACTCTCTTTACCCTTTGGCTGTCTTTGCTGTGTTCCATAGAAAAGTTTAGATGAACCTTGATGAACCAGGGGCAGATCATCAGCTGATGTAAATGGTCACTGCTCCATTAAGCCAGTTGCATAGTGGGAGGTGCTGGTTGGAAGAGAAGGGATCTGAGGCTCCCTGCAGCGGGCACCGATTTGGTGGACAGAAGAAGGGCCGCCCACAGCCAGCATCAGAGATGGCTTTCATTCCTATGGCACTCCTCTCCCCTGGCTCTCCAGTTCTTTTTCTTTTTTTTTTTTTTTTTTTACACCTGGCCTCTTCTTAACCTGGTTCTGATCACAGCCAGCTGGTTGAGTTGGAATTGCAGCTAGAACACGGAGACATTTTGTGCTGACAATCAGCAGCCTGGAGGAAGGGAACATTTTCATTTAGCCAACCAGCGGAGGAACAGAGGAGTCTACTCATGCTATTTAATGAATGCCTTTAAAGGGCAGAATCAAAGTGAGAGGGAAAATTTCAAAACATGGCAAAGGAAATAAAGGGCTTTCTACAAATAGCTCCTGAGTGCCATTTCTAGGGCTAGCTCTGCAGAGTGCCAGTCTCGAAGAGCAAGTGGAAAGAGCAGTGGAAGAGAAACAGCAGGATGATTAAAACACAGAACTGTGAGTCAGGGCCAGAGAGCAGGGATCGGTTCCTTGCTCTGCTGCAGCACTCGTGTGACCTTGTGCTAGTGATTTGCCCGCTGTAAAAGAGGGAGAATGATATTTATAGGGGGGCTGTGAAGATTAATGAATACGTTTGTGCCCCCCCTCCACCTCATTTGGGTCATCAGCAGGACTTGAGCCTGGAACCTTTTGATGTAAAACTTTAACCACTGCTGTTGGGAACCAAAAAGTGAGATTTCGAGAAGGTATTACATGGGCTCCACACTAGGAGGGCTCAGACAGCTGCATAAGCTAAGTGCAGGGCACATTTGCAAAGTGTTTTGAGGTTCTTGGCTAGAAAACTCTGTAAGGGCAGAGTACTAGCCTCTAATTTTCACAATCCTTCTTCACTGCTGGTGTTTCTGGGGCTGATGTCAGTGAAGCCTACATGGCCTCTTATCAAATGCAGGACCTGGAGAAATTCACAGTATGGCTCCATGTAGGAATAAGGACCCTTGTGTTCAACAATGGGACTGGGTGCACTTTGAACAAGAGCTGTTGGGTGCTCTACGTTTCTGAGAAGTCGGGTCAGGTGGCTGCTACAGACTTAGGGGTAACATTTTCCAGAGCATCTTCGTGATTTAGGAACCAAGGTTCCCTTTTCAAAAGAGACAAAGGACTAGATTTGTGAAGGTATTTAGGCACCTCAAAGCCGTAGCTCAGCACCTCCTGAGCTTTGACATTCTCAGGCCATGCACCACTGATGTCCCACATAAGCCCTTTTTTGAGGACTGAGGCAACACAAAAACCTCCAGCACTGAAATTCTCCCAGAGTGCATGTGTACATGCATCCAGCTTAACGCTTGCTCCCCAGCCCAATGCGGCCTCTGCACAGCGCTGCTCCCGCCCCCTGGTGCTGAGCTAGAGCTGCCTGACAGCGGCTTTAAATTATGCAAGCGGTTGAATCCACACCCAGGGATTGGTACAAGGCAAGGATGTCCGGGCCAGGCCGCTTTGCCCTGCTACACTGGCAGCTGGGAGGAGGAGTGGTTTAAGAATGCCTACATGGGTTATATCCCTCTGGAAGGTCCCTCTGAGGCTGGGATGATCCTGCTTGGGTTAGAAACCAATGCAACCACACCGGACAATCCGGTCATATAGACGTTCACTTCACTCTTCCGTCACGAGCCTGAAGGAAGTGAAAACTGAAATGCTTTAAAACAGAAATCGGTTTGTGGCTGAGTGGTAATTAAAAATAAATGCCTATTTAAAGCCATAAAATAATACTCTTTAAATATCTGTTTTTAAGGCTAACAGAATAATTACTTAATCTCCCTTGTCGCATTAATGCAGTTTATATTACTGACTGAAGCCAGCCGATCCTTTATATCACTCTTCTCCTATTGAAGTCACTTAAATTATTCCTTCCTATGCAAGTATGAGGGGGAAAAAAAAAGAACAGTAACTTCTGTTCTCAAATTTCAGAGTAGCAGCCGTGTTAGTCTGTATTCGCAAAAAGAAAAGGAGTACTTGTGGCACCTTAGAGACTAACAAATTTATTAGAGCATAAGCTTTCGTGAGCTACAGCTCACTTCATCGGATGCATTTGGTGGAAAAAACAGAGGAGAGATTTATATACACACGCACAGAGAACATGAAACAATGGGTTTATCATACACACTGTAAGGAGAGTGATCACTTAAAATAAGCCATCACCAGCAGCAGGGGGGGGAAAAGGAGGAAAACCTTTCATGGTGACAAGCAAGGTAGGCTAATTCCAGCAGTTAACAAGAATATCAGAGGAACAGTGGGGGGTGAGGTAGGAGGGAGAAATACCATGAGGAAATAGTTTTACTTTGTGTAATGACTCATCCATTCCCAGTCTCTATTCAAGCCTAAGTTAATTGTATCCAGTTTGCAAATTAATTCCAATTCAGCAGTCTCTCGTTGGAGTCTGTTTTTGAAGCTTTTTTGTTGAAGTATAGCCACTCTTAGGTCTGTGATCGAGTGACCAGAGAGATTGAAGTGTTCTCCAACTGGTTTTTGAATGTTATAATTCCTCCTTTCCCCCCCCTGCTGTTGGTGATGGCTTATCTTAAGTGATCACTCTCCTTACAGTGTGTATGATAAACCCATTGTTTCATGTTCTCTGTGCGTGTGTATATAAATCTCTCCTCTGTTTTTTCCACCAAATGCATCCGATGAAGTGAGCTGTAGCTCACGAAAGCTTATGCTCTAATAAATTTGTTAGTCTCTAAGGTGCCACAAGTACTCCTTTTCTTTCTGTTCTCAAAGTACACAAAAGTGCCTTAAAACCACTAACCAGCCTGAAAAGCTAGAAATGAGTCTCTGCTTAGGGAAAGCGCATGTCACCTGTTTTCTGCCTGCTACTTACCATGCACCCAGGATGTTCCATGTTGGAATGCTGCTGCAGTAGTGGCTGAGCGGTTTGTTACTCCAGGGATGCCAGGATGCAGGGTTATAGTTCAGACCTATCTCTAGGATATTTTAAAAACATTTTGGGCTGAGTAGCACCTTCGTTCACCAGTAGTCTCTTGGGCTAGATCTGGCTTTAGGCGCATCTCTGAGCAAGGGTTACCATGAGGAGTAGCCTCAGGCAACACCAACAGAAACACCTTAAAACCCAAAAAGAAAAGGAGTACTTGTGGCACCTTAGAGATTAACAAATTTATTAGAGCATAAGCTTTCGTGAGCTACAGCTCACTTCATAAGCTCACGAAAGCTTATGCTCTAATAAATTTGTTAGTCTCTAAGGTGCCACAAGTACTCCTTTTCTTTTTGCGAATACAGACTAACACGGCTGCTACTCTGAAACCTTAAAACCCAATTCCTCCTCTATTTCATCATTGCTCGAGAGGATGGAGGTCAGTCACTGCCTGCAGTAGTTCCAACAGTAAATGACTACAAAAGCTGCTCTCAAAAGGCCAGTTATTTTTTGGGAGAAACGTCAAGAGATTTTATTTTGTTCCCTGGGAATTTTTATTGGTGTTTCCAACAGGAAATGGAAAGTGGAAGCAGTCGGAATTTCCACAAACTCTTAGGTGAAACGTTTCCATTTTCAGTCATATTTTTCAAATCTGAGAATTTTGACTGGAAATGGAAACCTTCCCACCCCCCCCAACAGTTGAAAAATTGAATATTTTCACCATACTGAAAACTCGGTGACAACGGATGGTTTGGTCCAAAAGCCATTTTCCATCAAACAAAACAAAGCAAAACATTTGATGGAAAAAGTGTCCACAAGCTCTAAGTACTAACCCTTCCCACTGCCGGCTCAGCTGCTCTGGTGGCATATGGAAGGAGCAGGGGATGGGCTATAGCCAGGGTGCTGTCTGTTTCCTGCCCCCTCACCCACCCCAAAGAGGGAGTAACCAGTGGGCAGCTGGGCCTACGCTGGCCCAAGGTCCAGGTATCCATGTAGAGGTGTACGGGAGTCCTTACTGCCTTATGTGGGTGCATGATCTAAATCACAATCTGTTTAATCTTGGAATGACCGGAGCTACAAAGTGCTACAAAGACAGTGCTATGGGGGAGCATGGGCAGCAGAACGGGCCCCAAGAGGCTATTCGATATCCCTATGAGCTTGGAAATGCAGCAATTGACAGCTGTAAGCCAGGTATGTTAACAAGGCCCAGTTCTATCTGGGCCTGCTGCCTTCATTGCTGGTAGTGCTGGGAATGCCTCCCTGGGTCAGCTGTGACCCAGGAACCTTGCAGTGCCAGCTGGCAAGGAGCATAGAACAGGTGCATGAGGATATAGGGAGCTGCTGGGCCTCGTATTTACACTCTAGTTCACCAGAGTGTGTCATGTAAAATCTCTAACGCACCTGTGTCACACAGTTCATCCATAGCATTGTGAAACACACGTATGGAGGTGGTATAAGGAGTTATGTGCATTCACTGAGAGCTATGTTTTTAAGGTCTTTATGAGGTTTTTTGTAGGAGTGGGTGGGTGAGATTCTGTGGCGTGCGTTGTGCAGGAGGTCGGAGTAGATGATCAGAATGGTCCCTTCTGACCTTAGTATCTATGAATCTCCCAACCCCACAGGCTAACTCCACTGGCTCAAGCGACATAATTTCTGATTCACACCATGGGACCTGCCTACCTGGATCAGAACAGAGGTCCATCTGACTCAGTGCTTGGTCTCTGACCGCAGCGAGCACCAGATGCTTCAGAGGAGGGTGTATGAACCCTACGCTAGACACTTGTGGCACAATCTGCCTCCCTATGAAGGTCTCATCCTAATCCCTAATAGTTAGAGGCTTGTTTGAGCCTCGTCCCAGGGAGAGAAAGGAATCAGTGTTTCCATCTTCCTCTTAGGCTCCTAGAGACCCAGGGCACCGAAGGATCTGCTAGCCCCACTCACCCAGGACATCACATTGAAACTTATTGTTCAACTCTAACCTTGCTGATCAGTCAGAACCCAACCCCCACCTTCCCCTCCTGGGCCTTGGCATTGCTCCTGGAGTTCTCTTTGTACTGGATGCAGTGAGTGCCGCTGCAGTGAGATTAAGATCACTGGTCTCGGTTTCATTTTCCTCCCAACACTGTGCGTTATGTTAGCTCCATGCCTTATGCTTCATTTGCCAGACACAGTGCATATTTTCTCTAGTTCTGCCTATTTACTGTGCGGCGAAGAAAGCCATTCACCGTATTTAAACGAGCAATTATTATTTCATTGTTATTATTTTCAGCCAGAGGGCATGGAGGAACTGAAACGAGCGAGGGAAAGAAACCGCATCAAAGCTGAACTTTGAAGAGGGATGAACAAAGGACGGGGGTGGGGGGGGAGGTCTTTAACTGTCCCTTTAAGAAAAACCTCTTGATGTTAGCCCACTGTCATGCTGCCCAGCTGTTTCCAATCCAGCTCCCTTGCAGGTGTCCTGCTGCCTGAGTGAGCCTGATTTTCAAAGTTAGGCCTGCACAATGCTTTGCATGCACCTAATTTATGCATGCAAATCAGGGGTCAAGCCCTGCCCACAAAACAAGCTCTTCCCACTTAAGACACCCTAATGAGACGCCACTCTCACTAGGTCATGTGACTATTCAAAATATGATCATTGTGCTCATTGGGCTGAGACCCTCCTCAGTGGCATTTCAGTACGCCCCTGGGCTCTGCTGATTTGCCACACATGTATTTGTGCATGCACATTCTGAGAGCTGTGGCCTGATCAGCCACATGCACACTCAGGCAGCTTGTTTTCAGGGTTCCATTGGGTCTTTCACATTCACACAATAATGCTGCACATCTAACATTGAAAACCTGGCCCAGCACTAATTAGAAGGCAGATGTTCAAAAGGACTCTTGTCCTTTTCAATGGGAGTTGCAATCTGGTTACCGTATTTCCAGGCATATGTAGCCATTTCTTTATGGCTTGCTTAGCGTGCTGATTGTTGCCAAACTACCCAGTATGGTAACGGAATGCAGCAGCACTGCGGAGAACTAGCATGGAGTGGCTATAATTTAAGAACGCTGGAATTGCCAGCCTGGACCAGACTGATGGTCCATCTCGTCCAGTTTCTAACTGTGTCCAACAACAGCTGCTTCTGAGGAAGAGGCAAGAAGTCCTGCAGGGGCAGTTATGGAATATCCTGCCCATAAGGAAAAATTCCTCCTAACCCCAATAACTAGAGGCTGGTTTATGTCCTGCACCACCTGGGTAGCCCTGTTTTCCATATAATTCTGGAGCCCTGCTGAGTTCTTGGCCTTTCTGAGCTCTTACTGCAGTGAGTTCCACAGGATAACTAGTCCTGTCATTTCTTTATCTCAGCCACCTGTTTTGTCATTAATTCCTTAAATTACCATTGAGAGGTCCCTTTTGATTTCCTTTGCATGCTCCTGAAGCCAGTCATTCCCCAAGAGCTCTAGTTGTGGCCAGGCACAATCTGTGAGTGAGATGTTTGTGTCTCAGTCTGCTTTTTTCTGGCCACTACTATCTGAAAAAGGAAAGAGCTGAAACAGCTTGGGGCACCAGAGGTGGGCAAAAAGTGCGCTCAGAGGCCTGGAGAGGCTTCTATGTGAAGAGGACTTCTGAAGACTGGGACTGTTCCTGGTAGAGAGGATGTTCATAAGGGGACATGATCAAAGTCTGCAAAATAATGAATGGGTCAGAGCAGGCTGATCGAGCATTTCAGTTCATCCCGTCTAATAACACAAAGCCAAGGGGGCAGGCAATGAGATCGAAAGGTGACAAATTTAAAACTGATAAAAGGACTTTCTTTTTTTAGACAAAGCAGGGACAGCCTGTGGAACTCACGGCCACATTATCTCACTGAGGCCCAGAGCGGAGCAAGATTCAGAACAGATTGTACATTCAGAAGGATGAAAATATCCAGAGCCACAGGTGTAAGGATTCCGAAACAACTCTCCCCACAGAAAAATCAGGAAGGGCTATAAACCCTAATGCTTCAGGGCAAATGTCACCATTAACCTGAGCGGCTTAGGAAGAAACCTCACGTTCAGGTACGTTATTCTCAGTCATCAATTCCTCCCATTAACCTGGGCTATGTAAGATGGATGTTGCATTTAATTGAACTTTTACTTCATTTAAGAGCCACAGAATTCATTGCTTAAAAAAAATGTAATTGTTATATTCACAAATTGCCACAAGATAGCACTGTGCCAAAGCATGACTGCTCATCAGTGTGTGTGGGGTGGAGAGGGGAGGAGCGGTGCTCATGGTAAGGATTAAGAGTCAAGTAGCTATGCTGTAACTCAGGTTGTCCATGCAAGGCAGAATAGCAGCACCTGTATCCTTCTCAAAGGAACATCTTAAACCTGGCAGGTACCTTGAGCCTGTTATTTTAGGGTTAGCTGTAGGACAACAAATGCCTAAAGGATACAGCTCCAATTAAACATGAGGTGTAATGAAGAATTTGGTCGCTAGATGGAAGTGCTATGTGTTATTAAGTGTTGTGTTGGGAATTGAGGCAATAGGATAAAATGCGGTGGATCTCTCTCGGTAGGGGAAAGAGAGAAAGCATCATATAGTTAATTAACCAGGTAAAAGTCTGCTCTTGGGTTATCACACCAGAAAAATCTGCATACTGGTGCAGGATTCTTTGGCTGTTGCAAACGCTGCAGGCAGGTGTAATTGACAGTAAAGGAGGTAGATGCTTTTGCTTTTACAGTCTAATGAAATGTTAGAAACCCAGGCTCTGGCCCTGATTCACATGGGTTCACTACAAATGGTGTAACGCATTGAAAACAAAGGAGTTACACTGGGTGAAAACTGGAGTAACGTAAGTCCTGTGTCTTATATAAAAGGCCTGATGCTTTTTTACTCCAGTGACTCTACTGATCATGCATTTGTAGCAAGTGTTTTGTGCCTCGAAAAGCAAACAGCAAAAGAGAGCATTTGTTTCCTATACTTAACAGGCTATACCAAGCCAAAAAAGCTGCAAGACTATGAATAATGCTTACTATCGCCAGCCAAAGTAACTATCTAATTATACATGTCAGAGCCCTGACTTCACCTTGCTTCTGGTGCTACAAGAGGCTTTGAAAAATGTAAATGATTTCTGGAGCAGAAAGTGGAGTTTGAGTTCGTGCCCAAGACAGGCTAATGGGATGTAGCTGAGTATGCTGTAATGTTTCTGCAGCAGCAGAGCATTAGCCAGCTGCATTGCTGGGATTAGTCTCATCTGCATGTGTTGCTTTGCCTCCTAGAGGTGGGAATTTGGTGGCCTTGTTTTTTGCTTGAACATAACAAAGCCCTTCCCCCTTCAGCAGATCCGAGCCGCAGTGAGGCTTATTTCTCCCCGTGTTAAGCTAGGCACCAGTTGTGTTTTACCTTGATTGTTCTTGTAACTATTTCTGACTTTGATGCCTCGTGACTTGTACTCACTTAAAATCAGTTTGCAGTTAATAAAAAGGTTTCATCTAATCCACTGTGTTTGGACTGAAGTGTTTGGGAAGCACCATTTGGGATGGCAAGTTACGTGCCTGTTATTTCTATTAAAGCAATAACAGAGCGGATATCATTTGTATTGTCCAGGAGTGGGCTGCGCCATGTGGGACATACATTTCCAGGGGAATAGTTAAGATTGGGAGTGTTTTGGGGTCACCCAGCAGGATAACCCAGCCTAGCCAGAGCCAAGGTCTGGCTGGGAGTGATGTACATGCTGGAAGTTGTTTGTGAGCAGTCCAGACAGAGGCTACCTTAAAGCAGTGTAAAGGGCACCCCAGGCTGGAGGGCTGGAGTGACACAGCGATTCATTAGTCTGGATTGTACCCTGAGTATGCCACACCCTTGTTGGAGCATTGTTCCTAGTTCAGGGCCCACCACAGGGCTGGTTGCTGTGGTTCCCCTCCCCAGCAAAGGGGAATCCGAGATTCCTTCTCTCCTGGTGCTCTTCCCTTACCTCAACTGGTTGATTCCCAAGGCTGTCTGCCTCTGGGCTGGCCTTCCCCCAGTCTCCTTCACCCCTGCTGCCTGCTTCCATCAGGGCCAGTGCCAGGGTGCAAGCTCCCCCAGCCACCTGAGCACTCTCAGCACAACCATCACCTGGGTCCAGTCATTACCCAAGGTCCCCTGCTCCCCAGCCAGTTAGGATCAGCTGGGAGGGTGACTGATCCTCACAGGCCAGGCTGAGCCCAACTCCCCTGAAAAGGCCCGCCTGTGACAGAGTCTCTAAATGCCTAGCATTGTAAATCCGGTCCACAAACGTTTCGCAATGCGGGTTTCTGCCTTGGGACACCCACAGGTTCGTTAAACCACTGCATGGCCTGCCTCACGCTGCCATCCCATGGAGCATTGGGCCACCTCACTCTCATCCTCTCCTTGTTCTTTTCCTTTTGGTGCCCATTCAAACTTTCTGATTCAGCAGCATTATCCACTGAGCACCAGTTGCAAGGGCACTGTAACCCTCAGATGCCTGGGGCCTGATGCCGCACAGGAATAAGCCTCTTTAAAGTTACGATACCACAACAGAAATAAATAGGAACAGTGCTGCCAACCCCATGCTGTCCATAACATTATGAATCAGGCCATGTCCTGGAAGTTTATAATGTGGCCTGTTGTGTTGAGCCTAGGCAAGGTTGAGAGCTTCTTAATGACTCTCTAGCCTGCTCTCCTTTGATCCCTACTCCCTTGACAAAGGGGTGGCGTTAACTCAAGAAGGACGGGTTTAAAAAGCCAGCATAAGCGACCAGAGGAGCTAGCAAACAGGAGCAGCAAAGCTGGAGTTTTGAGAGGGAGCGTGAGCATGAAAGGCAGATACACCTAACAAACATTCTCTAAACTTAGGCCAGTAAATAAATCTCTCCTCCACACCGCCGCAAAAGTAACAATACTGCAGGCAGAAATCCAGCAGCAGAGTGGGGGCTAACCAGTGTATTGCACTGAATGCAGCATGTATGATTGCCTGCCTCCTGGCACACTGTGCATTCGATGCAAGCATTGTTGGCCCTCAGAGAGGGAGTACAGGCTCTTGAGACCAGAGTGGTTGAACCAGAGGAGCTAAGGGAGACAGAGAGGAACATAGATGAGACTTTCCAAGACCCAGTAGAGCAGTCCCACCCCGGTCTGACAGCCTCTGTGCTGTTGAAGATGATGAAAGTCTCAGGGAAGGAGATCATCAACTGGAGTAGGATACATCAGCTCCTTTGGATTTTAAAAAGCTTTTTTTTTTTTTTTTTTTGCATGTTTCTGTTTGGGAGCAGAGGGGGGAAGAGCATTTGATCTGACAGGGACTTTGTTTCACCTCTGTTTTAAAAGGGAGAATGGGAAGCAGATGGGACTGATTTCTAAGAATATCTGAATTCTGAGTCCAGCACATGCTAGGTTGCTCTGTGCCCAGCTGCCCATGGCCCAGGGTGTCGGAGGACAGAGATGCTCTGGCCACGCTCCCTTCCTCATGGCCACGCCCCCCTATGACAGGGGCACCTTCCCTCAGAAGATTTTCTAGCTCACCAGGTCTGCCCAGCCCCTCTATGCCAGTGGATTGTCACCAAGGGGGCAGAGCTGAGCACAGACTTGGGCCAGACCCTCCAGGAGCTCAGGGAGAGCGTGGTCGCTGCGCCACGCTTTGAGTGAGCTAGTCTGAGTAGCGTGGCTTGGCTGCAGGGTGGTAGGGGAGAGCAGGGACTTAGTGTGCAAAGGGGAAGCGCAGAGAAGGCTCCTTGGGCCTCCTCGTTCCCATGCATCCCACAGGGCTCAGCCTGGGGAAAATCAGGTACAGGCAGCCTGAGGGCAATCAGTGGGTCAGGTGCTGCACACACCCGGCAAGACACCCGTTCATGCTGCCTTCATAGCGACACTCCCATATTCTTGCCTCCCTCCTTCCTGTTCGGTTGGTTGTGCCCCCTTCTCCCTGGCCAGGACAGTTTACTCCATGCAGCTCAGTCTGTGGGGGGCCCTGCTCCTTTTCCTGCGGGGTGGCTGTGGTGCGCTGCCCCCCGTAGGCTCTGGGCCTTTAAAGAAGAGCTCTGCCAGGGCCCATGGGAAGAATGGGGCATTGGCCCAACCCCCTTGTCTCTGAGTTGCAGCCCAGCCCCTCTGGCTCCTGCAGTGGCCATGCATGTGGTGCTGGTGCCAAAGCCCCTTACAGGGGAAAATAGCAAGAATTCACACAGCCTTAGGCTTTGGTGGGGTGGGGGCAGGAGGAGCCCTCTGCTTGCTCCATCCACATCCATTCTGGGGTGTCCTCCAAAGGGGAACAGAATCCCCTTCTCCTCGTATGGACACAGGCTCTCTTCTGTCCATGGGTGGGAAGGGACCCACTGTGCCTGGAATGAATAGCTCAGAGGCCAGTTTTCTTTGCCCAGGGGTTTCCGCTGCGTCACTACATTAAACAGGGCTGAGCACACTCCCAGAACGAGTCCCACTGCAGTTCCTATTTAATGCCGACAAGGAGCAAAAAGATTTCTTAGAGCCGATAAGCGTGCTGTCCCTGAGAGCGGCTCCAGCAGCACAGTGCTGCAAGAAATAGACCACAAAGATACGGGTTCACCTTGCAACCCTCTGAGTTTATCTCGGGCCACGTGACCATCCCCCCGGGGTAGCTTTTTTTCCGCTGCTATCTTGCTTGGCCACACAGCAGATTTTGTGAGTTGAGTCCTCCTCAGAAGAACTGGGATGGCTCATACAAGGGACATTTCCTCACAAATGGCCCAGCTGAAAGTAACAAATCAATCCTATCCTCCCCTGACTGTGTGAGCTTGCGGGTGGCTCTTTGACAATGCGGTTGGGCTCAGCTGGCTCCGTGGACTCTGCCCATTTTCACCAGCCGAGGATTGGGTGCAAGAAATTGAAGCCCCCACCAAGAACTGTATGGGTTATTCAGTCAGGGGCAGGAGTGATTGAAACACGCAGTGTCCAGCTCCAGACCTTGGTCTGTTTGGTTTTACACTTGCCAATGGCACTTAATTCCCCCCTGCGCTTGATTGAGCTCTTTTGGCATTGGGGCATCTTGGCCGCTTGTTTTCTTTCCAGGCTTTTCTAAAGGGACTGGAGCACATCAGCCTCCTTCAAACCAAAGCATCGTCCTGTGGTTTGCAAGATGCTGGGCTGAGACGCTCTTGCCGCGTGACCCAGCGCCTGTGCCAATGGAAGGAGCTTACGACGGCTTCTTCCTTCTTACCCGGCTCAGAATTAAAGCAGAGCTCGAGGGACAGTTTGTATGGCTCTGTGGAGAGCTTGGGCAGGCTTCCTGACCAAAGAAAGCCATGGGGCACTTACCTAACACAGTCCTGGGAAGGGATGCTCCGCGTTATGCGGCCAGAGAGGAGGGGAATAGGGCAGAGAATGGGTACTACCGGATCACCACCACTCTACAGTCTGTGCTTCTAGCTTTCTGACCAAGGGCCCCGTTCTGCCACCCTCCTGCCTGCTGGGTGGTGCTTGTACCAGGGCTGTGACTTGTGAGCAGGGGCTGTCACATTAGGCCTCAGGTAGCGTAAGGCATTGGAGGGCCTGCAGCAGTGTTGCACCGCTGGACCCCTCAACCCAGGGGAGAGCAAATCCCGCCCCTTCACCCAGCCTGGGAGGCCTACCTCCGACTATGCTCAGCTTGTTCTTAAAGGGCTGGATGGTGCCCACCAGCCATGCAGGGGTGCCCCACCCTGGGTGGCACCATGCACTCACTACTGCACTACAGTATTTTAGGGTGAGCAACACACTCTTCTCTCTCTGTGGGGCAGTGACCTGGCTCTCACCTGGCCCTGTTTGGGAGAACAGGGACAGACTGCTGTCCGGCTGTACAGGCTGATGAGAATAACTCCCACCAATAATGGCACAGCTGCAAAGCACAGCTAACATCTATGAATGCATATGCCCCCCTCCTCCATATTACCACAGTATCTGGGCACCTCCCAATCCATTGCACTCACTGCCATAGCACCCTTGCCACCAGAACACAGCAGTGCAGGACCTCAGTTTCCCCCTACCAGAGTTTTCTCTCTCTCCTGGAGCTCACCCAGGTCAGCAGGCTCACTCTCAGATCTCAGTCCCCTTCCAGGGGAACAAAAGCCCAAACAACAAGGTATTTCTGCAACCCCCATGCACCAGCTCAGCTCCCAGCCCCTGCTGGGTTACCTTCAGACTCCCTGCTCTGAAACAGAGCAATGCCCCCCAGCCTCCTTCCCTCAAATCCTTCCAGCCCATCCTTCAAGGCTTTCCACAAACACCCAACTTCCTCTCTGGAATTTCTTCACCAAACTGTTTCCTCAGCTCTTTCATGAGGGGCAGGTGATTCAGCCTGTCACTTGACCCCAATTAATCCAGCCCCTTTAGGCAGGGAGGCAGCTAATTATGACACACTGGGGCTGACTGAACAGGGCTAGCTATGCCCCAGGCCTCCTGGCCCTTAAAGAATCAGGCCACCCTGTCTTACATTAATGAGAGATTCATCCTCATAACCTTCCTAGGAGGCAGGGCAGTGCTGTTCTCTTCACTGTACAGATGGGAAACTGAGGCACAGAGAGGTTGAGTGACTCACCCAAGGAAGTCTGCTGAATGCTGGTCTCCCAAGTCCCAGGCCAGAGTTCTCATCACTAACCCTCCTTCTTCTCTGCCCAACAGCAAGGCTTTTTGCAAATGCAAGTCTTAGCTATTCTTTGGCTCATCTACAAAATAGGAATAAGAACTCTTCTTGTTCCCCACCCACTGTCTGTCCAGATTGTCAGCTCCACAGGCAGGCTCCCTCTCCCTGTGGGCGTGTCCATGCTGCAATTGAAGGTGTGGTTGCAGCTCAGGTAGATATGATAGATAGATTTGGGGGTTGTGGTGAATAATCAGTTGAACATGAGCTCCCAGTGCGATGCTGGCCTAAGAAAGGACTAATGCAATCCTGAGATGCGTAAACAGGGGAATCATGAGTGGAAACAGGGAGGTTGTTTGCCTCTGTGTATGGCACTGGTGCAACTGCTGCTGGATACGGTGTCCAGGTCTGATCCCACAATTCAAGAAGGATGTTGGTAAATTGGAGAGGTTCAGAGAAGAGTCAGGAGAATGATTAAATGGTTAGAAAACCTGACTTGTAGTGATAGATTCAAGGAGCTCAATCAATTTAGCCTAACAAGGAGTCGGTTAAGGGGTGACTTGATTACAGTCTAGAACAGGGGTCAGCAACCTTTCAGAAGTGGTATGCCAAGTCTTCATTTATTCACTTTAATTTAAGGTTTCGCATGCCAGTAATACATTTTTTAGAAGGTCTCTCTCTATAAGTCTATATATTATATAACTAAACTATTGTCGTATATAAAGTAAACAAAGTTTTCAAAATGTTTAAGAAGCTTCTTTTAAAATTAAATTAAAATGCTGATCTTACACCACCGGCCTGTTCAGCCTGCTGCCAGCCTGGGGTTCCTTTCACCTAGGCTGGCAGCAGGCTGAGTGGGGCCTGCGGCCGGGACCCCGGTTGGCAAGGGCCTGGCAGCCAGAACCCCAGACTGGCAGTGGTCTGAGTGGGGCCAGCGGCCGGGACCCCAGACTGGCAGTGGGCTGAGTGGGACTGGCAGCTGGGACCCCAGACTGGCAGTGGGCTAAGCGGCTCAGCCCGCTGCCACTCAGCCCGCTGCCGGTCTGGGGTTCTGTCCGCCAGCTCCTGCCAGCCAGGGTCCTGGCTGCTGGCCCTGCTCAGCCCGCTGCCAGTCTGGGATCCCAGCCCTGCCCACAGAGTGGGTACATACCTTCTCCCTGGTTCTAGCCCATTCTCTTCCTCTCTCTCTCTGCACTGAGCTGAGGGTGGGAGTGCACTGAGCACAGGGCTGGGAGTGAAGGATCAGGCTGGGGGTTGGGGTGTAGGGTCTGGCCAGGAACTAGAATGAGGGAGGGGGCTCAGGGTTCACGCAGGAGGTTTGGGTGTGGAGTGCTAACCAGGGCAGCTCCCATTTGGTGCGAGGAGTGCAGGGTGGGAATGTGTGTGTGGGGGGGTGCAGGAGCTCCCGTTTGGTGCTCAGGGTGGGGATGGGAATGTGGGGGGTGCAAAAGTCAGGGCATGGGGTGTGGGGGGGCTGAGTATGTGTGGGGGGTTCTGGAGTCAGGGCTGGGGTCATGGGGGGTGCAGGGGTCAGGGCAGGGGGCTGGTGTGTGTGTGTGGGGTGCTGGAGACAGGGCAGGAGGCTGGGTGTGTGTGGGGTGCTGGAGTCATGGCTGGGGTCGTGGGGGGGTGCAAGGGTCAGAGTAGGAGGCTGGGGTGTATGGGGGGTACAGGGGTCAGGGCAGAGGGCTGGGTGTGTGTGAGAGGGATGCAGGGATCAGGGCAGAGGGCTGAGTGTGTGTGAGGGGGGTGCAGGGATCAGGGCAGGAGGCTGGGGTGTGTGTGGCGGTGTAGGGGTCCGGGCAGGAGGTTGGGGGTGTGGGCTAGGGTCCTGGGGGTGCTCCCAGCCCCCATAGGTGCCATAGGTTGCCAACCACTGTTCTAGAACTACCTATGTGGGGAACAAAAATTAAATATTGGGCTCTTCAGTCTAGCAGAGAAAAGGTCTAACAGAATCCAATGGCTGGAAGTTGAAGCTAGACAAATTCAGACTGGAAATAGGGAATAGGTTTTTAACAGCGAGAGTCATTAACCACTGGAACAATTTACCAAGGGTAGTGGGGGATTCTTCATTATTGTCCATTTTTAAGTCAAGAGCGGATATGTTTCTAGGAGATCTGCTCTAGGAATTATTTGGGGGCAGGTCTCTGGCCTGTGTTACGCAGGAGGTCAGACTGTATGATCCCAGTGGTCCCGTCTGGCCTCAGGATCTATGGATCTAGCTTTAATCCAGCCAGTACAGCTAAAAACAGCAGGGATGGCACAGTGGCCTGGGCTTAAGCACAGGACTGCACGTGCCTTCCTCATCTCCCCGGGCATGTACTCGCATTGCTAGACGCGCAGAAGCCCAAGTTACTGGGGCTTCACTGCTATGTTTAGCATGCTAGCTTGATTAAAACTAGCAGGAGTATGTTGACCCGATCTGCAATCACACTGTGACGAAGTGGGAATGTTCCTAAGGTTTTCTCCAAATACTGTGTGGGTGCCTCAGTTTCCCCCATGCCTGTCTTAAGTATCTAGGTGGGGGGATAGGGGTGTGTGATTGTTGAAGAGCCCTAGAGGGCCAGTGTGATGCCGTCTACACAGAGAATGGCCGACACCCTGTCTCCTGGCAATGGATGGCCTGGGCCCCTCCTCCTCTGCAAGGTGCCAACTGAAGGTGTTGGAGAACAAAGAGATCAGGTGACCTCCTAGCCTGGGAAAGAGACAAAGGCGAGGGGAGGGGCTGGAGAGTTGCAGTTTGGAGCTGGCTGAGGAAATGGGGGGAGGCTCAGATGTGGCTCTGGGCTTCCTGCCCCCCAAGACGAACCTGACTGAGGGGTCCTGTTCTCTGTACCTACAAGCTCTGTTTTAGCCCATGTTCCTGTCATCTAATAAACCTTCTGTTTTATTGGCTGGCTGAGAGTCACATCTGACTGCGCAGTTGGGGGGCAGGACCCACTGGCTTCCCCAGGAGCCCGCCTGGGCGGACTCACTGTGGGAAGTGCACGGTGTGGACGGGGATGCTGAATGCTCCAAAGTCAGCCCCAGGAAGGTCAAAGTTGTGTAATCTTCTTGCCCTGGGGAGAGGAGGCTTCCCCAGAGTCCTGACTGGCTTCATATGGAGTAGTTCCAGAGCATCGCCTGGTGACTCCATGACACACGGCTCTGAGTGCAGTGAAGCTATAATGTATACAGGTACAGTGCCTGGCACATAGCGCACCAATCCTGCTTGGAGTTGCTAGGCATTACCACAATAATTATTAATACACTGTTTTGGTAGAACAGTGCATCTATGGCAAAGTTGTTAGCTGTATCTTCTGTACCGTTACTCTTCAAGACATTCTTTATTTGCCCTTCCATCATCACTAGGAACTGGGTCAGAGACATATTTTTTCTCTCTCTCTGTTTGATAATTTATTCCCCCACTGTTTTGCTTCTAAATTATCAGGGCAGCTGGTAGCAAGTCCTCTAGGCTGCCTATAGCTGCTCATATGGCTTTTAGGTTTGCAGCGTTAGCGAATGTATTCAGGGCAGCCTTCCTTGGGAGAATCGTTGTTGTGATTGTAAACTTCATACATAATTCATCACAACCCTGTCTGGCATGCTTATATAGTGCCTTCCTGGCAACTGATCTCAAAAGCCTACATTGGGAGTTAGGTGCCTAAATACCTGTGATATCTAGGCCAAAGTGTTTAGAAACTCTGGGCCTGATTATTCAGTCCTTACTCGGGCAAAACTCACAGAGCTCCTGGTATGTTGTCAAATAGCCTTACTAGGCACTGCAGCTGGTTGTCTGTTTTCTTGTTTGTTAATTTGAAGGGCCATGGCCTCTCTAGCTCTGTCTGGAAGACAGGGTGGGTGGAGTATATTTGGGGTCCAGCTCTTTGCAATTTGTGTCGTTTGGTCATGCAGTAAAGAAGCTTCTCCCCTACTTGGGAATACTGGAGCAATTCACGTAGGGCCTGATCCTCCTCCCATTGAAGCTAGTGGCAAAACTCACACTGGATTCCTTAGGAGCAGGATCGAGCTCTGACATGCCATTCCTCCAGGGAAGCCAGGCTGGGTGCAGACACAGACTCAGGTCCTGCAGAGGGGCAGAGGCGGATATTTCTGCCCTTTCACTCGCAGCTGGGAGCAGCTTTCCTGGCAAGAAGCACCCTCAGAGAAGAATTTGGGGTAGTCCAGACTGTTACTACTTAAGGGACTGATTTCAAACACCTTGATGCCAATGGAAAAACTCCCACTGAGTGCAGGGTCACGCTGTCAAGGTGGAAAGAGGAACAGCTCCCAAACATTACACCTGGAAAGCTGAATTGACAGAACAGGCTCCTACAGCTAGATAATCTCCAGTGAGGAACGTACTGGTTCGGCATGGAAATTGCAGCTGCAGTGCTCTCTCCTCTGCACACAAGGATGCCCGCTCTGTGACTAAAGGAGGCTCTATTCGTTTGCTGTCCCACAAGACACACTGATGGGATCGGAGTCCATATCGGGGAGAGGATCTCACTCTGCTTTCTGGTAGATACTGCACAAGAGTTTGATTAGTCCTGCAGTTTGGGAAACACAGTTTGTTTCCCTCAGTAAAGCAGTGGCTTCTGGTGGGTTTTCACTGTCTTTCTCAGCTGCTGGGAAAGTGTGTGGCATTATTTTAGTGGGCAGAATGTCTCCTGGGGTTACAGAAATTAAACTTCTGACCCTTTCAATCCTACCTTGCAGATTCACTACACCCTGGATTGCTTAATTTCTCTCTGTCTATGTAGTGGCTTTATCCTAGGGCTTTCCTGGGAGCTAATCCTTATGGCATTGCATCATCATTTAAATCACAACGAACCGGGGGCTAAGGGAGCCTGGGTTCTGCGTTTCCTGCAGATGCAGCCTGCAAGGCAGAACAGAGCCAGGGAAGATGTCGTCACGTGATCTCCTTCCCAGCTTGACTTTAAAGTGACCTTGAAACTGGTACTTAAATAGAACTGTTACATAACAGAGAGAGCTAAAGCAAACTGGGGAAGGAGCCACAACGAGCAAAAACCAAACTGGCCCATCAAAGCATTCATTCCCCTCGGCAAACCTGCAGCAGCCAGCTGAGCTCTGGGGAGTCCAGAATAGAGTAATGAATAGCAAATTAGGCCCCTGGAATTCTGGGGCATGGCGACACAGAGCGCTCTAGTTACAGCTGTGCACGGCACTGCCCTGGGGTCATGGAGACCAGAAGCCCTCCCCTGCACCTTTTAAAACTCGGTGTGTTTTTGAAATGCTGCCCACCCTGCCTGGGGAGCATCCAGCCATGCATAGGTGGCCCAGCTGGGGGAGCAGGGCAAGGAGGGCTGCCAGGCAGCCAGCAAACGCCCTGACTCCCAGTGTAGAAAGCCAGAGGCCTGAGTGGGCCGGGCGGCTCCCACCAGCTTCTGATCTGCTAGTTCTTGGGAGGAGGCAACGGTTTTCAAACCGTGGGGCGTGCTAAATGGAAGACAGAAAACTGGGGGGGTGGGTGAAGGGGGCATGTGACCCTGCCTCCCCCCCTCCCCACCCCGGTTGCCTCTAGGCAGTGCAAATATGCTTGCTTGCTAAAATGCCTAGTTACAGCTCTGCAGTTTGCGAATCCTATTGCTGCAAATCCATCCAATATATCCTGCACTTTACCAAGAGTCACAGAGTCACTTTACCAAGAGTCCTGCCTCACAGGAGACAATTAATGGCCCTGCACACTTACATGACAATGGCCCCAACTGTGCATTTCCCTATTCCAGACTGATTCCTGACTGACTGCTAGAAATCTGGCCTTGCAAGTTTCCCCAGTGCGATCTCCGCTCACTTCTCCACTATCAGTGCAGCTCTCATTCTGGTGTTCCTAGGGTGTTCCAATTTTATAGGGACAGTCCTGATTTTTGGGTCTTTTTCTTATAGAGGCTCCTATTACCCCCCACCCCATCCCGATTTTTCACACTTGCTGTCTGGTCACCCTAGGTGTCCCTGCACTGGGGGACTGGGGCAAGCTTCTCTCACAGATCCCAAAATGTGGCCTTTCACATCTGAAAGCTCTGCAGCCACTGCTCGTCATCCCAAACCTGCCTGATGATGTGATCCCACCAGTGAAGTTCTGCTATCTGCAGCTGCTCTGTGAATACCACCAATGACCATGAACTGGCTTTCGCTCTGTTCCCCAGCAATCTGTCTTCCATGAAATCGTCATGTTCTTTGCTGATGTGGTTTTTCATGCGGCTCTGCAAATGCCAGAAGATCGTGCACCCTGTACATGCAAGTCTCATGATAAAAGGGCAGCCCTGTTCGGGTTCCATGCTTCTGTCAGAGCTGGTGGATAGCGAGGAGGGCTGCGTGAGGCTGTGGCATTTTTAAAAAAAAGCACAAAAATGATGGGCTATAGATGACATTATGAGATGGAGAAAGTTGCATGCTGGCAACTTAACCCCTCGCTCCCAGTCACGCCTGTGTGACTCATTTCTGCCCCACCTTGCAGTGGACTGGATGGTGGTGAGTGGCCCACTGGGATACCTACCCATGATGCACTGCAGTATGCATTAGTACAAACACTCATGGTGAGTTCGTGTAGCGCCAGCGCAAGGAGCCAAGCATGCATGTGCATAAGCAATATACTCACTGTGGTGGCTTTATGCTGACATAACTTATGTTGGCCAAAGTTTGTAGTGTAGACATGGCCAAAGAAACTCAGGGCCAGCCTTGTGCTAGTCTGAGCGTAGTATTGCTTCCTAGTGCATTTTAGTTCTTCTCACACAGGGCTAGCAGACACAGCTAAATGAAACCACACATATAATAACAGGGAGCTAGCGTGAGTATAAATAGCCATGTAGCCGTGAAAGCAGAGGGAGTGGCCGCGGAGCTACGGCTGAATATGTACCCATTGATTTCAGCTGGGTTTGTAACTGGCAAAGCTCAGCCATGTCTCTGCCTATGTATACTCACACCAGCTCAATGAAAATCGCACCCCTATCTCATAGTGTAGCTGTTGCCTCAGTCTATCCCCAGGTGCGGCTGTGACAGGGCAACTAGCAGTTGCCACTTAAAGAGCGTTCTCCTAGCCACAGCTCCGTTTGAGTTGGTGTGAGTGAGTGGAGACGCTGCAGTGGGCAGGGAGGTGATGGGAAAGTTCCACCTCTCTGCTCTGGTCTCAAACGTGAAGAAAAGTGGCTCAGGAAGCAGGAGGGTCAGCAGCAAGTTCTTCTCATTAGGTCGCTGTGATAGCGCTCATTCTTTTGAAGAGGGACGGAGATATTTGTTCATGAGATCACTGAGGAATATTCAGCAGTATCTTTAAAAAGTGTGTGCTAAATATACCCCGTGACCTACATTTCAATGGCGACTAAGCCTGTAGCATCCCTAACTTGGGATGCTTTAAAAGAGCCTGACTTTCCAAAATGCTAAGCACCCACCTTTTGCCAATCAGGTCCTGTAAAGGGGCTTAGCTTAGGCACCCAAATTCCCTAGCTGCTTTTGGGTTGACGTGTGTATCTATCTAACCTAATCTGCCATCAGTGACGGGGAAAGCAATGCTGAATATGTGTCCAGCATCCCAGGGTCAGTTTACTAAATTCTCCAAGGCCTTTCTTTTTAAAAAGAAATAATCAGTTCCATCTCCTCAAGACAAAATGATTTGTGTCTAAGAATGATGAATAATACCCAGCTCATTTTATAGCTATTTTAAAATATTCCTGTGCAAAATTAATTACTCAGACTCTGATCACAAATGATTGGTATATGAGCCAAATTCAGACCTGTGGATAAATTGCTGGTGCAGGGACTGTATGTTACTTGGGCTGGGTAAAGATTTTCCATTACCACTGATTTTGGACAAAAAATTGGGCTCCTGACAAAACAAAGGATATTTTTGCAAAAAATGTCTGCATCTTGCAGAAAATTTTGCTGGGAAATCAAATGCCCCAAACCAGAATATTTCATTTTGGGTATTATGCTGCGATCCCTCATGGGAATTGTAGTTTGGTTTCTTCATATCCCCATTCTCCTAGGGTTGCCAACTTTCTAATTGCACAAAACTGAACAGCCTAGCTCTGCCCCTTCCCCAACGCCCTGCCCACCGCTCACTACATTCCGCCCCCTCGGTGGCTCACTCTCCACCTCCCTCAATCACTTTTACTGGGCTGGGGCAGGGGGTTGGGGTGCGTTAGGGGGTGAGGGCTCTGGCTGCGGGTGTGGGCTCTGGGGTGGGGCTGGAGATGAGGAGTTTGGGTGCAGAAGGGGGTTCCAGGCTGATTGGTGGAGCCAAGGGATTCAGAATGTGGGAAGGGGCTGCAGGTTGAGGCAGGGGGTTGGGGTGCAGGCTCTGGGGTGGGGCTGGGAATGAGGGGTTTGGAGTGCAGGAGGAGGCTCCGGATTTGGGAAGGGCCTCAGTACGGGGGCAGAGGGTTGGGTCTTAGGGTTGGGGTGTGGGCCTCCCGCCTGGGAGACGGACCTGCTGGCCACTTCTGGGGTGCAGCACGATGCCAGGACAGGTATGGACGAGCCTGTCTTACACCCACAGCACCACCAACCCAACGTTTAATGGCCTGGTCAGCGGTGCTGACCGGGGAGCTGCCAGGGTCCCTTTCCAACCAGGCGTTCTGGTCGAAAACTAGATACCTGGCAACCCTACATTGTACTCACTGGGCTAGGCTCCCTTAGTGGACTACATCTTCCAGGATGCAATCGCCTGTCCCCATCATGAGGTGAGGCCATAGTGCATCATGGGAGATGTAGTCAGACCAGAGAGGCCAGCGGAGTGTGAGATACCTGGACTACAACCTCCTGAAACACCGTGGCAGCATTTCCAAAGAGAAAAAAAAATCAGATTTTGATCAAAAATATGAATTTTTGGGTTTTTTCACTCAAAATTTGCCCTTTTCAGCAGAATCCACCCTTCCCATGTTCTGACCAGCTCTCTGCACTGCTCCTCCTTGTGGCTTGCTGCTCCTAGAGACAATCCAGCCAGCTGTATTACTGTCACTCGTACTCTGTAGACGTTCCGGCTGGAGGGAAGGCCCGGCGTTAATTTCTGCAAGGACCTCCCGGTAGCCCCCCACAATGGCAAGTCAACCTGGCGTGGCCCACCTGGCTCTTCTGTCAGTCTGGGCTGAGTTCTGGCAGGAGCTGTGGCAGAGAGGAGAGTCAGAAGTGCTGTGAAGTCTCCGCTGGTCAGCTTGACACTCACATGGCCTGATGCCTGGGGTCTGGCTGATGGAAGGTGGAGATTAACTCGGGCTCGGGGAGCAAGCGACTATGTGGAGAGCAGGGGAAGAGCTGTGTTACTTTTGTAGCTATCAGAGGCCCCTCAGTTTATCTGGGTGACATGATCCCGCCTGGATGCAGAGAGTTAACTCAAAGGAAGCGGAAAGCAGGGAAAGCCACCTGAAAGGACACAATGGCAAAGATAAGACACTTGGGGCAAACACTTAGGGCTTCGAAGGAGATCAGATAACAATGGCTGGGCCATCAATGGGGAAGAAACTGCCCGTCTGGCTCCATGAAGGCTAGAGTGGTTTATTCTTCCCACGGCTGGGTGAACAACGAGAGATTTCCCAGGGTGTCGGTGAAAGCTGCCAGGCTGGCAAGGAGATCCATAGAGACCAAGGGAACATTCTGCTTTGCGGGACAGTTTGTTTCACCAAGCCGGCGTTAGTTGGGCTGAGGGGAGTCAATGAAACGCAGCAAGGTTACAGGATAAGGTATAATAGGCCTTTGATTGTTTTGATCTGGTGCTCTGAGCGCCTTTGGGGAAGGAATAAAGCAGGATGAGTTTTGAAGACGCTGGTTTTAATCTCTTTAATCAGCTCGCTGGTCGCAGGTCCCTGGAGGGAGGGGGCTTATGGGGCCACATGCAGCCGGGTCTGTCAGACTGACACAGCAGGAAATGGGCAATGCAGGCCGGAGACTCAGTCCCAGAGTGGTTCAGCCACATGAGTCTTCCCAGAATGAGGTGCAGAAAGCCAGGCCTGCCACCTGAGGGATGCACCTGAGAGGGACTAAATGGGGTCTGAGGCACGGTTCACCCTATAGCCATGCTGGGGTGCAGCGGTATTTAGAACTTCATCTGCTTGGACCCAGCCTGGGCTGGCCCCTTAATGTTCCTCCCTCTCATCTCCAAAGCATGTCTCTCTCTCTAGGGATGCTCCTCTCGTTGGCCAGCATGGGGCCTTCAGCTCCTTTTCCTTTCCCAAGGCTCCTCTTTCTCAGACCTGACTCTGGCTTCGCCCTCCATTTCAGTGTGTTTTGGCCCCCTCTTTCCTGTTACTCAGGTTTGCCCCCATTCCACAAGGGTTCCCCTCCCCTTCCCAACGGTTCCCTGGTACCGCGGAAGCTTTCCTGTCCATGCTCAGCACAAGCCTGGCCTGGCTTTTGAGGTGGGGGCAGGAGAACAGGGCTCCCTGCCCTGAAGCCTACAAAGCCTTGTGGTTTGGATGTCTGTAATCATCTGTGAAACAGACCTAGTGACACTGACCTCCTCTGTACAGCCCTTTGGGATCGACTGGTGAAAAGTGCCAGGTATTATTGTTATTAGCTTGGTACATTAAAGTCATTATATTTATTATGGCAACACGCAGAGACCCCAGCTGAGATCAGGGCCCCATTGTGCTAGGAGCTGTCCACATAGTGAGAGGCAGTCCCAAAGAGCTCTCCCTCTACACAGACAAAGGATAGGTGGGGAAACAGAGGCCCAGGGAGATGAAGAGATTTGGTCAAGGTCACACAGCAGGTCAGTAGCAGAGCTAGGAACAGAACAGTGCTCTCCTGTCCACTGGACAATCCTGCCATGCTCAACTCCCATGGCTTTTCACCTTACGCCGAAGCACTATTCCATTACTAATACAAAGTTCAGTGATTCTAGATTTGTTTATCTTAAAACTAAACAAGGATATAATGACCCCAAAACCAAATGACTACGTATTCACCTTGATTTAAGAACACCTCCTGTGGGTGAACAACAGAAGTACAGTGTGATGTACCAACAGACCAGATCTGTATGTAACACAAATAGAAGGTATTGACAAAATTGTCCCCTTGCCATTTCTGTAGAGATGGATTTACAACACAGAGCTCTCTGTGAAGAGATGGTCTCTGAGGGAGCGCTAAGAAAAACAGAACATAAATGAAAGAAATAAGGCAAGAATACCCACAACATGACCTTCCCTTCATGGGAAGCTTAAAGTAGAATATTTTCTTCTTGACGTTCATCTTAAGGCTATTGATAACCAGCAAGGTATTACAGATCTGAGGACAAGCCACTCTTCTCTATGATCTTTACTTTTTCTGCTGTTATCAACATGCTGATGCTTGTTTTCTATAGACACACAGCCCATGCAATGGGCCAAGCCCACCACTGCTGTCACTCAACATCACTCCCCTGAAGTTAACTTGGCACCTTTCACCAATGCTTACAATTTTAGTGCAAGGCTCATGATATTTGGTATTTCACGCAAAGCCCCAGCTCCTGGAGCCATATGATTATGCCTTCATTTTTTTAAAGTAAGTTTCTAGCCCTCATGATTGCTCAAAAATGTGTAACCTAACCTCTCAGAAATCAGATGGCCAATTCAAAAGAACTCCACAAGTAGTATGATTATTCTAAATCTCCTGATCTCAAAGCCAATCTCATGATTTCTGAGGCTCAATTCATGATTTTTGAACATTAGGGGTTGGCAATACTGCATTGTGTGTCACCCTGATTTCCCTCCTTCCCCCTCAACTGGAAGAAATGCTGTAGCCGGAGGAGTTAGACAAATAACTATTAACAAAACAGTACCATGCTGCACACTTTTTTCTCACTAGGTAACTACAAAATAGCTTTGTTTTGTAAAGCAAAAATGGGCCAGTGATCACTCCCTACCAGCTGCAATTTTCAAAAGAGCATTACATGCCTGGCTCCTGTTGACTTTCAGTGCGACTGGGGTGACGAACTGGCAAAGGCTCTTTAGAAAATTCCAGCCTGAGTGGGGTTCTCCTTGGGTCTCTTCTCTATTCAGGTCTTTGCCAAGCTCAGCTTTGCTGGGATGTGATGTGCAAAACAGGAAACAATACCAGAACAAACCAACCAACCCAGTTTTCACTGCTCTTCTGAATATGTGTCTTTGGCAGCCTATATAAAGAGATCCCCACTGAAAGGCAAGCTGCATCAAAGAATTCCCTTCTTTCAGGGAAGGAGGATTGTTTGGCCAACTGAGGCATGTGCTGGCGGGGTTGGTGCTGTCCATCATTTTTGTAGTGTCTGTAAACATGTCAAGTTTAGCTTGGAAATTTCTGGCAGCTAAACATCAGATCCCAGCAAAGAATTCCCTGAAGGGCTTGTGAATGTGTTATTAACAGCTGCCAGGCCTGCTTGGCTTTTTTCTGTACCCCCACTAGCTCAAAACTATTCACCAGACTGCACAATCACAGATAAAAGACTTATGGTTTTCTTTCCAAGTCTCTTTATTTATTTTTCTTATCCTAAGAGCTCCCCTGCAAATCTGTTGCTAAATTTGCTTGCACAATTTGCTCTGTAAATATAATCCTCACTTATGAGGTGAAGCTCTGCTGAATAGGGCTTATGTCCGGGTGAGCATAGGGATGAAGTGTTTCTGCTGTTCTTATTTGAGACCAATAATGACCTTAAAGGCAGGAGAGGCTTCTGAGTCCCCAACGACATGATCCAAAGCCCACTGAAGTTATTGACAGTCTTCCATAGAATTGTAGGGCAGGAAGGGATCTTGAGAGGTCATTAAGTCCAGCCCCATGTGCTGAGGCAGGACCAAGGAAACTCTAGACCATCCCTGACAGGGGTGTTTGTGTCCAGCCTGTTCTCAAAACCCCCCAACGCTGGGGATTCCCCAAGCTCCTTTGGAAGCTTGTTCCTAAACTACCCTGAGAGTTAGTAAGTTTCTCCTAATATCTAACCTTGCCTCAGATTAAGCCCATTACTTCTTGTCCTGCCTTCAATGGACATGGAGAACAATTGATCACTGTCCTCTTTCTAACAGCCCTTAACAGATTTGAATACTGGTACCAGGTCCTCCCTCAGTCTTCTTTTTACACTGCTAACCATGACCAGTATTGTTACCTTTCTTCCTAGGTCAGGTTTTCTAAACCAATGTGTCCACAACTTTCCTAAAGTGTGGTGCCCAGAACTGGACACGGTGCCTCACCAGTGCTGACTAGAATGGTAAAATTACCTCCCGGGACTTACACATGACACTTGTATTACAAATAATGTACTTGTAATACACCCCAGAAGGATATTAACTTCTCTTACCACTGCACTACACTGTTGACTCAGATTCGTTTTGTCATCCAATATAACCTCCTGATCCTTTTCAGCAGTACTCCCACCGAGCCAGTTGTTCCCCATTTTGTTGTTGTGCATTTGATTTTTCCTTCCTAAGCATAGTACTTTACACTTGCCTTTACTGAATTACATCTTATTGACCAATTCTCCAATTTGTCAAGGTCATTTTGAATTCTAATTCTGTCCTCCAAAGTGCTTGCAAACCCCTCCCAACCTGGTGTCAGCCACACATTTGATAAGCACACATTCCATTCCATTGTCCAAGTAATAAATGGAAATATTGACTAGTTCCAGACCCAGGGCTGACTCCTGCGGGACCCCACTCAATGTGCCCTCCCAATTAGACAGCAAGTTTCCGTGCCCACAATGGGCTTTGGACGGGTCCATCATGCAGGGATGGCATTTTTGAAAAATAGGGGAGAGAAAGAGGAAACTGTTGGTGTAACCTCTTTCTATTTTTATCATCTTTTTATATGCAAGGTTGGGTGCTGAACATGGGCAGATGATTTCCAAAATGTTCATCAACTAATTTGAAATATTTTGCAACATCCATTCACAGTGTTAGTCAATGAATTGTCCTGAGCAGTCACCTAATTGCAGGAGCCCTATATTAAGGCTGCCTACCACTTTCCATTATACCCATTCTTCAGACTGTACTTTTGAATAGCTCTCGTGCCTCAGTGATTTGCAGCAGGACTTGGAAATTTCACAAGAGTCTATTTCTGAGTCAGCGAGGTGCCTTTTGCTGGCCCGGTGAAAATCAGTGTGGATTTGGCTGACTTATTAGCTGTTGCAAGTCACTAGTTCTTGCCCACTTTTGCTTGCTACAGCCTGTTCTTGGCTTGCTGCTCAAACCCCTGAACATTCATTTAGAACCGTGCATGCACGGCTCTGCTCCAGTGTGCCGCGCACTGAGCGCCTCCCTTTGGCTGAGATTCTGTGCTGCACAGAGCTATGTGGGAACAGGAACTTCCATTTTGCGGGACATTCCACGATTTTCAAATTTGTTTTCATTCCGAATTAGAACAAAACCAAATAATTTCAAAATTCCTTGTGAAATAAAATCCCTACCCCCCCCCCCCCCCCCAATTTGTTATGGCTCAGTCAGAAAATGAAATCAGTAGGTTTCAATTGCCACTTTTGAAACATTTTATACTCTATTCCAATTTATCTAAAAGATTATCAGATAAGCTACATTTTGAAATGAAAAGTCATTCCAAAAGGAAAAATCAAAATGTCTTCTTCTGGAAATGTCAGTTTTTTTCTAAGCAAACTGTAGTTGAAATTGACACATTCCAGCAGAATGATTCCTTTTGGAGGGTGGAAAAATGACAAAGATTCAGACTCTCACCTGAGATAAGCACCAGCTAGCTGTTCAGAAAGTGCTTGTTTGTGCTCTCTGGGAAAAGGGGCTAGTTGGACCTGTTCAATCCACTGTTTCATTGTGTTCCTCTTTAGCAGGTCATCCCCAAAATATATCAGCCTTTTAGTGCCTGCCCTTTAACTGTTATTTGCCTGATGGTTTGTTAAGAATATTTTCTGCTCTCTAGACAACAAAGTATGAATATTCAAAAATGTAGAAAACTCATGACTGTTGGTTGCAACAGGCTTATCTTATCTCTATAGATAAGACTCTTCTGCCATTCCTTGGAGCAACAGAACACCACTAGCCATCACCTTCAGCCCCCAACTAAAACCTCTCCAACGCATCATCAAGGATCTACAACCTATCCTGAAGGACAGCCCATCACTCTCACAGATCTTGGGAGACAGGCCAGTCCTTGCTTACAGACAGCCTCCCAATCTGAAGCAAATACTCACCAGCAACCACACACCACACAACAGAACCACAAACCCAGGAACCTATCCTTGCAACAAAGCCCGTTGCCAACTCTGTCCACATATCTATTCAGGGGATACCATCATAGGGCCTAATCACATCAGCCACACTATCAGAGGCTCGTTCACCTGTGCATCTACCAATGTGATATATGCCATCATGTGCCAGCAATGCCCCTCTGCCACGTACATTGGTCAAACTGGACAGTCTCTACGTAAAAGAATGAGTGGACACAAATCAGACGTCAAGAATTATTACATTCAAAAACCAATTGGAGAACACTTCAATCTCTCTGGTCACTTGATTACAGACCTAAGAGTGGCTATCCTTCAACAAAAAAGCTTCAAAAACAGACTCCAACGAGAGACTGCTGAATTGGAATTAATTTGCAAACTGGATACAATTAACTTAGGCTTGAATAGAGACTGGGAGTGGACGAGTCATTACACAAAGTAAAACTATTTCCCCATGTTATTTCTCCCCCCCGCCCCACTCCCCACTGTTCCTCAGATGTTCTTGTAAACTGCTGGAAATAGCCTACCTTGCTTGTCACCATGAAAGGTCCCCCCCCCCCCCACTGCTGGTGATGGGTTATCTTAAGTGATCACTCTCCTTACAGTGTGTATGATAAAACCCATTGTTTCATGTTCTCTGTGTGTGTATATCAATCTCCCCTCTGTTTTTTCCACCAAATGCATCCGATGAAGTGAGCTGTAGCTCACGAAAGCTTATGCTCTAATAAATTTGTTAGTCTCTAAGGTGCCACAAGTACTCCTTTTCTTTTTAAGAACTTTAAGTTTCAGCCAGTGAGAACTGGTTTAAACAAACTTTGCAATTGATCATATGAAAAAATGTTGAAAGAATCTGATGTATGCCCAAGTGATTCCTTTGGCTTTCTGCCCAAGGCAGTTCATGTCAAACCATGACATTTTACCAATTAAGTTTTAGGAATAACTGTTGCAGCTAATTGGAAACTAGCTCAGACGTATACATTAAATCTCACTTTTAAAACTAGGCCAGGTTGTGATTAGCCAAAGCACACAACAGGATGATCAGTCATTAATAAGTCAATGAGAATATAGTTTTTTCAATAATATTGCAGAGAGAGAGAATATTCATCACTCTGTTCTACCAATGCCTCATCATCAGCATAACAGAGGGAAAAATGTCACTGGAACTGAAGGTCCTCACAGGATAAATTTCTCCCACTTCTATAACTATCTGGGTTTGTCTTTTATATTTTATCTCCCAACCAGGCTTGGCATTGGCATTCACATAGCACCAGACCACCATTAGCCCATGAGGACAGATGTTTCCACTGACCCTCTTTCTTAAGTAAATTTGTGTGGGCCACACTTCATTTGTGAAATTCCTTGTTGAGTGAGCTGGGTCGGGAAGCTGCGGCCCCATGTAATCTGTGCCACATCAGTCCCTGCTGGGCGAGGGGGGAAATACACACAAAGATCTGAAACAGATAGTCTGGAGTAAACAGCACTACGGTTCTTCATCTGATGCTAAGGTGGGAGAACTATGCTACTGAAGGCAGAGGCACTGACTCTGTGGGTGCTCTGGGGCTGGAGCATCCATGGGGAAAAATGGTGGGTGCTGAGAAGCCCCCCTATCAGCACCTCCCCCTCCCCTTAGCACCTCCTGCCCACTGACCGGTCCTGCCGATCAGCATCTCCCCCTTCCACCCGCCCGCCACAATCCGCTGTTTCACAGCATGCAGGAGGCTAGGGGGAAGAAGCGAGGACACAGCGTGCTCAGGGGAGGGGGCGGAACTGAACAGGAAGTGGTGGGGTGGGGGTGGGGCCTTGGGGGAAGGGGTAGAGTGGGGGTGAGGCCTGGGGCAGAGTTGGGGATTGAGCACCGCCCGGCACTTTGGAAAGTCGGTGCCTGTGACTTGAAGGCCTCATATCACCTGCGCAGGTGGGTAAATAATGCCCTGTCACAATGTACATGGCAAGAATCCGCACTAAGATCCCAAGGCTGTGAACCATGTGCATGGGAAGGTGGGATCCACAAAGGTCTCAGAGGTGCAGGTGGGGGTAAATAGGGCTACATCATGATGTATTAAGGTGCAGGTGGGGGTAAATAATTCTGTATTGTGAGATGCAAGGATAGGGGCATCCAAAGGCCTCGAAACGGTGGATGAAGGCATAAAAAACCCAAACAAAGCCTATGTCTCACCATGTATTTTGCAATCACCAAAATGCATTTCCCTCCTTGAGCAGGACAGCAGAGAGTTCGTCCACCACCCTTGGCTCCCCGGGTACTTGTGGGGTTGCATTTCCCTGGGGGTTGCCCCTATGGGGTGAGGTAGTGGGGATTTCCCCTGCTCTCCTGGCTGCGGCAGCCCCCCAGCCCAGTGCCCCCCCCTTCCTTTATGTTCCGCCGGTTGCTGCTGTGCAGCCGGTTGCGGCCCGTGTCCTGGGGCTCAGCGGGGGCTCGGTGTGGTTGGACTCCAGCCGGGAGTGGGCATTCCTGCACAGGTTGGGGCTGGAGGAGCCGCAGCAGGAGGTGCTGCTCCTCATCATCCTTCGCCGCCTGGCCAGACACAGGAGGAGGCCGGGAGAGCCTGTCACCAGCGGTGGCACGAAGCCGAGGGTAGCAAGGAAGAAAACAAGCAGGAGCGGAAGAGGTGGCAGCTGCTGCTGTTCCTGCTCCTCCAGCCACAGTCACTGGCTGATCCTCCCACCGGCTCAGACAAGAAACCTTGCCCCAAGCCCGGCCAGCCTGGCCAGGAGACCTAAATCCTCCTGCCCTGGCATCATCAGTGGTGCGCTGGAGCCGGTTGGTGCAAACCGGTGGTTAAATTTGGAAGCAGTTTTAGAACCGGTTGTTCACCCGCTTCCCTGCAGGGGGCGCAGAGGCTTTGCTGGGCTCCGGCGGGGAAGCGATGTAATTCCTCCGCCGGCCGCCGGGGGCGCTGCGCTGCGGGAGCCACGTCTCCAGCCACCCCCACCCCCTCCACCCCCAGCCTCTAGCCAGCCCCTGCCTCCAGCCACCCCCACCCCCTGCACCCCCAGCCTCCACCACCCCCACCCCCTGCACCCCCTGCCCGCAGCCAGCCCCTGCCTCCAGCCACCCCCACACCCTGCACCCCCTGCCTGCAGCCAGCCCCCGTCTCCAGCCACCCCCACCCCCTGAACCCCCAGCCTCTAGCCAGCCCCTGCCTCCAGCCACCCCCACCCCCTGCACCCCCAGCCTCCACCCACCCCCACCCCCTGCACCCCCTGCCCGCAGCCAGCCCCTGCCTCCAGCCACCCCCACACCCTGCACCCCCTGCCTTCAGCCAGCCCCCGTCTCCAGCTACCCCCACCCCCTGAACCCCCAGCCTCTAGCCAGCCCCTGCCTCCAGCCACCCCCACCCCCTGCACCCCCAGCCTCCACCCACCCCCACCCCTGCACCCCCTGCCCGCAGCCAGCCCCTGCCTCCAGCCACCCCCACACCCTGCACCCCCTGCCTGCAGCCAGCCCCCGTCTCCAGCCACCCCCACCCCCTGAACCCCCAGCCTCTAGCCAGCCCCTGCCTCCAGCCACCCCCACCCCCTGCACCCCCAGCCTCCACCCACCCCCACCCCCTGCACCCCCTGCCCGCAGCCAGCCCCTGCCTCCAGCCACCCCCACACCCTGCACCCCCTGCCTGCAGCCAGCCCCCGTCTCCAGCCACCCCCACCCCCTGAACCCCCAGCCTCTAGCCAGCCACTGCCTCCAGCCACCCCCACCCCCTGCACCCCCAGCCTCCACCCACCCCCACCCCCTGCACCCCCTGCCCGCAGCCAGCCCCTGCCTCCAGCCACCCCCACCCCCTGCACCCCCTGCCTGCAGCCAGCCCCCGTCTCCAGCTACCCCCACCCCTGAACCCCCAGCCTCTAGCCAGCCCTTGCCTCCAGCCACCCCCACCCCCTGAACCCCCAGCCTCTAGCCAGCCCCTGCCTCAGCCACCCCCACCCCCCTGCACCCCCAGCCTCCACCCACCCCCACCCCCTGCACCCCCTGCCCGCAGCCAGCCCCTGCCTCCAGCCACCCCCACCCCCTGCACCCCCAGCCTCCACCCACCCCCACCCCCTGCACCCCCTGCCCGCAGCCAGCCCCTGCCTCCAGCCACCCCCACACCCTGCACCCCCTGCCTGCAGCCAGCCCCCGTCTCCAGCCACCCCCACCCCCTGCACCCCCAGCCTCTAGCCAGCCCCTGCCTCCAGCCACCCCCACCCCCTGCACCCCCAGCCTCCACCCACCCCCACCCCCTGCACCCCCTGCCCGCAGCCAGCCCCTGCCTCCAGCCACCCCCACACCCTGCACCCCTGCCTGCAGCCAGCCCCCGTCTCCAGCCACCCCCACCCCCTGAACCCCCAGCCTCTAGCCAGCCCCTGCCTCCAGCCACCCCCACCCCCTGCACCCCCAGCCTCCACCCACCCCCACCCCCTGCACCCCCTGCCCGCAGCCAGCCCCTGCCTCCAGCCACCCCCACACCCTGCACCCCCTGCCTGCAGCCAGCCCCCGTCTCCAGCTACCCCCACCCCTGAACCCCCAGCCTCTAGCCAGCCCTTGCCTCCAGCCACCCCCACCCCCTGCACCCCCAGCCTCCACCCACCCCCACCCCTGCACCCCCTGCCCGCAGCCAGCCCCTGCCTCCAGCCACCCCCACACCCTGCACCCCCTGCCTGCAGCCAGCCCCCGTCTCCAGCCACCCCCACCCCCTGAACCCCCAGCCTCTAGCCAGCCCCTGCCTCCAGCCACCCCCACCCCCTGCACCCCCAGCCTCCACCCACCCCCACCCCCTGCACCCCCTGCCCGCAGCCAGCCCCTGCCTCCAGCCACCCCTACACCCTGCACCCCCTGCCTGCAGCCAGCCCCCGTCTCCAGCCACCCCCACCCCCTGAACCCCCAGCCTCTAGCCAGCCCCTGCCTCCAGCCACCCCCCCCCCCTGCACCCCAGCCTCCACCCACCCCCACCCCCTGCACCCCCTGCCCGCAGCCAGCCCCTGCCTCCAGCCACCCCCACACCCTGCACCCCCTGCCTGCAGCCAGCCCCCGTCTCCAGCTACCCCCACCCCTGAACCCCCAGCCTCTAGCCAGCCCTTGCCTCCAGCCACCCCCACCTCCTGCACCCCCAGCCTCCACCCACCCCCACCCCTGCACCCCCTGCCCGCAGCCAGCCCCTGCCTCCAGCCACCCCCACACCCTGCACCCCCTGCCTGCAGCCAGCCCCCGTCTCCAGCCACCCCCACCCCCTGAACCCCCAGCCTCTAGCCAGCCCCTGCCTCCAGCCACCCCCACCCCCTGCACCCTCAACCTCCACCCACCCCCACCCCCTGCACCCCCTGCCCGCAGCCAGCCCCTGCCTCCAGCCACCCCCACACCCTGCACCCCCTGCCTGCAGCCAGCCCCCGTCTCCAGCTACCCCCACCCCCTGAACCCCCAGCCTCTAGCCAGCCCCTGCCTCCAGCCACCCCCACCCCCTGCACCCCCAGCCTCCACCCACCCCCACCCCCTGCACCCCCTGCCCGCAGCCAGCCCCTGCCTCCAGCCACCCCCACACCCTGCACCCCCTGCCTGCAGCCAGCCCCCGTCTCCAGCTACCCCACCCCTGAACCCCCAGCCTCTAGCCAGCCCTTGCCTCCAGCCACCCCCACCCCCTGCACCCCCAGCCTCCACCCACCCCCACCCCTGCACCCCCTGCCCGCAGCCAGCCCCTGCCTCCAGCCACCCCCACACCCTGCACCCCCTGCCTGCAGCCAGCCCCCGTCTCCAGCCACCCCCACCCCCTGAACCCCCAGCCTCTAGCTAGCCCCTGCCTCCAGCCACCCCCACCCCCTGCACCCTCAACCTCCACCCACCCCCACCCCCTGCACCCCCTGCCCGCAGCCAGCCCCTGCCTCCAGCCACCCCCACACCCTGCACCCCCTGCCTGCAGCCAGCCCCCGTCTCCAGCTACCCCCACCCCCTGAACCCCCAGCCTCTAGCCAGCCCCTGCCTCCAGCCACCCCCACCCCCTGCACCCCAGCCTCCACCCACCCCCACCCCCTGCACCCCCTGCCCGCAGCCAGCCCCTGCCTCCAGCCACCCCCACACCCTGCACCCCCTGCGTGCAGTCAGCCCCCGTCTCCAGCTACCCCCACCCCCTGAACCCCCAGCCTCTAGCCAGCCCCTGCCTCCAGCCACCCCCACCCCCTGCACCCCCAGCCTCCACCCACCCCCACCCCCTGCACCCCCTGCCCGCAGCCAGCCCCCGTCTCCAGCCACCCCCCACCCCCTGAACCCCCAGCCTCTAGCTAGCCCCTGCCTCCAGCCACCCCCACCCCCTGCACCCTCAACCTCCACCCACCCCCACCCCCTGCACCCCCTGCCCGCAGCCAGCCCCTGCCTCCAGCCACCCCCACACCCTGCACCCCCTGCCTGCAGTCAGCCCCCGTCTCCAGCTACCCCCACCCCCTGAACCCCCAGCCTCTAGCCAGCCCCTGCCTCCAGCCACCCCCACCCCCTGCACCCCCAGCCTCCACCCACCCCCACCCCCTGCACCCCCTGCCCGCAGCCAGCCCCTGCCTCCAGCCACCCCCACACCCTGCACCCCCTGCCTGCAGCCAGCCCCCGTCTCCAGCTACCCCCACCCCTGAACCCCCAGCCTCTAGCCAGCCCTTGCCTCCAGCCACCCCCACCCCCTGCAGCCCCAGCCTCCACCCACCCCACCCCTGCACCCCCTGCCCGCAGCCAGCCCCTGCCTCCAGCCACCCGCACACCCTGCACCCCCTGCCTGCAGCCAGCCCCCGTCTCCAGCCACCCCCACCCCCTGAACCCCCAGCCTCTAGCTAGCCCCTGCCTCCAGCCACCCCCACCCCCTGCACCCTCAACCTCCACCCACCCCCACCCCCTGCACCCCCTGCCCGCAGCCAGCCCCTGCCTCCAGCCACCCCCACACCCTGCACCCCCTGCCTGCAGTCAGCCCCCGTCTCCAGCTACCCCCACCCCCTGAACCCCAAGCCTCTAGCCAGCCACTGCCTCCAGCCACCCCCACCCCCTGCACCCCCAGCCTCCACCCACCCCCACCCCCTGCACCCCCTGCCCGCAGCCAGCCCCTGCCTCCAGCCACCCCCATCTCCAGCCACCCCCACCGCCTGCACCCCCTGCCCGCAGCCAGCCCCCATCTCCAGCCACCCCTGCACCACCAGCCTCTAGCCAGCCCCTGCCTCCAGCCACCCCCACCCCCTGCACCCCCAGCCTTCACCCACCCCCACCCCCTGCACCCCCAGCCTCTAGCCAGCCCCTGCCTCCAGCCACCCCCACCCCCTGCACCCCCAGCCTCTAGCCAGCCCCTGCATCCCCTGCCCGCAGCCAACCCCTGCCTCCAGCCACCTCCACCCCCCATCTCCAGCCACCCCCACCCCCTGCACCTCCTGCCTCCAGCCAGCCCCCATCTCCAGCCACCCCCACCCCCTGCACCCCCTGCCCGCAGTCAGCCCCAATCTCCAGCCACCCCCACCCCCTGCACCCCCTGCCCGCAGTCAGCCCCCGTCTCCAGCCAACCCCACCCACTGCCTCCAGCCAGCCCCAATCTCCAGCCACCCCCACCCCCTGCACCCCCTGCCCGCAGCCAGCCCCTGCCTCCAGCCACCCCACCCCCTGCACCCCCAGCCTCCAGCCACCCCCACCCCCTGCACTCCCTGCCTGCAGCCAGCCCCTGCCTCCAGCCACCCCCACCCCTTGCACCCCCTGCCCGCAGCCAGCCCCCGTCTCCAGCCACCCCTGCACCCCCAGCCTCTAGCCAGCCCCTGCCTCCAGCCACACCCACCCCCTGCACCCCCTGCCGCAGCCAGCCCCCGTCTCCAGCCACCCCCGCACCCCCAGCCTCTAGCCAGCCCCTGCACCCCCTGCCCGCAGCCAACCCCTGCCTCCAGCCACCCCCACCCCCTGCACCCCCTGCTTGCAGCCAGCCCCCGTCTCCAGCCACCCCTGCACCCCCAGCCTCTAGCCAGCCCCTGCCTCCAGCCACCCCCACCCCCTGCACCTCCTGCACCCCCTGCCTGCAGCCAGCCCCCATCTCCAGCCACCCCCACCCCCTGCACCCCCTGCCCGCAGCCAGCCCCCATCTCCAGCCACCCCCACTCCCTGCACCCCCAGCCTCTAGCCAGCCCCGCACCCCCTGCACCCCCAGCCTCTAGCCAGCCCCCATTTCCAGCCACCCCCACCCCCTCCACCCCCTGCCCGCAGACAGCCCCCATCTCCAGCCACCCCCGCACTCCCTGCACCCCCAACCTCTAGCCAGCCCCGCACCCCCTGCACCCCCAGCCTCTAGACAGCCCCCATCTCCAGCCACCCCCACCCCCTGCACCCCCTGCCCGCAGCCAGCCCCCGTCTCCAGTCTACCCCGCACTCCCTGAACCCCCTGCCCGCAGCCAGCCCCTGCCTCCAGCCAGCCCCCATCTCCAGCCACCCCCTGCACCCCCGCACCCTCTGCCCGCAGCCAGCCCCCATCTCTAGCCACCCCCCACCCCCTGCCCACAGCCAGCCCCCATCTCCAGCCACCCCCACCCCCTGCACCCCCTGCCCGCAGCCAGTCCCCTTCTCCAGCCACCCCCATACCCCCTGCCCGCAGCCAGCCCCCATCTCCAGCCACCCCCCACCCCCTGCACCCCCTGCCTGCAGCCAGCCCCCTTCTCCAGCCACCCCCACACCTCCTGCCCGCAGCCAGCCCCCATCTCCAGCCACCCCCCACCCCCTGCACCCCCTGCACGTAGCCAGCCCCCGTCTCCAGCCACCCCCCACCCCCTGCCCTCAGCCAGCCCCCATCTCCAGCCACCCCCACCCCCTGCACCCCTTGCCCACAGCCAGCCCTGCTTCCAGCCACCCCCCACCCCCTGCCTCTAGCCAGGCCCCGTCTCCAGCCACCCCCACACCCCTGCCCGCAGCCAGCTCCTGTCTCCAGCCCCCCCCACACCCTCTGCCTCCAGCCAGCCCCCATCTCCAGCCACCCCCGCACCCCCTGCACCCCCTGCCCGCAGCCAGCCCCTATCTCCAGCCACCCCCACCCCCTGCACCCCCAGCCTCCAGCCAGCCCCTATCTCCAGCCACCCCCACCCCCACACCCCCTGCCTCCAGCCAGCCCCCATCTCCAGCCACCCCGCACCCCCTGCACCCCCTCCCCACAGCCAGCCCCTATCTCCAGCCACTCCCGCACCCCCTGCTTCGAGCCAGCCCCCGTCTCCAGCCACCCCCCACCCCCTGCCTCCAGCCAGCCCCCATCTCCAGCCACCCCCACCCCCTGCACCCCCTGCACCCCCTGCCCGCAGCCAGCCCCTGCCTCCAGCCACGCCCCACCCCCTGCCTCTAGCCAGCCCCCATCTCCAGCCACCACCGCACCCCCTGCCCGCTGCCAGCCCCCGTCTCCAGCCACCCCCGCACCCCCTGCCTGCTGCCAGCCCCTGCCACACCCCTGCCTCCAGCCTCCCCCTGCACCCCCTGCCTGCAGCCAGCCCCTAACTCCAGCCGCCCCCGTACCCGCTGCCCGCACCAGCCCCTGTCTCCAGCCACCTCTGCACCCCCTGCCCGCACCAGTCCCTGGCACACCCCCTGCCCTGCCCGCAGCCATCCCCTGTCTCCAGCCAGCCTTGCACCCTCTGCCCTGCCTGCAACCAGCCCCTACCTCCAGTCAGCTCTTGCCCTGTGTCCAGCCAGCCCCACACCCCCTTGCCTCCAGCCAACCCTGCACCCTCCTGTCTCCAGCCAGCTCCACACCCCCTTGCCTCCAACCACCCCCACACCCCCACCTGCAGCCAGCCACCCCCACTCCTCCTGCCCTGCCTCCATCCACCCCCACACCCCCTGCCTGCTGCCAGCCCCTGCCGCACCCCCTGCCTGCAGCCAGCCCCTGCCTCCAGCCACCCCCTGCGCCCCCAGCCTGCAGCCAGCCCCCAACTCCAGCCGCCCCATACCCCCTGCCCGCACCAGCCCCTGTCTCCAGCCACCTCTGTACCCCCTGTCTGCACCAGCCCCTGGCGCACCCCCTGCCCTACCCGCAGCCACCCCCTCTCTCAGGCCAGCCCTGCATCCCCTGCCCTGCTTGCAGCCAGCCCCTACCTCCAGTCAGCTCCTGCCCTGTGTCCAGCCAGCCCCACACCCCCTTGCCTCCAGCCAACCCTGCACCCTCCTGTCTCCAGCCAGCTCCACACCCCCTTGCCTCCAACCACCCCCACACCCCCACCTGCAGCCAGCCACCCCCACTCCTCCTGCCCTGCCTCCATCCACCCCCACACCCCCTGCCTGCTGCCAGCCCCTGCCGCACCCCCTGCCTGCAGCCAGCCCCTGCCTCCAGCCACCCCCTGCGCCCCCAGCCTGCAGCCAGCCCCCAACTCCAGCCGCCCCATACCCCCTGCCCGCACCAGCCCCTGTCTCCAGCCACCTCTGTACCCCCTGTCTGCACCAGCCCCTGGCGCACCCCCTGCCCTACCCGCAGCCAGCCCCTCTCTCCAGCCAGCCCTGCATCCCCTGCCCTGCTTGCAGCCAGGCCCTACCTCCAGTCAGCTCCTGCCCTGTGTCCAGCCAGCCCCACACCCCCTTGCCTCCAGCCAACCCTGCACCCTCCTGTCTCCAGCCAGCTCCACACCCTCTGCCCTGCCCGCAGCAGCCCCGCACCCCCTGCTTACATCTAGCCCTGCCCTACGCCCCTGTCTGCAGCTGGCCCCATGTCCACTGTTGCCCTGCAGTTCCCAGGGCAGTAACCCTGCACACCTGCATCAATGAGGGGGCCATGGAGCAGCTGGGACCCACACATGTGCACACCCTAGGGTGACCAGACAGCAAGTGTGAAAAATCAGGACAGGGGGTGGGGGGTAATAGGAGCCTATATAAGGAAAAAGACCCCAAAATCAGGACTGTCCCAATAAAATCGGGACAGCTGGTCACCCTAGCACACTCCCAGGGAGTGGCGGGGACCCACACATGTGAAACGAAGCTCATTTCTAGTTCAGGCCCATCTTTTTAAAAAAGAACTTTAGGCAGGGTTATCATCCGTATTTTCTCGGACAGGTCAGGCTTTTTGGTTCTTAAATTGCCGTCCAGGAAAATACGGACGTATGGGAATCCTGTTGGTACAAAAATACATACTGGGGCACATCCCTTAAATCAGAACTTTTTATAGGGAACCGGTTGTTAAGATTTTGGCAGCTCATCACTGAGCATCATGAGATTTTTCCGGCGGCCCTCAAATTGGCCGGGACCACTGGGTAGAAGGCCCCGTGGGCCCATGTGCTAATCCACCACCCTCTTCAGTAAGAGTACAGGGATGGGAGCATCTTTTACCTAACAGCTAAACCAGTTCTGCGACTTGGGCTCGCTTTCTCAAGGCAGAATCACGCTCCATAGCATCGCTGCAGGAAGGCTGAGCTAGGAAGACAAGAAGCATCTAGCTGGGCAGGCAGCTTCTTCCTTTTCATCCTCCTTTCTAAGCTGGAGGACTGAAGCCCAGAGCGGATAAGTGACCTGCTCCTGGGTGAAATCTAGCCATGGTGCAAAGGGCCAGTGCAAGGTGGGACCCAAATGCTTGACGGGGTCCTGCTGGTAGGGTGCCTTTGCCGAAAGGCTCTCACCCCCAGCCCTGCACAGGCAGTTAACAGTGGGGTCAGGCCAGGCACATAGCCATATTAACTTGGCTCTAGCACCCCACATAACTGACCTATGGGGGGCAGTGGCTGCACCCTGGCCCGGAGTGGGGAGGTGGATTTCATTTCCCAAACCTTTCTGTGTGCTGCCTGGAGATTTGGACGTGCTGTATATGCAGAGAATGAGCAGGGCAGCTGGGTCACACTTTGGCTGGTTTCTGCCAGAGCTCATGTCCACACATGCTACAATTCCAGCACCGCTCCTCAATCCTATAGTGCTTTGGCCCTGATCAGGGGCTGGGGCTGTAACCCAGTTGGTGGTCATTAACCATACTCAGGAATAATTGTTCTGCTGTGTAGGGAGCAGATCACAACAGTGACTAGTTTAGACAGCTCCTTTCCCCCCAGCTCTCTCCAGGAGGACATCCACAATGCATTGGAATGTGTGGAGCAAGGAGAGCTCTCTGATCAGGTCATGGAGAACACCTGCATTTCAAGAAAATAAAGACAATGGTGCTACAATGTATAGGAGAAAGCTGAGTTGTGAGGGACTGTACCCGCCACATTATCCATTGTACAAAAGCACATATCTGTGTCACCGTGTATAGTTCATAGAGTTTAAGGGCAGAAGGGACCATTAGATTATCTAGTCTGACCTCCTGCAAATCAGAGACTACCAAACTCCACCCCAATACCCCTATGATGAGTCCGATGACCAGCTGAACTAAGACCCGAAGAAGAGCTCTGTGTAAGCTCCAAAGCTTGTCTCACCAACAGAAGTTGGTCCAGTAAGAGATATGACCTCTCCCCCTTTGTCTCTCTAATATCCCAGGATCAACAGGGCTACAATAACACTGCAAACTTATGTTGAACCAAGGCATTTCATTCCTTATGAGAATAAATGGTGGTGTGCCACTGGCAGAGAACAGGACAGACTGAGGTACCATTGATATATGATCAAACAAGTCACAGGGGGTCCTTACTGGTTCCGGGTCATGGGAGATTGGATGTAGTGCCATTTGTCAGTGCAGAGATGCATGGACCAGAAGCAAATGATGGCTTAGATACTACTTTACATTTATGCACTCTTCCAGGAGCGGTGCTGCTCCTCTTCGAGCTGGTCAAACATTAAATTAGCAAAGCCAGAGGATGCACCCCCAAACAGGTCTCCACATTGGAAAATGCTCACAGTGCCCATGGAGGGGATGTTACTTTCTAGGATTTGCAAGAAGTCATCACAGAATATCATAAAACACGGGAGTGGAAACATCTTGAGAAAAATCCACAATTCTATGCCCCAGGTACCAGTATTTTAGGCAATACAGGTGTCCAGGTTTTCCCCTGATATGAACACAATTGTGCAGCAAGATAGTTATGGGTAGGCCAACGAGGTTGATGTGCACTGGTTCAAACTTTTAGCTGATGGATGCAATGCACCATGGTAGCTGTAGAATCATAGAATCATAGAATATCAGGGTTGGAAGGGACCTCAGGAGGTCATCTAGTCCAACCCCCTGCTCAAAGCAGGACCAATCCCCAACTAAATCATCCCAGCCAGGGCTTTGTCAACCTTAAAAACTTCTAAGGAAGGAGATTCCACCACCTCCCTAGGTAACGCATTCCAGTGTTTCACCACCCTCCTAGTGAAAAAGTTTTTCCTAATATCCAACCTAAACCTCCCCGACTGCAACTTGAGACCATTACTCCTTGTTTTGTCATCTGCTACCACTGAGAACAGTCTAGATCCATCCTCTTTGGAACCCCCTTTCAGGTAGTTGAAAGCAGCTATCAAATCCCCCCGCATTCTTCTCTTTCACAGACTAAACAATCCCAGTTCCCTCAGCCTCTCCTCATACGTCATGTGTTCCAGTCCCCTAATCATTTTTGTTGCTCTCTGCTGGACTCTTTCCAATTTTTCCAAATCCTTCTTCTACTTTGCAGTGGGGCCCAAAACTGGACACAGTACTCCAGATGAGGCCTCACCAATGTTGAATAGAGGGGAATGATCATGTCCCTTGATCTGCTGGCAATGCCCCTACTTATACATCCCAAAATGCCATTGGCCTTCTTGGCAACAAGGGCACACTGTTGACTCATATCCAGCTTCTCGTCCACTGTCACCCCTAGGTCCTCTTCTGCAGAACAGCTGCCAAGCCATTCGGTCCCTAGTCTGTAGCAGTGCATGGGATTCTTCCATCCTAAGTGCAGGACTCTGCACTTGTCCGTGTTGAACCGCATCAGATTTCTTTTGGCCCAATCCTCTAATTTGTCTAGGTCCCTCTGTATCCTATACCTACCCTCCAGTGTATCTACCTCTCCTCCCAGTTTAGTGTCATCTGCAAACTTGCTGAGGGTGCAATCCACGCCATTCTCCAGATCATTTATGAAGATATTGAACAAAACCGGCCCGAGGACCGACCCTTGGGGTACTCCACTTGATACCGGCTGCCAACTAGACACGGAGCCATTGATCACTACCCGTAGAGCCCAACAATCTAGCCAGTTTTCTATCCATCTTATAGTCCATTCATCCAGCCCATACTTCTTTAACTTACTGGCAAGAATACTGTGGGAGACTGTGTCAAAAGCTTTGCTAAAGTCAAGGAACAACACGTCCACTGCTTTCCCCTTATCCAGAGAGCCGTCGTATCTCGTCGTAGAAGGCAATTAGATTAGTCAGGCATGACTTGCCCTTGATGAATGCATGCTGACTGTTCCTGATCACTTTCCTCTCCTCTAAGTGCTTCAGAATTGATTCCTTGAGGACCTGCTGCATGTTTTTTCCAGGGACTGAGGTGAGGCTGACTGGCCTGTAGTTCCCTGGATCCTCCTTCTTCCCTTTTTTAAAGATGGGCACTACATTAGCCTTTTTCCAGTCGTCCGGGACTTCCCCCGATTGCCATGAGTTTTCAAAGATAATGGCCAATGGCTCTGCAATCACATCCGCCAACTCCTTTAGCCCTCTTGGATGCAGCGCATCCGGCCCCATGGACTTGTGCTCGTTCAGCTTTTCTAAATAGTCCTGAACCACTTCTTTCTCCACAGAGGGCTGGTCACCTCCTCCCCATGCTGTGCTGCCCAGTGCAGCAGTCTGGAGAGCCGACCTTGTTCGTGAAGACAGAGGCAAAAAAAGCATTGAGTCCATTAGCTTTTTCCACATCCTCTGTCACTAGGTGGCCTTCCTCATTCAGTAAGGGGCCCACACTTTCCTTGACTTTCTTCTTGTTGCTAACATACCTGAAGAAACCCTTCTTGTTACTCTTAACATCTCTTGCTAGCTGCAACTCCAGGTGTGATTTGGCCTTCCTGATTTCACTCCTGCATGCCTGAGCAATATTTTTATACTCTTCCCTGGTCATTTGTCCAATCTTCCACTTCTTGTAAGCTTCTTTTTTGTGTTTAAGATCAGCAAGGATTTCACTGTTAAGCCAAGCTGGTCGCCTACCATATTTGCTATTCTTTCTACACATTGGGATGGTTTGTTCCTGTAACCTCAATAAGGATTCTTTAAAATACAGCCAACTCTCCTGGACTCCTTTCCCCCTCATGTTATTCTCCCAGGGAATCCTGCCCATCAGTTCCCTGAGGGAGTCAAAGTCTGCTTTTCTGAAGTCCAGGGTCTTTATTCTGCTGCTCTCCTTCCTTCCCTGTGTCAGGATCCTGAACTCGACCATCTCATGGTCACTGCCTCCCAGGTTCCCATCCACTTTTGCTTCCCCTACTAATTCTTCCCTGTTTGTGAGCAGCAGATCAAGAAGAGCTCTGCCCCTAGTTGGTTCCTCCAGCACTTGCACCAGGAAATTGTCCCCTACACTTTCCAAAAACCTCCTGGATTGTCTGTGCACTGCTGTATTGCTCTCTCAGCAGATATTAAGGTGATTGAAGTCTCCCATGAGAACCAGGGCCTGCGATCTAGTAACTTCCGTGAGTTGCCAGAAGAAAGCCTTGTCCACCTCATCCCCTTTGTCCGGTGGTCTATAGCAGACTCCCACCACGACATCACCCTTGTTGCTCACACTTCTAAACTTAATCCAGAGACTCTCAGGTTTTTCTGCAGTTTCATACTTGAGCTTTGAGCAGTCATACTGCTCCCTTACATACAATGCAACTCCCCCCCTTTTCTGCCCTGCCTGTCTTTCCTGAACAGTTTATATCCATCCATGACAGTACTCCAGTCATGTGAGTTATCCCACCAAGTCTCCGTTATTCCAATCACATCATAATTCCTTGACTGTGCCAGGACTTCCAGTTCTCCCTGCTTGTTTCCCAGGCTCCTTGCATTTGTGTATAGGCACTTGAGATAACTCGCTGATTGTCCCTCTTTCTCAGTATGAGGCAGGAGCCCTGCCCTCTCGTGTGCTCCTGCTTCCTCCCAGTATCCCACTTCCCCACTTACCTCAGGGCTTTGGTCTCCTTCCCCCGGTGAACGTAGTTTAAAGCCCTCCTCACTAGGTTAGCCAGCCTGCTTGCGAAGATGCTCTTCCCTCTCTTCGTTAGGTGGAGCCAGTCTCTGCCTAGCACTCCTCCTTCTTGGAACACCATCCCATGGTCAAAGAATCCAAAGTCTTCTCTCCAACACCACTTGTGTAGCCATTCGTTGACTTCCATGATTTGACAGTCTCTACCCAGGCCTTTTCCTTCCATGGGGAGGATGGATGAGAAGACCACTTGCACCTCAAACTCCTTTATTCTTCTTCCCAGAGCCACATAGTCTGCAGTGATCCACTCAAGGTCATTCTTGGCAGTATCATTGGTGCCCACGTGGAGAAGCAGGAAGGGGTAGCGATCCGAGGGCTTGATGAGTCTCAGCAGTCTCTCCGTCACATCGTGAATCCTAGCTCCTGGCAAGCAGCAGACTTCTTGGTTTTCCCGGTCAGGGCGGCAGATAGATGACTCAGTCCCCCTGAGGAGGGAGTCCCCAACCACCACCACCACCCGCCTCCTCCTCTTGGGAGCGGTGGTCATGGAACCCCCAACTCGAGGACAGTGCATCTCATGCCTTCCAATCGGCAGAGTCTCCTTCTGTTCCCTTCCCTCAGATGTGTCATCTAGTCCACTGTCCGCATTAGTACCTGTGGAAAGAACATTAAAACGGTTACTTACCTGTATCTGCGCTGCTGGTACATGGACGCTCCCCTTTCTTCTTCTGGAGGTCACATGCTGCCAAATTTCTTCACCGTCCTCCTGTCCCCACAGTGCAGCCTGCTCTGAATCTTCAGAACGTTGTGTCTGTAAAAGCATATCCTGACGTCTGTCCAGGAAATCTTCAGTTTCTCTTACGCAACGCAGGGTCGATACCTGTTGCTCCAGACCTTGAACCTTCTCTTCCAATATGGAGACCAGCCTGCACTTTGTACAAAGTTGCTTCTGTCCTGTGGAAGAAAGACAAACACGGCACATCCAGTGCAGGTCACAACAGATTAACACTCCCCATCCATATTACCTTACTTCTATGAGCTTCCTCAGGAGTTGTAGTAACTACTCAGAGAAGCCGGCAAGATGTAAGCCTCAGTGGACTCTCCTCGGGCGAACTCCCAGGCAAACTCCCTCCGTTAGCCTCTCTGCTGTTCGCTGCTCAGCTGGTTCGCAGCTGACTGGCTTTTTATAACAGTCAGGCCCACTCAAGGCTCACCTGCAACAAAGCGCTCCCAATTCACACTTTTCAGACCACCAATCAAGCACACGGTCAAACTGTCCCCACAACAGACTCTCAGATACTCACCAACACAGCTTCCTTAATGCAGCCCTTAGCATACCCCCTCTCAGGCAGATTCCAGGCAAACTCCCTCTGTTAGCCTCTGCTGTTCGCTGCTCAGCTGGTTCGCAGCTGACTGTCAGCTTAGCGTGAGTCAACCTGCGGTATACATGGGCCATGACAAAATGAGAACCCAGAAATCCCAGCAGGATTTGATGGTACATTTGGAATGTTTTCTGTTGGTATTTTTGATTCTCCAGGGAAGGTTGAAAGTGAATGGGTGAGAATCCTAGGACCTTCAGGGCACATCTTCACTGCAAAAAATAAAAAGGCGTGTTCTTAACTTGAGTTAAAATCTGAGTGAAGACAAGGCTATTGCAGTTTTAACATGAGTTAACAGGTTGAGTTAAAGACTATAGGGAAGCCTGGTGATTAAAGGTATGTCTCTGCTATGGAGACTATACCGACATAGTTATGTTGGCATAGCCCACTAGTGCAGATGCAGCCTACCCTGACAGAAGGAAACATTCTTCCTTCAACATAGCCATGTCTACAGTGGGGGTTTTGTCGGCATAACTATGTTGGTCAGGAGTGTGGTTTTCACACCCTTGACTGATGGAACTATGCTGATGTAACTTTTCAGTGTAGACTAAGCCTAACTCTACCTGCTAAAATGAGTTAAGACTACAATTGCCTTAACTTCACATGTCCGGGTCTACACTTTAAAGATTTTGCTGGTATGGTTTTCTGTACTACATTTTTCTAGTATAGACTAAGGCCTCATCTATACTTAAAAATTAGATGGACCTAGGTACATCACTAAGTGCTGTGAAAAATTATGTCCTCTGCGATATAGTTAGGTTGATCTAACTGCCGGTGTAGACACAACTTGGCCAATGGAAGAATCCTTCTGTCAACCTAGCTACCACCTCTCGGAGAGGTGGATTAACTGCTTCGATGTATTAAACCCTTCCATCGCTGTAGGAAGTGTCTATATTTCAGTGGCTTAGCTGCAGCACTGTAACTGTGCCAGTGTAGAGCCTGTAGAGTAGACATTGGCTTTGCTTAAGAGAAAGTTCTTCTTTTTATTTTAATCTAGGCCCCAGGTTTTGCTATGTTCCACATACCCACCCAGTGTGTCAGTATGTCTGAAACACATTTGAACACGGGAATGATTCCAGTGGCATCAAAGTGTGCAAAGAACTAAAAAAGCTCCCTTTAATGGCATTCATATCTTTTCACAGACGGCTAAAAATGACTGTTATATTAGTAGTAACTTGAATAATTCATGAGTCTAATTTTACAATTCCTATTAATTCTGACACTGAATAAAAATGGCAGAATTTCTCAGCTTTTAATGGTTTTCCATTGCTATATTTATTGGCCCCTTGATAATTGTTAATAGCATAAAGAACGTCATTGTAATGAGAAAGCTAAAGATATGTCTTGGCTGGAGATGTCATTTGAGAAGTGGGTTATCTCAGGCCTAAGAGGTATTGAAAATTATAGCAGCGCCTTAAAATTGTCGGGGTGAGTTTCCATTGGGAATTGGATGTTCAACTGCCCCATGCAGCTTTGAAAATAGCCCAGAGGTCTTTGCAGGACCAATCTTATAAAAAAAAAAGTGAAGCATTGCCGACTAGAGCTGTATGAATAAATGAGTTTTCAGTGCACTGACCAAACCAAGAGAAAGAAAAATCCAAAATGAAAAATTTTCAATGAACTTAAAATGGCAAAAAAAAAAATTGTTTCATTTTCATGGGGTTTTTGTGTGTGTGCCTTTTTCAAATAAAATTGAAATAAAAAGAAAAAAGTTGTATTGAATCAAAAATTGAAATGTTGTGGTTCAAAAATGTTGTAATGAGAAGTTTCAGTTTTTTGGGATTCTTTTTTTTTACCAGAACGATTTGGCAAATTTGGCACAAATTCACCAAATGTTTTGGTTAATCTGAAACTCCATTTTTTGGTGAAAAAAAGTTTTGGTCAAAATTTTTGCCTGGATCTGTGGGTTACCAGTACATTTTACTTCACTTACATCATTCATTTTAAAGTGTTTCCTTATCATAAGCTTTCTTCTGGAACTGGGAAATACTCCATTTTCCTCAGAGCTCATTGGCTTATTTCAGATACTACCATATGGCATTAACTTTCATTTAGACTCATAGACTTTAGGGCCAGAAGGGACCATCATGAACATGTAGTCTGATCTCTTGCACATCACAGGCCACAGAACCTCATTCACCCAGGCCTGGAACAGACCCCTGACCTCTGGCTGGGTTACTGAAGTCACCAATCATGATTTAAAGACTTCAAGTTACAGAGAACTCACCATTTACTCTAGTTTAAACCAGCAAGTGGCCTCTGCCCCACACTGCAGAGGAAGACAAACTCCCCTGGCTCCCGCCAGGGTCTCTGCCAATCTGAGCTGGGGGAAAATTCCTTCCTGACCTCATATGATCATATGGTGATCACTTGAACCCTGAGCATTTTGGCAAGATCCAACAGCCAGACACTTGTAAAGAATTCTATGTAGTAACTCAGAGCCCTCCCCATCTAGTGTCCCATCACCAGCCACTGGAGATATTTGCTACTAGCAATCGCAGATGGGCCACATGCCATTGTAGGCAGTCTCATCTTACCATCCCCTCCGTAAACTTATCAAGCTCAATCTTGAAGCCAGTGAGGTTTTTTGCCCCTACTGCTCCCCTTAGAAGGCTGTTCCAGAACTTCACTCCTCTGCTGGTTCAAAACATTTGTCTAATTTCATGCCTAAACTTGTTGATGGCCAGTTTATATCCATTTGTTCTTATGTCAGATCGACTCTTAACTTAGATAACTCCTCTCCTTCCCTGGTATTTATCTCTCTGATCTATTTATAGAGAGCCGTCAAATCTCGCAGCACCCTAGAATAATCAGGACTCTGCTTCTAGACTGTTACGTCTTTTCAGTTCTCCATAGTGCTTTGCAAGAACCTTCTCTTTTCACTTACTTGATTCTCTGTGTGGGAGAAAGGGTCCATCTGTTCTTCTACATTCCTGGAAAGCAATACAAATCAGCTGTATTCCCCATTGGATCCTAACGTTTTGCTGTTTTCCTACTAAACCCAAACATCTGGTGAACTCTGCTCAGTGCGGATATATACTTCATCTTCATTAGAACTCTACTGCAGCCCTGCTAATTACTTCCCAACTAATTAAGGCTTATTACATTTGAGTTAAAGTGTGCAATATTGAACAGAGCAAGTCTCGGCACTTGAATAAGCTCAAGTCTTGGGTTGATTTGACAGAACATGCTTTACACTGGAGACCTGGAAACTCCTGCTCTTGCTCTGGTATCAAAGGTCGTATGAAGAGAGTGTGATTCTCATTAAGCTGAGCATTTTAGCTTTTGCTTTGTTTTGGTCCATCAGAGACGCCATTTCCACTGCCTTCCTTTTTATTTCTTGAAGGGACTAACATGATTGCTACTCCTGCAGCCTGGGGAAGACTAGAACTGAATGTTCACTACTGCCAAAGGAAAGTTGGAAGCGATATGCTATGTAAATCTGTACCTCAGCCTTAGGGCTTGGGAAAACTTCTGAAGTAGGGTTTCCAAAAGTGGATTGGGCCAAATTCAAAGCCCAGACTCTCTGGGTTCACAATTTTTTATCCATGCTCCAGTAAAATTGGGTTTGCATTCTGCTTTCGAGAGGCAATGGGAGAAAGGACATGAAAGGAGATAATCAAGTAAAAATTGGAACAGGACGAAAAACTAAGAGGGAGTGAATGTAAGAAAAGGAGCAAAATTTGGAAGGAGATAAATTCTAATGGAAACTAGATCCTACAGAATATATGTGGTCACTGCAGTCCTTGCTGTGTTTTTCCTTCTATCTCAACACATGGCACAATTTTCCGTTTAGCTAAAACAACTTGCCATACAAAATATTTGAATCACCCAGTGGGCAGGACCGTGGGAAGATGGACTCTGGATTTAAATGCCAGCAAAAATAATTTGGGAGCTTGAACTAGCTTGGCCAACTCTTTGAACCTCAAAAAAGCTTGGAAGGCTCACAAGAATCTCTGAGGTTCATCCACCTGAACTCAAAACAAAGGGGTCAAAATGCAACCCATGCACAGAGATGGAGATGGGAGGGGGATGGAAATGGGAATATGAACTATGGGGGTTCTCCATGTATTCCCTCTGCTTCTTTGCTGTCACTTCCTCATTCCTAACCCTTCTCTTTCTTGCTCTGAAGAGAGAGTTATTAAATTCCTCCTGCCACTGCTGCTGGTTGGCTTTTCGATGAATTACTGGAAGCATCAACATTTGTCAGGAGATGAAGGCATGTGGCACTTTCAGAAGTGCTAGTTCTGTTCAGAAGAAGACAGGAAACTTGGAAATAATAGGAGTATCTTGAATTTTTAGGGCTTTAACTAGGAAGAGAAGCGTGGTGCAACACACACTGTGGCTGGGCTGAATAATGCTTACAAGGCAAAGCCGGGTTTAATGGCTCCGTTGGACATTCTGAGTCTGTAATAGCAGGCCAGCTGCACTAACTTGGAAGAATGAACCATTATCTGGAATTAAAGAAGAGACATTGGAATATATGACACCACATTATCAAAACATCACAGTTCATCTTTATCACAGCCAGTGTGCGCAGTATACAGGAGGGATTTCTCCAGGGTCTTTGTGGTAATTACATTTTTGGCCTGTTTATGATTCTGCAGCACATTCCAGAATGTTTTCTACTGTAATCACATCCCCTTTGAAACAGCTCAGTGGGATTGTTAATGGTGGGTAAGATTCTGACCTATGTACAGAATTCCTGTTGACTTCCATGGGAATGGAGCAGGTGAAGCAAGGGCAGAATTTAGTCGTGTGACGTAGGAAAGTGGCTTGAAGCTTGTGAGTTGCTTTTATGGGCTAAGGATTCCTTCATTATAAACGGGAATCAGGTGCATGTTAGACCATGGAGTGTAAAAGTAAACATCAAGAAATGTAGGGCCTAGTTTTCTTTGCCTTACACTTTGTGCAGTCATCAACCCCAGCGCAGAAGGAACATGAAATGCCACTGAATTTGAACAGTAGCATACTACGCCTCTGTTGCACTGGATTAAATGACTATACCGAGTAGGGGCAACTGAGAATTGGGGCCCACAGACTGTAAGATCTTTGGATCAGGGGATTGGCTCGTCAACAGGAACAGAGTTAGGCCAATGCAGAGGGTGTCTCAGAATCCCTATCTAGAAGTGGGAGTGCAATACCTAGCACCGTGGGGCAAAACAGATTTGAGCCTGGAGATAGGACACTGGATGGGGTGGGCCAGTGCTCTGAGGTGGTACTGATAGTGGCATATTAATGCCTAGGCTGACAAGGGCTAGGCCTAGGGCGGCAAATTTGCAGGGGCAGCAAATTTATAATAGCAGCCAGAGGCTGCTTCCCCCGGCGCCGGTTCACGCCCTCTGCCCCTGCCCCCCTTCCCCACTCCCTCCCTGCCCCTATTGGTCCCCTTCCCCAGATCCTGGCCCCAGTCCTGCCTCCTCTCCTGAGTGCGCCGCGTTCCCCACCTTCCTGAAGCTGTTTCACGCACAAGCACTGGCAGGGAACGGGGAGAAGCAGGACCCGGCGGCACACTCAGGGGAGGAGGCAGAGTCGGAGCAGACGTGAGCTGCGGTTGGGGGGCCGGGAGCTGTTGTGGTGGGTGGGGCAGGCAATTATTTCAGGGCCTAGGGGTGGCAAAATCATTAATCCGTCACTGGGTACTGAGTATCCTCTTTCTTGATGCCTAGGTGGTGGGTCTTGCTCACATGGTCAGGGTCTAACTGATGGCCAGATTTGGGGTTGGGAAGGAATTTCCCCCCAAGTTCAGATTGGCAGGGATCTTGGGAGGTTTTCAGCTGCTGGGATCACTTGGGCATGTCTCCCTAATCCATTCCCTGTCATCACACAGGCTTTGGGCATTGGTGGGACCTCTGTCTCTCCTGTTCTCTATCTACGGCACACAATGGCTTAGTCTCCTGAGGCCTGCAGTTTAACGAAAGTCTTTGGTTTCAGTAGAGGGGTATCTGGATGAAGTGAAATGGCCAGTGCTAGGTAGGTTTCAGAGTAGCAGCAGTGTTAGTCTGTATCCGCAAAAAGAACAGTACTTGTGGCACCTTAGAGACTAACAAATTTATTTGAGCATAAGCTTTCGTGGGCCACAGCCCACTTCATTGGATGCATAGAATGGAACATATAGTAAGAAGATATATATACATACAGAAAACGTGAAAAGGGAAGTTGCCATACCAACTCTAAGAGGCTAATTAATTAATTAGCCTCTTAGAGTTGGTATGGCAACTTCCACCTTTTCACGTTCTCTGTATGTATATATATCTTCTTACTATATGTTCCATTCTATGCATCCAATGAAGTGGGCTGTGGCCCACGAAAGCTTATGCTCAAATAAATTTGTTAGTCTCTAAGGTGCCACAAGTCCTACTGTTCTTAGTGCTAGGTAGGTCAGTCTAGATGATCTAAAGTCCCTTCTGGCCCAAAACTCTATGAAATCTGTGAATCTATTGGCCCCACCCCCATATAAATATTCTGAGGAGAAACCAACAGGATTAATAAAACAACGACCCACGCCTTGGCCCTGTTAAGGCTGCTTCATGCAGAACAACTGGACAGCCAATGTAACCAGCCAGCTGGGGATTCCCCCAGCAGTCAAGGAAAGGGGAACACGCCCATGCACATGTATCTTTGCTCCAGCACCCCTCAACTGCCAAGTGTTTTACTGGGATTGGACTAGTGACCAGCTGGCTGACGTTCAGGGACTAGACTATAAAGGTGGCTTATTCTTTGTGATGCCCCTTCCTGCTTCCCCCAGGCTGGGCTGAACGGCCAGGTCCGAGATACGGCCCTATATCTGCTTGAGGTGCAAGCCTAGGAATTGTCAAATTCAGAGCTAGAGAGGCTTGCCCCTCCCTCCTCTAATTTATCTGTATTGTGTAAATCCTGGACATGTACATTTTAATCCAATAATTAGCTCTTTTCATTATGCAGATTACTCTGGCAACTGCCTAAAATGAATTGCAAAATGCCCAGCAGCTTCTGAAAGTGTTTAACTACTTCTAACAAGGACTGTTTTCAAACAGTGATAGAGCCATTTGGACTAATTTGTACTCAACTTTTCCAGAGCAGTTGGACAGAATTTTATTCCCAGTCATTAAAAAGAGTTACACTGGCAGCTGCTAATTACTTTATTTAAATCTGTGATTTGTGGAAGTAGATTTTTTTTAAAAATTATGCTTAGCAAAGTTGGAAGAACTGATAAAACACTGAACAGTAATTAAGGTGGCGTTTGCAGTAATTGATTTTCTATTTAAGTAATAGGTGACTATTTTTTCACATGTTAAATTATTACGCTTCAGTAGCAAATATAGATTTATACACTCTCTGGTTTCCTAGTTCTGGAAGGAAAATCGTACTTTTTTGCTCTTCCTCTGATCTCTCTGCTATGAATCTAGACAGAAAGACAGTCTTGTGGGTAAGGCACTAGACTGGGGCTCTGGAGATCTGCATTCTGTTCCTGACTCTGCCACGGCCGTCTTGTGTAAGTCTGTACCTCCGTGGTCACAGAGCATGCCGTGGCATTAGACTTATTTGCGGACTAGAGTTGTGCCAAGCCTTTGTATGGGATGATCCAGGCACCGGTTGTCCCAGTAGTGCTGGCGGAGGTTACCCTGCCCCTGATGGCCCCCTTAAAGGGAACCCCATTAAGTTGATACTCTACAGGGGCCATTAGAGGCCATCATTACATTTGCCTACAAAAGTTACATTTTAGTAATGCCCCTTAGTAGATTGAAGTGACCTAAGTGCATGTGCTGGCCATTGCTGTGCTGCTTTTGTGGTAAGCATGTAGGTATTCAAAGGCATGTATGGAAGCTAGGTGGCTAACTCCCTTGGAAGCCAGTAGGAGTTAGGCACCTCCCAAGTGCCATGTGTGTCTTTGGGTATATCTACACTGGAGCTGGGGTGTAATCTGTGTCACCTGTGCTAGGGCCGATTGGGCTCGTGTGCTAAAACTAGAAGGGTAGCTATGGTGATGCAAGTGGTGGGAGGGGCTAGCCATCCCAAATACGATCCCATCCAAGCCCCTCAGACAGCCGCAGCTAAGCTGCTGTTTTTAGTGCACTAGCTTGATCAGAGCTAGCACGGGTCTGGCTGCTCTGGCTGGAAATTCCAACCCCAGTCCCCCTGTAGATGAAACCTTTGAAAACGTACCTGTGTGACTAGAAAAGGCTCCCTCAGAGCCATGTGTCACCGGGCGGATCTGGGACTGGTGTTAAAGAAACAGCCGGTTATTTGCTTGCTTTACATGTGTGATGTTCCAATGCAGCTAACCTGATTGAGGCCAAGGGTTTAAAAGCCAGATCCAAAGCACCATGAGGTCACTGGGAACCTTTCCATTGACTTACAACCAGGGCTTGATCAGGCCCTAAATGCTGAGATGTCCAGAAGAGGCCAGGAGGTATGAGCAGAGCTTGCTCTCTGTTTGACACAAAACACCTAGGGTCTCCCATTTCTGATCTCCTGCAAATCCCTACCCTATTTTCTCTTTTATATCTCTCCTGTAAACGCTTTGCAGGCAGAGGCCTGTATTATACAGCTGACAATGGCTCGCCATGGGGTGAGGTCCTGTGCAGCCCAGCTGGACATCTGCAATCATGAACCCCGTGTAAGGGATGCCAGGCCCATTCCCAGCAACTAGCTGTACCAGTTCTAGGGAGGATGCAATAGGTCCTGTGGGCACCAGGACTGGAAGAATTTTCCCCTCTGCATGGTAGTCACCTGGGAATCAGGGTCCAATAACACATTCACTCGCAGACTTTTGAGGATAATGGAAATGATCGGACACTTGCCAAGTAGTTTAGACTCCTCTCAGGCGGGTGTCAGGCCTACAAGCTGTGCAGCTGACGTTTGGTCCTGCACCCCAAGGACTCCCTGTTTAAAACTCCCTGCACCCCAAGGACTCTGTAGGGTGCCAATGTTCCCTCTAATTTTGCATATCCAGGTGTGGAATGAATTTTATTATGTGCACCAATACAGAGGTGATGAGTGGCGGGGATGGGGCCGAGGGGTTTGGGGTGCAGGAGGAGGTGAGGGCTCCAGTTGGGGTGCAGGCTCTGGGTGGGGCTGGGGATGACGGTTTTGGGGTGCAGGAGGGGGCTCAGGGCTGGGGCAGAGGGTTGAGGTGTGTGGGGGGGTGAGGGCTCCGGCTGGAGGTGTAGGCTCGGAGGGGGCTGAGGATGAGGGGTTTGGGCTTCAGGGTGCCCTGGGGCTGCCCTGGGGAGAGAGGACTCCCCCCAGCCCTCTCTTACCACAGCAGCCCAGGGCTGGGGAGTGCCTCTCCCCACCGTAGCCCTGCACGCCCCCTAACTCTCCTCTCCAGTCCAGAACCCTCTGGCTCCTCACCTGCCCGGCCCTTGATAGCCTGCTGCATGGCTGTGTGGCTGTGCAGCTTAGAAGGAACTTAGCTGTAGGCATCTCCTCTTGATGCAGCCAGCAGATGGGTCAGCCATTCTTCTCAAACACAGCACTGGCTTGCCCTCTGGGCCTTCCCTCCACTGCTGAGCTAACATCAAGTTGCTGGATACCACCTACACCTGTCTACATACCTCATCCCTGTGCTTGGAGAATTCAGCCTGTGGATCTTTGGGCCAGCATCTAGGGGAGGGGAGCAGAGAAATCCTGTCTTGGAAGCTGGGCTGCTTGTTGCCAAGGCTGCTTCTGTGCCCAAGTGGTGCTATTGTGTGTCCCCACTCTGGCCTCAAGTGTTGGGCTATAGTGAGCCAGTCACCTGAACGGCCTTCTCCTTCAAGTCTCTGAAGTTCAGGGCTGGGTGTTTGGGCAGGAGACTGTAGCCTGATTGATAAATTATGCATTAATTATCTTGATTACTTAAGAATTCTCAGTGATCACTCTGATATCACTCACACTATAGGAACTCATCTATATTTACAATAATTTATTAATACATTTAGCACAGTCACAAACACTCCAAGTCAGTAAGGCAGATAGAGATACTACAGAATGTACATCCGCACATTCATATACTCACACCATCCCTTGCAGAAATGTTACCCATCATCTTCCTCATCACCATCACCTTCCTCCTCCTCATCCGCGGCCATCATTCTGGCACCTTCCAAGGGCTGCATCTCTCTCCCCCTACCGCACACGAGCTGGGATAGAGCTTTTATAATACGTTACGCTGACGCCACCAAGTCTAATGCATGTCCAGTAGGGTTTCTCCCCTCTTCCTTATTTGTATTTCTACACCCTACTAACATTGGGGTGTCCTGCTATAGGTTAGTACATTAACTATGTCAACTTAGCATATACGTCAATTCTTCGCCATGACACTCTTGTGGTTGGATATTCTTTCCAGAAGCTGGTTTTAGCTCATGTTTCTGTGGTTGGCTGGTGTCATTATGGACAAAATTCCCCTTTACACTCTATTTCCAGTTCCCCAAAACTTAGGGGTGACTGTTGGGCCATTTATCGGTGCCAGAGTTCATAGGCCTCAAGCCTTATGCCAACTAAGGTCGTACAGGAGACAGGCCTGGATGTTTCTTGCATTACTGCTGGATATAATAAAGGCAGAACATAATGAAGGCAAGGCAGTGAGTATAGTAAAGGCAAGGTAGCCCTATTGGCTTCAATACACAACAACCATTGAGCAATACGGGCTCCTTCTGCAGCAGTAAGAGCAGCTTCTCTTAGCATATTCCTTCTCTCAGAAGGCTAAGTGGTGCCAGCAAGCAAGGCTATCTATGCACCCTCCCCTTTGTGCTGCCACAGTGCCATGGCCGTCCCCACGAGCGATGCGGTGAGCAAGCCCGGATTCAGACACTCAGCGTCGCCAACTTGCAGCATTTAAACACCACAAACCAGGACCCCAGTAAATGTGAGATTGGCTTAAAAAGCACGAGAATTGAAAAAGTGGTAAATATTGAGTTCTTTTGATTGGCCTTCTGGTGTCTGAACTTAGAGAGGTCATGTTTTGGCCAAGGGGATAGAGCACTGGACTGGGACTCAGAGGATCTGGATTCTATTCCTGGCTCTGTGGCTGGCCAAGTCATGTCTCTTTGTGCCTCAGTTTCTTCATGTGTAAAATGGGGATAATGATACTAATCTCCTTTGTAAAGCAAAGACCTTTGTAAGACTTAGGTATTATTATTTACCTGCTCTTCTCCACAACCATGCAGACCCAAACTTTCATTAAAAGGAGCGGTGAGAGTCTCACATAATCACATGACTCCAAGAGCTGGGGCTTTCAGAAAGAAACATGTCACAGTGAAGGCTGGCAACATCGAGACACTGCAGATCTATTTGCAGAACACACCGCCCAAAGAAAACCATTGTGTTTAGGAGCATGCTCCAAGAAAAACAACCCCCACATATGGCAGCTGCAGAGCAACATTCTAGAGATGCAGGTAGAGAAACACCCAGGAGCTGTAATTCGGAGTGGCATAGATCAGCCAACAGTTAGGCCTCAACCAAAGCCAGCTGAAGCTAATGGAAAGACTGCTGTTGACGTTAATGAGCTTTGGATCCAGCCTTTCACTTGTGTTATGCCCATGTAAATCCTGAGAATTTTAGCTTGTGTATGCAAGGTGAAAATTCTGTAACTAGGCCTTTTACGGCTGCCTGTGTCTTATTATGGTGTGTGTGTGCGTGTGTTGGGGGGAAAGGTGTAATTCAACCATCTTTGCAGCCCTCTTCATGTTTTATTTCTGTCACACCCTGTCATCTTTGGAAGCAGAAAAAGACTAAAGCTGAGCCCTGCTAATAAAACCTTTTATGAAATTTGCAAAGCTGTTTGCACAATCAGAACCGGTGTGTGGTGAGTAAACAGTGCTAATTGCAGGGTGTGCTCCCGGCCCTTCGGTGCAGGGAGAAGAAGTGGTCTCCCGTGGAGTGAGCGCGCTCAGCATGATGATGGAAAGTGTCTTTCCCTCCCACTCCTCTTCACCTTCTTCCCTTTTCTGCCAGAAGAGGTGGTTGCCATAGAATTGCTTGCAGCCCCCACACGTCTTACTGCAGGTAGTGGGGATGGTCCTAATTAGAAGCAAACAGTAAAGAGGCAACGCAGGGTTGGTACATATGAGACAAGACTATAAAAAATCTTAAATAGAAGCAGCATTTGAGCAGCATTAGGTTCAGAGAGGGCTGGATTCAACATTCCTAACTCCTCTAACTACAGGCTGGCACATGAGGTCAGGGATTAGCGTAAGAATGGCAGTGCCCAGCCCAGGGCTTGCTGTGTAGTCACTGATGGGCCGTCTGGTTGCTGTCTTGTTAGCGGGAATGAGTATTTAGCAGCACTAGGCACAAGGGGGAAGATAAGGATGGGCCGTCACCCCATGCAGTGGCCAAGCGCGTCTCATTCTTGGGTACCAATCTTAGCACTTCCATAATCAGCTGCTTCCAGCATGAATGCCCAGACATTGGCACCATGGGCAGTGGGGATCATGGGCAGGGGGAGGCTGTGCCTCCCCAAACAGCCTGGCTTGGCCCTGCCCATGCTCTGCCCCCAGACCCCCTTCTGCAGTTCCTGGCACTCTGCCCTGGCCCAGGCTGGCTGGCCTGCCTCCCGCAGGGACTCAGGGTGGCTGACACTGGGGCCACGCTACCTACCCTGCTGCCTGGCACTCCGGGGCTGGGGTAACTGCCACCCCGCACTCTGGGGCTGGCTGCCTGGCGCACCAGGGTGGGGGGCACTGTGGCCACACTGCTTGGCTGCCTGGCACTGAGGCCATGGCAGGGGTGCTATGGGCTTCTCTGGGGGAGGGGGACAGAAGGGGAAGAGGAGGGGTGGGGCCTCGGACACAAGGGGAAGGGCTGGGGGCTAGCCTCCCCCAGTGGCTGGGTCAACAGCCGCCCATGGTTGGCACACACAGACCACTGTAGGTTTTGGCTCATATGGGAACAGGGCTTTCTGCTGGGACAGCCATAGTTCCTCTTGTGCTCTAGCTGGCTGTATCTGAGCACTTCACAATTGTTACTGGATTTTACCCCCTAACATCCCAATTCCCCCTTTTACAGAGGGGGACCTGAGTTTCTGAGTAGATTAGGTGATTGGCCAAAGGAGAGGCAGTCTGTGGGGCAAACCAGGAACTGAACTAGGTCACCTGAGTCCTAGCCCAGGGCTTGATCCACTAGTGACAAGACCATGCTTCCTACCCTTCCTCTAGTGGCCCTGCCTTGTGTGACATCACTTCGCAGGCCCTCCAGCCCAGGGAACGAAATGAGGAGCTGACAGACTCATGGAAAAAGCTAGGGGAGGAAAGATTTTCTGGGAAGAAGCACACTCTGAGACAGACTTTGCACCTCAGCAAGCAGCAGCAAACACAACTTTTTGGTTTGTGCTGGCTTGGCAGCGCCTCTCTGCAGCCAATCTGAAAGACCAGCACTGGGGCTAGAGGGAAAAAAAAGACAGGAGGGGACCTGAAGAGCTAAGAGCACTCTGCCAGCCTGCCAACACCTGTGCGAGCTGCTGCCTGCAAGAGGAAGAGGAGGAGGAGGACAAGAAGCAAAGAAGCCTAAACAAAGATGGGACTCAGCAAATTCTTGCGGAGGTCTCTGGGTTTCTCTTCTAGGTTAGTCTGTCTCCCTCTAACCCCCAACGTAGCTATCAGACAAGTGGTCAGGGGACAGGACTTGCAAGGAGTGGGGGTTCATCCCCATTGTACAGTGACAGGTTCAATTACATTGGCACGGGGGATCACCTCACGGAGAGCACAGAGAACTGAGAAACAGGAGAGGTAACGTCTATTCCTGGCTCTGCTTCTGAGCGACCTTGGCCAAGTCCCTTTGCTCCGATTTCCTCCCCATCCTTTTTCTGTCCTGTCCATTCAGACTGGGAGCTCTTATGAGCAGGGACTGTCTCTTGCCATCCATCTGGCCAGCGCCTGATACAGTGGGGCTCCTATCTTGGCCATGGCCTGTAGCCACTAATAAATCAAGGTGCACTCATGAGATGCTCTGATATTAGGGTGATGAGTCTCATTGAAACAGCTAGGAATAAATAAACGAGATTACTCCGAGCAGCAAAAGCAAAGTCTTAACCATGAGAAAAAAATACACTCTCTTTAAACAGGAGAGGTCTGGCTTTATATATTCCTTCCACCCTGTGACTGCCTAGTGCCAAAAGGCAGAGCAAGAATTCTCAACGTGATACGGGAAACAAATTGCAGCAATTTTAGGTTTGCTTCAAATGAAAAGTATCTTTCCCCGTAAGTTTTAATTATCTAACAATATCACAGTCTGTATCCTTAGGCCTCCATTCCATGACTCAACGGCCTGCCAGATAGCGTCACGTTCTCACTGTCAATCATGTGAATTCCTCTCCTCAAATGGAAACAGCCTGGTTACTCCTGAGTATGACAGATTCCTCTCTGAAAATACCAATGCAGGAAGGTTTTATATAGGCCATGGAGAACAAAGGGATTTCAATCTCCAGGGTTATCAGATCACCTTGTGTTACCTCTTCCCATGGACAATAAATTCACGGTTTACAAATCTGGCCAAGTCCGACACGAATATCTAATGAAACAAGGAACGCAGCCATTAGTTCTCTCCAAGATGTTGCTCTTTCTAGCTGCAGAATGATTTGACTTCAGCATCTGAAACTTATGTTAATGCTAATATAGAGCAAGGCCTTGGGGAATAGGAGGAGGGAGGAGACATACAGTGTTTTGGGTGGAAGTTGTCTTTGTTTGGCAGTTGTGCAATCCTAGAGAAAGCTTAATTACGGCCTCCCAGAGGCTTTCCGGGAAGTGAATCGAAGGCTGAGACAGCACTCTTAAATCTCTGCTCCCCTTCCACTGGTACTAATCTGTCTATAAATGTCCTCCCAAATCAGGCTAGATTGTGCCTTTCGGATTGGCCTGGTGCAAGGCATGGTGTGGAAGCAGCAGTTTGCAGGGAGTAGCTCTGAAAGGCACGGGGCGCAGTGCCTGCCCTGCTTCGTCCTACCACCCAGGGAGTAGCCTCATTGGCCTAACTCTGTTCCCATTGAAGTCAGCAGGAACGCAGGGTGCTCATCACCACCCGGGAGGTGCTCCCAAGATTGGCCCTTAGCCCACCACTGCTATAATATGAGTAAATGTGGTACCCTTGGAGATCTACCTGAAAGTACTGTATGGAGAGACAACTGAGCACCCTGGAAAGTCTCTGGTCCACACTAGCCCAATGAGAGCTCCTGTTGAAGAAAACACCCAGCTCCAAGCAAGGGGAAGGATCTTTCTACGGCAGTGGAGATGAGAGGCTACTCAAAGAACTGGAGTCATGAGAATAGCACTAGTCATGGGCAAACAACAGAGTTTTTGGTTCACTGGCAATTTGAAAAAGTTAAAAAAAATGTCTTTTCTGGTTGGACCAAAAGTGAAACTTCAACGACTCCAAAAAAATAAAAAGAGAAAAAAAAGAAAGTGTTGGGGTCAATGAAATGTTTCATTTCCATATTAGCCATTTAAAAGCGTTTCTGGATTTTTTTAAAGATCACAGGAAATTTGGAAAGTTGTTTCAAACCCAACATTTGAAATGTTTTGTTTAGAACAAAATATTTTGAGCTTTAGATGATTTTTTTTAAATGAACAATTCAGTGAAATCAACGCGAATTCACAAATTGTTTTGTGTTGCCATATCTGCAAAGATATTTGTTGCAAAATGTTTTGGATGAAATATTTAGCCTGGTGCTCGATAACAATATGGAAATCTCTTCCATCACTCTGACAGGTGCCAACTGATACTGCTGTAAGCGGAAGCACCACAGATCATTTTCCAGCTCCGAAGAATTCTCAATAGCCAAATGCTGCCTGGTTAATTTACAGAAGACGACTTTCTTCAGCACGCCAGCATTATAGACATTGTAGTAAAGAGTCATAATGAAAGGTGAGAAAAAACATAGCAGGGCTCCTTTAGCATTTGCACAATTAGTGTGATTAATAATGCAGTGGTTCTGGTCTGTTTTCTCGGTGTTATCTGTTTCATGCAGCACTGCAGATAACGCCACCGCCCCACCACAGAAATCTCCATGAGATTTTCATGTTCACACCAGGCTAGCGGTATTAGTTAATGTGTTTCTGTGGAGGTGTCCCTTTGCTCTCTAAAGATGGTTATTTACTCGATCAGTATGAAGCCAGTTTTTTTTTGAAGAGGGCAGATCCAGTTGGGTTAAGGATTCTCCATAGCATACATAGCGGTGAAAACACAGCAACTTGGCTTCAAAGTCAGATTAGCCGATCGAGTTCAACCCTGCATTCCCCTATATTTAACTGGAGCTGCTAACCCAAGCTAAGAGCCAAATTGCCAGGTCTTCACTGCTCTTTTAACCCAAGTTAGCTAACCTGAGTTCAGAACACACTTTTTTGTGTGTGCAGGACAGACTCCCGCCCCCCGTGATTCCTGCCCCAAACCCAGAACCTCCACTTGGGCTAGAACATATCTTTTAGAAAGATGCCCAGCCTTGATTTCCTCATTCAAAGGCCTGACTCTGATGTAGGTAAGAAGGCAAAGCACTATCGGAAAGACAAGGAACCTGTGCTAATGTATTCCGTTTGGGGATAGGCAGGGGTCCCTCCCACTCCCTGTTACCTTAAACGCAGGAAACCCAGGTTCAGTTCCCAGCTCTGCAGCAGCTTACCCATGTGAATGCTAAATACCTAGCCAGACTTTCAAACATGCTCCATCCCCAGCAGCTCCCATTGAGAACAGAGGTTGTAACAATGCCCAGAGGGACGTCACCTGAATCCCTTCTGCTTCAGGGCATTAGCCCTCCTCCAACTAACAGGAGAAGCTTTCCTCATAGACCGCTTACCCTGTAAGTGCCTGCTGCAGGGTTCTCCCACCGTCATCCGAAGCATCTGGCCAGTGTTGGAGGATCCTGAATGCGACAGGGTCACTGTCTCCAGAGCACCCCCTCATGGCATGGGGGGGCCCTTGCTGCATCCCTGCCTCAGTTTCTCTCTCTTCGGGGCTCCTTAGCTCCACACAGGTGTTGCTGGCACAAAATGCCTGAGGCAGGCAACAGCTGGATTCGTTGCCCGGTGTGCATCGCCCAATAATCACAACGGGGTGGAGAAGTAGAAAAATTTATTTGAAGCTTCAAGCGGTACAGGGAGACAACAATCTCAAATCCTGCACACCAGTTCAAGCAGTTACACATATTTTATACATTCATTCTTTAGCATGCTTATCCAATAGCAAGCTGTCCTAAGTATCCATATAGCCAATCAGGTATACCGGCCAGTTCCCCTTTTTCCTCTTATCATCTATTCCCCCATATATGGAGTTGTTTGTTCAGCACTATCTAACATTCCTGTCCTGCTTGACCTAATCCTGCTCCAACCAGTCTGTGCCTGCAATACACTGTTGCAAATTTCTCAGCCTGAAGGCTGTGAGTATCTCCAGGCAGAAAAGGGAAGGAGGGGGGACATCTGGGCCTAGAGCGAGGGGGCTTCATCGACACTCGTGGTCTTCCATCCCCTTGAGTCACCTAGTGGCCATGCCCGGTGTCCCCAACACAGGCTTGTCTCTTGGCCAATAAATACCCTGGTTTGTTATCATGGACCATTCAAAATAAAGTCCTCGAATCCCAAATATTCACCCTTCCTGCTCTTCATGAAGCCCCTCCCAGGTCCTCCTGCTTGGAGTCTTTCCCTATTGTGGCAGGTTGCTCCCAGCCCTTAGCCAGCAAGAGTCTTTTCTCCCCTGGTGTCTCAGTGTTTCCTGCAGGAACCTTTCTACTCTCTGCAGCGCATGGCAGCCTTCTCCAGGCCTCCACCTGATTCATCTCAGAGGCCTGAGTTGATCATAAGACCCACCACTCACATGACCCTTTTCATTCCCCCCACCTGGGGAGGCAAGCTGGCTATGTCTCAGCTCCCCCTGTGACACATCTCCCTTTAAAGAGCCAGGTGCCCTGTGACACTGAGCTACAAAGACCATAGATCTGATCTTGTCCAGTGATTCCTATGTTCCCATTGGACTTGGACACAATCCATTAAGGCCTTTCCCTCTGTTCTTTTCACATTTTTGCTCTCATGTCAGACACAGAAATGACATTAATGCTGCAGACACCCTATAATGTAAAAACAGAATGTTACAGCTTAGAAAAACTCATTTCTTTTATCATGCACAGTACATTAAGTCAGATTTGCATGTGTCATTGGTCCCATCATGTTTTCTTCAACAGACTAGTGAATCACAGATTTGTTATTCCACTACTCTCTTATATTTCTCCAAGCACCCACAACAATAGGGGCCTCCAACTTGCATCTAATGAGGCCGAGGTGTGTTTATCAGAAGGTGGCTTTCCTGCTGCTTATCTGGAGTATCTGTCATGTTTTCATGGCACATATTGGCTAAACTTGTTGCAGGATGTTTTATAATAAGCCACTGTGTTTTGTTAAGATAGTGTTATTATTTCTGATGTATAACAAGGTCATTATAAATGATACAGCTGTTAATAAATAAAGCCAGATCCCCATAACAATTGTGAATACTCAACCTTTGGGTGATTATACAACACCAGAAACTGATAACAACAAGAACCCTAAAGCACAGCGAGAAGCACTAGAACAAAGGATAAGAGGAAGCACCTGTTACACGCAGATCAAGGGTTGCATTGCTGTATAAACAGTATCACTAGAGAAACAAAGAGCTTGGAAATTATGGCCAAGCTTTTTAAGTGTTCTGGATGATCAGCTTGAAGCACCTGAGAGGGGCCCGACTTTCAATCTCAAAGTGTGCAACCAAAAACGGAGGTGGCCCAAATCACTAGTCACTTTTTGAGATCTTGGCCTAGCCTTTTTAAGCCTACCACCTGCAGAGAGATGTTTATGAAAGGTTGTGTTTTGGAGACCCCTCTGAGAGGTAAGTGAGAGAATTTGGAGATGTGCCCTGCAGGCGGGGTTGGGAACACCCCATGGCTCTGGGCAGCAGTTCGCTAGAGACGCTCTCCAGTTTGTTTGATTGAAGTTTTATTCCTTTCTCATTCACTGGTTTGTTACTTAATGAACCCCACGATGGTTACAGCATCTAGCACCTCTCTACCTTGGTTACATGTGTCCTTGCCACACTGCTGGGAAGTAGGACAGTGCTGTTATTTTACCAAGGGGGAACTGAAACACAGAGAGACTAACGTCACATCTACCCCACGAGCTAGGGTTTGATTCCCACCTCATGCTGACATGCTTGTGAAAAAACCCGCTTGAACCCTGTGGGCTGTACTCAGTACAGCTAGCCCATGCCCCAGTTCCCCAAGCCACACTACTATTTTTAGTACTGTCATAAAAATAAAGGGAAGGGTAACCATCTTTCTGTATACAATGCTACAAAATCCCTCCTGGCCAGAGGCAACATCCTGTTATCTGTAAAGGGTTAAGAAGCTCAGCTAACCTGGCTGGCACCTGACCCAAAGGACCAATAAGGGGACAAGATACTTTCAAATCTTGGGGTGGTGGGGGTGGTGGAAAGTTTTTGTTTGTGCTCTTTGTTTACGTGGTTGTTCTCTCTTGGGTCTGAGAGAGGCCAGACAGAAATCCATCTTCTCCAACCCATCCTAATCCAAGTCTCCAATATTGCAACCAGTAGAGGTAAGCCAGGCAAGGCGGATTAGTTTATCTTTTGATTTATGTGAATTTTCCCTGTGTTAAGAGGGAGGTTTAGAGGGGGATCCTCTGTGTTTTGAATCTGAATACCCTGTAAAGTATTTTCCACCCTGATTTTATAGAGATGACTTTTACCTTTCTTTTTTTTAATAAAATCCTTTTAAGAACCTGACTGATTTTTCCATTGTTCCAAGATCCAGGGGTTTGGGTCTTTGATGCTTTTGTATCCAATTGGTTAGGATATTATTCTCAAGCCTCCCCAGGAAAGGGTGTGTGTAGGGCTTGGGGGGATATTTTGGGGAAAGACGTCTCCAAGTGGTCTCTTTCCCTGTTGTTTGTTTAAAACGCTTGGTGGTGGCAGCATACTGTTCAAGGACAAGGCAAAGTTTGTACCTTGGGGAAGTTTTTAACCTAAGCGGGTAAGAATAAGCTTAGGGAGTCTTTCATGTGGGTACCCACATCTGTACCCTAGAGTTCAGAGTGGGGAAGGAACCCTGACAAGTACACTAACTCGCCAAGAGCATCTACCCAAGCTGGGACTCACGCGCCCAGCTCTCAAGTGTAGACATGCCCTCAGGTCACACAGAAAGTCTTTAACAGAGCAGGGAATCAAACCAAGGTCCCTTAAAGGGAAGGCTAGTGTCTCTAACCACTGGACCACCCTTCCTGTGGCCATTTCCTGTTACGTCCTGATGGACTTGGAGCTAGTCCAGCACCTGGAGGCTGGAATACACTTGGCTGCCACCAATGGCAAATCAGGTGCTGCAGGCAGCAGAGGAAGGGGGTCCGTAGCAGTAAATAGAGCCTTTGGTATGGCTGGCCCCATAGGGTATGTCTACACTGGACACTGAGCCCAGCCTCTCACCCACGTTGGAGCTCAACTCCCCTTCCGGCCACACACAAATCAGACTGACTGGAGGCAGCAAACACCCAGGTCCTAGGACCCTGCTGGAGGTCATGTCAGAGCCCAAGTCACTCTGAGCCTTGGGTCCACACCCTATCATTAGGCAGTGTGGACGCAGCTCAAATTGCAGACCTGAGCTGGAAGGTGCAGTATGGACGTGTTCGCACAGTGGAGCGACCTGGATTCAGCAGCTATAAACTGAGGTGCACAGTGCTGTGTGGATGCTCAAGTGTGAGCTTGGACACACCAAGTCCACAAGACTGGGTCCCACAGAGCAGGATGTACAATGCAGCACAGACATCCCCATGGAGATTCAGTCCAGGGCTCTCTGCAGGTGATCCTTGCAGCCTCCACCCTAGACCAGGCATGGGCCTAGCTATCGTTTCACTGTGGAACAGCAAGTAAAGCAGAGCTACCCCCTGAACTGCACAGCAGCCTTTAAAAAAGAGCAATGTCCGGCCTCTTGAAAGAGATCTGCAGCAGTGTGAAATCTTCAGCATCCATTAATGCTCTGCATCCCGCTAACCAGCTCTGCACTGTTTGGTAATAAATGACTGCAGTCACACCCATGGCCGGCACTTTCAGCCTCCACTCAACGGGCAGGGATAGGAGCATTTGTCTCTTTTTATACGCATTGGTGCAGGCTGAAATTACTGCAACAAACCCAGCTACAATGTAAGCACTATGGTGCTAAAAACTCCTACCATAGAGCCACGACAGGGGGGAAGTGCAAATAGGGGGATTTTAGCAATCCAGAGGCTGAGCAAAACAAAACAGGAAATATGTGAGTTTGACTGGCAAGGTGACTAGCACTTTTCACCAGTAGATCTCAAAGCACTTTACAAAGGAGAGCAGTATCATTATCCTCATGTTACAGAGAGGAAAGTGAGGCACAGAGAAGGGAAGTGGCTTGCTTAAGGTCACCTAGCAGGCCAATAGAGCTAGGAATAGATCCCAGATCTCCTGAGTCCTGGACCAGTGCTCTATCCACTAGGCCATGCTATGGCCCAATGCAGTTGTATTGCTGCACTACTGGTGTTGGTACAGGATGCATAACGCTCTGTTCTGTAACAATTCTTGCTGTTTGACTAAACTCTTTAGGGCAAGGATGCTAATTTGTTCAGTACATTTTACCGACTCTGCTATCTATAGGCTCTAAAAGATTTAGAGCCAGAGTCTCAGCTCGTGTGCATCAATATAGCCTCACTAAAGCCAAGAGAGTGCTGCTGTTTCACACCCCACGTCTGCTACAAAAGCACAAAACCCATCACCAGTTTGGAACAGGCCATTGTAACTTTAAAAGCAGCAAGCCAGAGATGTCAGAACTGTAGTGCCTGGAAAACTCTCAAGCACTCGTCATAAGTTCTCAATGCTGGAAGGCCCATGGTTAGCCCCACAGCCAGCCAGACGGCAGCAATTCCATTTCATAACAACTTTCAAGGTTTCAGAATGTGTTTTTTGGGCTGTATTGGAACAGAACATTTTAAATGTTTTTGCAAAACGGACTTGTCTCAAAATGTCCATTTCCAGATGGAAGAGATCAGGTTTTCAATTCAGGTCTCTCTCTCTGGAGGTGACGAGTCCACCCTGGTCATCAGGAACTTTCCTGTTGAAAACTTCATCAAAAGCTGTCAAGGTTCCTTCCCCACTCTGAACTCTAGGGTACAGATGTGGGGACCTGCATGAAAACCTCCTAAGCTTACTTTTACCAGCTTAGGTTAAAACTTCCCCAAGGTACAAACTATTTTACCTTTTGCCCTTGGACTTTCGCTGCCACCACCAAATGTCTAATCGGTTTTATTTTATTAGGAAAGAGCCCGTTTGGAAATGTCTTTCCCTCCAAAATCCTCACCAAAACCTTGCACCTCCCTTCCTGGGGAAGGTTTGATAAAAATCCTCACCAATTTGCATAGGTGACCACAGACCCAAACCCTTGGATCTTAAGAACAATGAAAAAGCATTCAGTTTCTTAAAAGAAGAATTTTAATAGAAGAAAAAGTAAAAAAGAATCACCTCTGTAAAATCAGGATGGTAAATACCTTACAGGGTAATTAGATTCAAAACATAGAGAATCCCACTAGGCAAAACCTTAAGTTACAAAAAGACACAAAAACAGGAATATTCATTCCATTCAGCACAGCTTATTTTCTCAGCCATTTAAAGAAATCATAATCTAACGCATATCTAGCTAGATTACTTACTAAGTTCTAAGACTCCATTCCTGTTCTGTCCCCGGCAAAAGCATCACACAGCCAGACAGAGAGGCTTTGTTTCTCCCTCCCCGCAGCTTTTGAAAGTATCTTGTCTCCTCATTGGTCATTTTGGTCAGGTGCCAGCGAGGTTATCCTAGCTTCTTAACCCTTTACAGGTGAAAGGGTTTTTCCTCTGGCCAGGAGGAATTTTAAAGATGTTTACCCTTCCCTTTATATTTATGACATGCCCCCCAAATCACAGATAGGGTGAAACGCTGGCTGGGATTTCTTCCTGGAGCTCTAGGAAAAAACAGACTTAATAAGACACATGCACCTCTAAATATACTACCAAGTATATAAAGACTAACAATATTTTCCACATCTCAAGGACGATTTTAACCTGTCGATTCTGGGAAACTTTCATGGGAGAGTGCATCAGCCACTTTGTTAGAAGCTCCTGAGATGTGTTGGATGTCGAAATCAAAATCTTGGAGAGCTAAACTCCACCAAATAAGTTTTTTGTTATTTCCCGTGGCGGTATGAAGCTACTGTAGCGCAGCATGGTCAGTTTGCAGGTGGAAACGCCATCCCCAAACATATGGGCGTAGCTTTTCCAGAGTGTAGACAATGACGTAACATTCTTTTTCACTGACTGACCAATTGCTTTCCCTCTCAGACAGCTTCTTGCTGAGAAACACTACAGGGTGGAATTCTTGATCCGGTCCTTCCTGCATTAAAACTGCTCCCATTCCACGCTCGGACGCATCGGTGGTTACTAGGAACGGTTTGTCAAAGTCTGAGGCCCTTAGTACAGGGTCAGACATGAGTGTCGCTTTAAACTGGGTAAAGGCCTCTGACACTCTTTGGTCCACTGAACGGCATTTGGCTGTTTCTTTTTGGTTAGGTCTGTCAATGCGGTGGCGATTTGGCTGTATTGCGGTACAAATCACCTGTAATAACTGGCCAAACCTAAGAAGGATTGAACCTGTTTCTTTGACCTTGGGACAGGCCAATTTTGGATAGCATCCACTTTGGCCAGTAGGGGGTTGATAGTTCCTTGACTCACCTGGTGTCCAAGGTAAGTCACTCTGTTTAGGCCTATTTGACACTTAGCCTTAACAGTTAGTCCTGCCTCCCTTATGCGCTCAAAGACTTTTTGTAGATGTTCCAGGTGTTCTGCCCAGGAATCCGAAAATATGGCCACATCGTCAAGGTAGGCGACTGCATATTCTCCTAATCCCGCTAGGAGACCATCTACAAGTCTTTGGAAGGTGGTGGGTGCATTCCGCAGCCCGAAAGGGAGTATATTAAATTCATACAGTCCAACATGTGTGGTGAAGGCTGACCTTTCCTTGGCGGATTCATGTAGCGGTACCTGCCCGTACCCCTTGGTTAAGTCCAAGGTAGAGATGAACTGGGCCCGTCCCAGTTTCTCTAATAGTTCATCTGTGCGTGGTATTGCATAGTTGTCAGGGCAAGTTACGGCATTTAGCTTATGGTAGTCCACGCAAAAATGTATCTCCCCATCTGGTTTGGGAACTGGAACCATTAGAGATGCCCATGCACAGCCACAGGGGTGGATTACACCCATCTGTAACATATCCTGGATCTCCCATTCTATAGCAGTTTTAGCTTGAGGAGACACCTGGTAAGGTTGGACTTTAATTGGATGAGCATTACCTGTGTCAATGGAGTGGTATGTCTGTTCAGTCAGTCCTGGGGTGACTGAGAACGTCGGCGCGTAGCTAGTGCACAGCTTCTGGATCTGCTGTCGCTGCATATGCCCAAGGGTCATGGAGAGGTTCACCTCTTCCACGCCACCAGCACTTTTCCCTTCATAGTAGACACCTTCATGCCACTCAGCGTCATCTCCTCCCTGGGCTGTAAACTGACAAACCTTTAATTCTCTGGAATAAAAGGGCTTTAGAGAATTAATATGGTATACCTTAGGCTTTCTGTTGGAGGTGGGGAATGCTATGAGATAATTAACAGCTCCCAGGTGCTCCTGGACCGTGAATGGCCCTTCCCATGACGCTTCCATTTTATGGGCCTGGAGCGCCTTTAAGATAATGACCTAGTTTCCTACTTTGAAGGAACGCTCTCTGGCATGTTTATCATACCAGGCTTTTTGCTCTTTTTGAGCATCCTGTAGGTTTTCTTTAGCAAGGGCTAGAAAGGTTCAGAGGGTGTTTGGTAGGTTGGTTACAAAGTCCAGAATGTTAGTTCCTGGAGAAGGTGTAAATCCCTCCCATTGCTGCTTCACCTACTATAATGGCCCCTTAACCTCGTGGCCATATACAGGTTCAAATGGTGAAAACCCTAAACTGGGATGTGGTACAGCTCTGTAGGCAAACAGCAACTGCTGCAACACTAGGTCCCAATCATTGGCGTGCTCATTTACGAATTTACCTATCATGGCCCCCAAAGTTCCATTAAACTTCTCCACCATGCCATTTGTTTGATGGTGGTAAGGAGTGGGAACCAAGCGATTTACCCCATGAGCTTCCCAAAGGCTTTCCATAGTTCCTGCCAGGAAATTAGTTCCTGCATCTGTGAGGATATCGGAGGGCCAACCTACCCTGGCAAAAATGTCTGCTAGTGCCTGGAACACACTTTTAGCCCTGGTGTTGCTTAGAGCTACTGCTTCCGGCCATCAGGTGGCAAAATCCATGAAAGTCAGTATGTACTGCTTTCCTCTGGGTGTCTTTTTCGGAAGAGGGCCCAGAATATCCACAGCTACTCGCTGGAATGGAACTTCAATGATGGGGAGTGGCTGGAGAGGGACTTTGACCTGGTCTTGGTGTCTTCCCACTCTATGGCATACCTCACAAGACCGGACATAGGTAGAAACATCCTTGCTCATTCCCTCCCAGTAGAATGACCTCCCCAACTGGTCTTTGGTCCTGTTCACCCTAGCATGGACACTAGGATGATCGTGGGCTAAGGTCAAGAGCTTGGCCCGGTACTTAGTTGGAACTACCAACTGTCTCTGACGATGCCAGTTTTCCTGGTGTCCACCAGAAAGAGTTTCCTTGTATAAAAGTCTTCTTTCTACAACAAACCTGGATTGATTAGAAGAGCTGAGAGGCAGTGGGTTGCTCTGTGCCACTGTCCAAGCTTTCTGGAGGTTTTCCCACCCTCTTGGTTGACTTCACATGATTGGCCAAGTCTTCCCCCAACAGCATGGGGATGGGATAATCATCATAGACTGCAAAAGTCCATGTTCCTGACCAGCCCTTGTACTGGACAGGCAACTTGGCTGTAGGCAAATTGAAAGAGTTGGACTTGAAGGGTTGAATCGTCACTTGGATCTCTGGGTTGATTAAATTGGGGTCCACTAAGGAAGCATTGATAGCCAACACTTGTGCTTCGGTCTCCCTCAATGCGGTGACCTTCTTCCCGCCCACACTCACAGTTTCCCTCCGCTCCAAGGGTATCTGGGAGGTATCTGGGCCTGAGGACCTCTGGTGTGATTCCGGTGCAATGAACTGTAATCTGTTGGGGTTCTTGGGGCAGTTGGCCTTTACATGCCCCGGCTTGTTACATTTAAAACATTGTCCAGCTGACAGGTCACGGAGGCAAGGGGGGTTGCTGGAGAATGGTGTGGTGGGACGATAAGGTGGCTGGAGGGTTCCTTGGGGGGTAGGTGAGGCCTTGGGCTGCCCCCGGTAGTAGGGTGTGGTCTGAGGTTGTCCCTTCTGGTATCTGCTCCAACTGCTACCAGTTTTTTTCTTTTCTGCCACCTCCACCCATTTGGCTTCAATCTCCCTGCCTCAATTACAGTTTTGGGCTTCCCACCTAGGATGTATCTTTCTATTTCCTCAGGAACACCCTCTAAGAACTGCTCCATTTGCATTAGGAAGGGCAAATCTTCTGGAGATTTAACACTTGCTCCTGATATCCAGGCATCCCAATGTTTCACAATGTGGTAGGCATGTCGGGTAAATGACGCATTTGGTTTCCATCTTAGGGCTCTGAATCACCGACGGGAATGCTTGGGTGTTAGCCCCATTCTGACTCTTACCTTGGTTTTAAACAGTTCATACTGGTTCATGTGTTCCCTAGGCATTTCAGCCGCCACCTCAGCTAAGGGTCCACTGAGCTGTAGCCTCAGCTCTACCATGTATTGGTCTGTAGAGATGCTGTACACAAGGCAGGCCCTTTTGAAGTTTTCTAAGAAGGCCTCGGTATCATCGACTGCCTTACAGGTGGGGAATTTCTGGGATGGGAAGAGGTACCTGGAGAAGGATTGCTAGGGTTTGTTGGTGTATTCTGCTGAGCCTTTGCCTTCTCCATCTCCAGTGCATGCTTCCTCTCTTTTTCCTTCTCCTCCATCTCCATCCATCTGAGTTCTACCTGTGTTTCATGTTCCTTTTGTTTTTCCTCAGCCTCAAATCTGGCTAATTCCAGCTTTTGTTGAACTGTGGAGTCTGTCATCCTAACCTCTCTGTTTTTAACTAACTTTACACCTGAGAGTTAGAAAGAAACAAAAAAAAACTTGGCTTGTAAAATTTTGCTGTGCTGTAATACGATACCTATATTCTCTGATAGTGATTGTCAGCCTACAGAGAAATCCTAAAAAACAAAAACAAAAAAAACCTAACACCTTTGTCTCCAGGCAAATAGGCAGAAAACCCCTCTAGTTGCTCTTAGGTAAAAAAAAAACAAAAAACTTCAGGTCTGTGAAGACTTGTGAATTTCCCTGCAGGAGGTTAACTACCCTGCCTTTAGGTAGAGAAAACTCCAGTTCTCAAAAGACAATTCCCTTTTGTTTCTGCTCTGGCCCCAAAGCAGAGAAAAAAACCCTCTAACTGCTTTCAGTTTAACCTGCTTTCCAGTAGCCCAAAGGAAAAAAAAAATTCCTTTTCAAATCTCCGCTCTGCCACCATGTCAAGGTTCCTTCCTCACTCTGAACTCTAGGGTACAGATGTGGGGACCTGCATGAAAACCTCCTAAACTTACTTTTACCGGCTTAGGTTAAAACTTCCCCAAGGTACAAACTATTTTACCTTTTGCCCTTGGACTTTCGCTGCCACCACCAAATGTCTAATCGGTTTTATTTTATTAGGAAAGAGCCCGTTTGGAAATGTCTTTCCCCCCAAAATCCTCACCAATTTGCATAGGTGACCACAGACCCAAACCCTTGGATCTTAAGAACAATGAAAAAGCATTCAGTTTCTTAAAAGAAGAATTTTAATAGAAGAAAAAGTAAAAAAGAATCACCTCTGTAAAATCAGGATGGTAAATACCTTACAGGGTAATTAGATTCAAAACATAGAGAATCCCACTAGGCAAAACCTTAAGTTACAAAAAGACACAAAAACAGGAATATTCATTCCATTCAGCACAGCTTATTTTCTCAGCCATTTAAAGAAATCATAATCTAACGCATATCTAGCTAGATTACTTACTAAGTTCTAAGACTCCATTCCTGTTCTGTCCCCGGCAAAAGCATCACACAGCCAGACAGAGAGGCTTTGTTTCTCCCTCCCCGCAGCTTTTGAAAGTATCTTGTCTCCTCATTGGTCATTTTGGTCAGGTGCCAGCGAGGTTATCCTAGCTTCTTAACCCTTTACAGGTGAAAGGGTTTTTCCTCTGGCCAGGAGGGATTTTAAAGGTGTTTACCCTTCCCTTTATATTTATGACAAAAGCAATCAAGCCCCACAAAACATTTTGGATTCAACGAAACAGTCTATTTCAGCAAACCCACCAAAATAACATTTTGCCAAAAGGGGTCCAACCATTTTGAGTTAGCTCACAAATTCCTCTGTTCTTACAGCTACTCTAGAGTGAAGGCTTTCCATGGTCAGTACATTCCAGGGAATGACAAAGCCATCATAGATTTCTGAATGTAACTTGATAATGGTTAGCAAAGCATCATGAACACTGAAGCGTATTGGGGCAAAACAGGCACTTGACACAAAACCCTGCCTCTCGTTAGTGACTTGTGGTGTACCCCGTGCATTGCTTTAAAAGAAAGAATCATGTATTTCTGTTAGCACCCTCTCTGATAAACCTCAGATAACTGTTGCTAGTTAGAATTAGTGCAGCGTCGGAAGGGAAAGGTTGATCATTTTAAGCATTAGCTATGAAATACCTGGACTCCTTGGAAGGACAGATTTGAATACTGGCAGCCCTTCACCCTTCCAGGGTAGCTGACTGGAGTTCCAGGCACTTCAACATATGCTAGTCCTTCAGAGGTGACCTTGAAAACTGAGCTTCCATCTCTTGTACGGCTATTCAATCTGACATGGCATCTCTCAGAAGGGGTTGTCTGGGTGTAGTCAGTAGAACTGCTTGGAAAGTTTTCCCTCCCATGAAAGACTTCCAGTGAAAAATGTCCTCTCACCCCGACTATTTTCAGTTTATCAGAAAAACAACTCACCCAAAACTTAAAAATAATTGGTTTCTGGCTTTTCCATTTTTTTCTTTTTTCAATGAAAACCCAAAAGTGTTCTATGAAATTGTTTTTTTTTCCCAACAAAAGTTGCCTTTTCTGGCCAAAAACCCACTTTCTGTTGAAAAAACATGTTTTGATGGAAAATTTTTGACCATTGCTAGCTGTCAGTCAAAATTTCCCCTCCCTCCCCTGCTCCACCATTGGTCAATGTGCTACCTCCTGCTGCCTTCCCATGCCCCAAAGGAGTCACCTTACATGCATAAGATCCAGTTTGTAACATGCTTTGAGATCCTTTTTTGGAAGGTGCTAGTTAATACCTATATTTGGCTTGATAAGATTAAGCAAGTGAAAAAAACTTTCCAATCTAGTATAATTACTTCAACCCACTACCTACCCCAAATAAACAGGCTGATTCAACCCTTTTAATTGACGCTCCCAAACATCCACTTGAGTTTACAGAGAAAAATAGAAGCGAGTATAACTAATCAGGATTTAAATTGCTGGCCTTTTCCACATGGGGCAGGTTGACTTTCCACATTTCTTAATTGGGTAGTGTTTTTACCATGGGTTGTCTTCGTCAGGATGAGGGGCATGTCTTCCGTTTCACCTCCCCCTCCTCTCGTGGTGAACTAAAACTATGTACTTGAGAAGTTTGTGTCACATTCTTTTCTTTTTATATCCCCATCCCTGGATATTACCATAATTGCTGGAAGTAATTAGAAGGGGAAAAATACTTAAAGAAGGAGAAAATTGTTGTGTCGAGAACATTTAAGCTCATGTCACATTAGCCCAAAGGGGGTAAGGGCAAAGTGAAACAGAAGATGGTCATTGCTGTTCTTGAGCAATGAGTAAGCCTCGGGAAGGGCGCTTGGGTGACTGTTTCCCAGTAAGCGGACATTATGGCTTGTGTATTACACTTAGATTTTGATATGGCTGCCTCTTAGTAGAGAGAAGACCCTATGCTCCCTTAGCTAGTGGGACATGGAACTCTATCAATGTCCCAAGACAGCCTTTCTGCAAGACAACGTGACAACCCACCATTCACAAGGGACCACGTTACATCCTAGCCGACAGACAGACAAATGTAGGGCCTGGTTTTACTCCTCCTTTGAAAAAGTGCTTTGAGAATTACATATGAAGAGCATGGTAAGAGAGCTACATATTACTATAATCTGAGAGCAATCTGGTCGTGATTGATTTCTTTGTGGCGGTGGTATTGTACTACTTTGTATGATGTGTTTTAGTTTTAAACTACTGACCCTTCTTTTAAAGGGTTGCAACCTTCTGGAAAAATTCTATAGCATTTAATAGAGAACAATAACTTTTCTAAAGGGTCTCAACGAAATCAATACAACTATACCATGGCTGCAGCTTTCCACAACACGCTCCACAAGAACCTACAGAAGAGTTCTTCTCTATTCTATTATGTATTGTCACGGTGCCTAGGAGCCATTGTCAAGGACCAGGACCCCACTGGGCTTGGTGCTGTACAAACACACAACAAAAAGACCTTAAAGATCTGACAGTCTAAGAAAATGAGTTGATGACATGCTGTGGTTGATTACATGCCTTCCAGCCCTGTGTTCTCACTCTCTGGTTTGAGAGTCGTTTCTAAAGAACACTAAAGACTTTGCCACCAGGATAGGGCTATAGTGTGAACTAGACGCTAAATCAAATCAAATTTCTACTGTGCACAGATTGGTTCTGCCTGCAGAGAGTCCCCTGTAGTGGATGGAGTGTACTATATTGTAGTTATTCTTTAAATGGTAGGGTGTCTAGATTCCTCAGCTGAAAGGAGGCAAGTGTACCATATACTTTCCTGATTTCATACCTTGTCATTCACAACGGTGGAGTTAGTGCTGGAAATGAAATCTCCCTCCATGGAACACAGGCTTCCTCATGCTGAAGCTAATCGAAACCTCAGCTGAGAACTACCCGTCTCTCTGGGGTGCTCCTCAGCCTTGCTTTTCCATCAGTGCTGGCCTTAGTGAGAAACAGGCCACCCAGTGGATGGACTGGTTCACTTACCTTGTGAGTGCCAACTTGGCCATTTCTAAAGGAGATGGGTTCGCATGTGCCATCCCCAGCCGAGCCCTCGACAGCCTGCTCAACTCGGTGTGCCCAAATCTATTCTCCACGTTTCTTTTTATCCTAATTGTGCATTTATGGCTTATCAGTGCTATTCACCATGCACCACATGCCTCATTTACATCAATATCAAAGCTTGGAGGAAGGAGGAACAATATAAAAGGAAAAATGTTTACCCCTCTAGCTACTCCTCTCTCCAAGACAAACACACTGCTTCTCTTACATAGCTAATCTGCTTTATAGGCCCTTTCTGCACAACTAATTAATTCTTTATCCCTCCTAGCCACTGCTCAGATACTGATCATTTTCCTAATTAACTCCAGGAAGCCATTATGCCTTCAGCTTTTGAAAGGCCCAAAGTCGAATTGAATAGAATTTAAAGGCGTCATGCTTCAGAACAGCCCTGCCCCCTTGTCATCGAAGAGCAATTTTGGTATTTCACTTCAGTCGTGTCTGACAGCTGGTTGAGGCAGAGGAAGGACTGGCTTGCCCAGTGGTTGAGGCACTAGCCTAGGATTTAAGAGGACTGAATTCAACTCCCTGCTCCAGCACAGAGTTCCTGGAGGAACTTGGACAAGTCATGTAGCCTCTCTGTGCCTCAGTTTCCCATCTATAAAATGGGGGTAGGATAAATGCATTGAAGATCATGGAGTACTGTGACATCTGCAGATTAAAAGCACTTCTGTAAGAGCTAGGTATTATTATCCTGTTTCTTTTAACCCGCAGCTGCAAGAATATTTCAGACACAGGACGTGGAAGCCTCTGCCTTGAGATTGTCATGCCCTACATATTGCCCAGATTCAGCGTTGTCAGCTTGAGCCGTGACATAATTTTGGAGCTAGACTCACTACGATGCCTGAAGCTCCAGCATTCCTGGGACTGCCCAGGGGAAAGCCTCCTTGACTGACTGCCTTCCCCACCTCCGGGGGAGGAGCAACCATCCTGGACCTGCAAAGCAGGGATTCTGCTTCCCTTCAGTCCCCTCCCCATTGGCCCTGGCCAGCTAAGGGGAAGGTCTTGCACTGGGAACTGGGAGTCACATGGCAGCAGGGAGCTGGAGAGAAGCCCTGGGAACTGCAGGCAGAGCCGTGTGTGGCATAGGCTGTGGCTGCGTGCGGGACCAGCAGCCGCTGGGCCGGGAACCACTACAAAGGGGCCCCAAGGAAATGCTAACTGAGCCTGGGTTGGAAACCCACAAATGCTTGTTTGCTTGAGTAGGGGCTGGATGGGAGAGGGCAGCCCAGGCACCAGGCCTGAAGAGCTCTGACCCTCCCTTAGACAGCCCCACCCAGGGATGAATCCCTATTGCTCACTTTGAATTGTAGCTGTTTAAGCTTCTGCACCTAGGGAACCTGCACTGCTGCCTTTCCTGCCAGGCCCATAAAACCTTCCCTTTGCCATGTGTCTGATGGCTACAGGGACCCACCAGGGGACCCACCAAGGCCTAGCTGCTGAGGCATCTACAGTGCTTGCTGCTGAGACACGGTACACCAGGCATGCTACTAGCACCATAGGGGTTTGGGGCACAAAGGAATGCCAATAATTACAATTGGCTCCTCTCTTTTGCTTCTCCCCCCACCCCTCTGTAGCCTGCAACACCTGGCCTGGGAAGGGGGAGAGGAGCTGCCATTCCTGCAGGCTAGGTAAAGAACCTCCACACCTGCAGGAGGAACAGAGGGGGGCAGGGGGTACAGAAAGGTTGCGGGTCCAGGTGGGCAAAGCCGATGTGGAGCTGGGACAGGTGGGAGGGGCACAAAATGAGTTTATTTGTGGCTGAGGGTACAGAGTTGATGTGGGGGCTAGGACACAAAATAAATTGACATTGGAACGCTCTGGCTGAAATTGTTTCTCTTGTCAATTGGCAGTGCTAATTGTCACACACATTGGAGGTGTTCAGAACTCAGCTCAAAAACATGTTTTAAATTTGGGATTTGGGAGCCAGTCTCTCTCATAGAATCATAGAATATCAGGGTTGGAAGGGACCCCAGAAGGTCATCTAGTCCAACCCCCTGCTCAAAGCAGGACCAAGTCCCAGTTAAATCATCCTAGCCAGGGCTTTGTCAAGCCTGACCTTAAAAACCTCTAAAGAAGGAGATTCTACCACCTCCCTAGGTAACGCATTCCAGTGTTTCACCACCCTCTTAGTGAAAAAGTTTTTCCTAATATCCAATCTAAACCTCCCCCATTGCAACTTGAGACCATTACTCCTCGTTCTGTCATCTGCTACCATTGAGAACAGTCTAGAGCCATCCTCTTTGAAACCCCCTTTCAGGTAGTTGAAAGCAGCTATCAAATCCCCCCTCATTCTTCTCTTCTGCAGACTAAACAATCCCAGCTCCCTCAGCCTCTCCTCATAAGTCATGTGCTCTAGACCCCTAATCATGTTTGTTGCCCTTCGCTGTACTCTTTCCAATTTATCCACATCCTTCTTGTAGTGTGGGGCCCAAAACTGGACACAGTACTCCAGATGAGGCCTCACCAGTGTCGAATAGAGGGGAACGATCACGTCCCTCGATCTGCTCGCTATGCCCCTACTTATACATCCCAAAATGCCATTGGCCTTCTTGGCAACAAGGGCACACTGCTGACTCATATCCAGCTTCTCGTCCACTGTCACCCCTAGGTCCTTTTCCGCAGAACTGCTGCCGAGCCATTCGGTCCCTAGTCTGTAGCGGTGCATTGGATTCTTCCATCCTAAGTGCAGGACCCTGCACTTATCCTTATTGAACCTCATTAGATTTCTTTTGGCCCAATCCTCCAATTTGTCTAGGTCCTTCTGTATCCTATCCCTCCCCTCCAGCGTATCTACCACTCCTCCCAGTTAGTATCATCCGCAAATTTGCTGAGAGTGCAATCCACACCATCCTCCAGATCATTTATGAAGATATTGAACAAAACGGGCCCCAGGACCGACCCCTGGGGCACTCCACTTGACACCGGCTGCCAACTAGACATGGAGCCATTGATCACTACCCGTTGAGCCCGACAATCTAGCCAGCTTTCTACCCACCTTATAGTGCATTCATCCGGCCCATACTTCCTTAACTTGCTGACAAGAATGCTGTGGGAGACCGTGTCAAAAGCTTTGCTAAAGTCAAGAAACAATACATCCACTGCTTTCCCTTCATCCACAGAACCAGTAATCTCATCATAAAAGGCGATTAGATTAGTCAGGCATGACCTTCCCTTGGTGAATCCATGCTGACTGTTCCTGATCCCTTTCCTCTCCTCTAAGTGCTTCAGGATTGATTCTTTGAGGACCTGCTCCATGATTTTTCCAGGGACTGAGGTGAGGCTGACCGGCCTGTAGTTCCCAGGATCCTCCTTCTTCCCTTTTTTAAAGATGGGCACTACATTAGCCTTTTTCCAGTCATCCGGGACTTCCCCCGTTCGCCACGAGTTTTCAAAGATAATGGCCAAGGGCTCTGCAATCACAGCCGCCAATTCCTTCAGCACTCTCGGATGCAATTCGTCCGGCCCCATGGACTTGTGCACGTCCAGCTTTTCTAAATAGTCCCTAACCACCTCTATCTCTACAGAGGGCTGGCCATCTCTTCCCCATTTTGTGATGCCCAGCACAGCAGTCTGGAAGCTGACCTTGTTAGTGAAAACAGAGGCAAAAAAAGCATTGAGTACATTAGCTTTTTCCACATCCTCTGTCACTAGCTTGCCTCCCTCATTCAGTAAGGGGCCCACACTTTCCTTGGCTTTCTTCTTGTTGCCAACATACCTGAAGAAACCCTTCTTGTTACTCTTGACATCTCTTGCTAGCTGCAGCTCCAGGTGCGATTTGGCCCTCCTGATATCTTTCCTACATGCCCGAGCAATATTTTTATACTCTTCCCTGGTCATATGTCCAACCTTCCACTTCTTGTAAGCTTCTTTTTTATGTTTAAGATCCGCTAGGATTTCACCATTAAGCCAAGCTGGTCGCCTGCCATATTTACTATTCTTTCGACTCATCGGGATGGTTTGTCCCTGTAACCTCAACAGGGATTCCTTGAAATACAGCCAGCTCTCCTGGACTCCCTTCCCTTTCATGTTAGTCCCCCAGGGGATCCTGGCCATCTGTTCCCTGAGGGAGTCAAAGTCTGCTTTCCTGAAGTCCAGGGTCCGTATCCTGCTGCTTACCTTTCTTCCCTGCGTCAGAATCCTGAACTCAACCAACTCATGGTCACTGCCTCCCAGATTCCCATCCACTTTTGCTTCCCCCACTAATTCTACCCGGTTTGTGAGCAGCAGGTCAAGAAAAGCGCTCCCCCTAGTTGGCTCCCCTAGCACTTGCACCAGGAAATTGTCCCCTACGCTTTCCAAAAACTTCCTGGATTGTCTATGCACCGCTGTATTGCTCTCCCAGCAGATATCAGGAAAATTAAAGTCACCCATGAGAATCAGGGCATGCGATCTAGTAGCTTCCGTGAGTTGCCGGAAGAAAGCCTCATCCACCTCATCCCCCTGGTCCGGTGGTCTATAGCAGACTCCCACCATGACATCACTCTTGTTGCACACACTTCTAAACTTAATCCAGAGACACTCAGGTTTTTCCACAGTTTCGTACCGGAGCTCTGAGCAGTCATACTGCTCCCTTACATACAGTGCTACTCCCCCACCTTTTCTGCCCTGCCTGTCCTTCCTGAACAGTTTATAACCATCCATGACTGTACTCCAGTCATGTGAGTTATCCCACCAAGTCTCTGTTATTCCAATCACGTCATAATTCCTTGACATCACCAGGACCTCCAGTTCTCCCTGCTTGTTTCCAAGGCTTTGTGCATTTGTATATAAGCACTCTTTACTCTCTTTGTCTCTCGCTTATTTTTGAGCTTTTGGAGTGGGCCATACAGCACAATGGTTATGTTTCAGGAAATGCAGTGCACAGACGAATGTTTCCAAATTGATGTAGTGGTATGTACAGCACAGTTGTAATATTAAATGCCCCACTTAATTTACATTCCAGGGCCTCCACCTGCAATTGAATTCATTGCACTTTCTCTGTTACAATCTACAGTAAATCTCGAATTATTTGCTTCAGTGTAATCAAATATTGTTATGCTGGAAGGTGTTAATGGCTGCCATCAAGTGTTTCTGAGCTATAGGCAATCACAGAGCTCATGAAAGCAGATAGGCCTGCTAACTACCCTTCATTCAGGCCAAAGCAGTTCAGCTCCTGCCTAGGATAAGATAGCTGGAGACAACAGAAGCAACTGCCCAAGGCATTAGGCTGATTAGAAATTAAGCCACAGGGGCCAGGCATTTCCCTAGGATTGATTGCAGATGCAGGGACTATTGGTTTGATTGCTTGTAACTTTGTGGGCCAGGGTCAGGAAGCCCCCAGAAAGCCAGACAAGCAGTCACGAGAGTGGCCTGAAAGGCAGCAGAGACCGAGCTCCTTAGGGCACAGGCCTGACTGGGAAGGCAGGCTTGGAAATGGTGAGCAAGGAGACCGCCTGCTGCATGTTCCCAGCATGATCATGGAAACAGGACCATGTGTACGTTCTTTGTAATGAACCAGTATTGCACTAAAGAAATACTGGACTCTAAACATAAATTTCTTCTTCTGATGGAAACAGCCTGGCAAGACCCCGAATGCTGGCTATGCTGCTTGGGCCAAGGGGCAACAGTCAGGGTATTTCAGGTTTCCAGACTTAGGTTAACAGGACCTGCCAGATGACTGGCCAGGAATGAAACAGAGGTTAAAGTTGTGGGCTGAGGTTGGGGAGGAGGTTCAGGCTGATGGTGTGTGGTCTTGGCTGCAGGTTTTGGCTTGGTGGGGAGGGGGCATAGAGGGAGATGGGGAAGAGCTACACTCAAGGGGCTGCCCATAGAGTTAGGCAGGGAGCCACAGTTCCCTGCTAGGGGCTGGCAGGAAGTGGTGGGGCTCAGGGCTGTCAGCTTTAGTTTTATCTACAGTCAGCAGCTTCCCTAAGTGCCTATGCTAGGAAGGGCCCTGTCTAGGTTTGTCTGGAGTAGGGGGAGCAGCACAACACAGGCTCCAGAGCCCAAGCGTGACATTGGAAACATCACTGCTTCCTGCCATCCGGCTTTCACATCCCAGCCGCACTGACTCAGCCAAGCAGAGGGCAGAGATAGGGAAATGCAGTTCTGTGCCTCTCCTTACGTATGGCCATTATAGCCTACACGGTCAGACAGCCTGAGACCAGCCTCTTCATTCCGTGGTGCCCTTCACCCCCCCCCCCCCCGAAGGGCTCTTGGAGCAGCTCCAAGATCCTGACTGGTTCCAGCAGGAAACACAAATTGCAGTTCTACACCAGGTGTGGAACAGGGTGAAAATTACACCTGCTGAAGGGAACTGGCCCTTCTACACATTTAACAAGTTTAGAATAGTCAGATCTCACCCTGAATACCTTGGTCAAAAGATTCCCCTCCTGTAGAGGGCTCCACTCCTTGGGGCTGGACATTAGCTTTCACCCTGTATGGCTCATTGCTCACGCTGTCATCCCAGTCTCTGCAACTCAAAGTGCTCCCTCTCCATGACTCAGCCCAAGTCACTCTGCAGTCCCTCCTTCCAGAGGATTAAACACCCACTGAACCAGCTGTCCAGATGCCTCTTCAGATGGTCTCTGTTCCACCTCTAGGTCCTGTGCCACTGCCCAGTGGCCGTAAGGGGAACCCAGGCCTGCCTGCAACTGCCAGTTCCAGCCCAGAGACCCTTTGACTAGCAAGCCAGGTCTGCTCAGCCCCAGTTCCTGTTTCCCCTGGTTTCTTCCCCACCTCTCTACCTCCTGGTCTATCTCTGGATTTACCACACAAGCTTCTTCTGCTCCCTGTGGCTACTTCACCCCTCACAATCTCTTGTCATAGTCCCAGGCTTCTGCCTGACCAATACCCCTTCACCTTACAGAGTGACCCCCAAGCCCTTTCCCCATAGCCTCCTCCTGGTCTCACTTCTTGGCTTTATACTCCTAGCCCAGCTCCTTCCCCACTTGGGCTTCATCTGCAATTAGGCCCGAAGGCTGGATCCCCTCCAGGTGCAGCATGTGCAGTTAACTGGCCCTTTCTGGCCCATTTGGACCCACTCAGGGTTTGTGTGGGGAATACACCTCTTGATGCCTCCCCATCCCGTTGTGTAGTGTGGTTCCTGCTTTTCCCATCCTGGAGTAGGCTGCCATTCAGTGATACTTGTAAAGGCCCAGAAGAGTTGTTTGGTGCTCTCCTGTAAATGGCCATAGACTTTCAGCTCCACTGCAGTTCTTAGCAGAATGGCTGCCGCAGGGCTAGAATAACCTGCACAGGGCACAGTCTGGAGCTGAAAGGAGAGGAATACTGAGCCTGCTGTGTTGGTGTTACCTAGTCTGGTCATGTGGGAGCGATATAGATGCAGCATTCTGAATAATATATAATACACTCAGTGGGCTAAAGCTTCTGGAGAAAAGCAAATAGAGTGGTGAAATGTTCTGAGATTTCTGGGGAGCCTTTAGCAAGGATTTTAAATAGCAGGACAACAGACTAGAAAGCAGAAGAAACAATAGAGAACATGAAACAATGGGTGTTACCATACACACTGTAACCAGAATGATCAGGTCAGGTGAGCTATTACCAGCAGGAGAGCTGGGGGGGGGCAGGGCGGGGGGGACCTTTTGTAGTCATAATCAAGGTGGGCCATTTCCAGCAGTTGACAAGAACGTCTGAGGAACAGGGGGTGGGGAATAAACATGGGGAAATAGCTTTACTTTGTGTAATGACCCATCCACTCCCAGTCTCTATTCAAGCCTAAGTTAATTGTATCCAGTTTGCAAATTAATTCCAATTCAGCAGTCTCTCGTTGGAGTCTGTTTTTGAAGTTTTTTTGTTGAAGAATTGCCACTTTTAGGTCTGTAATTGAGTGACCAGAGAGATTGAAGTGTTCTCTGACTGGTTTTTGAATGTTATAATTCTTGATGTCTGATTTGTGTCCATTTATTCTTTTACGTAGAGACTGTCCAGTTTGACCAATGTACATGGCAGAGGGGCATTGCTGGCACATGATGGCATATATCACATTGGTAGATGTGCAAGTGAACGAGCCTATTCAGGGGACACCATCATAGGGCCTAATCACATCAGCCACACTATCAGAGGCTCGTTCACCTGCATATCTACCAGTGTGATATATGCCATCATGTGCCAGCAAAGTGGGTACTGCCCTTGGTTTGGAGTCCAGAACACAGTCATCTGCCCCCGTATGAGGAGTTGGGGGTGGGAGAGTCCACATGCAAAAGTCAGGATGCTTTCGCAGCCCACAAAGGGCAAAGTCCGGGAGAAAAGAAAAAGAGAAAAGATCCTGGGCCTTCTGCTTTCTGAGCAGCCAAGGCTCTCATGCAGGTTCCCCAGTCAGCAACCACTGCTGCCAGGGGCTGGGAAGCCCTGACCTGCAGCCCTGCTGCTTCAGAGTGCCCCCCAAACTGAACCAGGAGCCTCCCTTCTAAGGACCCACCCCTCTCCTGGGTTGACAAGCTTTGCCGATGAAGGGGAGGAACTCTTTAAACCCTTGCTAACTGGGATGGGTTTCCCGCCCCCAACTGTATTGGTTTAAAGACACACTCTAGGTTATACTGAGGAAATGTTCCAAAGAGGTCAAAACCTACATCCAAAACAGGGCGGGGACATCCTGGTTGCCCTGAAGTCAATGGCAAAACTCCCACTGACTCCAATGGAGCCAGGATTTCACCTGGTTAGTTCAGAAACAATTGGCTCAAGTGGTGGGTCACTTGAATTTCAAAGTACATAGCACTGAGGAAATGGTGCCCTGCCCAGCAGAGATGAACAAGTGTGAAATCCGCCTGTCGACTGCAGAAGAGGAAGGAAGGCAGTATAAAGGTAACGCTGGATAAGAAGGGATCTTGTGCTATGAATGACAGCACCCAGATGATGTTCTCCGTACCCAGAGGTGAAAGTAAGCCGGTATAGGCCGGTATGGCGTATTGGCAAAAGCCAGTACACTGTGCCATGGCGGACCGGACCGGCTTCCCCAGGCTGGCGATTTAAAGGGCCCGGGGTTCCCCTCAGCAGCCGGAGCCCTGGGCCCTTTAAAGTGCCGCCGAGCCCTGCTGCTGGAGCCCCGGGGTAGCAGTGTCAGGGCTCCGGCGGTGATTTAAATGGCCCGGAACTCGGCTGCGGTAGCCCTGGGCCCTTTAAATCGCCCCGAGGCTCCCAGCCGCCTCTGCAGCTGGTAGCTCCAGGGGTGATTTAAAGGGCCCAGGTATTTAAAGGCCCCGCCTCTTCTGATTGAGGCCACGCCCCCTGCTCAGGACTCCAGAGTACTGGTAAGTCTTTTCAGTTACTTTCACCCCTGTCCGCACCACTCCTTATATAGTTACCAGTGGCTTTACTATTCAGTAAGAGGAATAGACAGCGCTTGGGGCTGAATATCAAGCAGAGCCTTGGGATTAGACCTTAGCACTTGCTCTGCAGTTGACATATGCTAGATTTAAAGCTGCACTGGATATTTTACAAGCTACTGCATAATTTCACTTTCATTTACTGCCCTAGGCACAAGCAGATCGCTTTATAGGACAGCAAAGCATACAATATGTCTCAGGCAAATCTAGTACCTAATAGGCAGCATTTGGAATATATGTGGCTGAATCCATAAGGATTTTGTTTCAATGGATGAAATGCAAATATAATAGGCCAAAAGTGACAGATCTGGGTGTGAGGGGCTGGGTGCTAGAGAGCAGGCAGAGAGAGAAGGACCAAACCTGTCTCTCTTGAATGTCAATGTCTTCTGGGCAAAAGAAACAGAGTCACTGACACGTCCCATGGCTCAGCCTAAGAAAACAAAGACAATGCAGAAGAGAAATGAGGCAACAAAATCTCCCCCGAATCAAACCTGAGATTTTAGCTTCAGGACAAAGTACTAGGCAGGCAGCAGGAATTGCAATTGCAATGCAGGCAGGGCTTGGTGGTGAACCGGCCTACACTTGTGTGCATGGAGTTAAGGGGATTTAAGGCCCTCTCTTACTGCCAGAAGCAGGCTACCCCTCTCAGGGTGAGCAGTGCAGATGGAAGAACCGCTGAGCCACTGCGCTCCCATGCATGTGGGCAGGGAGGGGGGTAGACTGAGTGGGGGATGAGTGGAACCTTCTTTCTCCTCCTCTGATGTGCTGGTCAGTGCAGCTGAGCAGGTAGGCGAATGGCAGACCCCACCGATATGGTCGATTTGACGTACCGTCTCTAAACACAGCATTGGAAAGCCGATTACATGTGCTTTAAGATGAGGCATGATCTGGAGCTGTTAAGTGGTGTCATTACCATAGAAATGGGGATAAACGATACCATCAACATGGTAAAATGACCACTTTGAACTATTTGCATTTGTTTCTGTTAGTTTAATGACACTGTGTTATTTCAAGACATAAATGTGCATTTCTTTGTGACCACAAAGCATCACAGCAATCTAAAGCAGCGATTCACAACCTATTTACCATTGTGAGCTGCATATGCAGCTCTCTGTGTGTTCTGTGGGCTGCCTCCACACAATATGTATACTACCTGTATGGCCCTGAGGATGTCACATGGGCTGTAGCGGTTGAGGACTGTTGATCAAAAGAGTGAAACAAAACTGAATAATAAACGTGGCCAGGCATCATTGAAATGTAACAGCGCTGGTGACCTTTCTAGTCAATGGCCTTATCATCATCTGCTTCATCATTACGATCTCTGAAGAGACTGCCTGGGTTACCACAGGTTTCAGAGTAGCAGCCGTGTTAGTCTGTATTCGCAAAAAGAAAAGGAGTACTTGTGGCACCTTAGAGACTAACAAATTTATTAGAGCATAAGCTTTCGTGAGCTACAGCTCACTTCATCGGATGCATTTCGGGTTACCACAGTCTCCATTGCTTAGTCTCCATTGCTTAGGCATGTACACAATTCAGTGCAGGGAACGTTGTTCTGACTACCGACACAGTTGATTATACAGCAACCCCTGCTGGAATATGCACAGATAAGGTCTTGTAGTAGCTCAGAGGCCACTGGGCCTTTGAAGTATACTGAACGTAGTTCATCATCCACATTTTTCCATCCATGCTGCAATGGTGATCCAGTATCTGGGTTTACTTGTGAATGAAGACATCCAAATCTTTGCTCGCCAAGATGCTCTTTCAACACACTCTTCAAAACTGTCCTCACATGGTGGGAGTTTGGCCAGTGACTTGTCCTTTTGGATGGCTAGATTGAGGCACAAGCAATTCAGGTTTCTGTGGGCCTCCTTTGCTTTCTTGCTTTCTGGTCATCCAGCACTGCTACCAACCTCCTTGCTGCAGAAATTGTGGCTTGGCCATCTCTCTCTCCCAGTTTGGCAAGATCTCTGACATGACACGCTCCCTTTGTTTTGACAACATTAGACATAGATTTTTCTCCAGTACTAAATAGGTATTTCAGGCACATTTATTGGGGTAAATTGTGGGCATCCTGAATTAGGACAGAAAGGGAAATAGTCTTTCCTAGCAAGGGGCCCAACCACACTGCAAAGCCTTTGTCACTCTGTGGGTAGACCAGATGGCTAAATTTCATCTGGCCACTGCTGGCTATCCTGGCCATATTCCTTTTGCCCGCAGCTCGCTACTCCAGCAAAATGACACAAAGATTTCCTGCAAATTCTTCCACTCCTTTGTGAAGGAAGAAAGAAAAGAATTACTCTTGTTACCAGAGATTTTGCTTTCCTGGCTGAGACCCAGCAGAGCCATTCACAGACATTTGGAAGAGCAGACGGCCACAGACAATTTGCTGCTCCAGAGTCTGCTCCTAGCCTCTTTGGAAAGCAGAATTCTTTGGCTTTTCAAGGACAGTCAAACTTCCAAATTCTCCCTTGTGGCTTTTCTCAAGAGACCCTCCCATTGGTTGGAGAAAGAGGAAAATCCTTCCAACAGGCCTCTGCCTTAGAGGGATTGGTGAGCACTTGCACTATGCAAGCCTCCTAGCAGGGAGTCACCAATGACAGCCAGGGCTGGGTGCATGGGTTTGGCGTTCTGTGAGAATGGTGAGGTGACGCTTCACTGTTTCTAGGGACCTCTCTTTTTCCGCACTTACCTATGTGCTGAATCTCGCAGCCAGGTGCAAGCTCAGCCCTAGGTTTTTGGGGCTCTTTCATGTGGATGTCTAAGTGCTCGAGTGACCTTTATGTCCTTGAAAACCTCCTTGTCTATTTTTTGTATGTTATCCTTTGTCCTAAGTGTAGGAATTACTAGCTCCTTCTACTACCTTGAAATGTCATTGATTCACCCTAATGGATTCCTCCCTTTGTGCATCTTGGTGAATTTCAAACAGATTCAGAGAGAATCTGGCAGTTACACCAGTGTCTTATGGGTGTCTTATGGGTGTCTCAACCAACTCATGGTCACTGCCTCCCAGATTCCCATCCACTTTTGCTTCCCTCACTAATTCTACCCGGTTTGTGAGCAGCAGGTCAAGAAAAGCGCTCCCCCTAGTTGGCTCCCCTAGCACTTGCACCAGGAAATTGTCCCCTACGCTTTCCAAAAACTTCCTGGATTGTCTATGCACCGCTGTATTGCTCTCCCAGCAGATATCAGGAAAATTAAAGTGAGAAAAGGTGGGGGAGTAGCACTGTATGTAAGGGAGCAGTATGACTGCTCAGAGCTCCGGTACGAAACTGTGGAAAAACCTGAGTGTCTCTGGATTAAGTTTAGAAGTGTGTGCAACAAGAGTGATGTCATGGTGGGAGTCTGCTATAGACCACCGGACCAGGGGGATGAGGTGGATGAGGCTTTCTTCCGGCAACTCACGGAAGCTACTAGATTGCATGCCCTGATACTCATGGGTGACTTTAATTTTCCTGATATCTGCTGGGAGAGCAATACAGCGGTGCATAGACAATCCAGGAAGTTTTTGGAAAGCGTAGGGGACAATTTCCTGGTGCAAGTGCTAGGGGAGCCAACTAGGGGGAGCGCTTTTCTTGACCTGCTGCTCACAAACCGGGTAGAATTAGTGAGGGAAGCAAAAGTGGATGGGAATCTGGGAGGCAGTGACCATGAGTTGGTTGAGTTCAGGATCCTGACGCAGGGAAGAAAGGTAAGCAGCAGGATACGGACCCTGGACTTCAGGAAAGCAGACTTTGACTCCCTCAGGGAACAGATGGCCAGGATCCCCTGGGGGACTAACATGAAAGGGAAGGGAGTCCAGGAGAGCTGGCTGTATTTCAAGGAATCCCTGTTGAGGTTACAGGGACAAACCATCCCGATGAGTCGAAAGAATAGTAAATATGGCAGGCGACCAGCTTGGCTTAATGGTGAAATCCTAGCGGATCTTAAACATAAAAAAGAAGCTTACAAGAAGTGGAAGGTTGGACATATGACCAGGGAAGAGTATAAAAATATTGCTCGGGCATGTAGGAAAGATATCAGGAGGGCCAAATCGCACCTGGAGCTGCAGCTAGCAAGAGATGTCAAGAGTAACAAGAAGGGTTTCTTCAGGTATGTTGGCAACAAGAAGAAAGCCAAGGAAAGTGTGGGCCCCTTACTGAATGAGGGAGGCAAGCTAGTGACAGAGGATGTGGAAAAGCTAATGTACTCAATGCTTTTTTTGCCTCTGTTTTCACTAACAAGGTCAGCTCCCAGACTGCTGTGCTGGGCAACACAAAATGGGGAAGAGATGGCCAGCCCTCTGTAGAGATAGAGGTGGTTAGGGACTATTTAGAAAAGCTGGACGTGCACAAGTCCATGGGGCCGGACGAATTGCATCCGAGAGTGCTGAAGGAATTGGCGGCTGTGATTGCAGAGCCCTTGGCCATTATCTTTGAAAACTCGTGGCGAACGGGGGAAGTCCCGGATGACTGGAAAAAGGCTAATGTAGTGCCCATCTTTAAAAAAGGGAAGAAGGAGGATCCTGGGAACTACAGGCCAGTCAGCCTCACCTCAGTCCCTGGAAAAATCATGGAGCAGGTCCTCAAAGAATCAATCCTGAAGCACTTAGAGGAGAGGAAAGGGATCAGGAACAGTCAGCATGGATTCACCAAGGGAAGGTCATGCCTGACTAATCTAATCGCCTTTTATGATGAGATTACTGGTTCTGTGGATGAAGGGAAAGCAGTGGATGTATTGTTTCTTGACTTTAGCAAAGCTTTTGACACGGTCTCCCACAGCATTCTTGTCAGCAAGTTAAGGAAGTATGGGCTGGATGAATGCACTATAAGGTGGGTAGAAAGCTGGCTAGATTGTCGGGCTCAACGGGTAGTGATCAATGGCTCCATGTCTAGTTGGCAGCCGGTGTCAAGTGGAGTGCCCCAGGGGTCGGTCCTGGGGCCCGTTTTGTTCAATATCTTCATAAATGATCTGGAGGATGGTGTGGATTGCACTCTCAGCAAATTTGCGGATGATACTAAACTGGGAGGAGTGGTAGATACGCTGGAGGGGAGGGATAGGATACAGAAGGACCTAGACAAATTGGAGGATTGGGCCAAAAGAAATCTAATGAGGTTCAATAAGGATAAATGCAGGGTCCTGCACTTAGGATGGAAGAATCCAATGCACCGCTACAGACTAGGGACCGAATGGCTCGGCAGCAGTTCTGCGGAAAAGGACCTAGGGGTGACAGTGGACGAGAAGCTGGATATGAGTCAGCAGTGTGCCCTTGTTGCCAAGAAGGCCAATGGCATTTTGGGTTGTATAAGTAGGGGCATAGCGAGCAGATCGAGGGACGTGATCGTTCCCCTCTATTCGACACTGGTGAGGCCTCATCTGGAGTACTGTGTCCAGTTTTGGGCCCCACACTACAGGAAGGATGTGGATAAATTGGAAAGAGTACAACGAAGGGCAACAAAAATGATTAGGGGTCTAGAGCACATGACTTATGAGGAGAGGCTGAGGGAGCTGGGATTGTTTAGTCTGCAGAAGAGAAGAATGAGGGGGGATTTGATAGCTGCTTTCAACTACCTGAAAGGGGGTTTCAAAGAGGATGGCTCTAGACTGTTCTCAATGGTAGCAGATGACAGAACGAGGAGTAATGGTCTCAAGTTGCAATGGGGGAGGTTTAGATTGGATATTAGGAAAAACTTTTTCACTAAGAGGGTGGTGAAACACTGGAATGCGTTACCTAGGGAGGTGGTAGAATCTCCTTCCTTAGAGGTTTTTAAGGTCAGGCTTGACAAAGCCCTGGCTGGGATGATTTAACTGGGACTTAGTCCTGCTTTGAGCAGGGGGTTGGACTAGATGACCTTCTGGGGTCCCTTCCAACCCTGATATTCTATGATTCTATGATTCTTATATTTTGTAGGTTTCAGAGTAGCAGCCGTGTTAGTCTGTATTCGCAAAAAGAAAAGGAGTACCGGTGGCACCTTAGAGACTAACAAATTTATTAGAGCATAAGCTTTCGTGAGCTACAGCTCACTTCATCGGATGCATTTGGTTATATTTTGTAGCTTATTCCACTTCCTAAACCAGCATGATCTATACCTCAATAACTACATCCACATTGGGGCTGGTTTGACGCTCAAATGACACGGTTATTATTAATGCATCACAGTTCTGTTGTGTGGACAAGTCGTTAGTTCATGCACAATTAACATTTCTCTTGGACTCAATACCTGAATTCAACAGAATCGTTTGGAACATTCGGGACCACTTCACCTTATTCAGTTAAATTTTGGCACTTTCCACTTAGTCGCAAATGCAGGTCTCTGGTTTCATAAAGAATAAGGGAACATGGAAATTAAATAGATAATGAAAGCCTTCTGAGAAATCGTAGTCTTTCACAATCACTATTAGAAAGTATCAACAGAATTACAAACCGAGACTCTGACTGGTGTACAGAGCCGAATCACAACCAAACCATTGTAGTTAGTTGCCTTATTCTATTTTTAAAATACATGCAAGAGGGAAGCGGCTATCTCTGTAAGTCCTCAAACCATCCATGGCATGTCTTTTATATTAAACCCTAGCCGCGCTGCATGTGAAAACAACACAGAATGCTAACAGAATGCATTTTGTTCTGAGGATAGCCCTCAGCTCATTTCTGTTTGTTATTTGCAGGAACTCCAAAGCCCAGGGAATGAAAGTGAAAATATTAATTTGGATGTCGGCTAAGTGGAGACTACAAAGTTGCTTATTGAACCGAGTTCTTTCCTGGTAGATGGGTTCGGAGTTGCCTGATGCATGAGCAGAACTAGAAAAACATGGAAGATGACCCGGGGGGAGGGATAATCTAAATATACAGATATAGAAACTGCTAGAACATATGATTCACAAGCCAAAGATATCAATGTGGCTGCGAATTCAAGTTCACCTGTAACAACCTGCAGCCTCCCCTAAGGAAAGGACATGTGTTGTTCCATCCATTAATAGAGGGAATCACAAAGAGCTACAATCAATTTGCTTTTATTTAAAATTACTGCTGCCAAAGATGCATATGTTTTGAAGTGGTACATGAAGAGAGTCGACAAATATATACCAGATGGCTATTTTAAAAAGGGTTCCACTCTGTTTTTTGGGGTATTCTCTGATAGTGGCTGGATCATAAAACATTCCAAGCTACTCCAGAACATCGGAATTCTCTATTTCCAAGGGCAAGACTGACTTTCATGGGTGTGAACATTATGTATCCCAAGGATTGGGTTCCCCCTGTATAGAAATGCCCACAGTTTACTCTCTCATATGCCTGCTCTGATGGGCCTAGCAAGCCAATCAGAAAAGGAAGCTTTTAGTTGTGACTGGACATGTGGCAAGGTGCTGCCCTGATACACTTGCCAAAAGGAAACGTGTCACTGGAAAAGAAGTAGTGAGTTTTCACCTCTGAGCACTACCTAGAGAGGCCACTCAGGTTCTGACACCAGCAGAACCAACGAGACTTGTTCCTCCAGCGGCTAGAAGGGCAAGGAGGAGGCAGTAGCTAATTAGGACCCACCAGGTGAGATTAAAATGACTTGCCTGCTTCTCCTAAGGGGCAGTGCTGGGTGGTGGTGGGGTAGGAGCCGAGCTCAGCCCTTCTCCCTGGTTCTACCCTAAAAGCACCAGCTGGCTGTTTTTTAGTCAAATTTCAACTAACTGTTCCAAGCCCAGCAAAGGACAAGCTATGACAGGGACAACAGAGAAGTTACTCCCTCGTCCCCACAGCACCCAACAGGGATGTGGGCTAGTGATTTGTTTTTCTTTTATTAGAGCTTAAACATGGTGGTTTTGCAGACAGCGAAACCCAGTGGCAGATGAATACAATACACAGTGTCTAGCAGCCATTCAGCAGGTCTGTGGTAATTAACTTGTGCAGAGAGCTCTGGAGTTTGCCAGTTCACAGCTACACTGTAGGCACTTCCCAATTCCAGCTACTGCCAGCACAGTTGGAATTGATAGCAGGGCTGTGATTCAAAACTAAATGCATCCTTCTGTCAGTGTTAGTTAGTGGGCCACATAGCTGTGGAATGCAACTGCAGGCCACGAGCAACAGGTAGAATCGGAATAATATTTAGCATTTTACATTTCAAAGTGCTGTGGCAACATTAACTAAATAAAGAGAGCCCCCATTGGAGAGAAAGCAGGTGCGATCGTCACCATGTTAGAGACAGGGAAATGGAGATGGAGATAATAAGTGACTTGCCCAAGACAACACAACACAAGTCAGGGTTAGAAGAACTCCAGTCCCATTGCCCAGGTCCCTGGACCGCTTTATGAGTCCGTCTACACTGCACAGAAAAACCCACTGCACTGTGTCTCAGAGCCCAGGTCAATTGACTTGGGCTTGCAGGGCTTGGACTCTGGCTTGGGGCTCAAAATAGCAGTGTGGACATTCCCGTTTTGGCTGGAGCTCTGAGATGGCTGAGTTTCAGAGCTGGGGCTCCAGCCCAACCAGGAATGGTCACGTTGTTATTCTGAGCCCTGCAGCCTGAGCCCGATGAGCCTGAGACGTGGCGGCGCGGGTTTTTCTGTGCGTGTAGATGCAGTCTGGAACAGGGCATGCTTTAGGCTGGATTAGTCATTAACCTCTAACCTAGTGTGGTGGGTGTGCCTTAAAAGCGGAGGGATTTGAAGCGTAGCCCTTGTCTCATGACGGTTGCCCTCAGCCTGGCTTCCCTCTCAGGCTGGTGTTGATTTAAGTGAGAGGTTGGCTTGTCTCAGTGCAGTACATTGCTGCTGTGGCTGGAGACATTAGTTTATTGGGTGGCCTTTGTTTGTTGTCAATGTAACACATTGGTCCAGTGTCGCGCACTAGTGGCTGGTTCCAGAGACTATACAGACCAGAGACTATACAATGCTCCACCAAGTAAGGAAGGCTCAGCTGTTAAAGGCCTATATTTGTGGAATTAAAGGGCCTGGGTTCAATCCCTGCTTTTGGCGATGATCTCTGCATGTGGCCACCTGTCTTGATTCTGCCTGTCATTAGATAATGTTGCCTCTGCACTCTGACATATTCCAGGAACCCCCAGTTAATGGGGACCCTTTTTTTCCTCCTTAGTCTTTTGCTAGACATTATCATCTATGCACCAGGGATTATTTCAGGTGACAAATTGGAGCACGATTTTGGCTGGCTGAAGACAATGTAGATTTCCTTCTTGAGTTCAGATGGGAGACAGATAGTGCTCTGCAGTTCCAGACATTTATCCCACGATGTTCCCAGTACACCAGACACCCCGCCAAGATCCTCTAGGCAGGGAGAGCTATTCTGGTTGAAGCTAGCAGGTTAGCAGTGCCCTGCCCGGCCAGCTCGAGAAGCTGCTTGATTTCAGCTCCATGTCTCCCAACTGTGAATGCAACATTAGCACTTATTGCTGGAATGTTCTGCCCACCTAGAGGCAGTGAGTCATGTTGGTTTGAAAGCTAGAGCACTTAAGCCATGTCTCCAGAGAGAAACACAGCACTTTAGGGATCTCTGCACTTGTGTGTGCAGAATGACAACCTCTAATAAATTCAAATGAACATGTCTTGTTCACACAATCGAGCCTTTCTTCTTCCTTTTTTCCTTTCCCAGCAGCACCTTCCCTTTGCGACTATCTGCAAGAAAAGATGTTGGAAGGGCACTATTACACCAGATGCATTAACAAAAAAAAATGCCTTTTTTGCCTCACTCTTCACAGACAAGGTCAGTTCCCACACGGCTGTCCTGGGCAACGCAGTATCGGGAGGAGGTGAGCAGCCCTCAGTGGTGAAAGAGCAGGTTAAGGACTATTTAGAAAAGCTGGACATGCACAAGTCCTAATGCATCTGAGGCTGCAGAGGGAGTTGGCTGATGTGATTGCAGAACCATTGGCCATTATCTTTGAAAACTCATGGCGACTGGGGGAGGCCCCAGATGATTGGAAAAAGGCAAATATAGTGCCCATCTTTAAAAAATGGGAGAACCAGGGAACTACAGACCAGCCAGCCTCACCTCAGTCCCTGGAAAAATCATGGAGCAGGTCCTCAAGGAAACCATTCTGAAGCACTTGGAGGAGAGGAAGGTGATCAGGAACAGTCAACATGGATTGACCAAGGGCAAGTCATGCCTGACCAACCTGATTGCCTTCTATGATGAGATAACTGGCTCTGTGGATATGGGGATAGCTGATTACATGATATATCTTGACTTTAGCAAAGCTTTTGATACTGTCTCCCACAGTATTCTTGCCAGCAAGTTAAAAAAGTATGGATTGAATGAATGGACTATAAGGTGGATAGAAAGCTGCCTAGATTGTCGGGCTCAACAGGTAGTGATCAACGGCTCCATGTCTAGTTGGCAGCTGGTATCAAGCAGAGTGCCCCAGGGATCGGTCCTGAGGCTGGTTTTGTTAGACATCTTTATTAACGATTTGGATGATGGGATGGATTGCACCCTCAGCAAGTTCACAGATGACACTAAGATGGGGGGAGAGGTAGATATGCTGGAGGGTAAGGATAGGGTTTAGGGTGACCTAGTCAAATTGGAGGATTGGTTCAAAAGAAATCTGATGAAGTTCAACAAGGACAAGTGCAGAGTCCTGCAATTAGGAGGGAAGAATCTCATGCACCGCTACTGGATGGAGACCGACTGGCTAAACGGCAGTTCAGCAGAAAAGGACCTAGTGATTAGAATAGATGAGAAACTGGATATGAATCAGCAGTGTGCCATTGTTGCCACTACAGAAAGGATGTGGACAAATTAGAGAGAGTCCAGTGGAGTGCAATGAAAATGATTAGAGGGCTGGGCACATGACTTACGAGGAGAGGCTGAGGGAACTGGGCTTGTTTAGTCTGCAGAAGAGAAGAGTGAGAGGGGATTTGATAGCAGCCTTCAACTATCTGAAGGGGGGTTTCAAAGAGGATGGAGCTCAGCTGTTCTCAGTGGTGGCAGATGACAGAACAAGGAGCAATGGTCTCAAGTTGTAGTGGGGGAGATCTAGGTTGGATATTAGGAAACACAATTTCACTAGAAGGGTGGTGAAGCACTGAAACTGGTTACCTAGGGAGGTGGTGGAATCTCCATCCTTAGAGATTTTTAAGGCCCGGTTTGACAAAGCCCTGGCTGGGATGATTTAGTTGGGGTCGGTCCTGCTTTGAGCAGGAGGTTGGACTAGATGACCTCCTGGCGTCCCTTCCCACCCTGATATTCTATGATTCCTTTGTGTGCTAGGATCTCTAATTCCTTGGGTGTCAGGGGCTTTGACACAGCAATAATGGCACATGCTCTCTGGACAAACTCTTGCCCCTCCAGCCTTCCTCTGAGATGGCCCATTGCCAGTGGTCCAGGCCAGATTCATCCATTCCCTACACCGGGGTGAGTTTAGTCACAGAGTTTAAGGGCAGAAGGGACCTGTCGTAGGCTATACCTCTCTAGAGCCCCCATAGGGAGAGGATGGGCGCTGCTGTTGTTTATCCCCTTGCGGAGGAGTCAAAGCTGTGCAAGCCAAAGAATCAGTGGGGTTCTGCTGCCCACCAAAAGCAGAGTCCTAGACCTTCAGGAAGCCACAGGGAAAAATACCAGCCCTCCTTCTTCCTGAGAGGACCTGGGTGGCTGACGCTCTCAAGCTGTTTCCTGGGCCAGCAGTCCCTGCTTCCAGGGGCCTAGGAACTCCGAGATGCCATCCTGTTCCTTCAGATTGCTGCCCTATGCTGAGCAGGGATGGCCCCTTTTAAGGCCTCACACATCTCCAGGCTTGAGAGGTCTCACAGGTGCTCTGGTTGGAGCTGACTGTGTGCAGAAGAGCTCTTTAACCCCTTCCTGAGTGATGTGGGGATCTGTCCCACCACAGGCCCACCAGATCATCTAGTCTGACTTCCCATATGGCGCAGGCCACTAGCCATCACTGGCCTCCTCCACACCTAGCCCGACCCCCAGAATTACAGCCCTCCGGCGACTACACTATTATGTGCCACAGGCAGAGAGCAGGTGGGGCCGAGCTGCACCAGGGCCCAGGACCCCTGCGATGGCAGAAACGGATTATGGCAGATATGCCCAGATGGCCCAAATGTCCCAGTTCTTACCCGTTAGCCAGGAGAGTTACAGCTCAAAGGGAGGAAGGGTTCTGGGCTTATGGCTTTGAAGTAGGGGGCTCCCCGGAAGAGAGCCCAGGGCAGTGGGCATGGGAGAGGAATGGCCTGTGTCAAATGAGGGGAGGACAGTGTGTTCCCAGGCAGCTGGAGAGCAGGAGTCAGGTACTCCTGGGTGCCGAGGCAGTGGTGATTGAGACAGGAGCTGGCTGCAAGGCGCATGTAACCCCCTCTGCTTAAGCACCACAGAGCTCATGGGCACAGTGTAATCTGGCCTGCTATGCCCGCCTTACAGCTAGATGCAAGGCAACACCATGCACAAACATCCTGGACAGACCATACAGAGTGTCCTCGCAACCCTTTCCGTGGCACTTGGACACTCTCTCCATTCCCTTTGGGGGCCCCAGCTGAACCAGCCCCGAGTCCTCTTTCCATTAGCAGATCTCAAAGCACTTCCCAACCTTTAGCATAGCCTCGCCATACCCGGGTGAGGAAGGACATTGCTATTACCCCTGCTACAGGTGGGGAACTAAGACACTGAGAGAGACAAAGTGACTCGCCCAAGGTCACAAAGCCCACAGCAGAGCAGAGTTGATCCAAGGCCTCCCGCACACTAGACCAGCGCTGGACCATTCTTCCTGGCCTGCTGCTGGCTGTCAGAGCTGTGGTGGAAGCTGCTTGTGTTTGTAAGCACAGTGTCATCAGGGAAATGCACTCCAGGGACTGATTATCCCAAATCAAGGCTTACGCTGTAAACCAGGCAGTTTCCCTTGCAGCCTTTCAAAGGTGGGCTATTTTTAGAGTCTGGAGCATGTCGTTATTAGGCAGACATCAGCTGTGCTGTGAAGCTAATACAAATAATTACTATGAACCTCTCCATCTAATTCTCCACGAGCAAATATGTTTTTTATGTGCATATTAAAACCTCTTGTTATAGGCTGGGGCTGGATCGGAATCAAAGACCAGTTGAGTAAAAAGGAGAGTTCATGTTTCCAGAGATTTATTGTGGTGTGTCCGTTCCTCCAGGCTCTCTCCTCACACAGATTTTACACAGGGGTGACCCCACTAATTGGCATGTAGTTACACCAGGATAAGTGAGAGAGGAATCAGCCCCACAGACTATACATTTTCAGCAGGTAAAGGCTTCTAAAAGCTGCGGTGTTTTATTTCCCATCTGCCATCCTATGGCTCACTGGTGAAGCTACAGGATTTTCATAATCACCATCTAAGAGGCTCGGTGCTGAGAACACAATAAATAGGGATGACAACATCTTACCTACAGAGATAGCAGGAATTTTCCTCCAGGGCAGATTGGAGAGGCCCTGGAAGTTTTTCGCCTTCCTCTGTAGCATGGGGCATGGTTGACTGGAGGGAGGCTTCTCTGCTCCTTGAAGTTTTGAACCATGATTTGAGGACTTCAATAGCTCAGACATGGGTGAGGTTTTTCATAGGAGTGGTGGGTGACATTCTGTGGCCTGCGCTGTGCAGGAGGTCGGACTAGATGATCAGAGTGGTCCCTTCTGACGTTAGTATCTATGAATCTATAGCACCTTTATTTCCAAAAGGTCCCACTGAACTTTGCAAGCAAACTATGGACCTGCTCCAACTCCCACTGAAGTCAAAGGGAGTCTTTCAATAGGAACTGGACAAGTTCTCTGAGCCCAGTGTGCTGCCTTCACTCCCCTAGCTAAGAGCTAAAGGCTCAAGCTCTGAATATGTATTATTATTTATACCGTGGTAGTACCTAGTACCTAGCCCTAACCAAGACTGAGGACTCACTTTGCAGACACATAGTGAGAGCCAGCCCCTGCCCTGATCAGCTTGCTATCTACATAGGCTCAGGCTGGGAGGACACTTACCCAAGGCCCCACAGCCCATCAGTAATAGAGCAGAGAAGGGAACCTGTGTCAACAGACTCTTATGGCTATTGCCAACCCACTAGACCATGCTACCATAAGTGCACTTGCTGGGGTTGTGTTCCTCACACCATTTTAGTGTCCTCTTAACCACCTCATCAGTACCTCTGCAGGGCTCCATTTTCACTCCAGGGGTTTCCCAAGGTTTCTTAGATACTTGCATTTCTGTGCTGAATCGCTGAAATGCAGCCACTTCTGGGGTGGAAAGGCACCAGCCAACGATGGCATAGGATTCTGCACCCTGAACTGAAGATGGGTCCAAAGCGCTGGATCCAGATAAGCGTCACCATAATTTCTGAGGACAATCATTCATGTATTTATCCTCATGATGTCCCTGTGAGGTAGGGCGGTGCTTTGTTATCCCCATTGTATAGATGGTAAACTGAGGCACAGCCAGACTAAGGTTACATCTACCCTATAAGCTACGGCTGCGATTCCTCTCCTCATGTTCACACACTTGTGCTAGCTCTCATCAAGCCAGTGCGTGTATAAATAGCTGTGTAGCCATGCAATCATGGCCGAACTGTACTGAGTGATTTGTCCACACTGACACTGGAAGTCGAGGGCAGAACAAAGAACTGAGTCTCTGATCTCCAAGTTCTCAGGCAAGTGTTCTAACCACTGGAGCCTTCTTCCTTTCTAACAACACCCATGAGAATCATCTGGATCCAGCATTTCGGTTTCGGCCCGTCTCGCCATTTCCTTGGATAGTTACCAAATACAAACAGTAATAACCAAGGAAACAAATCCACCACCAGCTATTGTTGGTCCACACTGAGGAGCCCACGGGCATGTAATGAGGGTAGGAAAGATGCAAGCAGAGGCTAGCTGCTGAAACTACAGTGCTCCTTTCACAAACCAGTGTCAGAATGGGGCACTGTATTTGCTATGGAAATGACGGGGAACATGTGTCAAGTTAATACGAAAGACCATGCATCCCTGCAGCACTTAGTTACAGCACGATACCCTGTCTTCTACTGTGACACTTTTCTCTCGCAGGCTACTGCGCTGTTATGATGCTTCCCAGGGCTTTAAGGCACATTGCGACCTCTTGCCCTTAGCACCTGGAAGTCTTGTTTGGGCCGGCTGTGGATCAGCTCCCTAAATCCATCACAAGCGCTGCCTCCTAGGCCTCTGAGGAAACAAGAACAGGTTTATTAGCAAAGAACAGAGATTCAAGTAATAGCGAGTGAGCCTATTGGAAACAAATGGTTACATATAAAACAAAATCATAACACACGTACAATCTAGTAATGGAAGGGAAATCTAGCTCCACGCACAGATATAGGCTTTATGCTGTTATATTAGCTGCAGGTCTGAGCAGCCAACGCTCTCTCACCGCTTTGCATGCAGTTACCAGCAGGGCTGGGCTTTTTCGGTTGCAACACTACTTTTGTTGCTGAAAAATGATGATGAAAACTGGAACTTTTGACAGGAAAGGGTTGGGATTGACACATTTTTCCACTAGAAAACAAAGGGGAAAGAAGAGTATCGAAATGGAATCTCACAGCAATTCGGAAATGAAAAAGATGGAAGGTTGCCAGTTCAAAACGACTTTTTGTTTGGAAATTTCGGCTGATCAGAATAAAAAAACTTAAATACATAAATAAATACAAAATTGTCAAAATCAAACTGAAATGTTTCAAAATGATCCCAACAAAATATTGCGATTGTCCCAAACCGAAAAGTTGTCAATTTTTTGTCTTGTGAAAAATTTTGAGATTTCAACTTTTCATTCTGATTTGGGACAGGAAAAATTTGCAAAATCTCAACAATGTTTATAGGATGGAAAACTCTTTTCTGCCCAGCTTGACCTGTGAGGCAGGAGAGATAGGTGCTGTGGTGGATTGAGGATGCTGTTGGAATTACAAATTTTCCATTTAAAAATGTGGATGGGGGGAGATGGGATTCCTGGTCATGCTGGCTGGCTAGGGAGTGCTATAGCAAAGTGTGTGTGCAGAGTGAGGCTAAAGAAAGCCAGCTTAAAACAGAGTGGGGTGAGTTGTACCACTAGGCCTTAGGGAGCAGCCTGCTTTGTCCCTCTCTGTTTTTGGTTCTTGTGTGTTGTTGTTTTGAATTCTAAGAAATAAGGTAGCGTTACACTGCAGCCTTTCAGCAAGAGTATTTACATTTTTAATCTAATTTCTCTGTGTGCATGGGGTGAAGATAACAGGTTCTAGCCCCAAGGTTTTGTCACTAAGCATTTATTGGCAATCCCAAGCATTCAAAGGTCCCAAGTTAGGCCAACCAAAATGACAATATTGGCCTAAAACTTTTGAGATATTAAAAGTATATAGTTTGAGTTCTTTGGATCTGCCTTCTGGTTTTTGAGCTGTGACGAGTAACGCTGTTGGGTTTCCCACAACACCCATAAAGGCCAGAAGCTTTTCTTCTTTTAAAATGAAAGCTGCCATTCTTATGTAGCCACAGGACTCACAGAAAGCCTTGAGAAATGGCAACACTACGAACCTGCTTCACTGCCCCGTATGTCCCCTCTCACTCTTCACCTGTCTTGTCTGTTTTGACTCTCATCTCTCCAGGGACTGTCTCTCGCTGTGTGCATGTACTGCACCCAGCACAACCATGATCTCAGTTACAGCCTCTAGGTGTCATTGTAATAAAGCAGAAATAATGACCCTGGTGGACAAGGAGACATTTACATCTGGGGATGTGACTGGCTCTGAACAGAGCACAATTACTGCAACACCCTAGCAGAGATGGTGGAGCCTCTGTTCCTACGTATACCTGCCTAGCTTTCTCAGCATTGCTCGTCTTGGGATAGTTCTGATGTTCAGGGAAACCAGAACTTTCCCCACTCACAGAAGGTCAGAAAAATCCTGCTATTCATGGGAAATGAAGACATGAAAGATATATCAGCTTAAATAATATTGTCACCCCCATAGGAGCCAACTCTGTGGGTGCTCCGGGGCTGGAGCACCCACGGGGAAAAATTGGTGGGTGCTCTGCACCCACCGGCAGCCAAGCTCCCACCCCAGTTCACATCACATCACCTCTGCCTCCTCCCCTGAGCGCGCCGTGTCCCCGATGTTTTGCAGCATAACAAGCTCTGGGAGGGAGAGGGGAGGAGCAGGAACATGGTGCACTCAGGGGAGGAGGTGGGGAAGAGGCAGGGCTGGGGCAGAGATTTGGGGAAGGAGTCCAATAGGGGCAGGGAGGTGGTGGAGTTGGGGCGGGGACTTTGGAGAAGGGGTTGGAATGGGGGCGGGGCAGGGGTGTAGTAGGGGCAAGGGTGGTCGAGCACTCACTAGCACCAGGAGAAGTTGGTGCCTATGGTCACCCCTTCTCCTGACACCAGTGTTGCCCCTCTGTTGAGCCATAGCAGACATCTGGGGCCAGACATCCGATGGCTTTCTGGTGGAGGAGAAATCAGTGACATGGAGTCTGGGTGTATTCCAAGTGTAACTTGCTTTATTTACACATACACCAGTCCTGGAACAGAGATGGTCAAACAGCATGCAAAGCAATCTGTCCTTCCAGGAATCGCAGCCAAACACATGTCATGTTCCCTGGAACAATTCTGCTCCCAAAACTATCTTCAATTCGAGACCAAGGCAGAAGGCAACCTCCAGCTGCTAGTCATAAGGCTCCCTCACCAAAGACCACTGCCCCTGAACAAAACCTCACATAACAAAACTAACATATGACATGTCTTCCCAAGACTGACCATTTGCTCACATGCTAAGAAAAAGAACCTGGAAGATTATATAACAGCACCAGCAGGGTGCACCTGCCACAACAATATTTATCCTCCAGAGGATTTTTAAAGGCAGTTGGTTAAAAGCTGTATAGCACATTGTCAGGGATATAACATTTTTTATGCTACTGGTGTTTCTCAAGTCCAGGGTTGGATCCTGAAAACAATTACATACCTAAACAATTTTACTCAGGTGAGTAATTTCATTGATTGAAATGAGACTATTTTTGTGAGTAAAGTTATGTTGCATAAGTGTTTATAAGATTAGGCATGAGGTAACAGTGGAAAAACAGGATTTCACCGGGAACATGCTGTTATGCCTTATGATTAAATATATGATGACTAATCCTATTTGCTACAATGATGAAATTCAGCACTGTCAGGTGGCGTAAAGCCAGGATCACCAGGATTCTTGAAGGTAATATTTCTGCCTGTGCTACCTGCCTCTAAAAAGATGTAAATGTGTTTATGCTGCATTATTTGAAAGCACTTTTCCTATCAAATATGTTTTTTAACTTGGAACAAACATCACCCCACTCAGATCGGAGAGATAATAGAAATGGTTTAGGGGTAGTAATAAAACAAATATTACTTTAGTTAAGTTGAGTGCATACTGTTCCACTACGTGTAGAATAAACAGCTTGCTACTTAGCATAATAGACTTATGATTGGGATAAAAGAAACAGTCAATGAAGTTCCCAAATGGAGCTGCTTTGCTTTCATCCAAATGACAGATGAGTCATAAATCGGTCGGGGGAGCTGCATACAGAATCATGTCCATTCCCAGAGATAAGATGCAACCGTACTAGCTTTATGTGTAGTTTTACATACGACTGAGGTATAGACCCTGATAAATAATCCATAGCTGAACGTAAGCTTTCGGCAATAGCTGAATGCTAAGTAAGTTCTTTTCAAACAGCTGCATTTTGAGTCAGGCTGGGAGACATAAAGAACTGTCTGTTGTAACGCTTTAATCAGACTCAAATCAGCACAATCTTGCCCCAGCACCAAACAGTTTCTCCCGTGGTTCTTTCCTGGTGTGATGCGTATAATCTGCCATTTTTCTCCTTGCAGAGCCGTTAGGTAGCCTGAAATCAGCCTTTGAAGATGACTGTGGGGTTGTTTGGATATGTTCCCAAACAATGGTCTTTCCAGCTTTTCAAAACTCATCCAAATGAGGCTTCCAGACAAGGTGCACATGTCCTCCCACTCCCTCTGTCATCCTGGGATCTCTATGTGTTGGCTGCAATTCTGCTGCTCCTTTACCTCAAAATAAAGAGTCTGAACAGTGGCTGCCCATAAATAAAGGGATGTGCTGGGGGGGGTGGGGGGGAGTCCTTAATTTTGTGTGTTTGTTTCAATGTCACAAGGGCAGGTGGGTCTTAAAAAAATCACCAAAAAATGTGTAAGGTAATTTATGGGCAGCCCCACAAGCATGCACAGATCGGCAGCAGTGCCGGGACCCTGGCCCTGCTCGGAGCCCTCATTGGCTGGGGATGGGCAGAGAGGAGAAGCTAATTTCTCCACACCCTGTGATGTTATCTGATTAAAATATGACTATTTATATCATTGTTGCAACCACTATTATGTATTTGCAACGAATCTTGTACAAAATGGGACATGTAAGATATCTGTGAAAAGGTTATGATTTGCTGGTTATGATTATGCTATCTGAATGCATGTATTGTTTTTGTATTTGAAGTTATAAGTACTGGCTCTGTGCCTGGATTTCAAATGTTTGCTCCTGGGGTAACACCCACAAGGTAGCTGGCCAGCACATCTTGGAGGGATTATTCAAGTTAAGTGGTGCATCGAAATAACATTTAACTGACAATGGACCATGGGAGACGCCCATCTACACAATGGCATTTCCTGCTGTGACTAGGCGAAATGCATGGACATGGGACTTGCCCACCTGACTCCAAACTCCATCTTGTTGCTGTAATTTTCCACAGTAAAAACAATGGGATTTCCGCCACATGGAAGAAGAGATAAAAGGCCCTGGAAACACCTCTATTTTGCCTCTGTCCTGCTCAAATCTCTGGATTATGGACTATCCTAATGGGAGCATTCTATCCAATGGACTGAGGTCCTTCCAATGATTTGGAAGCCACCAGAGACTTACTAGGCCAGCAGTTTAGTCCATCACTCCTGCAAGCCTGAACCAAGAACTTTGCAATTACTGTATACATTTGATTCTTTTAACCAATTTTAACTCTCACCTTTCTTTTTATGAATAAACCTTTAGATTTTAGATACGAAGGGATTGGCATCATCATGATTTTTGGGTAAGATCTGAGTTATATATTGACCTGGGTGTGTGGCTGGTCCTTTGGGATCAGAAGAACCTATTATTTGATGAGACTGGTTGTACCACTCATCTCTAAATCCAGTGTTTTTGGTGGTGACATAAGAACTGGAATGCCCAAGGAAACTGCTTTTATGACTTCTTGTTAGCCAGTGTGGTGAAACAGAAGTTTACTTTTGTTGCTGGTTTGGTATATCTGATGGGGGATTAGCCACCAGTCTTGGGATGGTATCTGCCCTATTTCTCAGCAGCTTGTCCTGAATTTGGCATCCTCAGTTGTGACCCCCTGAGGTGCGGTTACACGGCCGCACAGCCCTGATTGGCTAGAGCACTGGTGGGAAATCCTACCCTACTTCTTGCTGCTATCTCTCCTCTGATTGGAGGATGAGGATGTTACTGGAGAAGGGACTGCATGGTCTGCAGGACAGGGACACAGCAGAGAGTCTAAGCTGGGGGACAGCCTGGGCATGGGTCCCTATGACCCTCCACCACATATTGGAATTGGTCCCAGCCAAAAGCGAAGGAAGGGACTTTTTTCATAGATATTAAGGTCAGAAGGGACCATTTTGATCCTCTAGTCTGACCTCCTGTACAACGCAGGCCACAGAATCTCACCCACCCACTCCTGCGATAAACCTCTCACCTATGTCTGAGCTATTGAAGTCCTCAAATCGTGGTTTAAAGACTTCAAGGAGCAGAGAATCCTCCAGCAAGCGACCCTGGCCCCATGCTGCAGAGGAGGGCAAAAAACCTCCAGGGCCTCTTCCAATCTGCCCTGGAGGAAAATTCTTTCCTGACCCCAAATATGGCGATCAGCTGAACCCTGCGCATAGGGGCAAGATTCACCAACCAGATACCCAAGAAAGAATTCTCTGTAGTAACTCAGATCCCACCCCATCTAACATCCCATCGGGCCTATTTACCATGAATATTTAAAGATCAATTAATTGCCAAAATCATGTTATCCCATCATACCATCTCCTCCATAAACTTATTGAGTTTAATCTTGAAGCAAGATAGGTCTTTTGCCACCACTGCTTCCCTTGGAAGGCTATTCCAAAACTTCACTCCTCTGATGGTTAGAAACCTTCATCTAATTTCAAGTCTAAACTTGCCGATGACCAGTTTATATCCATTTGTTCTTGTGTCCACATTCGTACTGAGCTTAAATAATTCCTTCACCCAGGGCTAAACTGGAGAGGCCATTGAGACTGTGAGTGACCAATGGAGGCACACATCTGAGACTTATGCCCTGTCCCAAGTGCCTGACTGCTCTTTGCAATGACACATGCTAATAAAGGTACTGGGTGAGATCTATGCATTGGAGCGATTTCTGGGGGAGTTCCTGCCTCCCCAAAGGCTGAGAGAGTTTGGAATAACCTAGCCGAGGGAGGATCATAGAATCATAGAACCATAGAATATCAGGGTTGGAAGGGACCTCAGGAGGTCATCTAGTCCAACCCCCTGCTCAAAGCAGGACCAATCCCCTGCCACAAAGAGAGGGTAGCATCCTGTCCTTCCATTTGAATCCTGCCATTCACACATGTGTGTAACACAACTCCCCAGGATGAGACGTTGTCCCCCAGGATTGGACCACGACCTAGCAAGCTTACGCTCAGCTCCAGGGCTGTAGCAGACTCAAACCTCTGTGTGTTCTGGCCACTAGAGGGGGACAGAGAACCACACCTTCTACGTGTGTGTGATGCGCACTGATAACACTTGTGAGAAGAACTGTCAGGTCCCCATTCCAGTTTGCACTGACTCTGGAGTGAACATTAGTACCTCATGTGCATGGCCATGACTGTCTCTCACCAGCCACCAAAAAAGCACACAGAGCGCTAAAATCCCCCAGAGAAAGGAAAGTGCAACCCCTGTCCTATGCCCCATGGCTTACATGTGGAGCCCAGTACACAATTACCAAAGGAGGGCCTGGGACTGTTAACCTCAAACTGCCCTCGCAGTTCCAGATGGTGGTAGATGTATGTCACATGACTGGACTACGAGCAATATTGAAAGGGCTTTTTAGCGTCATACAGTTTAAGGCCAGAAGGGCCCACCAGATCATCCAGTCTGACCGCCTGTATAGGCCACCAACACCATCCAGCACTCACAAATCCAGCCCAACAACCGGAGTTAGACCAAAGTATTACAGCCCTCAGGAGACTAAACTTTTGTGTGCCACAGGCAGCTAACGGGAGGGACTGGGGTTAACCGATGGCTGAGGATGGCCTGTTTGCCCTTCCAATAGGGGCACGCAATGCAGGATGTGAATCTCGGAAGGAAAAATCGCCCTCTTTTGAGGGATCAGCTGAGCAGCTGGATGACTGTGCTAGTTAAGGGGTACTGCAGAAAGGGCTGGTTTTGCCGAGGATGGGAAAGGCCACGGCCTCAGGGTAGGCCCCATGGCATCAGAGCTACAGGAGGATTTCACCCAGCCTGAACAAAGAGAGGTTTCAGAGTAGCAGCCGTGTTAGTCTGTATTCGCAAAAAGAAAAGGAGTACCCGTGGCACCTTAGAGACTAACAAATTTATTAGAGCATAAGCTTTCGTGGAAATGCATCCGATGAAGTGAGCTGTAGCTCACGAAAGCTTATGCTCTAATAAATTTGTTAGTCTCTAAGGTGCCACGGGTACTCCTTTTCTTTTTGAACAAAGAGAAAGATTGTTGAAATCCTGCTCCACTGCTAACATGCCATTCCAGGGGCCCTTTGCCATCCGGCCTGCAAGTTCCTGCTTCCCTTGTAACGACTCGCCTGATCGTCTGATGCACCGGGAACGCTGCATTCCATTTGGCCATCCACTCCTCACATCTGTTCCTTACTGATGGCAGTCTGGGACTGGCTGCCATAATTGTTTTCTGGGGCAGCTATTTGTAAATAATGAGATGTAATGAAACAAATGCCTCCTGGCGAGAATACTTCTCATTCGCCGACGTTTCCTCCAATATTGGCAGATTGTTGTTAGTAAATTCCCACTGGAAGGTGGTCCCTTTTGGCCTTAAACACTAGGAAGCAGGGCTACAGACACAGTGAAAGAGAGATGGGGGAGGGGCAGACAAGGAGGTTTTACTACATGTCAGTAGTTGCTTATTTAATGACTTCTTCACTTTCTGATGTAGACACTACATTTGAGACAGGTCAGTATCACACCCCATATATGCAGTATGATTGCTCAGCACTCCAGTATGAAACTGGAGAAAAGCCTGTTGAGAGTTTGTGGGTTAAGTTTAGAGCCCAGAGCAACAAAGGTGATGTCGTGGTGGACGTGTGCTATAGACCACCAGACCAGGAGGAGGAGGTAGATGAGGCTTTCTTCGGACAACTAACAGAAGTTTCCAGATCACAGGCTCTGGTTCTCATGGGGGACTTCAAATCTCCCTGACATCTGCTGGGAGAGCAATACAGCAGTGCATAGACAATCCAGGAAGCTTTTGGAGAGTGTTGGGGACAACTTCCTGGTGCAAGTGCTGGAGGAACCAAATAGGTGCCATGCTCCTCTTGACCAGCTGCTCACAAACAGGGAAGAAATGGTAGGGGAAGTAGAAGTGGGTGGCAACCTGGGAGCCAGTGACCATGAGATGGTCGAGTTCAGGATCCTGACAAAAGGAAGAAAGGAGAGCAGCAAAACACGGACCCTGGACTTCAGAAAAACAGACTTTGACGCCCTCAGGGCACTGATGGGCAGGATCCCTAAGGAGGCTAATATGAGGGGGAAAGGAGTCCAGGAGAGTTGGCTGTATTTTAAAAAAACCTTATTGAGGGTGCAGGAACAAACCATCCCGATGTACAGAAAGAATAGCAAATATGGCAGGTGACCAGCTTGGCTTAACAGAGAAAGCTTCAGTGAGCTTAAACACAAAAATGAAGCTTACAAGAAGTAAAAACTTGGACAGATGACTAGGGAGGAGTATAAAAATAATGCTCGAGCATGCAGGGGTATAATCAGGAAGGCCAAAGCACAATTGGAGTTGCAGCCAGCAAGGGATGTGAAGGGTAACAAGAAGGGTTTCTACAGGTATGTTAGCACAAGAAGAAGGTCAGGGAAAGCGTGGGACCCTTACTGAATGGGGGAGGCAACCTAGTGATGGATGATGTGGAAAAAGAAGTACCCAATGCTTTTTTTGCCTCTGTCTCACAGACAAGGTCAGTTCCCAGACTGCTGCACTGGGCAGGACAATACGGGGAGGAGGTGAGCAGCCCTCAGTGGTGAAAGAGCAGGTTAAGGACTACTTAGAAAAGCTGGAGATGCACAAGTCCATGGGGCTGGATCTAATGCTTCCGAGGGTGCTGAGGGAGTTGGCTGATGTGATTGCAGAGCCATTGGCCATTATCTTTGAAAACTCATGGTGACTGGGGATGGTCCCAGAAGATTGGAAAAAGGCAAATATAATGTCCAACTTTAAAAAAGAAGGAAAAGCTGGGAAAGTACAGACTGGTCAGCATCACCTGAGTTCCTGGAAAAGTCATGGAGCAGGTCCTCAAGGAAACCATTTTGAAGCACTTAGAGGAGGGGAAAGTGATCCGGAACAGTCAACATGGATTGAGCAAGGGCAAGTCATGCCTGACCAACCTGATTGCCTTCTATGATGAGATAACTGGCTCTGTGGATATGGGGAAAGTGGTGGACATGATATACCTTGATTTTAGCAAAGCTTTAGATATGATCTCCTATGGTATTCTTGCCAGCAAGTTAAAAAAGTATGCATTGGATGAATGGACTATAAGGTGGATAGAAAGCTGGCTAGATCATCGGGCTTAATGGGTAGTGATCAATGGCTCGATATCTGTCCTTGGGCCAATTTTGTTCAACATCTTCATTAATGATCTGGATGATGGCATGGTTTGCACCCTCTGCAAGTTTGTGGATAACACTAAGCTGCGGGGAGAGGTAGATATGCTGGAGGCTAGGGATAGGGTCCAGAGTGACCTAGACAAATTGGAGGATTGGGCTAAAATAAATCTGATGAGGGTCAACAAGGACAAGTGCAGAGTCCTTCACTTAGGACGGAAGAATCCCATGCACTACTATAGGATGGGGACCAACTGGCTAAGTGGCAGTTCTGCAGCAAAGGACCTGGGGATTACAGTACATGAGAAGTTGGATATGAGTCAACAGTGTGCCCTTATTGCATTAGTAGGAGCATTGCCAGCAGATCAAGGGAAGTGATTACTCCCCTCTATTTGGCACTGGTGAGGCTACATCTGGAGTATTGCATCCAATTTTTGGCCTCCCACTACAGAAAGGATGTGGACAAATTGGAGAGAGTTCAGCAGAGGGCAACGAAAATGATTAGGGGGCTGGGGAACATGACTTACGAGAGAGCCTGAGGGAACTCGGCTTGTTTAGTCTGCAGAAGAGAAGAGTGAGGAGGGATTTGATATCTGAAGGGGCGTTCCGAAGAGGATGGAGCTAGGCTGTTCTCAGTGATGGCAGATGACAGAACAAGAGCAGTGGTCTCAAGTTGCAGTGGGGGAGGTCCAGGTTGGATATTAGGAAACACTATTTCATTAGGAAGATGGAGAAGCACTGGATGGGTTACCTAGAGAGGTGGTGGAATCGCCTTCCTTAGAGGTTTTTAAGGCCCGGCTTGACAAAGCCCTGGCTGGGATGATTTAGTTGGGGTTGGTCCTGCTTTGAGAAGGGAGTTGGACTAGATGACCTCCTGAGGTCTTTTCCAACCCTAATCTTCTACGATTCTATTATATCAACTCATGCAGCAGTGATGAACTAACACACAAACCGTACAACAACTGGGCTTTGTTAATTATTCCCGTGCACATGACGCGCTGTTAACATTCAAATGATGCGCTATTAGAGGAAATGATTTTTTTTCCCCCTGAACATTTTTTCAACCAAACCAAACCTTTGGGTGAGGGGGGGGGTTTGTTAACCATTTGGGTTTTTGAGGTGCTGCTCCCGAGTTCCATTAGCGGCCTCCGCACCTGCCACTGGCCTCCCTGGTCCATTTGGCCCTATTACTGCTGCATAGGCCAGCAACTATGCCTCAGCCATCTCCTGGGGGGCAGAGAGCTTGCGCACAGCCACTCCAACAGCCCCCTGGGCTTCTGCATGACTCAGTGTGATGATAATCAGGACACTCACTGTGCCAGACGCCAGCTTGGCAACTTGCACTCCTTGCTGATCAGAGCCTATTACAAATGAATTAGCCAGTGAATGCTAAGAATCCATCCCCCTAGCTCGTAGCCAAGAAGCTCTAGGTACTTCTTATCGGTAACCATCTGTATAGCAGGGAAACCATCCAGCTGTTAATATATTTATCCCCTCAACACATGTGCGAAAGGGGGAAGTGTTTGTCAGCTTCTTACCGCTAGATAACTGAACAGAGATCAACTAACACAGGGAGCAGGTGACAGCGCTGGGAGTTGATTGCAGATCTCCAAGTCTGAGCACAGACCCCTAAGCACAAGAGCAGGCTGCTGCCCTAGACAAGCAAGCCACTGCATGCTAGTGGTTTTGCAGTAACTGGGATCACTGCCCTGTTATGCATCTGTAGCTGGGTGGTTACCCACTCCGGCCCTGACAAGGCTGAGGTCAGCCCTGGGAGAGGGCTGGGGCTGTGGGGAAAAGCCCAGGCTGATTAAGGGAGCAGCCGCAGCTGTGGCCAGCTCAATCAGGCCCAGCTGGCCCTTATAAGAGGCTGTAAGCTAGAAGCCCACTTAGTCTTCCTCTGCCTGGAGAGGGAGAAGGGCCTGGCTGCAAGATGCTGAGCAGGACACCTAGATTGGAGCAGAGCTGGGGAAGGGCTAGAGGAGCTGGGAGCTCTGGCCTGGAAAGACTTGGGCTGCAGGCCTGACTACATGTTGATACATTCAGGGTTGCAGAGGGGCAGCCCATGGGTAAGTGAAGGCAGTGGGTCCAAAATCCCCTTGCCTGTGATGAGTGGTGTATATGCTGCAGTCTGCCCCCAATAAAGGGGCTAAGTGGGGACTGGCAGTAGCCCAGACTGAGGTGAGGTGGGGTTCCCTAGGTGGGGAGACCCAGAACCTGAGAGGGTGGAGGCACTGCCAGTGGGCAGCATCTCAGAAAAAGGGGCACTGGGTCCTGGGAAGGACATGGGGGCTGGCGGTAAGGTGGATCACTGGCCTGCAGAGGGCACTTGGTGGCTGGATGAGCTAATTCCTGATGACTACCAGCAGGAGATGCTGCTGGGTGAGTCTGAACCTTTACAGCATCCTATTCAATTGGTTGCACAGACTCTTTTATTAGTCCTTTCCCTGAGGCTCATTGCAGGATCGTGGTGCCCACTTTAAGCACATTCTCCTTCTTGGCATGATTTCACATCACTTGGGGACAGTCCCGCCCGCCTCATGGAATTTGGCACATATGGGGCTATTCTGCAAGCTGTTTCACATTCATTTGCATTTCCTTTCTGTACTTCATGTTTGCCTTTATGCTACAGTGTTCCATGTTTGTGGAAAAGAGACTTAAATAAAGTTTATGAACTGTAAAGATTTTTTTTAAACTCTGGAATAAATCTATAGTTTTTTTGGGTTTCCTCCCTGTCGTTGGGGTGAATTCATCTTCTTTTTATTTTGGTAACGTATGACAAAGGTTCATTGCAGACAATGTATGTGATTGGGCATTGTCCATTATCTGATTGCACACACCCACCAATCATCATCAGAACGTTTTTGAGAGCCATTCAAGCTTGTAAGAACACTGCAAAGCTTGCATTTCCTTGTGCACAGCCTACATTTGCACTAATAATGTAATTTGTGTACACACGCACGATGGCAAGAAAGAACCACGTATTTGGAGATTTTTACAGCTAAGTTAATAAAAATCCATTTTTTTATCTGAATGTGATGGCAGAGGAATGTGGCGAGTCTAGGAAGACAGATGTGGTGAACATGGCAGCATCAAGGGATAATTTCCTCGCTTAGACCTTTCGGGGCAGATCCTCTGCTAGTGAAGTCAATGGAGTTATCCGATTGACATCAGATGAGGGTCTTCCCTCCCCCGCTGCCCCAAAAGCTGTCAGATGAGCATTCAGGAAGGGATTTACCCACATGTCCAATGTTAAGTATCTGACTAGCTCATTGACTTGAATGGCACTCCTCACACAGTCAACGTTAGGCATGGTCGGAAGCACCTGTCTGAATGAAGGCTCACATGAAGGGTTGTTTTATTCGTTGCAGCATTTCAATAGCAAGTCTCAGGATCTTTCTCTTTAACTGCAGCAGGGGATGGGGGGGACCACAGCCAAAGCGAGGATGCAGCATTGCAGGGATTCTTCTACTCTAGCACCCCCTGTGGTCAGGGATTTGGTTCTACAGCGGTCTGCACCTCCCATGACCCAACCCTCCAGACAGGTCACGTTTTAAGCTCAGTCCACTTCCCGGGGAACAACAGTCCAACTGAAAATCCAAATAAACATAGTTCTGCCCTCCTTGGTCTGTGTGGAAGTTCCCTGCTCTTCACCCCTCCTCCTAGGTCCTGCAGAGTTTTTCTGTGCTCCCTAGGTGGCCTGCTGCCTGCATGGGTTTTCTCCCAGGATGCTCTTTCCCTGCTACCACCCTGTGATGCTGGCAGACCAGGTACTAGCTCATGTCAAGGCCCCAGGCCTCACTGATCAATGCATGGGTGGAAACCAGTCCGGCTCACCTGTTTGTTAGTAATGTTACAATCAATATTAGAGTTATGAGAATGTGTTTCGTGGTTAGACCTTATGAATAGCTTGTCGGATGCTGCATGTGTTAGTCTCATTTATCTGTGTTATAAAGCAACAGCAACGTTTGCATTGTAAACCTTTGTAATTCCGCAAACAGGAAAGAAGCCTTCTCTGATGCAAATGCTGGCTTCCTACAGAAGACATTAAGTCTGGCCCAATGAGAAGGACTTTGTTCTTTTGATGTCTTACAATGGCTTGTTTGGTTTCAAAGACCTTAAGTGCACTTCTCACCCCTCCAGGAAGACCAGGCCTGCCCATGAACTAAGGGTTTACAGGATTAGGTTCCAGGTTTGTAAATTGTTCTGGATGAAACTGACAATCCCTGAGCTGTCAGATCAGAAGGAGCTTCATTCGAATAAAGGAGGGCAGATTTGTGATAAGTCTTAGCTTCATTGCTAAGATGAGGAACGTATTTTCAGAAAAGTTCTTGGCAGATTTCTGAGGCAGCTGGTTTAAGGCAGTCAGCTGGTTTAAGGCCATTTAAGGTGTTATAATCTTCACTTATAGTTCTCTCACCCACAAAGCTGGAAAATGAGGCATTTGTTTTCTTTGTTTTCTGCTCCAGTTCCAGTTAACAAAATGCATGTTAGACTAGTTTGGCTGCAAAGAAGAATTCTGTGTACAGTGGGGCCAACACCTGATTCCTGTCAGGCTGCAGAACTGGGCTGACAGCAGAATCCAAACATCCTCTGGTCAGTGCAAGCAGAGGCATTCCTCTAATGATTTGGATTTGATGTGATGCAGTATGAATGTCATGGATAATTCAGACCAATGGGGAGAAACAGAATAAAAACACTGTTTAAACACCTTCTGTTCCCCACCCTCACTCTTGAGGACTCCTAACCAACTTAACAGCACAATACATATGCTAACAAACTTAAACAAAGGCTTTGTTTAAGTTTGTTAGCATATGTATTGTGCTATTAAAGCCATATGAAGAATGAATGCCCTCCCAAGCCTTGTTCTGCTCCTTTAAGGAGCAGAGTGCAGCTCCCCCCTCCGGAGGGAGGGTTAGCCCCAAGTCTTTCTGGTACCCTGTACCCGCTAAAAATCTCTTGCTGGTACTATGTACTGGAGGGACCGCCCTACTTGCCTTACTGTGTATCTAACAGAGACCATATTTTGCTAGAACTCTGAATGGAAACATTAGCTCTTATATGGATTTGAGACAAAGTGGTTTTGACAGCTTGGGAAAGATAAAATCCTAACTTTAAAGAGAAACTATCCATTTTCATTAGACAGGCCATGGGAAATGTTGACAGGTTAGAAGTACCTGTCCAAATGAGAGAACTCAGAAATATGGAAAATTCATTTGACATCATCTTTTGAAATGGTAAGTTTCTGAATTGAGCATAATAGATAAAATTCCATGCTTCTGCTCTCCATGGAATCAAGGGGAGTGACACACACTCCACACTGGACAGGGAAGGGTTAACTTCTCACTGTGGGTGGAGGAGCATGCCCCCACTTCCCTACTGGGCATGCTCCAGGTGTAGCACCAATATAAGAGGGAGCAGCCCAGCTCAGTCTGGGCTGACTGCCAGAGAGGAAGGATGCTCCTTGCTGGCTCCTGCCCAGGACCAACTGTAGCCCTGGGCCACACTTGCCACTGACAGGGCCCTGAGCTGGGACCTGGTGGAGCAGGGAGGGCCTGGGTCCCCCATCCTTGGTCCCCACTCACCCCCCGGGTGGCAGCCCACACATCCCAACTGGCCAGTAGGCCACACAGCCTCACCCCAGGGGGCTACTCTATTGACTCTGGCTGCTAGGCCTCACTGCCCCTTGAGCCCAGAGTAATTCTAGTGACACTGGCCGCTAGACCTTACTGCCCTGTGAACTAGGGTAATTCTACAGACTCTGGCTCTTAGGCCTTGCTGCCCTGTGCAGAAAGGCTATCTCACTGACTTGGGCCATGAAGCCCTACTGCCCTGCGGATCAGGACGATTATATAGACTCCAGCCACTAGGCCTTAGAGCCCTGCGAATCAGAGCAACTCTATTGACTTTAATCCTTAAGAATCACTGCCCAGACACAGAGGGCAATTCAAAGAATAGGGTGAACTCATCTCGCACTGGATGGTGTCTCCCCGCTCTGGACAGGGTCCCCCCCCTACCCCGTCACCGGGTGCCTCTTACAAAGGGCAGAATTTCACACAAGGAAACAAAGTGTAACATCAGTTTCTTCCTCTACCACATGAAAAGGGATTGCAGGATTTTGTGGCATACAGCAACAGGAATAGCACTAAAATAACAGGCATGTTATCCGGTTGCTTTTCAGCAATCCGCGGCCCCTAGCATAGCATAGCACAGCGTGAGTGGCACAGCACAGGTGAAAACCAGGTAAGGTAGAATCCTCGGCCAACAACAAACTCTTTGGATAAGGTGGAGTCAGTAGACCAGGGAGACTTGCTGGCAGGTCCTGAGAAAGGGAAACTAAAAACTAGGGATAATTGGGATTCAGGGCTCTGTGACATACTGTCTCTGCGCTGAAATGCAGGCGACACTACATTAAGATTCCATGGTCCCTGCTGCTTTTATCTGGAGTCTGAACTCCAAAACCATGGAGCACAAAGCATGGCCAAACCCCAAGAGGCAGTAGCCATGGCTGTGCTCCATTTCAGAAGGCAGGGCTCTGGCCTAGAGGGGGCGGAGCAGACTGTGATTGATAGCAGGCTCCTGTTGCTGTATTACATAGTTTTTAAATAAAAGCAATTTAATTGTTAAATACAACCTCTCTGAGACATAAGATGAACACCCACCACCTGCCCCATACCCACATTCCCAGAGATATACCAGGGAACTCAGCCTAGCCGATAGCCAATTGGGTGCGTCATTTGGGTTTGGTTCACAGAACTATTAACTAGCCATGAAATCCCACAGGGTTCACCTAATCAATATTCAGGACCATGCAAAATACAAAACAGGGAGAGAGAACTCCACCATGCTCCTAACCACCCCCTAACTCTTAACAGTCACACATAAACTCTCTGTGCATGCAGCTGGAATTGGTCTACTGTGAAGATGGAGAGCCATGGCACACACACAATACAGCTGTTCCTGCTTGGCACAGGGAGAAAGTGCTGTCCATGTCTTTTGGCACTAATTACAAATATCCTCTATCATAGCAGGCACAATAATTGAGAAAGAAAGAGAACTCTCTCATTTTCCCCCTCCCATCAATCCAGGCTCAGCTTTGGATACATCAGCCTTTCCCACAACAGGGTGGCAGATTGATAGCAGATTGTGATGGGTGCAGGAAGTAATGTTGGTAATAAATTGTTTAGTCCTTATTACTTTGACAGCATATCTTGGTGTTTTCCTAGTTTGTTTGATGGAGGAGGAAGAGAGAAGAGGAACGTGCTCCAATTGTGCTCAGACCCTGCTGACAGTGGTATTGGGAGGGATCAATAAGGAAAGCTACCTTATTGAGGTCAGAACATGTAGGGATAAAGTGAGATAGGCTAAAAGTCAAGTAGAGTTGGACCTTGCAAAGGGAATTAAAACCAATAGTAAAAGGTTCTATAGCCATATAAATAAGAAGAAAACAAGAAAGAAGAAGTGGGGCCACTAAACACTGAGGATGGAGTGGAGGTTAAGGATAATCTAGGGATGGCCCAATATCTAAACAAATACTTTGCCTCAATCTTTAATAAGGCTAAAGAGGATCTTAGGGATAATAGTAGCATGACAAATGGGAATAAGGATATGGAGGTAGATATTACCATATCTGAGGTAGAAGCGAAACTCAAACAGCTTAATGGGACTAAATCGGGGGGCCCAGATAATCTTCATCCAAGAATATTAAAGGAATTGGCACCCAAAATTGCAAGCCCATTAGTAAGAATTTTTAATGAATCTGTAAACTCAGGAGTTGTACTGTATGATTGGAGAATTGCTAATATAGTTCCTATTTTTAAGAAAGGAAAAGAAAGTGATCCAGGTAACTACAGGCCTGTTAGTTTGACATCTGTAGTATGCAAGGTCTTGGAAAAAATTCTGAAGGAGAAAGTAGTTAAGGACATTGAAGTCAATGATGAATGGGACAAAATACAACATGGTTTTACAAAAGGTAGATCGTGCCAAACCAACCTGATCTCCTTCTTTGAGAAAGTAACAGATTTTTTAGACAAAGGAAATTCAGTGGATCTAATTTACCTAGATTTCAGTAAGGCCTTTGATACCATGCCACATGGGGAATTATTAGTTAAATTGGAAAAGATGGGGATCAATATGAACATTGAAAGGTGGATAAGGAATTGGTTAAAGGGGAGACTACAACCGGTCCTACTGAAAGGTGAACTGTCAGGCTGGAGGGAGGTTACCAGTGGAGTTCCTCAGGGATCAGTTTTGGGACCAATCTTATTTAATCTTTTTATTACTGACCTTGGCACAAAAAGTGGGAGTGTGCTAATAAAGTTTGCAGATGATACAAAGCTGGGAGGTATTGCCAATTCAGAGAAGGATCGGGATATTATACAGGAGGATCTGGATGACCTTGTAAACTGGAGTAATAGTAATAGGATGAAATTTAATAGTGAGAAGTATAAGGTTATGCATTTAGGGATCAATAACAAGAATTTAGCTATAAGCTGGGGACGCATCAATTAGAAGTTACGGAAGAGGAGAAGGACCTTGGAGTATAGGTTGATCAGAGGATGACTATGAGCTGCCAATGTGATATGGCTGTGAAAAAAGCTAATGCGGTCTTGGGATGCATCAGGAGAGGTATTTCCAGTAGGGATAAGGAGGTTTTAGTACTGTTATACAAGGCACTGGTGAGACCTCACCTGGAATACTGTGTGCAGTTCTGGTCTCCCATGTTTAAAAAGGATGAATTCAAACTGGAACAGGTACAGGGAAGGGCTACTAGGATGATCCGAGGAATTGAGAACTTGTCTTATGAAAGGAGACTCAAGGAGCTTGGCTTGTTTAGCCTAACTAAAAGAAGGTTGAGGAGAGGTATGATTGCTCTCTATAAATATATCAGATGGTTAAATACAGGAGAGGGAGAGGAATTATTTAAGCTCGGAACCAATGTGGACACAAGAACAAATTGATATAAACTGGCCACCAGGAAGTTTAGACTTGAAATTAGACAAAGGTTTCTAACCATCAGAGGAGTGAAGTTTTGAAATAGCCTTCCAAGGGAAGCAGTGGAGGCAAAAGACCTATTTGGCTTTAAGATTAAACTCGATAAATTTATGGAGGAGATGGTATGATGGGATAATGTGATTTTGGTAATTAATTGATCTTTAAATATTCATGGTAAATAAGCCTAATGGCCTGTGATGGGATATTAGATGGGCGGGATCTGAGTTATCCAGGAAAGAATTTTCTGTAGTATCTGGCTGGTGAATCTTGCCCATATGCTCAGGGTTTAGCTGATGGCTATATTTGGGGTCGGGAAGGAATTTTCCTCCAGGGCAGATTGGAAGAGGCCCTGGAGGTTTTTCACCTTCCTCTGTAGCATGGGCCACGGGTCACTTGATTGAGGATTCTCTGCTCCTTGAAGTCTTTAAACCACGATTTGAGGACTTCAATAGCTCAGACAGAAGTGAGGTTTTTCACAGGAGTGGGTGGGTGAGATTCTGTGGCCTGCATTGTGCAGGAGGTCAGACTAGATGATCAGAATGGTCCCTTCTGAACTTAGTATCTATGAATCGATTGTATGTAGGGCTGGTTGAAATTTTTCAAAGAAAACATTTGCCCTCTCCCTGTGGCTAAGCGGTTACAGTGCCTCCTGGTACTTCCATCACCAGGGTGCATCATGGGAGATGTAATTTGGCCAGTGAGCACAACCTACAGGAGGGAATAGGGGCCTTTGGGACTCAGAACCACAACTCTCAGAGGCCACTGTGGTCGCTGAGGGACACAGAGCCATTATTGTCAACCTAACCCTAAACAAAATATTTCAGCTCAGGGATGTTGAAAAGTTTTGTTTTGATCAAAAGTGTCAGCATCTTGACTCTTCAACACAATTCAGGATAAAAACAAATGTCAAGATATCAATTCCTGGCTACACAGAAATTCTGGTTTTCAATCAGCTTTAACAACAAGGTTGTATTGACATATGATAGCAAAGGAAGTGCTGACAGATGAAGGACTGTACCTTGTTGTAATGTTCTGTATTACAACTCCGTTAGTATTTGCAGTGTTCTTAAGCCTGATCCAGGAAGGCACTTAAGCTTTTGCTTAAACTTAAGAAGATGCTTAAAAGCTGTTCTGAGTAGGCATACTTCCCTAAATGGGGGCCTTGTCGAGTTCAGAACGGTTACAAAGTGTTTCTGTAATGTATTAACTTAAATAGAAGAGCTCACTTGCATAACAATGAGTAAGGCTGGTCCAATGATTGCATTACTAGTCCAGATCCTGGGAGATGTAGGTTCAAGTCCCTGCTCTGCCACAGACTTCCTGTGGTGTCTTGGGTCAGTCTCTGAGGGGGTGTCTACACTTCAGAGACTATGTTGTACAGACAGCTAGGTCAGCATGCCCCCATAGTGTAGACGCAGTCAGGAGACAGATGGGTCCCCCCTTCCCCTTGTCAGTGTAGGAACCTCCCCAAACGATGGTAGCTAGGTTAACGGAATCATTCTTCTATTGACAGAGCTGTGTCTACGCACGGGTTAGATTGGAATAGATATGGCAGTCGGGGTGTGGATTTTTCACACTCCTGACCAACATAGCTATGTCAACCTAACTTTTAAGAACAGGCCAGGCCTGAGCCATCTGTACAATGAGGTGGCCATACCAGTTAGATGGATAATGATGAATAGAACTCACTTTTTTTCTTGGCCATAATGTTTCCTTCACATTGCCTACCAAGAGCGATCTCACTGGAGTCATTTAAATCTATGATGTAAACCTGAGTCTGCCAGGTGCATGGGAGGGAGGGTCATGTGTCTTGAGATGACTGGAACATAGTGAAGAGTTCTATACAACTCATTGCGGCAAGCTCACCACACTGCAGTTCTCTCCCTTTATCTACCAGCTGGTTCTTCCCATAACCCACCCATACCCTTTGTAGCCAGAAAGGATTTTGTGATTGGGGTCACAGCAAGAAACTGCAGCTCGTGCTGGTGCTGTGCAGCTTGATGAGGGGGCTGGCAGCAAGAGAAAGGGGGTAGGGCACTACATTTAGGTCAGGATTGGTGTAAAAAAAAAAAAGCAGTGCAGAGATGATAGGCTTTCCTTCCTTCTGCTCCTTCCTTTCTTTGTTCCGGCTCCTAGTGATTGTAGCATTTAGCCATTTAACCCTTGCTTCTTCAGGCACCCCAAAGTGGCCAGTTCCTGGGACATGCCTTCCCAGCTAGGAAGTCCTATAAAAGGATGCTCAGCATTGGCCTAACTCTGCTCCCAGTAAAGTCAGGGGGAGATTTATCAGAGCAGAATAAGGCCAACATTGAGTGCTACTGAAAATCTGGCCCTATGCCACTTTTTAAAGATGTGTACCCACGTAAAACTTAGATAAGGGGGCCCTCATCAACAACAAGGCCCAGCAGAGAAAGTTACTGTGCCAAACCACATGTCAACACCGGAGTTTTATTCGGATTTATCCCCATCAGTATCAGCACAGAAAGGACCTCAGTAGTTAGGATAGCAACTACCAGACTATCCGCCTACAGTGCTTTAAAAAGAAGATTGAAGGGTGCTTCTGGGGTACTTCCCCCCGCCTTTTACAATAAGGGCCATGGAACGCTCTGCCAGGTTCTCCGGGATCTGCCAAGGGCATCAAACCTGTCAGAGTTAGTCTTTAACACCTGCCCCAAGTGGAAATAGATGTGACTTGTACATGTACAGGGACCTTAATGAAACAGTTAAAAATCAAACCCAGGGTGAGGCAAGGTTTGAAGTCAGATGTCATCAGCTCATTATAGTCGGCTAAATTGTATTAGATGAACATAGAAAGGGACAGGGTGTACTGTCAGGGTCACATAGTAACACTAATTGAATGTGATTGTACATCCAGCCATTAGTGCTTGGTTTTAAAAAGCCACCCTATACTAGCTTTGTCAAATAATTAGTAAATCCCATTTCCTATCAATGCGGAAAGTCTGCTAATTGGCCTTGAGAAAGCACATCACCTCGGTGTCCAGGCCCATATGAACCTGTGCTCTGTGGCTGTATCTCTCTCAATAGATTTATTTCCTAGAAATGCTAGAGTCTATCACATCCTGAGCCTGATCCAAAGCTCGGAAAAGACAATGAGAATCTTTCCAGTGACATTAGGGTCTATCTGCCTGCACTGTGTGCATGTAGGGCCATGAGGGGGCTGGGCTTGGGGCACTGCTGCCTCACGGTTAGGTCAGTGGGTCCCAGCTCTCCCTGGTCTTCAGCACCCCTTGCCAGCAGTCAGTCTGGTGCTGTGGCCATCCCTCTTACGGTAGGTAATGAATCAGCCCTCTGACCAGGTCACTAGTGAATTTTCCACCTTCTGGGGTAACAAAAAATATATGCCCAATGCCCCCAAAAAGGGAGAGTCTTCAGTTCACCTGAAGGCTTCTGCAGGCTGCATACCTTTGCCTCAGGGCTTACGTATCTATCCCCCCTGCTTATCTCCGGCGGTGGCAGGAAGAAGGGGTTTGTTTCTGCTTCACCTGAGGGTGCTGGTAGAGAAACCTGGGCCCTCCCTCTCCCCCTGGCTCCATTGCAGGGCCCTATGAGCGGCCACAATCTCAGGCATCCAGCAGTGCTCCGAGGCTGCCTGCCTGGGCCACTTCCTGCCACTTTCTTTCCCAGTCCAGGGTGTGATCACAGTCTCACAACCAATCCTTTGTTGTATTCACCACTTTGTGTCACTACTAACACACATAATTTTTTCGGTAGGACTGTTGTCATATATGCTAACAACTGACTGGACTGACAATGGATTCCTTGAGTAGGACAGGGGATTTTGGAATTCTTGCCTTCAGACACTTCAAAAAGGACCTGATTTTCAGAGGAAAGATGCTCAATGGAGACCCTACAACTGGAGAGTGTCACTCTCTGCTGCTTCTATTGCTAGATGGTTAGACAACAAGGCCATGCAACAGAGGCAGACTTGTCCTGATGGCCTGGCTCTGTGATCCCAGGCTTACTCATGGATGATGTGTGAGTTGAAATACACAGGAGTGTCGGAATGACCTTACTTTGCCACTGGTGCTGCAGGATAGGTCTAAAGAAGCTGAAAGTTACCATTGAAGATGTACCATCTTGAAACCCTTGCTTCCTTTTTATGCTCTGCAGCCAGCAAGAAACCGGCAGGTGGCTATGTATTTTGGAGAGAGGGAAATGAAAGAAAGTTACTGAAGCCTTATTGTTTTCCCTAGAAGCCATTGTTCCTTTAAATGTGCTCCCCTGTGCTACATACAGAAATCAAGACTCCTGGCACTCTGGGATTCACTGTAGTTTCTAGAGCTCTGCATCTCTTTAGATGATTCCAGGTGAGGCAATATTTGGCAATGACTCAAATAGATATGCTCTGGTCATGGATACTGTAGGGCCCTGATATGACAAGGCAAGCCAAGGCAATAAAGCAAAAGATATGACTGTACCAGCCATAATACATTATCATATTTAACATACTGGTTGCTCTATCTTCTCCTGATTCACAGACCCTAAAGATGCAATCTTCAGGGGCTTTGTGCATTGGCCTAATTCCCATTGAAATCCAGGGGCTTTTACCACTGACTTCCATTGGAGAGGAGATAGGCCAGCACTGAGCTGTTTTGAAAACCAATCCCCAGAAATTCACTGAAGGTGAATGCACATGAAACACAGATAAGCAATCAGCCAAGAAAGCTCATCTGTCTCTAGACCATGGCCCGCTATCCCACCTGGATCCAGTGTGTGCAGCTAGATCCCTTCCCAGCTTTTGTCTCCTTGTTGGCGGGAAACATCTAATCTCACTCAACAGGTATCAGAGCCGCTGAGTGGATTGAATCCAGATACAGGCAACCCAATGGAACCTTGTGTTCATAGGTCATGTGGTCACAGGTCCTCATTGTTATTTGACTCTTTGTAGCCGCAGCCTCTGGCAGCTAAGCTTTGGCTGGCTTGGAATGCTAGAATAAGGGAATGCTTTAGGGGAAGGAAAGATTCCCTGCTACCCACCTTGATTGTGAGCTCTAGTGACACTGACAGCCATGGCTTTTAGAGCCCGTGTTAACTGTAGTTAACTATGGAGGAAAGGCATCTTTTTTTTACTTTCAGCCAGCACCATTGTTTAATATAGATTTAAAGCTCTAAAAATTTGGCAAAGTCTGCTGCTGTTTTCTAATGTCACACTCTTGGCAAAGTAACTGTGTTGCTATAGTGATCTCAAATTACTACCAGGATGAAATTTTACTTGTGGCTAATTTAGCACTCGCCTGGCTGAAAACCACTTTGTCAACTTTTTTTTTTTAATCTTGAAAACACTGTTTGATTCTTCACAAACATTTTCTCTGTCTTTCTATTTCCCCCGAGTAGCTCTGGGGTTATTTTGTAACATGGCATTTTGATGCATAGTTCAGAAAAGAAGACGGCCTTTTGGTTAAATCACTGGACTTAAGTCTGGGGAGACTGGGTTCAATTCCAGCCTCTGCCACGGATTCTTTGTGTGACCTTTGTCCAGTCACTTAATCTGTCAGGGCCCCAGCCCCTTGTCTTTTAAATGGAGATACTCCCCAAGGTTGGAAATCCTGCAGGCTAAGGGCTGTCTCTTACTGCATGTTTGGGATAGTGAGGTGCTGATCTTGACTGACCCTTTCAGGTACAGCTGTAAAACATACTGAAATGCAAAATAAATTTAAGTTCTGAGCCTGACTTTAAAATCACTAGATATTCAGAAATTTTTACCTATGCTGATGGCTCTATGCACTGACCACTGCTTGGCATGAGAAGCTGAAGCTTTGCCAAGGGGTAGGATGAGCCCAGACACCAATAAATAGTCTTTGGTACAGAATTCAGAACCTGCCTGCCTGCAGCTAATTTCTACAAATCCATCCATCCCTATCCCTGCAGCCCATCCATCAAGGTAGCCCCTATTTGCAGCAGAGATCTGCCTCTGGAGATGCTAACTTATTCCATCTCCATCCACTCAATTCATCCACCCTTTTGTGATGCAGGAGATGGATAACCTTTCAGAGAGAAAAAGAAAAGGAGTATTTGTGGCACCTTAGAGACTAACAAATTTATTTGAGCATAAGCTTTCATGAGCTACAGCTCACTTCATCAGATGCATTCAGTGGAATGAATGCCTCCAACGAAGTGAGCTGTAGCTAATGAAAGCTTATGCTCAAATAAATTTGTTAGTCTCTAAGGTGCCACAAGTCCTCCTTTTCTTTTTGCGGATACAGACTAACATGGCTGCTACTCTGAAACCTTTCAGAGGGAAGCATCTCTGAAACAAACTCCACCTTTTCTGTGCTCCACTGAGAGTGCATGCAGGTGGGAAGATGTCACCTAAGTCCATCCCTGCTCCTGAACTGGCAGCTCAGGCCCACAGCACGTTCTGCTGGATGCCCTTGTCCAACTCCTGTTCAGAGTGCTCCATTCCCATTAGCTGGCTGCAGGAGTGAGGCTGGATCACCCTCCTGCCGACCCGCTTGTGTGAGGATCTGTCAGAGAGGTGGGGTTTGCCCTGCTTGGATGGCCCCTAGGGTGGCCAGGGGAGAGAAAAGGCTCAATGGAAAACAACGTCGGCCCAACTTTTCCAGTGAAGCTCGGTGGGTCTATGTACATGCCTTCATGCTAGTCAGCCTAGGGGTGCATGGCAGTGGAGAATCAGGGGCAGAACTGGTAATCCAGATCTCTTATCAGACGTGATTCACTTGATGCAGGAATCGCTGGGTGAGTGCCCCTGGCCTGTGCTAAGCAGGTGGTCAGACTAAACAAGCATACTGGTCCCCTCTGGCCTGAAAAATCTATACATCTGTGTGGTCTCCAGATGCAGGGAGCAGCTTCTGCTGGCTCCAGATGGATGGTCTTCTGTACAGAAGCAGAGCGAGGCCAACCAGCATTATTCCTGGGGGAATTTTGCATCATTGAGTGTGCGCAGAATGCATGGCCCCTGCAGATTTCTTTGCTTCCCCACAGAAAAATGAATTCTGATGGGGAAGCAAAGGGAAGCTACAAGAGTGGTCATGCGCCCCTCCCCTGCAGTGCAGGCAGGTTGGTTTGAGTGCCCAGAGCAGCCAGTAGAGACGTAAATCACCACCAGGTGGGGGGTTGGGGGGGGCGGGCAGTTTCATAGATTCATAGATACTAAGGTCAGAAGGGACCATTCTGATCATCTAGTCCGACCTCCTGCACAGCGCAGGCCACAGAATCTCACCCACCCACTCCTATGAAAAACCTCACCCATGTCTGAGCTATTGAAGTCCTTAAATCATGGTTCAAAGACTTCAAGGAGCAGAGAAGCCTCCCTCAAGTCAACCATGCCCCATGCTACAGAGGAAGGCGAAAAACCTCCAGGGCCTCTCCAATCTGCCCTGGAGGAAAATTCCTTCCCAACCCCAAATATGGCAATCAGCTAAACCCTGAGCATATGTGTGTGTGGGAGAAAAAAAAAACCATTGTGTCCCTCTCATTTGCTATTGCAGCATGTCTGGCGTGGAGGGGCAGGGCTTTAAGGTGTTTCTGAGGAGGTAGGTTCAGGGCAGGCTCTGTCCCCTTCAGGCAGAGCAGAATGTAGCAGCCTGCCTGCTTAGTGAATTGTTCCCATTGTTCTTAGTGAATTCTCCCAGGAGTATGAAAAAGGTGTAAACATTTTAAGGCTCCTTTACACTGCCAGAGTGGTGTAAAGGAGCTTTATTGTAAACAACAGTGTGGCCTTATAAATGCTTATGATGTTTTAGTGATTAGAACTGGTCTACATTTTTCGTCTGAAAAAATTTCCTAACAAAATGTGCTCCATGAACTGTTTGCTACTGACCTTTCTGGAGATGGTCAGTAGCCAGTATAAATTTGATTCTCCAGCCCTCACTTGCTCTTAAGTTACCTATGATGTAACACTGAGCATATGGCTGCATATAATTGTTGACTAATAACTAGAAGTAAAGGGTCAATACTAGCTACATTACTATTAGATCAAGGGGGTTTGGGAATTTCCTCCAATATTCCCCACTCCCATTATCCATCCATTGTATTGTAGTTTAAATAAATTACCAAAATAACTGAAACCGGTGTGATTATATTGCATTATTTTGACAAATAAAATATGCAGAATTTTAAAATATTGTATGCAGAATTTTTAGGCACAGAATTTTTAATTTTTTGGTGCAGAATTCCCCCAGGAGTAAATCAGGCTAAGTGGTGTACAGGCGCCCTGCCCCAAGGAGCTTTCATTCTAAACTGTCAGGATGAGCAAAGGAGAGTGTCATTTTCTAGATAGGGCAGTAAGGCACAGAGAGATGGAAGGATTGTTCTGGGCTGGGACCTAAAGCGAGGCCTTTTGAGTTCTAGTCCAGGCCACCCTCCCTTTCTCCAGGGTCATGCTTCTGTCAAAAGACCAGGCTCCAGAAATAAAGTAGCCTCAGTAAGAGAGCAATAATAATGGTTAATATCGAACCCTGACCTGTTGATGGTAATGCTACTATGTGAGCAACATTTGGCATATTTATAAGTGATGAGTTTTTTATTATTTGAAACTGCATTTGCATCCGATGAAGTGAGCTGTAGCTCACGAAAGCTTATGCTCTAATAAATTTGTTAGTCTCTAAGGTGCCACAAGTACTCCTTTTCTTTTTGCATTTGCATGTGTATTTTTAAATAATGCACCAACATTCCATGCCGAGTGTGATGATACAAGGAGTTAAATTTATTCCCTTGCAAAATCTTTGCACTACACCAATATGCAGATAAGATGAGCAGAATGATTCTGCCGCTGGCAAAGTCTTAAGTGTTACATAATTCCTCTCATTGTTCTCCAGTCACTATTGGTTACAATGCAGTGCATTGAACAAGTAGCAGGGTTTAAAGCTGAAATGACTGCTGCTGGTGTCTTTGCTGCAAAAGAAGAGTTAATCATCTGTATTAGTCTGTATTAGAGTGGCTCTGCCTTGCTGCATGCCCTGGGGCAAGTCACTTCATCTGCTAGCGATGTTAATGTGAGTCTTTCCATTCACTCCAGCAGCTTTGCATCAAAGCCATAATGAATGAACCAAGGCTCCTGGAGAGGTGCCCATTGCAGCATGGTTTGTATTTGAAAGAGAGGCTCTCCAGCGCTCACGGCATTCCCTTACCCATAGAGTTGTCAGTTTTGGCTAGACGTATTACTGGAGGTTTCATCACATGACATGATCCAGGACAGACTCCAGGACAATCCTGGACGGTTGGCAACCCTACTTACCACAGCCTGGATGTTTGTTGCAGGCTGGAGTCTCTATTGCTTTCTCGGTCTCCCCACCATGGGGGAGGGGAGTTGGCCCTGAAAAGTCCACAGATCCGCCTGAAAATCAGGCTCAGCCCGCTGCGATCTTCAGGGCTGCTCTGGAGGGCTCACAGGAGCCATTTGTGTTGTCTAGCCCTGCTGTGCTATCCTGTGTTGTCCCTCCAAAGGGGCCCGTGCAGGGGCCCCCAGCGCTGCCTGTTCCTTTCCAGTAGCCGCAAGCTGTACGGTCCCCACCTAGACGCACACAGCTGACAGTGCAACGAGCGACGAGCACGGGGATGAGAGCTGTGTGGGTGAACCCTAAACACTCGCTTCGCTGAACCGCAGCAGCTCTGATAGCTCCCAGCCTTCGAGCTGCCAGCTAGGAGCGGCCCACGCCGGTCCTTCACAGCAATGGAGAATTCCCCACCCCCCTCCACCCCCATTAGGGACAATGGAGAATCCTGCCCCATTGTTGCTGGATGCTGAGCACTTATGAAAGTCTGACCATGGGTGTCTAGCATCCAGAGCACACTGGGAATACAGCAGGGGGCCATGTGCCCACTGCACTGGCCCAATTCTAGCCTACTCACTAGCTTTCCCTAAGCAAAGGGCGCGAGGCAGGCAGGGCAACAGTGCTTCACTAGACAAGAATTCATGGAAGTGACACAGTTCCCCTGTCAATCATCCCACTCTGGAACAGACCACCCTGCGCCTCACAATGCACATAATTACGGCAATTACCAAAAGTTTGGCAATTGCCATAATTACAGGTAGCACTCTTGGGGAGATACAGCAGCAGACAGAAAGAAATTATTTACTTATGGAAAGCACTGCATGGAAACAACTGGCCTGCTGGTACAGGAAGGAGAGACAGCACAAAGGACCCAGGAATGTTTTTTACTCTTTTACTTATGGGTCAATATTGTGGGCAATATTGTACATGGTTATCCCTCAGCTAGGGATATGCCTGGTTAGATTATCCGATCATTACTTAACATTTCTCCCGAAAATTAAATGTTCCACTACTTTTTTTTAGAGCTGGGCTATCTATGGATCCTCATCACCATAATATCTTTGTATTCCACACATTATTCTCCCCTGTAGGGCAGTGCTATTATCCTCAGCTAGATTCAGGCCAGGCCCTCAAAGGGATGTAGGCACCTAAATGCTTTTGAAGACCTGGGCCTCGTCCGAGACAGCACACAGAGTCTGTGGAAGAGCTGGAAACTGAACCCTAATCTTGAAAGTCAGTAGCCAGTGCCCCTTCCATTAGGTCATCCTGCCTGTCTGCCTCACAGTAAAATCCCAGATCTAAATGTGGGTAAAGTCTGAATGTGGTCTTAGACTTTGCAGTCCGGGCCCATTTCTGTTTTTAATGTCATTCTTCTTTTCTGGGCCATGGGAAGATTTTCCCCTCTTTTCTCTCTGGAAAAGAAAGTGGAAACAACGCTGACGGATGGTAAAGGATTGGGGCAGGTCGGTTGGACCCAGGCTTGTTCTAGCTAAGCCAGCTCCCTCCATGGGGTACTTTTGTCTGGAGCCTTCTCACACTCCGGGGAAGGTAGTTTCCAGCAGGGTGAGTTGTTGTGGTTCTCATAGACTCATAGACTTTAAGGTCAGAAGGGACCATTATGATCATCTAGTCTGACCTCCTGCACAACGCAGGCCACAGAATCACACCCACCCACTTCTGTAACAAACTCCTGACCTATGTCTGAGCTATTGAAGTCCTCAACTCATGGTTTAAAGACTTTGAGGTTCTCTTTTCTTTTATTTCAAATCTCCTCAACAAACAAGATCAAAACTTCACAGCTTCTCTCCTCAGAGTCGGTACAGGCTAGTTCCTTCCCCAGCTCTATCCCTCACTCCCATGAGTTCATTATCCCAAAAGTTCCTGGCTCTGATCTCAAAGCCTTTGTGATAATAGGGCTTTCTGCAGCCTCCCTTCTGTCCATTTGTTTCATGCGCAGTTCCTCCCAGCAGTTCCTTGCAGCTCTCCCTGCATTTTCTGCTCCTCCTTTTATGAGGACCAGCCAATTAAGTTGCAGATCTTTTCACCAGGAGCAGCCGGGAGGGCTAATCAGCCAGCCAGCCACTGGCTTCTGACCTCAGTGGAATGGTATCCCTTATACCTTCCCCATGGACAAAGTGGCAGGGAGACAGAGAAATAAACCCAAACTAATGGACAAGTTTCAAACCTTAACCATGATTTCATGTTGTTTTTCATCACAAAACAGAATGAAAAACCACCACATCAAACCAAAAAACACTGAAATTTCCCACAAACTGAAATTCTGAAACATGTCAATCTTGTTGCAATAAAAATCAAAACATTTCATTCCAATCCCAGCCTTTTAAACCTTTGGAGTTGTTTATACAAACACAAAGAATTTTGTTTAGAAAAATCATTTGGGAATGAAAAATCAAAGCGTTCTGTCCTGAAAGTGTCAAAAAAGGGCATTTTGATATTATTAAAATGCTTCTTTTCTATTTTTTCCGAAATCTTCTCAATTAACATGTTTTTCTAAATGTTTTCATTTGGACAAAAATGGCATTTTTTGTCAATAAAACATCTTAATGAAAAATTTCCATCAGCTCTGTTGCTCTGCACTGAGGCAAACTCTTTGGATCAATATATTCTCTCTTTTATTTCAGTTCCCTGGCTGTGTACTCTTTTCCGGGGCAACCCTTCCGGCAACTGATTAACTGTGCTACAGAGTGGATCATGCTGTTGTTAGTTCTGTGTACATCATGTGCTTGTTATTGTGTTGGAAAGGCCAGTCTGGCAGACTGGGGTTTCCTGAGGGAAGATACCTGCAAGTCCTAATGGAGTTACAGAAATTTAGAGGCTTTTGCAAGTGCCAATTAAGCTGGAAACGTCACAGCATTGTTATTTTGGGCACCTTTAGTCCACCACAAGCGTCCCTCAACGTGGGTTACTGACTTCTCACCAGGGCCGGCTCCAGGCACCAGCTTTCCAAGCCGGTGCTTGGGGCGGCATTCAAAATGGGGCAGCAGTCCGTGTCCCGCGGCAGCTCCGCTGCTCTTCCCACCGCGGCAGCTTTTGAGCGGCAGCTCCGCCGCTCTTCCGGGCACGGTGGCAATTCGGCAGCAACTGCTTGGGGTGGCAAAAATTGGTAGAGCCGCCCCTGCTTCTCCCTGTGGCATAGGAGTTGTAGCAGTACTACAATACCACACAGTGTCTTCCCCCACACCCTCGCCCCCCGGCAATCAGGGCCCCATTTTGCTGGGCGCACTATGAACACTTAGCTAGAGACAGTCCCTGACCCAGCAAATTTATAATTTAAATCTTATAATCAGAGAGACAAAAGGGTGGGAGGGGAAACTGAGGCACCAAGAAATGAAATGACATACCTAGGGTCATACAGCAGCCTTAGAATGCCAATCAGTTGCATACGAGTCAAATGGCCTATCTATTTGATCCATTTTTGGGATCTCAGAACTATGACCCTCAAACGAGAGCTTTCTTTGTGCAAAACAAGTTTGACCAGCTCAGCTAACAATAGCATTGAAGCCCTGAATGCTTGAGTATGTACCCAGGGTCTCGGGATGCGAAATGGGCAGGCCTAGTGTTTGCTGGCTCCATTGCTATATAGTTACCTACGGGCATACAGAGTCTGATAAAGACCAAATGTTACTGCTGGCCCCCTGCATGGGTAATTACTCCTAACAGCACGCACACTCACACCTATTTCTAGTCCATTCCCTCTGCAATGCAATACGGCCCCTGGTTTACCCACTGCGTGTTGCTAAGAGCTGGGCAGAGGGCCTTAGGGATTAGAAAACAGGCCCCAACGATGACTCTCTCTCTGCATGTGAGTGAGCTTTTGAACCTTCCCAGGTAACAAATCAACTAAACCCACAAAACAAACTCAATTCCTCCCGCCCCCCTGGAATTTCATCCCCAGCTCGTTACTCTTAGAAATTACTCTAGGGAGTGTGGAAAGACACCACAAACTGAAAAATGTTGAGAGCCGCTGTTTTTCTTTTGTCTAAATACAAACCATGTATGAGGTCGGGTGAAAATGGATTTGTTTTTTAGCTAACAGTGAATTTATCCTGACATGGTATCTTCATTATTGTCCCTAGATGGAGTCTGGAAAAGAGGAAAGGATAAGTTCTCGGTCTATATATTTGTGGCCTGGTTTTCATTTATATTAAGGACCTTTGGCTCAGCTCTTGTACTGTAAAGAGGCCTTCAAGTAGTATACATTTACATCTGCTTCAAAGTCCTTTTATTACACTGTCAACATGATGTAAAGACTCCTTTGTATAAATGAAAATTCAGGCCATTATAGCTACTTCAAGGCCATAAAAGATCACAGGAGCTGATTCTCATTTACACTAAGGCTCCTTTGCACTGTCGCAGCTGTGTAAAGGGGCCTTAAAACAGGTGCATGTGTAATTTAATAATGTAAATATAATTTACACCAGTGCTAAGTCACCTTTACACTGTCAGGGTGGGGCTCAGGCAATACACAGTTTTTGTACTGGTATAACCATTTCTATCGGGGTGTGATTTGGATAATGTAAGATAAAACACCCTGACTCAAGAAAAAAAAATGCACCAGTACAAAAGGGATAAATGTATTGAATAGGACTAGAAAGGCATTCACTGGGCTCTGTTTAAGCAACATGAATGCAATGCTGGAAAAGGGATATGAGGAAGATCAAGGAGGTAAAGGAGAGGGACTGCATGTGATCAAACAGTTACATTGACACATCTTCTAGAGAAGGGATACTGGACTGCAAGAGATTTTCAGATATGTTTTGTGGATAGAAGTAATTTTCTATCTCAATATGCAATAGACACAGTGGAACACTGTGATGGGGTGATATGAGATATGTTCTACATAGGCTTTCAACTCTATATACATAAGTGTATGGGCTAAAAGGTGTGATTTGGAGGTGACACACAGACTCCAGTTTTGCCTCACGGCTCAGATGATTAGAGTTGTCACGAAAGTTCCCTTTTCTTCCTTTTCTATTCTGTTCTAGACACAGTTGAGCATAAGCACAATATGTTGCCCCTTTGCTACTTGGTTAATTGATTGGGGCTCGCAGTTTTGATATGCAGTTATTATTTTATCAGTTTATTGTCTTCATAATTACTAGGAAGTAATCAACATCCTCTTCACCCTCACCCCATACCCACAGCCCCCTTATTACTATGTTGCCACAGCACAGGGGTCTGGATTGGATGACCTCTCAAGGTTCGTTCCAGCCCTACATTTCTGTGATTGTCTGATTCCTGGCCAATGCAGAGCAGAGTTTTTAGCACTGAGGCTAATTACCCATTGGAAGAATTGATCAAAGATTGTGGTGAATTCTCAGTCACTCACAATTTTTAAAATCAAGATTTGATGTTTTTCTAAAAAATTGGTTCCAGTAATTATTTTGGGGAAGTTCTATGGCTTGTGAAAAACAGAAAATTAGACTAGATGATCACAATAGTCCTTGGAACTATGACTATATGAAAAAAAAAAAATTGCAGCTAAAATTTCACAACAGTTTCTACCTATTTGTCAACCAGCTGGCTGAAGTGGCTCAAATGTTGAGCAAAAGAGGAATTGAAAAAAAATGCTCATGAAATTTGGTCTCTTGATTTGGACCAAATATACAGCTAACTTGCATGCATCATTTCACCATGGCATTTCCCAAGACAATTTGATCACTAAGAAACTCATCCATCCTGCAAGTCTTACTTAGGCAAAACTCCCAGCGAAATTAAAGTAAATCTGCCGGAGGAAGGAAGTTAGGACTGCAGTGTAAAGCTATTGAAGTCGTTGATTTCAATGAGGCATTAAGAGATCATTACTGTGTTTGCAGTTGGAAGGTCTTGTGTACAGAAGCACACCTGCTGTCATGGTATAATTATTTTCATTACATGCTTTGAGCCCAGCATACTTCAGCTGAAAACTGCCTTTGGAGTTACTTTTTGTTTGGATGGGGAACTAATTAAATAATGTACAATACAAACAGATATTGTAAGCATTTTTATTCAACTTAATTAAATTCTACATTCCCAAAGTTAATGCAAGAACATTTAGTTTTTCAGATTAACCATTTAAGCAGAAACATAACTTTTTTTTATTAAGGCCAACTCTTTAATTTCTAAAAGACGAATTGATAAATGTTGGTTATTTGTGAATGGTCCAGACACAAACAAATTGAGTCACTGGTAACAATTCCTTAAAGAAATTAATTTTAAGGGCAAATAAATTTAATTAAAAGTAAGCCTATAGGGCTTTCCCCCATCCTGGCATATTTAAATTGGCTTATTTATTCATTCCATTGTATGCTTGTAGGATTGCCAGCCAACAGCACGCCCGTGCCTGAATAGGTTACAAAAACATGGCAGGTTTCACCCAAAGCATAGAAAATTGATTGGTTTTACCGTGCATACAGCAGTTCTCTGCATCCCCTACAGTATCCCACAAATGAACCTGCAACATCCAGCAAAATGCACTCTTTGTATTAGTAGTATCGTGGGAGAGCCCTCAACTGAGACTGGGGGCCCATTGTGGTAGTGCTGTCCCGACATGTAGTAAGGGATACTTTCTGCACCAAAGAGCTTACAATCTAAACAGACAAAGGCAGCATTATCTTCCTGAGGCAAGGAGAAAATCAACAGACCCACAGAGGTATTTAGCCTCCTGTCTTCCATTGAAATCCGTAGAATTTAGCTGTCTGAATAGCTCCATGAAGCTGGAGCCAAGTGACTTGTCCAGGTCACACATGGAGCCTGTGGGATAGTCAGGGATCTCCAGGCCAGTGCCTAACACAAGACCCTCAGCAAAGCCCTTAAGCACCTGCCTAACTTCAAGCAAGTCAATGGGATTGTCACGGCATCCACTCACTGGACTGGCGGCACCTCCTCCTGGCGGCTCTGCGGATTAGCTCTTGCCAGGCGCTGCCCTCCTTTGGTGGTGTCTCTACCCATTGTTTCTTTCATCCTGCAGTCCCTCTCACTTCCAGAGCTGCAATTTCCTGTTCGTGGCTTGGCCCTCCGGCCAGGTCACTAAGGTTCTCCCCTCCCAGGGAAACCAAAGTCCTTCTGGACCAGCTATCCCTGGCATCTCTAGTGCCCTGTACCACTCCCCAGTGGCTGGTAGGAGAACCCAAGCCTGTCCTCTACACTGGGTTCCAGCCCAGGGATCTATAACAAGCTGCCAAGGTCTGTATAGTCCTACCCCTGGCTACTGTTTTCCTGGGCTTTCCACCTTTCTGGGTTTGCCAGTCCAAGCTCCCTTCTCCCAGGGAGTGACTGCAGACTACTTCCTAACAGCCTCTGGCTGCGCGCAGCTCCTGGGTTTTATATAGGCCCTGTTCCTGCCCAGCTGAGAGCCATTTCCACTTAGTGGCCTGCTCCCTGTCTCCTTCCTCAGGTGCAGCCTGGGCAGTTAATTGGCCTGCCTACCCACTTTAACCCCTCCAGGCCTGGTGTGGGATGGGCACCCCATCACAGGGACTACTCACATGCTTAAAGTTAGTCATCTGCTTAAATACCTTGCTCCATCATGGCCTAACTGAGTTTTCAGATGATTCACTTTAAAGGCTTTTTAGCTTTAGATAGTTCTGAATGTTGCTGAAAATCCTGATTTATGAATCATTTTCCTCCCCTTACAGCCCTTTGAATTTGGAAGTGCCATTAATTGTTTCTAATTAAGTTGCAAGGTATGTTTACCAAGGAACCCCACTACATGGCTGGCAGTCACATGGTTGCCAAGAGCTTTGGTGGTGTGATAAGACTGCCAGTGTTGGACAGACTGAACATCCAGCTAGACCATCTTAAGGACCTAGCTAGAGATCGATCCCGGTGGTGCTCGACCTGTAAGGAGGCTGTGTCTCTTTGGGATTTGCTATGATGGTGATGAATTAAATTACTGTCCCCTCAGGGAGTTTACACATTCCTCTAGAGAGCATGTTCCAAGATGGGCCGTTAGTGTGCGTGACGGGGTGTCTATCCCACAGTGTTGGTTAAAGGGTTAATGTGGCTCTGACCCAACCTGGCTGCAACTGGAGCCAGGCGTAATTACAGATGAAGTGGAGACTTCTGGCAGGAGGTGAGGAGAGACATGTAGCTTCCACTGGGGGTGAAGCAGACTCCAGTGGTGAACCCTGAGAGATGGGCAGGATCCAAACTTCTAGGGAGAGATCCTGGGAAAGGTGTTCACTAGAGGAACAGAACAAGGGGACTGTTGCGGGGTATGCATAACCCCATCCCCCTTTCGGGGCAGGGTTGTGATATCACCACTGTTACAGTCTCTCCTACTGATCTTCAGGCCAAAAGCAGCCAGAGTCACTTCCAGCAGCCCCTGCATTCAGGGCAGTGTAGCCTAGTGGCCAGACTCAGTTACAGTGGCCCTTTCATTCAGGGCAGTGTGGTCTAGCAGCTAGAGTCAATATAACCACCGTCAGGCATGGGGCAATATGACCTAGCAGCCAGGGTCCATATAGCAGCCCTCTGGTATGGGGTAATGCAGCCCAATGGCCAATGTCAATATAACAGTCTTTGGGTACAGGGCAGTGCGACCCAACAGCCAGAGTCAATATCGCAGCCTCTAGGTGCAGGGCAGTGAGGCTCAATGGCCAGTATCCAGGAAGGAGAAAAGGGCTGCCACCAAGGGGTTGGCAGCCTGGGTAGGGAGGCCTGGGCCCACCCGACTCCACTGGGCCTTGACCCAGGGCCCTGACAGTGGCGGAGTGGTCCACTGTAGGGTCAGCAGGGACTCCCACTGAAACACACCGACTTCACTCAGTGGGAGGTACCACTCGCGCATCCTCCCTGGGTCACTTCGTACCATGTTTCCAGGAATCATAATCCATTGAGCATCAGGGTTCCCAGGCTCTTCAGTGTGGGTAATTCCCTGTGGCTCCATTGGCCGCAGCCCTCCGGTCTGGCTCTCAGGGTCTCCAGTTCCCATAGGCAAAGGCTGTGCTGGCTCTTTGTCTGGAGATTTTGTCCAAGGTCCTTCCTCTCCAGCGGTCAGCCTAGAATGAGCTGGGCGGCTCCCTTTTATACTGAGGCAGTAGTTGGCGCATGCCCAGTACGGTCTGAGGGGTGGGACTTCCGCCACCCATAGGGTGGGTTTAACCCTCTCTTGTCCAGTGCGGGGTATGCACACTCCATCATAGGGATGTTTAGTGCTTTGAAAATGCAAGCCAAGGAGGGCAGAAGTTGGTTTAAGTTTGTACTTTGGGTTTGGGATGTATTGGGGGGTTTCAGGGGAGAGACCTGCGAGAAGGGAGAGACCTAGAGAGGTTGTGGGAGAGGCCAGCTGACATGCTAGGAAAAGGTCCAGGGAGGCAGTAGCAAGGAATCACATGGAGCACCTTGGCTGCTGGTTATATGGTCCCTGGGCTGGACCAGTGTAGAGGTGTCCCTACCAGCCATGGTGTAAGGGACTGCAGAAGACTTTGTTACGGCCTAGCTAGGGAATTTCCGCTTTCTCGAGCTGAGAGGTTACTGTAGGACATAGATAGTTACTGAAGGACACAAACATAGATAGTTACTGAAGGACACAGGAAAGCAGCTGGGACCGGTCCCCCCCTTTGGGAAGTATCTAATTCTATATTCATGAGCTGTTTTTGTGTAGTGCTTATTAACGCTGATTGTCTGCCCCTCCATTGGACTCCGTCCCATGCAGAGCTCCGGTGTGCTGGGTTCCCCGCCTCCGTGACTGTAACGCTTGGAGTCCCCGTTGCGGGTGGGTCACTAACCTTCAGAAAAGCCAATAACTCACAGCTGTGTGTAAGCCTCGTTTTTCTCAGAGTACTCCTGCCAGGCCTGTGGTGCTTCGAGCACCTTGGCCCAGAACACATGGAGAATGAGGTATGAAGCCCCCTGACGCTAGGGGATAAGGAAAATTGAAAGCCCTGAGAGAAGGATGTAAAGATCATGGGGCCCGGAGCCAGAGGCCAGAGACCTGACACAAGGTCTTGGAATGATGTGTTGGACTTTTTTTGTTTGCTGGACTCTCTGTTACCCCAGAAGACGTGAGACAGAGTCTGGCCTGGCTGGAGGGCAGGGTCATGAGAAGAGGCAGACCACTGTAGCATTGCAGATGCTGTCGGCAAAGGATGTGAGAGAGGAGGTTGCTGCCAGGCCTAGCCACGAGGGAGCCCCTCAGCAGTGAATCATCCCTTGTACAGTGTGAAGCCAGTCAGCAGTGGTGCCCACAACCTACAATTCCACAATCTCTTGAATATTTGGAAATGCTTCTGAATCCAATGTTTTCCTTTGAAAACGAAACTGTTGTGCTAAATTTGGCCCTGTAACTAGGCAAAACTCTGTTGTTTCAATGGAGTTGCCTCAGGGCTGGATTTGGCCCTCAAATTCATATTCAAACTCAACAAAAGCACCTACACTTTTGACATTCACCCACTGTGAATCCAGCTACACAAGTACAGAGTTGAATGGCTTCATGATGGTTTACCTGGCAAGCAGCTGCCAAGAGCTGTTTAGAGAAAGTGGAACATTTTCTCATGAACATTTTTTCCTGCCTCTTTCAACATTTGAAAAAAAACCCCCCGAGCTGTACAACTGTACCAAAATGTGACGAGGCATGCGGCAAATCTGAGTGGCCATGGGAAGGGTTACTTCAGTCTTGCTTTGGCTCTCGGTTTGTGTAGAACAGAAATGTGCTGCTAGTGTACTGAGACCATTGTCTATCCTGCTGACCAACACAGTTTCTTCGTGCTCCTCCGTCTGCCTATTTGCATCCCTCTGTTGTCGCTTGTCTTATACTTAGTGTAAGGACTATCTCTCTCTTTTATGTTTGGGCAGTGTGTAGCACAGTGTGGTCCTGGCCCATGACTGCAATGCAAATAGTAACAAGATGATGAACGTAACTACAGAAAGGGCCTGATCGAAAATCAATGCAAGTCCGTGGAAAGACTCAGTGACTTGCATGAGTAGAGCTATTCGCATAAGTGATTTTTTTGATTCACTGGCAATTCCAAAAATTGACAAGATTATGTTTTGCGTTAGTAGTGAAAAAATGAAATTTTTGGTGAATTGAAAAGTAAAAAAAAAAAAAAAAAAAGTCATTCCAGGTCAAGCAAAATATTTCATTCAACCTGAAATTAAATGTTTCATTTTTATTTCAAGTGGTGAGAGAGAGAAAAACAAAATTTCAAAATGAAAAGTGGTTTTGAATGGAAGATTCAAAATGTTTCATTTAAAAAATGTCAAAATGAAATGTTTAAACATTTTCGGAATATTTTTCTCAAACAGGAACACTTCAGTAAAACCAACACAAATTCGTGAAACATTTCGGTGTTGCTGAATCTGCATTTTTTTGCCAGAAATATTTTTTTTGCCTAGCTCTAGTTGTGAGTAATAATTCACTAGGCACCAGCAAGACACCTGGAGAAGGGAATGAAAAGTTTCATCAAGAAAATGCTGTTTCACTGAGGATTTGCTCAGAATGTGATTCACTAATTGCTCTGAGAACTGTTGAAAGGGTTGTTTTTGAGAGACTGCCATCATGAGACACAAAAACCACTGGTGTGGCAGTAGAGAGTAGGGCAACAGGGGAATTGCCAAAGCATGAATTGAGACCACTTTAAATCTTGATCAGGTAAGAAACACTCCAAAAGATAAAGTTCTGCATAGTGTGCAGCCTTCTGCTTTGTAGTGGAGAAGGAGCTCTGGTAAAGGAGCAGCAGCTGGTAAAGCAACTATCTACAATATTGTCAGCTCAGATTCCCACTTAACAATGAAGTATATAAGTAATCAGGTGTAATATCCCAGCACTGAACTAATAATTAATGATAATGTCTTTTTATTAAATATGCAGATGTAGCCCTTGGGAACATTGCCCAAATGCCATGATGGGCCATGGCGTCTGATATATGCTTGCAATATAACTTGTATTATGCGCTTTAATAATTCATTTTACATTAGGTAAACAAAGAAAACCTTGCAAGGCATCTTAAAGTCATCTGGATCCACCTCTTTCAGCAGAACCTGTGAAATGCATGAAAGGGCTGGGGGAGGGGGGGCAGTTTTCTGCGCAGAATGCACCATCTCTGCTCAGTCACACTTGTGCAAGAGAGCATGAAGCACTGTTGCACTGGGCCAGGTGCATTTCACACCTGCTTTGCAGAGTTTCAGGTGAGTACACAGGTACAGTGCAATGAGCAGGCACGCCCAGTGTGAGACAGCTCTTCTCTAGAGGGATCTATGTAGCTATGTCAAGGGTTCAACTCATCTCTCTCTCAGAGTCTGAGGCAAAGCCCACTCAAATCAAAGGGAGCCCTGAGTTTGCATTCCTTGGGCCCTTAGTGCCCTGCTTATCTCCAGGCTGGGCTTGTTGCCCTGGATTTGAGGGGTGTGTATACCCCAGAATGTGATCAAGCTAATTGCAACCATATTATGTGCGCTCAGCCACTAGGAATTAATGAAATGAAACACCACATAGTTAAGAGTTAAGAGCCAGGATGGGCAGGCATGATGTCCCTAGCCTCCGTTTGTCAGAAACTGGGAATGGGTGACAGGGAATGGATAACTTGATGATTACCTGTTCCAGGGAGCCTGGCATTGACCATTGTCAGAAGACAGCATACTGGAGTAGATGGACCTTTGGTTTGACCTAGTATGGCCATTCTTATGTTCTTAATTGAAAAGTAGGCTTTTAGATATAAGGTCAAAAACTAGCTGACAGTTTCTGCTAATCAGAATGGGAGGAGGGGACAGAGAAGTAAACAACTGAGAATGAAAGAAGGTAAGTGGATGGAAACCTTGAGTCTAGATGCTTCTGATATTAGAAAGTTTATTGAAAGTGATGATTCAGTAGGGGTCATTATGACCTATGTGTTTTGTAGAAGTTAGTTATAAAAGATTAGCTAATAGAGTGTACTTTGGAGTCATCGTCTGAAGCCATCTTGAGAGACGTTTTTGTTGACACCTTTTCTCCTCAGGAGGTGAGCAACTGGCCACTGCACACCTGCTGTTAAGTATTCAGTACCATTCCAGATGCTAGGTAAATATCTGGGATGTTCTAAAACCTATTGAGTATGTTTGTGTGTGGATAGTTGTCTGGGCGAGTTACAGCATTTAGCTTACGGTAGTCCACGCAAAAATATATCTCCCCATCTGGTTTGGGAACTAGAACCATTGGAGATGCTTGATTTCCTTCTTTAACAAAGTAAATGATTTTGTGGAATGCAGTGGATATAAAATACCTGGACTTCTTCAGCAAGGCTTTAGACACAGTCCCACATGACAATCTGATAAGTAAACTGGAGAAATACTGGCTCAGAAGAACTACCATTAAGTGGATACATAATTGGTTAAACAACCGCAAACAAAGAGTAGCTATTAATGTAATGTTATTAATGACCTTGGCATAGGAATAGAGAGCACAGTAATCAAATTTGGAGATGATACAAAGCTGGAGGGGTTGTCAACACTTTGGACACGAGCTAAAATTCAATGGGATCTTGATAAATTGGAGAACTGGACTATTGACGACAAAATGAAATTCAGTAAAGACAAATATAAGGTGCTACACTTAGGGAAGAAAAACCAAATTCCCAAAAACAGAATTGGGAATAATGGAGTTGGCAGCAGCAGTGCTGAGAAGGATCTGGGAATTGTGGTGGATCACAACCTCCACATGAGTCAGCAATGTGATGCTGTTGCAAAAAAAGCAAATGCAATTTCAGGTTGCATTAACAGAGGCATAACATGCAAGTCACGGGAGATAATAGTACCTCTACTCTGGGCTGTTTAGGCCTCAGCTGGAGTACTGTGGCCAATTTTGGTCACCGCTGTTTAGAAAGGATGTAGAGAAACTGGAAAGGATCCAGAGGTGAGTGACAATGATCAGAGGGATGGAACGCAAGTCATACGAGCAAAGGCTGCAGGAACTGGGTATATTTAGTTTGGAAAAGAGGAGATTAAGGGGGACATGATAGTGGTCTTCAAATGCTTGAAAGGCTGCCATAAAAAAAAAAGATGGAGAAAAGTTGTTCTCTCTTGCCGGAAAGGGCAGGAGAAGAAGCAATGGGTTCAAACTACAGCATAGCAAATTTAGATTAAATATCCGGAAAAACTTCTTAATGGTAAGAAAATTAGAACAATGGAACAGATGCCTTGGGAGGTCGTGGAAGCTCCTTCACTGGAGATTTTCAAAAGGAGGCTGTCACCGTGCCTCTGTGGGTCACAACTGAGAATACCAAATTCAGGACAAGCTGCTGGGAAAAAGGGCAGACACACCCCAAAACAGATAGTTATTCTTCCATGAGATACACCAAACCAGCAACAAAAGTAAACTTTTATTTCACCACTCTGGCTAACAAGACATGAGAAATGCAGCCTCCTTAGGTATTCCAATCCTGGATTCAACACCCAAACACTAGACTTAATGATGAGTGGTTATTTAAAACCAATTTCATCAACCAAAGGCTTGATTAAGCCAGTTAGATTTTTTGCTCACACTACTCCCCTTGGAAGGCTGTTCTGGAACTTCACTCCTCTGATGGTCAGAAACCTTCATCTAATTTCAAGCCTAAATTAGTTGATGGCCAGTTTAGATCCATTTGTTCTTGTGTCAACACTGGCGCTTAACTTAAACACCAGGGAGGGAGAGGAGTTATTTATCCTGCTGATGTATTTATAGAGAACAATCATATCTCTACTCAGCCTTTGTTTGGTTAGGCTACATAAGCCAAGCTCCTTGAGTCTCCTCTCATAAGGTAGGTTTTCCATTCTTCTGAGCACCCTAGTAGCCCTTCTCTGCACCCGTTCCAGTTTGAATGAATCTTCCTTAAACATGGGACACTAGAACTGCACACACTATTCCAGATGAGGTCTCACCAATGCCTTGTATAATGGTATTAACACTTCCCCCTCTGTACTGGAAATACCTTGCCTGATGCATCCTAGGATTGCATTAGTCTTTTTCACAACCACGTCACATTGACAGCTCATAGTCATCCTGTAATCAGCTATTACACCCAGGATTTTCTCCTTTTCTGTCACTTCCAACTGCTATGTTACCAGTGTATAGCAAAAATTCTTGTTGTTAGTCCCTAAGTGCATGACTTTGCATTATTAAGTTTTATCTCATTTCTATTCCAGTTTTCAAAGTTATCCAGTTCTTCTTATATGATATTCTGTCCTCTTTCATATTGGTAATACCTCCCAACTTGTGTCATCTGCAAGTTTTATTAGCACATGCCCACCTTTTGTGCCAAGGTCATGAACGAAAATGTTAAATATGATTGGTCCCAAGATTGATCTCGGAGGAACTCCACTAATAACCTCCCTCCAGCGAGACAGTTCACCTTTCAGGATGACCCATTGTAGTCTCATCTTTAACCAGTTCCTGACCCACCTTTCAATTCTCATATTAATCCCCATCTTCTCTGCTTTAACTAATAATTTTCCATGTGGAACAGTATCCAATGCCTTACTGAAATTCAGATAGATTAGATCTACTGCAATTACTTTGTCTAAAAAAACCAGTTATCTTCTCAAAGAAAGATCAGTTTGGTCCAGCACGATCAACCACCATGCTGTATTTCATCCCAATTACCATTTACCTCTATGTCCTTAACTACTCTCTTTCAACATTAGTTCCAAGACCCTGCATACATCTGAGAGCAAACTAACGGGCCTGTAATTTCCTGGACCACTTTTTCCCCTTTCTTAAAAATAGGAACTATATTAGCAATTCTCCAGCCATCGGGTACAACCCCCAAGTTTACGGATTCATTAAAAATCCTTGCTATTGGGTTGGCCATTTCATGTGCCAATTACTTTAATATTCTTGGATAGAGATTATTTGGGCCCCTGATTTAGTCCCACTAAGATGTTTGCGTTTGGCTTCCACCTCGGAGTGGTAATTTCTACTTCCATATCCTTGTTTCCATTAGCCACCCTGCCACTATCTCTAAAGCTCCTCATTACCCTTATTGAAAATGGAGGCAAAGCATTTGTTTAGATATTGGGCCATGCCTTAATTATCTTTAATCTTCTCCCCAACCTCAATGCTTAGGGGTCCCACTTCTTTTTCCTTGATTTCTTTTATTTATATGGCTACAGAACCTTTTTCTACTGATTTTAATTTCCTTTGCAAAGTCCAACTCTGCTTGGCTTTTGGCAGTTCACACTTTTTCCCTACACGTTCTTATCTCCAAGAGGTAGCTTTCCTTGCTGATCCTTCCCATCTTTGTAGGCTTTCTGCTTTCTCTTAATTACCTGTTTGAGATGCTTGCTTATCCAGTTTGGTCTGCAACCTTTCCCTATGATTTTTTTCCCCTTGCTTGGGAGGCAGGATTCAGATAGCTTCTGCAACTTTGACTTAAAGATCCTTGAATTCGTCAATCCAGTCCACTTTCCTAATTAATTCCCTTAATTTTGTAAAGTTTGCCCCTTTGAAATCAGGAACCTAGTTGAAGACCAGTTTTTGTTCATCCTTCCATTTAGTTTAAACTGAATTAGCTCATGATCACTTGAACAAAGGCTGTCTTCTACAACCAATTCTTCTATGAGGTCCTTGCTACTTGCCAATACTAAATCTAAAATGGCATCACCTCTTATTGGTTTGGTGACTATTTGGTGAAGAAATCTGGCAGCTATCACATCCAGGAATAGCTGGACTCTACCATTATTAATAGCACTTGTCCACTAACCTATATCTGGGAAATTAAAGTCCCCCATAGTGACACAATTCCAGAAGTAATTATTTCATTAAAAATATTCAGGAGGTCTCTAGCCATATCCAGATCAGATTCTGGAGGTCTGTAGTAGACCTCATGCACTATCCCAGTGGAACCTCTGTTCCCTTTCTTCCCCAAAGTGATTTTGACCCAAACAAATTCTGTCTTATCCATTCCATCACTTCTAATTTCTTTAGAACAGTGGTTTTCAACCTGTGGTCTGCAGACCCCTGGGGTCCACGGACGATGTCTAAGATTTCCAAAGAGGTCTGCACCTCCATTTAAAATTGGTTAAGGGGTCTGTAAATGAAAAGAGGTTGAAAACCACTGCATTACAATCTACCTCATCATTAATATACAATACTACTCCACCACCTTTACCTTTATTTCTGTCTTTCCTGAACAGCACATACCCTCCAATCCCTGTACTCCAGTCATGACTACTATTCCACTGTGTTTCTGATATCCCTATAATATCAGGTTTCACTTCCTGCACCAGTAGTTATAGTTCCTCCATTTTGTTACCCAGGTTCCTTGCATTAGTGTATAGACATCTTAGTTGTTCTGCTTGGCTTTGCCCAAATTCCTCTTCCAATTAGGTACAGTTGCCTACGGGACTGCTACTGTCATTGGTATTGGTGTTATCTTTTGTCATGTCCATTCTTCTACCCTCTGTTGTTCCTTTCTCCATTGCTATATCTTCTCTCAAATTTCCTCCCACTCAATGCTAGAAACAGGCATGGAGATTCCATAAGCATCTCCCAACCATCTTCTCAGAATTCCTAGTTTAAAGCTCTTTTAATCAGTTATGTCAACCTCCATCTCAGAAGTTGATTTCCCTCCATATTCAGGGGGAGTCCATCCATTGAGAACTGTCCCCTGCCCATGAATGTCTCCCAGTGGAGAAACATCCCAAAGCCCTCCTTATAGCACCACTGCCTCAGCTAGCATCATAATCTTGTCTCGCCTTCGTTCTCCTCCTCTAGGGACCATAGAATCCCACTGAAGATCACCTGAGCCTCCATTTCTTTAAGTGTCTTCCCCAGCCTGGCAGAGTCTCCCTTGTTGCGTTCCAGTGAAAATCGAGAAGTGGATTCTTTCCAGCTTCCATTAGGATCCTCTTCAGCCGCAGGCCCATGTTCTTTTTCTTAGCTCCCGGCAGACAGTGCACACCTCTGTGCTCTGGATCAGCTCTGGTGACTAGGCTTGTCCATTCTTCTTAGTAGGGTGCCTCCAACTGCATAGACCTGCCTCTTCCTGGTGTTGGTGTGATTCTCCAGCCTTCTGTTCTTTCTGGCCGCAAGTCCTCTTCTCTTTTGTTCTCACTTGCAAACTTTTGCGAGTCATCCTCTGTCCTCCTAGGACTCAGAACTCTGGCTATTTCCATTGATTCTTCCTTCCTTGTAGGACTAGACACTCTTTTTTCTTCTTCCTTGCCCTCCCACCTTCTGTGACTGCCTGCTCTAGCCCTTCTTCATTTCTAACTCTGCAACCCTGTCCTGAGCTCTGTATCTCCTTCACAAGCTGGTTCTTGCAATCACATGTTTCCACGGCCACTTTCCTCACCCAGCACCCTCCCCTCATGGTTCTCCACTCCAGCTTGCATCTGCAAGTCTTGAATTTTCCTTTTACCTTCCCTCCATCATCTGCTCAAATCCCCTTAGAAACTTAAGCATAGCTTCCACCTGCAGCTCCAAACCTCTGATTTTCTCTTCCCTTAGCTTTGTCAGGCAGCACTTTATACCAACAAAGCACTTTTCAGGGACCCCCTCCATGATAATGTACATGCTGCAGCTTCTACATCCAGTCATCTTCACCATCTCTTCCATTTCTTGGGTCACTAACACAGCTGCCTCTGTAGGTCTGTCTCATAGCCTAAACTCCTGTCGCAGAGAAAAAAGAAAACACACACAAACAAAACATTCCCCTCCCCCCAGTTCCCCTTACACATTCCCACTCTCACTCCCCCATTTCCAGCTTTGTTTGCTGGATTCTGTGACACTGTTCCCACTGTCCCTACTGCAGTCAGACCCTGAGAGGGTGCTAATTAGTAGGGCCATACCAAATTCACTGATTATTTTGGTCAATTTCACAGTCCTAGGATTTTAAAAATCATAAATTCCATGATTTCAGCTATTTAAATCTGAAATTTCACCGTGTTGCCATTGTAAGGGTCCTTACCCCAAAAGGAGTTGTGTGTGTGTGTGGGGAGGGAGGGAGATGTCGCAGAAGTAAGGGTGGAAGTACCATACCATGCCATCCTTACTTCTGCACTGCTGCTGGTGGTGGTGCTGCCTTCAGAACAGAGCAGCTAGAGAGTGGTGGCTGCTGGCCAGGAGCCCATCTCTGAAGGCAGAGCCACCACAAACAGCAGTACAGAAGTAAGGATGGCATGGTATGGTATTGCCACCTTTACTTCTGCACTTCTGCCTGCAGAGCTGGGCCCTCAGTCAGCAGCCACCACTCTCCGTCTGCCCAGCTCTGAGGCAGCAGCACAGAAGTAAGGTTGGCATGGTATGGTATTAACACCCTTCCTTCTGCACTGCTGCTGGCAGGGTGCTGCCTTCAGAGCTGGGCGCACAGCTAATAGCCTCTGCTATCCAGCTGCCCAGATCTGAAGGCTGTGCAGAAGTAAGGATAGCAATACCATGACCCCCCTAAAATAACCTTGTGACCCTCCTGCAACTCTCTTTTGGGTCAGAACCCCCAATTTGAGAAAGGCTGGTCTCCCCCATGAAATCTGTATAGTATAGGGTAAAAGCACACAAAAGACCAGATTTCATGGTCTGTGACATGTTTTTCATGGCCCCGAATTTGGTAGGGCCCTGCTAATTAGATATCACATGTCTAAATCCTAGTCTAGACAAAGCCTTTGAGAGATGGACAGGGCCCTACTCTGGGACTACAGAGATCCAGGCTGTGTTCCTGGCTCTGACCTGTTGTGTGGTCATTAGCAGGTGTTTAGACTTGGGAAACTAGGTTGATGGTTGGTTTTTGCAGCAGAATCAGATTTCTTGGGGCAGGTTGGGAAACAGAATGTAGTTAGTGCAGGGGCAGCCCGGTGTCATGGGTGAGTCACATCTTATAAAGAGGGATTTCACAACCACTGGAAGCCCATAAAGGGGGAAAACGGGATAGTCGTCTTAATAAGAGGCCAATTTAAGGACCCAATCCTGTGCTCTTTATTCCATGAATGCTCCCCTGGGCGGGGGGAGGGGGCCTGGCCCTGTGCACACCAGCCTGAGTAAGGGGCAGCTGGGAGCTGTGCTGTGCCAGAAAAGGACAGAGGCTGACTTGAGTCAAAAGCGCCGTCTGGTCCTAGCTCCCTATTTGCTGCAGAGAGAAGTCATCTGCACCAGCCCTACCCTGGGGCAGTTTATTTCCCCCATGGTGCTGGTCCAGTGCATTGGGAGAGTCAAGACTCTTCCCATCCACCTGCTCAGGAGGGGGTGTAGTGGCTTGGTGGCCACTAAGCTTATTCTTACCAGCTTAGGTTAAAAACTTCCTCAAGGTACAAACTTTGCCTTGTCCTTGAACCCTATGCTGCAACCACCAAGCGTGTTAAACAAAGAACAGGGAAAGAGCCCACTTGGAGACATCTTCCCTCAAAAATATCCCCCCAAGCCCTATACCCCCTTTCCTGGGGAAGGCTTGAAAAAAATCCTTACCAATTTGCATAGGTGAACACAGACCCAAACCCTTGGATCTTAAGAACAATGAAAAAAGCAATCAGAAGAATTTTAATTAAAGAAAAGGTAAAAGAATCACCTCTGTAAAATCAAGATGGTAAATACCTTACAGGATAATCAGATTCAAAACATAGAGAATCCCTCTAGGCAAAACCTTAAGTTACAAAAAGACACAAAAACAGGAATATACATTCCATTCAGGACAACCTATTTTACCAGCCATTTAACAAAAGGAAATTTAACGCATTTCTAGCTAGATTATTTACTAACTTAACAGGAGTTCTAATTCTCCATTCCTGTTCCGTTCCTGGCAAAAGCATCACACAGACAGACAGACCCTTTGTTCCCCCCGACTCCACCTTTGAAAATATCTTGTCTCCTCATTGGTCATTTTGGTCAGGTGCCAGCAAGGTTATCTTAGCTTCTTAACCCTTTACAGGTGAAGGGGTTTTGCCTCTGGCCAGGAGGGATTTTATAGTTCTGTATACAGAAAGGTGGTTACCCTTCCCTTTATATTTATGACAGGTACACCTTAGGCTTTCAGTTTGAGGTGGGGAATGCTATGAGATAATTAACAGCTCCCAGGTGCTCTTGGATGGTGAATGGCCCTTCCCACGACGCTTCCATTTTATGGGCCTGGATCGCCTTTAAGACCATGACCTGGTCCCCTACTTTGAAGGAACGCTCTCTGGCATGTTTATCATACCAGGCTTTTTGATCTTTTTGAACATCCTTCAGGTTTTCTTTACCAAGGGCTAAAGAGGTTCGGAGGGTGTTTTGTAGGTTGGTTACAAAGTCCAGAATGTTAGTTCAAATGGTGAAAACCCTAAACTGGGATGTGGTACAGCTCTATAGGCAAAAAGCAACTGCTGCAACACCAGATCCCAATCATTGGAGTGCTCATTTATGAATTTAAGTATCATGGACCCCAAAGTTCCATTAAACTTCTCCACCAGGCCATTTATTTGATGATGGTAAGGAGTGGCAACCACGTGGTTCACCCGATGAGCTTCCCAAAGGCTCTCCATAGTTCCTGCCAGGAAATTAGTTCCTGCAGCTGTGAGGATGTCAGAGGGCCAACCTACCCTGGCAAAAATGTCCGTTAGTGCCTGACATACACTTTTAGCCCTAGTGTTGCTTAGAGCTACTGCTTCCTGCCATCAGGTGGCAAAATCCATGAAAGTCAGTATGTACTGCTTTCCTCTGGGTGTCTTTTTTGGGAAAGGACCCAGAATATCCACAGCTACTTACTGAAAGAAGAATTTTAATTGAAGAAAAGGTAAAAGAATCACCTCTGTAAAATCAAGATTGTAAATACCTTACAGGGTAATCAGATTCAAAACATAGAGAATCCCTCTAAGCAAAACCTTAAGTTACAAAAAGTCACAAAAACAGAAATATACATTCCATCCAGCACAGCTTATTTTACCAGCCATTAAATAAAAGGAAATCTAACACATTTCTAGCTAGATTACTTACTAACCTAACAGGAGTTGTAAGGCTGCATTCCTGATCTGTTCTCAGCAAAAGCACCACACAGACAGACAAAACCTTTGTTTTCCCTTCCAGATTTGAGAGTATCTTGTCCCCTCATTGGTCATTTTGGGTCAGGTGCCAGGAAAGATTATCTTAGCTTCTTAACCCTTTACAGGTGAAAGGGTTTTGCCTCTGGCCAGGAGGGATTTTATAGCATTGACTAGAGAAAGGTGGTTACCCTTCCCTTTATATTTATGACACCATCATACAGTAGCATGAAGAATACACCTAGTTACAAGTCATGGCTGTGTTACCTTAGTGGGAAGACACTGTTTGTTCAAGAGCTGGTCAAAATGTGTTCATCTATTTCAATTAAAAATTTTTATTCATTTTTTTAAATGAAGACAAACAGCTAGCTGACCGCAGCAAATATTTTCATTTTGGTCAAAATTATCCACTTTTCAATTAAAATTTTTGATTGTTTATGCCACCTCCCCATTTTCTTGTGCAAAATATAGGGGGAAGGCAGAACAAGGTGGGGGTGGGTGTAGAAGGTGGAATCACAGCCAGGGCACCCCTTATGGCTGGAAGTTGCATAGCAGCGCTCTTCTTCTCAATGGTCTCTGCCAAAGGTTGCTCTTGTGGTCTCTCTTCGTGTGACTCAGCCCTCCAGCTAGGTAACATTTTAGTCCCTGCCTTGCAGGGTAACAGGAAGTCCAACAAATAACAGTCCAATGCCTTTACGATAGGTAAGGCCCTCGTTCTGGGCCCCATGGTCCTCAGATACTTCTCTCAGGGTTTTAACTCATACTTATGCTCTTGTCGAGAGCCTCACAACACCTCACCAGTGGCTAGTAGAGGAAACAAGTCCTCCCCTTACACTGGGTTCCAGTCTAGGGACCCTTTAACCAGCAGCTAGGGTCTGCTCCTTCAGTTTCCTTGCAGTTGCCTCCCTGGACTTAGCCTGTCAGCAGGCCTCTCCCACAGTCTGTCTAGGTTCACCCATCTCTCAGGGCCAGGACTTACAGGGCTTTTCCTGGAATCCCCCACTACATCCCCAACCAAAAAGTATCAACTTCTACCTTCCTGAGGCTCGGCCTTCCATCTGTTGTAAGCTCCCCTTGTTCTGTTCCTCCATGCAACCCCTCCCAGGGCTCTCTCCCTGGAAATCTAGACCCTGCCTGTTTGCAAGGGCACATCACCAGTGCCTGCTCCACCCTGGTGGCAGCTCTGTGTCTCCCACAGCCTCTTGCCAGACCTCTCTACTCAGGAAAGGTTCCTGGGCCAACTCTCGCTCCTGGTCTTTCCACTCTCTAGTCCCGGACAGTGACTACAGAATTCCTCTTTCCATGCAACCTCCTTCTGCTCCAGACTCCCTCCCTTATATTTGTCAGCCAGCCTCTTCCGCAGCTATACTTCCTCTTTAGTTAAGCCTGACCCACCCTCCAAGGGCAGCCAGGTGGGTTAACTGGCCTCTCTCCAGCCCCCATTAACCCTTCACCGCCATGTAAGATAGACACCCCATCACAATAGGAAACACCACCACCCCGTCCCACAAAAAACCCCACTCTTCCAAAACGGAAAAGTTTTGGGGATTCAGTTAACTGAAAAACCCAAACATTCCATGAAAAATTTTAAATGGACAACAATGTTTTGTGGAAAACATATGGCCTTTTCCACCCAGCCTATTTATTCCTGCACGTTCAGCCTTGCATGCTTATTTTTCTATGGTCAGTTAGGAATTTCAGCCATCTCTCCTGCCCCTTGCCCTAACACACATCTGGAGTAGAACAAACATTCTAAACCACAGTTCTAACCCGGGGCCCCATCAATGCTTTATTACAAAAACAGCCACTAACGCCTTTTGTTTCAATTAAGTTGTTTGTTTCACAACACAGAAAGCGTATCATTTTTCTCTGAGGGTGCAACTAACAAGTATTGTATGAGCCAGGCACTCTGATAGCTGGAAAGGGGAGACAAGCCTGGCTAACTCCCTGTGGTTCTTTTATTTGCAAGAAGTGCTGAGAAATACAGCTCTCACTGCAGCACATTCTGGGAAAGTTTTATTGCTTCTGCTTCTCCCAGTTGCCTTCTGTGCATTACTTAGGTCCTAAATGTAAAAATAAACACCCCCTCCCGCTCCTGGAGTGGATTCTCCTTTTAAGCCCCGGTAGTTTGATCATAGAATCATAGAATCATAGAATATCAGGGTTGGAAGGGACCCCAGAAGGTCATCCAATCCAACCCCCTGCTCAAAGCAGGACCAAGTCCCAGTTAAATCATCCTAGCCAGGGCTTTGTCAAGCCTGACCTTAAAAACCTCTAAGGAAGGAGATTCTACCACCTCCCTAGGTAACGCATTCCAGTGTTTCACCACCCTCTTAGTGAAAAAGTTTTTCCTAATATCCAATCTAAACCTCCCCCATTGCAACTTGAGACCATTACTCCTCGTTCTGTCATCTGCTACCATTGAGAACAGTCTAGAGCCATCCTCTTTGAAACCCCCTTTCAGGTAGTTGAAAGCAGCTATCAAATCCCCCCTCATTCTTCTCTTCTGCAGACTAAACAATCCCAGCTCCCTCAGCCTCTCCTCGTAAGTCATGTGCTCTAGACCCCTAATCATTTTTGTTGCCCTTCGCTGTACTCTTTCCAATTTATCCACATCCTTCTTGTAGTGTGGGGCCCAAAACTGGACACAGTACTCCAGATGAGGCCTCACCAGTGTCGAATAGAGGGGAACGATCACGTCCCTCGATCTGCTCGCTATGCCCCTACTTATACATCCCAAAATGCCATTGGCCTTCTTGGCAACAAGGGCACACTGCTGACTCATATCCAGCTTCTCGTCCACTGTCACCCCTAGGTCCTTTTCCGCAGAACTGCTGCCGAGCCATTCGGTCCCTAGTCTGTAGCGGTGCATTGGATTCTTCCATCCTAAGTGCAGGACCCTGCACTTATCCTTATTGAACCTCATTAGATTTCTTTTGGCCCAATCTTCCAATTTGTCTAGGTCCTTCTGTATCCTATCCCTCCCCTCCAGCGTATCTACCACTCCTCCCAGTTTAGTATCATCCGCAAATTTGCTGAGAGTGCAATCCACACCATCCTCCAGATCATTTATGAAGATATTGAACAAAACGGGCCCCAGGATCGACCCCTGGGGCACTCCACTTGACACCGGCTGCCAACTAGACATGGAGCCATTGATCACTACCCGTTGAGCCCGACAATCTAGCCAGCTTTCTACCCACCTTATAGTGCATTCATCCAGCCCATACTTCCTTAACTTGCTGACAAGAATGCTGTGGGAGACCGTGTCAAAAGCTTTGCTAAAGTCAAGAAACAATACATCCACTGCTTTCCCTTCATCCACAGAACCAGTAATCTCATCATAAAAGGCGATTAGATTAGTCAGGCATGACCTTCCCTTGGTGAATCCATGCTGACTGTTCCTGATCACTTTCCTCTCCTCTAAGTGCTTCAGGATTGATTCTTTGAGGACCTGCTCCATGATTTTTCCAGGGACTGAGGTGAGGCTGACCGGCCTGTAGTTCCCAGGATCCTCCTTCTTCCCTTTTTTAAAGATGGGCACTACATTAGCCTTTTTCCAGTCATCCGGGACTTCCCCCGTTCGCCACGAGTTTTCAAAGATAATGGCCAAGGGCTCTGCAATCACAGCCGCCAATTCCCTCAGCACTCTCGGATGCAATTCGTCCGGCCCCATGGACTTGTGCACGTCCAGCTTTTCTAAATAGTCCCTAACCACCTCTATCTCTACAGAGGGCTGGCCATCTCTTCCCCATTTTGTGATGCCCAGCACAGCAGTCTGGGAGCTGACCTTGTTAGTGAAAACAGAGGCAAAAAAAGCATTGAGTACATTAGCTTTTTCCACATCCTCTGTCACTAGCTTGCCTCCCTCATTCAGTAAGGGGCCCACACTTTCCTTGGCTTTCTTCTTGTTGCCAACATACCTGAAGAAACCCTTCTTGTTACTCTTGACATCTCTTGCTAGCTGCAGCTCCAGGTGCGATTTGGCCCTCCTGATATCTTTCCTACATGCCCGAGCAATATTTTTATACTCTTCCCTGGTCATATGTCCAACCTTCCACTTCTTGTAAGCTTCTTTTTTATGTTTAAGATCCGCTAGGATTTCACCATTAAGCCAAGCTGGTCGCCTGCCATATTTACTATTCTTTCGACTCATCGGGATGGTTTGTCCCTGTAACCTCAACAGGGATTCCTTGAAATACAGCCAGCTCTCCTGGACTCCCTTCCCTTTCATGTTAGTCCCCCAGGGGATCCTGGCCATCTGTTCCCTGAGGGAGTCAAAGTCTGCTTTCCTGAAGTCCAGGGTCCGTATCCTGCTGCTTACCTTTCTTCCCTGCGTCAGGATCCTGAACTCAACCAACTCATGGTCACTGCCTCCCAGATTCCCATCCACTTTTGCTTCCCCCACTAATTCTACCCGGTTTGTGAGCAGCAGGTCAAGAAAAGCGCTCCCCCTAGTTGGCTCTCCTAGCACTTGCACCAGGAAATTGTCCCCTACGCTTTCCAAAAACTTCCTGGATTGTCTATGCACCGCTGTATTGCTCTCCCAGCAGATATCAGGAAAATTAAAGTCACCCATGAGAATCAGGGCATGCGATCTAGTAGCTTCCGTGAGTTGCCGGAAGAAAGCCTCATCCACCTCATCCCCCTGGTCCGGTGGTCTATAGCAGACTCCCACCATGACATCACTCTTGTTGCACACACTTCTAAACTTAATCCAGAGACACTCAGGTTTTTCCACAGTTTCGTACCGGAGCTCTGAGCAGTCATACTGCTCCCTTACATACAGTGCTACTCCCCCACCTTTTCTGCCCTGCCTGTCCTTCCTGAACAGTTTATAACCATCCATGACTGTACTCCAGTCATGTGAGTTATCCCACCAAGTCTCTGTTATTCCAATCACGTCATAATTCCTTGACATCACCAGGACCTCCAGTTCTCCCTGCTTGTTTCCAAGGCTTTGTGCATTTGTATATAAGCACTTGAGATAACCTGTTGATCGCCCCTCATTCCCAGTATGAGGCAGGAGCCCTCCCCTCACAGACATTCCTGCCTGTGCTTCCTCCCGGTATCCCGCTTTCCCACTTACCTCAGGGCTTTGGTCTCCTTCCCCCGGTGAACCTAGTTTAAAGCCCTCCTCACTAGGTTAGCCAGCCTGCTGGCAAAGATGTTCTTCCCTCTCTTCGTAAGATGGAGCCCGTCTCTGCCCAGCACTCCTCCTTCATGGAACACCATCCCATGGTCAAAGAATCCAAAGCCTTCTCTCCGACACCACCTGCGTAGCCATTCGTTGACCTCCACGATTCGACGGTCCCTACCCAGGCCTTTTCCTTCCATGATGGCTGCCATCTTGGCTGGCAGACTAAACTAGTGACCTTTTGAGCTAAAAGCCATGAATTTCTAGTGCTCAAGCTAAAGAACTAGTCCCTTGAGCTGAGAGCGGTTACAGACCCATTTCCCATGTGGGTCAGACCCAGCAGCAGCACGTAGCACACACTGAGCAGTGGGGTACATAGGCATGACTCCATTGGTGTGCCTCAGCGGCTGGGCAGGGCATAGAGCCTATTCAAGGGCATGGACCTTGGTCTCCTACATGGATCTGAGAGACTTGGGGATGGGCCCTGTGGTTCATGCCACAGTGGGAAAACGCTGTCCTGCTCCCAGAAAACAGGTGAGGGGAGGATATTGGTGAGGGAACCTCATGGAATGCCCCCCCCCATGTTTCTGTGAGGGAGGGGCAGCCTGGCATCAGTAAAATGACTCAGCTGTAGATGCCCTTGTGGCCCAAACCAACTAACACAAGGGGCTCGACCTAAGTTTCTAAGAGCCTTTGGGGCCCCACAGTAGCCTGGCTCTCGGGCTGCCGAGCCCCCACCAGCTCCCACTGTTTTTGCTTCAGCATTCGTATTTCACAGAGGATTTGAAATGAGCAGAGCTGCCAGACCTGTTCTCCCAAAGGGGATTTTTTTGTTGTTTAAAACCTGAATATCTTCAACTGAAACAGATCCTTTCGCCCACAGAAATTTCCATTCAATCAAAAAGCCTGGTTTTTAAACAAACTTTTCAGCCATTTCTAGAGCCTAAACGCCCTTTGGATCTCTTAGAAATTGCCACCTGAAAAAATAAGTGAATCCATGGGTCTGTCCTGAGGGCGCAGTCCTCCAAGATCAGGCCGTCTCGAAACAAGACTCCTTGAGACAAGACCGTGACTCTTCTGATCTTTCGACGGAAGCAGCTGGAAGCCACTAGGCTGGGAGCTGAGGAGACTATTGCCTATTGCATGTAGATTTCAGAAAACCATCTAACTGCTACCACGCTGCCTTTAAAAATTAAGTTAGGGTTTCCAAAATGGAATCTTTTCCATTGCCCCTGACCTTGCCCAACTCAGCAGGCTAAAAAGAAAGAAGCAGAGAGTTTGAAAATGGAATCAGTCAGTATTGAGTAGGATGAAGGACACAGGCTGAAGTGAAGAATGCGTAAATAAAGTTTTGGAAAATAAAATTCAAGGAGAAAGTGAAGAATGCCATAAGTATTAATTAAATGAGGCAATTGTTGACTGGCAGCAATGCTAGAGAGATAGTGGCATTCTCTTCCCAGTAGAATAACAGACTATTATATTAACACAATAACAAGGGCGGATTGAAGCATATAAAATATGCGTGTTTGTGCTGCAGTCCTGATGTGGGCCCTATGCTCACCCATCTCACTGGAAACAAAGGGAGAAGGAAAACTGTCAGCTCTGAGTAAGGCTTCTGCGCCTTGTGACTTGCTGTCATTTATCTGCCTGAAGCAGCTTTTGTTTGAAACGTGACAGCTGTCAGAGGGTTAGGTAATGACTGAATTCAGGATCACTAAATGCTCATGGGGGAAAAAAAATCCCATCAACTGAAACAAAAAGAGAAAGGGTGGAATCCTGGCGCCATTGAAAACCATTGGAATTTTGCCACTGATTTCAATAGGGCCAGGATTTCACCCAGCGAGCATCCTGGACTGGCAATGATTTTGTTTAATTCTGTGTTATACCAAGGAACTGAAGCAATAAAATTAAGGCAGAAGAAATCTGGCTGCTTTGCAAACCCTGTTTGAATATGCTGATGTGTTTTTTATGACCGTTCCCAACCGATCTGTCTTGCTATGTCACCATTCTTACTCACCCAAGACTTCTACTGGACCGGGTCCTATGGTGGAACAGCTGACTCAGAGTTGAATTCTGTAGGTTTTGACCCAGAAAGCTGTTCCATTAGGGCAGACACTCCCTGTCGGTATCAGTCTTTAGGCATTTGCATACTCAGACCTTGGAAATAGTTTGGGTGAACTCCTGGCTCCATTGACATCATTGGCCAGATGCCCAGGGATTCACTGGGGTTGGATTTCTCCTCAAATATTGACAAGTAGAGATACTTGATATTTTTTAAAATTTTGAAATGTCAACAATTCTCTTTGATGAATTATTTTTCTGTTTATTGACCAGCATCATAGAGCTGGTAGAAAATTCAACATTTTGACTTGAAAAAATTGTGAAAAAATGTTCACCATTTTTGTGAAACAGGGTTCGTGAAATTCTCTCTCACTGTTTTGGTGACCATATTATGCAAAAAAATGCACCATTTTTCATTAAAAGATTTCACATTTTTGTGAAAAACAAAATCAGCTTACATGGAAAAAAACCTCCTCACTATTTTTCCTGAAAAAAACAAACACCATCCTTTTTTTTTATTCACAATTTTTTGCAAAACACATTTCACTAATTTTCGTCCAGCTCTTGAAGTGGCTCAAGTTCATGGGGCCAACTTGACCCAATAATAATGGATCTGAGCCTTTGTTAAATGCTCAAACCAAATTATAGTTGAATCATTTTATCTGCTCCAAAAAGGTGTGTGTTTGGATGGCATTTTTCCCCATTGGTTTCAATTTCTACATGCCAATGGGCTTGTGGATTCTAGACAGGGAGGGCTGAAATACCATGAAAAAGAGTGTTTTGGTGGTATTTCTGGCCCAGCTAATATAGAATATAAATAGCTAGCTCTAATCAGTAGATTTCAAAGCACTTTACAAAGGAGGTCAATATCATTATCCCAAATTACAGATGGGAAAACTGAGGCATAGAGTGGGAAAGTGACTTGCCTGAGGTCACCAAGCCGGCCCTTGGCAGAGCCAGGAATAGAAGACAGGTCTCCTGAGTCCCAAGTCAGTGCACTATCCACTAGGTGACACTGCCTCCCTAGGTACCAGAAATCTTGCCCTTGTGTTCAATTTTTAATGCTCTGCCTTCATTCTCTGACCCTTTATTGTGTACATATGAAAGTTCTACAATGGACAAAATACTTCTTGTAAATTCCCCTAGCTATTCACCAAAGACCTGGCAAATTACATGTCTGCTCCATATTTCCAGAGTGCTGAGCTAAATCTTTTTGGAGTTGTATTCTTATTAAAGATTCTCTATTGCTTCTCTTCCCTAGCATCAGATGGCTCGCTATAGCTTCAGCAAAAAGAAAATGAGTACTTGTGGCACCTTAGAGACTAACAAATTTATTTGAGCATAAACTTTCGTGAGCTACAGCTCACTTCATCAGATGCATTTGGTGGAAAATACAGTAGGGAGATTTATATACACACACAGAGAACATGAAACAATGGGTTTTATCATACGCACTGTAAGGAGAGTGATCACTTAAGATGAGCCATCACCAGCAGCGGGGGGGGGAGAAAGGAGGAAAACCTTTCATGGTGACAAGCAAGGTAGGCCATTTCCAGCAGTTAACAAGAACATCTGAGGAACAGTGGAGGGGTGGGGCGGGGGGGAGAAATAACATGGGGAAATAGTTTTACTTTGTGTAATGACTCATCCATTCCCAGTCTCTATTCAAGCCTAAGTTAATTGTATCCAGTTTGCAAATTAATTCCAATTCAGCAGTCCCTCGTTGGAGTCTGTTTTTGAAGTTTTTTTGTTGAAGGATAGCCACCCTCAGGTCTGTAATCGAGTGACCGGAGAGATTGAAGTGTTCTCCGACTGGTTTTTGAATGTTATAATTCTTGACGTCTGATTTGTGTCCATTTATTCTTTTACGTAGAGACTGTCCAGTTTGACCAATGTACATGGCAGAGGGGCATTGCTGGCACATGATGGCATATATCACATTAGTAAAAAGAAAAGGAGTACTTGTGGCACCTTAGAGACTAACAAATTTATTAGAGCATAAGCTTTCGTGAGCTACAGCTCACTTCTGTAGCTCACGAAAGCTTATGCTCTAATAAATTTGTTAGTCTCTAAGGTGCCACAAGTACTCCTTTTCTTTTTGCGAATACAGACTAACATGGCTGCTACTCTGAAACCTATCACATTAGTAGATGCACAGGTGAACGAGCCTCTGATAGTGTGGCTGATGTGATTAGTCCCTATGATGGTGTCCCCTGAATAGATATGTGGACAGAGTTGGCAACGGGCTTTGTTGCAAGGATAGGTTCCTGGGTTAGGGGTTCTGTTGTGTGGTTGCTGGTGAGTATTTGCTTCAGATTGGGGGGCTGTCTGTAAGCAAGGACTGGCCTGTCTCCCAAGATCTGTGAGAGTGATGGCTCGTCCTTCAGGATAGGTTGTAGATCCTTGATGATGCGTTGGAGAGGTTTTAGTTGGGGGCTGAAGGTGATGGCTAGTGGCGTTCTGTTATTTTCTTTGTTGGGCCTGTCCTGTAGTAGGTGACTTCTGGGTACTCTTCTGGCTCTGTCAATCTGTTTCTTCACTTCTGCAGGTGGGTACTGTAGTTGTAAGAATGTATGATAGAGATCTTGTAGGTGTTTGTTTCTGTCCGAGGGGTTGGAGCAAATGCGGTTATATCATAGAGCTTGGCTGTAGACAATGGATCGTGTGGTATGATCTGGATGAAAGCTAGAGGCATGTAGGTAGGAATAGCGGTCAGTAGGTTTCCGATATAGGGTGGGGTTTATGTGACCATCGCGTATTAGCACTGTAGTGTCCAGGAAGTGGATCTCTTGTGTGGACTGGTCCAGGCTGAGGTTGATGGTGGGATGGAAATTGTTGAAATCATGGTGGAATTCCTCAAGGGCTTCTTTTCCATGGGTCCAGATGATGAAGATGTCATCAATGTAGCGCAAGTAGAGTAGGGGCATTAGGGGACGAGAGCTGAGGAAGCGTTGTTCTAAATCAGCCATAAAAATGTTGGCATACTGTGGGGCCATGCGGGTACCCATCGCAGTGCCGCTGATTTGAAGGTATACATTGTCCCCAAATGTGAAATAGTTATGGGTGAGGACATAGTCACAAAGGTCAGCCACCACGTTAGCCGTTACATTATTGGGGATACTGTTCTTGACGGCTTGTAGTCCATCTTTGTGTGGAATGTTGGTGTAGAGGCTTCTACATCCATAGTGGCTAGGATGGTGTTTTTAGGAAGATCACCAATGGATTGTAGTTTCCTCAGGAAGTCAGTGGTGTCTCGAAGATAGCTTGGAGTGCTGGTAACGTAGGGCCTGAGGAGGGAGTCTACATAGCCAGACAATCCTGCTGTCAGGGTGCCAATGCCTGAGATGATGGGGCGTCCAGGATTTCCAGGTTTATGGATCTTGGGTAGCAGATAGAATACCCCAAGTCGGGGTTCTAGGGGTGTGTCTGTGCGAATTTGTTCTTGTGCTTTTTCAGGGAGTTTCTTGAGCAAATGCTGTAGTTTCTTTTGGTAACTCTCAGTGGGATCAGAGGGTAATGGCTTGTAGAAAGTGGTGTTGGAGAGCTGCCTAGTAGCCTTTTGTTCATATTCTGACCTATTCATGATGACGATAGCCCCTCCTTTGTCAGCCTTTTTGATTATGATGTCAGAGTTGTTTCCGAGGCTGTGGATGGCATTGTGTTCTGCACGGCTGAGGTTATGGGGCAAGTGATGCTGCTTTTCCAAATTTCAGCCCATGCACGTCGGCGGAAGCACTCTATGTAGAAGTCCAGTCTGCTGTTTCGACCTTCAGGAGGAGTCCACCCAGAATCCTTCTTTTTGTAGTGTTGGTAGGAAGGTCTCTGTGGGTTAATATGTTGGTCAGAGGTGTGTTGGAAATATTCCTTGAGTCGGAGACGTCAAAAATAGGATTATAGGTCACCACAGAACTGTATCATGTTCATGGGGGTGGAGGGGCAAAAGGAGAGGCCTCGAGATAGGACAGATTTTTCTGCTGGGTTAAGAGTATAGTTGGCTAGATTAACAATATTGCTGGGTGGGTTACGGGAACCACTGTTGTGGCCCCTTGTGGCATGTAGTAGTTTAGATAGTTTAGTGTCCTTTTTCTTTTGTAGAGAAGCAAAGTGTGTGTTGTAAATGGCTTGTCTAGTTTTTGTAAAGTCCAGCCACGAGGTAGTTTGTGTGGAAGGTTGGTTCTTTATGAGAGTATCCAGTTTTGAGAGCTCATTCTTAATCTTTCCCTGTTTGCTGTAGAGGATGTTGATCAGATGGTTCCGCAGTTTCTTTGAGAGTGTGTGGCACAAGCTGTCAGCATAGTCTGTGTGGTATGTAGATTGTAATGGATTTTTTACCTTCAGTCCTTTTGGTATGATGTCCATTTGTTTGCATTTGGAGAGGAAGATGATGTCTGTCTGTATCTGTACGAGTTTTTATAGCTTCAGCACTGAATGATCATTATAAAAAAATATTCTTCAGGAAAATATATAGTATGCTTATCTTCGCACTTTGCATGCACATTGACATTGGTATCAAGGAGTGAGTTATTTCTGGTAAAACTTTACAGCCCTTTATATTATTCTCTGTGACACTTGTATTCAACTTAGTTTCATTGCATTCATTAAAATTCAGGGAAGTGTCTCAAGAACAACGTTCCTAAACGGTCATGACTGTTGGATGGTCCAGAATCAAAGTTTTTCAGAATTTTTCCCCCACAGGAAATTGCAAAATTTTGGCTTTTTGTTCTGATTCTGAATGAAAAAAAGTGTCAAATTTCCTGCAGAATGGAAATTCCACTCCCCCCCCGCTCTAATTATAGCCCATGTTTAATAGATTGGGAAACTCATGGACACACACATGCAGTCAGAGAGTAGAAGTTGGTATCCCAAATCCCAGTCCTTGCCTCTATAGCTCCTAGATCATGCAGCTCTTTCTAGTTAAGTAATACTGAAGGTTCAGTAATGAAGTGTTAACAAATAACATATTACTTTACTCCTAGGCACCATCCTTTGTTGTGCAATTTCCTATTAGCCGGGGAAATTCCATCCTTAAAATCCAAATCATCAGGAAAAGTTTAAGAGAAAGAAATAGTTAGCTATGATGTATGAATTTCACAGTGATAGCAAATCATTCCATCTGGCACCAGGTCATTTTGAATCCACAGTGATAACTAGAGGCATGTAAAAATTGTCCTCAAATGGATATAATAGCTGCAAATGGAGTATCCTGCAGTATTTCCAGTTTTTTATGCTTTCTACTGTATTAATGTATTTGAACTGGTGAAAATTATCAATAATGATAGCATGGGATGCGACAGAACTATGCTCTTAATTTTGCTTGCTTAAGATTTTATCTGCTGCCATGATGAGTCACGAATTACCATGATATGATACATCAGAAATCTAAAAAGTGAGGTTGCCCTCGAGAAAATAAATACATTACAGACTGTGAGATGCTCAGATAATATCGTAATGGGGGCCAGATAGAGAAATACATCATCTAATCAAATTTGACCCCTCAGAACAATCAGTTTGGTCATGCCTACTGTGACAAAATTCCTCCTCTACTTTGGTGGGTTTTGCGCTTATTGGCGGATTTGCTTGCCTTGGAGATTCACAGCAGCCCTCAGTTTGGCAGTTTTCATGAACCCCGCAGTCCAGGTCAACTCCTCCTGTGTCTGACCAGGAGTTGGGAGGTTTGCAGGGAACCCGGGCCTGCCCTCTACTCCGGGTTTCAGCCCAGGGCCCTGTGGAATGCAGCTGTCTAGAACAACTGTGCAACAGCTACAACTCCCTGGGTTACTTCCCCATGGCCTTCTCCCAACACCTTCTTTATCCTCACCATAGGACCTTCCTCCTGGTGACTGATAATGCTTGTACTCCTCAGTTTTCCAGCATTACGCCTTCTCACTCTCAGCTCCTAGTGCCTCTTGCTCCCAGCTCCTCACACATGCACCACAAACTGAAGTGAGCTCCTTTTTAAACCCAGGTGCTCTGATTAGCCTGCCTTAATTGATTCTAGCAGCTTCTTGATTGGCTGCAGGTGTTCTAATCAGCCTGTCTGCCTTAATTGTTTCCAGAAAGTTCCTGATTGTTCTGGAACCTTCCCTGTTAGCTTACCCAGGGAAAAGGGACCTGCTTAACCTAGGGCTAATATATCTGCCTTCTATCACTCTTCTGTAGCCATCTGGCCCGACCCTGTCACACTACTAATAAAGTAGTGCTGTATTTTGAAGGATCATATCACAGTCTAACACAAACCATAATCTACAAAACCTATGCTGAAGATTTTAATATGTAATTATCCTGTTGAACTCATTGCCCCCCCCAAGACATCACTGAAATTAAGAGCTTAGTGAGATTGCACAGGGGACTGTGCATTTCCACGGATGAGAACATGAACAGCTGCATTAGCAAAGCTGGCTGAAAATACCAATAATTTTTTTGGGAAATTTCAAAACTTTCTTTCATTTTCATCAAAGTTTCCTGTGAACAATGTTTGGCTTTCAAAAACAGTTCTCAGTAAAAACACGAAATATTGTGAGACTCTTGAGAAAAACTGTGAGAATTAGCAACATTGTTTACTGTCCAAGGAAGTCTTTGCTGAACATCCAACTTAGTGTTCAAAAGGTAAATATGGCACTCCAAATTTTCAAAAAGTGTGGGGGGGTTTAGAGTTAATCTCCTAAGGTGAAATTTTACAAAGACCCTACTTAGTCTTCCAAGTTACTTAGCCTTAGAGCCTCAAAGATATTTAGGAGCCTAATTCCCAGTGGGCTCCTAAATATCTTTGAGGATTGGCACTTTAGGCTCTTTTGAAAATACATTACTTCTAAATTCTTATGTAGGTGTCTAAATAGCTGGCCTGATTTAGCAGTTCTCACTGACTTGAAAAAACCCAGCACCTGGGGACTTCAGCACTTTCGAAAAACGGGCCAGCTATTTGGACACCTAAATATGGAGTGATTTCAATGGAGTCAGGCTAGCAAATGAGACTCAGTACAGAAATAGATATAAATACATCCTGGTATGTTACACAATCATGGCCTGTCATAGGGTATAATACATCACCTAAATGTCTGTGAAAAGATATTAACAGCCCCTCTTGTGGCTGTTAGATTCCTGAACCGGAGTCTGCATGGCCCCGAGTACAAACAAATTCTCAGAAATCTTAAAGACATCAGATATGTAAGGGGGAAATCATCTCTGGTGTGTGATTTTCAGTGCCAGAGCAGCAAGAGGACAAGATACATTGCTCCTGCAGAGAATTCAGACAGGCAATTAGATGCGCATAGTGTGAATATTAACATAATCATTCAAAATGTTCCTGAGGATTTCTAGATTATTTCAGACTTCCCACACTAGTGCTGGGTCTTTGCATTTGACCTTGTTTAGGCCACCACTCCCCTGGCAGGCATCCCGGTATGGTAGGCAGATGTGCCCGCAGCACAGGGGACAGTGCGATCTAGTGGATGGAACAGTAGATGGGAGTCAGGAGACCTGGGCTCTGTTCTGACCTTGGCAGCTGTCAGGCAATCACTTTGGCTCTCTGAGCCTTCATTTCCCCTCCCACCCTTTGTCTGTCTTGACTATTAAGACTGAAAGTTCTTCGGGGCAGGGTCTGTCTCCCACTATAAGGATGTACAGCACCTTGCACTGTGGAGCCTTGTTCTCAGTTGGGACACTAGACATTCCAAGGGATGAAATCTCTCCTAGTAAATTCCCTGGGAAGAGGCCAGTCTGCTCATTAGTATTTAATGTTTGAGTTGGTCAATATGGAATTACTTTGTGTCCTAGTGGATAGAGCACTGGAGTGGGATTCAGGACACCTGGGTTCTATTGCCAGCTCTGCGGCTGGATGACCTGGCATTCAGCTTTCCCACGGTCCATCTCACAGATTGGCATGGCACATTCTGGTTCATATGTGCTTGTTTGTCTCACACCAGCCTTTTGCCCTAAAGAAGGGGTGGAAAGTCATGTATCTCACTCTGTTGTAGGAATGCAAGATCCGCTGAGCTGATTTTAAGATATTAATGGTACTAAATAGTAATAAATAAATGTCTTGGGTGGATGCAGCCAACGGACCGCACACTTCTTAATTTGAATAGTGTCGGATAAAGCTCCTGCCTGCACTTAGGAAAAGCTATTTCTATTGCTGTATGCTTTTAGGGCAAGTCATGGCCTCTCTGTGCTCAGTTTCCCCATTTGACAATGACCTCCCTTGTAAAGTGCTTGGAGATCGGCTAATGGAAAGCATGGTGTGAGTGATAGGAATTAGTAATACTGGAACCAATTCCCTGCAACCCTTCTCCATGCCAAACTCTCACTGAACTCCAGTTGGCACCAATGGGAGCTTTGCTGGAGTAATTACTGCAGGAGATCACCCCCCTGTTAACAACAGAAGGTCACTCACATGGGTAGCCCGATACCTGGGCTTGTTGTAGATGGCTCGGTCCCAAAGAAACGTGTTACGCTCCCCAGGGGTACCCAGGGCTTTGGGGCACCTCTCTACCACCTGCCCTTAGCATGAGGGAGCCTTGTCTGTATCTGCCGAGTGTCAGCTCCCTATCTCTCTCAGTCACAGTCAACACAAGAACCTCCCTGTCAGCCCATGCAGGGTCTGCTGTCCCTCCTGCAGGCGAGCTCCAATGCCTGAGCCCTCTGAGTGTCCCCCTGCGGTGCTCAGCTCCTGGACGCTCACAGAATTACCAGAGCTGCTGGTCTCAAAGGAACACTACACCCCAGCTTATTAGTTACACCACAGGAGACAGCTCAGCTTAACTTGCCGCACCTAGATATGTTTGTAGTGAAAACAAGAATAAGTTTACTGAACTAAGAACAGAAAGTCAAATGAGAGCAAGTGGGATTCATGGGAACAAAGGGTTCATGTAAATAAAACCATAACATGCATTCTAGAACGTAAACTTAACGAACAAGATGCCATCCGTCTAATAAGGTCCTGCTTACCCAAAGCCCTTCCCAGTGTTTTTTTGCTAGGCTGGCTGGGACCCTCCTTTCACGAGATCCAGGTCTGCGGGCAATTTGTGTTCCCCTGATGAAGGGTGCCTGGTGTCTCTACATTAGGAGCCTAATACCTTTGAGGATCTGGGCCTAGATTTAGGATCCCAGGTCCTTTTGAAAATCCCACTAGACACCTGTCTGCATCTTTAGACACTTAAATACCTTTGAAAATCTGGCCCTAAAGTCTTATGTTTGGCAGGAAAACTCCCGCCTACTCTTGGAACAAACTCACTCCCAAATCCATTGACAAATTGATCTCTCTGTAGGAATACAACCCTGAGCTATTCTGGACCATTGCAAACGCTCCTTTTTTTTTTTTAACCTTTTCTCAGGGGGATTTGTAGAGCTCTGCCAATATTTCCCTATTGCCCGGTCCTCATAGCTCTAAAAGGTTTCTACCTTACATCAAAAGGAGCAGTCAACAACGTATACTTAAAACATATGGAACATAGACAACTGGTGCCTCCCCACGCTGGGGCAGCACAAGCTAAAGGGGAGGACACGTGACTGCCACAAGTGTCTTCTCCAAGCCCCGCCCCAAGCCTGGGGCCCTGTGCTCTCCCTGCCCACTCCCAGCCCCATGTCACTTGCACGGGCGGGGGGGAAGAGGCTCTGTCCTTCCACTACGCCGACTCTCCCTGGCATCCAGGCCTGGGCGGGGAGCAGGACGGAGCCACTGCAGGTTGCTGCTCCACGCAGTGTAGCCAGCTGCCTGGGAGGGAGCCTGGCTGGGGAGAGGCAGTGGCAGCTTCCGGGGAGAGGGGCTGAGCATGCTGGGGAGCAAGGGGGGGCTCCAGCTCGCTCAGCTGCTGTCCCCGGAAGCCAAGCCTGTGCAGGCGCAGCCCACTGCTGCAGTCAGGTGCTCTCCCAGGCAGCTGCCGCATCCCAATGGCTGGAATAGGCTCTGGCCCCAAGCCTTCTTCTCCCTGCTTGGGCTGGCTGCTGAGTGGGGGGCACTTGACCCCTTCTTACTCCCCACCACCCCGACGCGTTGCCTCATTTATTGTCAAAGACTTTTATCTTCCTTTTCTTATTCCCCTAAGAGAAGCTGGAGGGCACAATGTATGTGTCTGTTTCCAATATCCGGGTGCTACTATTGCCAAAGGAACGATTTTAACAAGGCCATTTTATATACTCAAGGCACACTGCGATTTTAACGTTGATGCAGAAAAAAGGGGAAAAACCAAAGGAAACCAAACGGCTGTGGAGTGAGTGTAGCTGCATTAGTCAAAACTGAGTTTGCAGGAGCTTTCAATATACACCTGCATGAGGATTCGTCTTCTGTTCAAAACTCTCTCGGCATCAAGCATTAAATCACACGAAATGGAAAATGTGCAGCATGCTGACATTACAAACTTGGTCTATTTTTTTTTTAAATGAGAAATCACATGTCATGTCACCCAGAGTGAAAGCTAACTTAATATATTCCCTTAAAGGCCAGGGAGTATAATTTGGCTGTCATAAAAACCCACAGATTATAAAATGTGTTTTGTGATGTAGTTTGAATGGACCCACTGTGGGCTCCATATATGGTAAAACTGTCAAAAAGACAGGTAAATAACATATAATTTATGAACCGAACGAGTCAATCGGTAACCTGCTGCTGAAATAAGATGGGGCTCGAGGCCTAAAAGGGCACTCTATGGCTTTTTGTTTCTCTGCCACCATAGCTCGCTGCTGAATGGGGTCCATGAGGCGATTGCTAGCCAGGTGGAACCATGATTAAGGCTGTAAGAAAGTTGTGCCTGTTTGGTTCAAAAGTTGTGGTCGCAGTTAAAGTGGTGATTTTGGTGTGGTCAGTTCAAGTACCACTAAAAAACAGAAAAAAAATGGCTGCCCCTTCATCATGGTGGGCAGGTGTGTATAGAGGGGCCCTCAAGGCCGAGGAGTGGTGGGGGTACAGGGTACGGTGGGTTTCAGAACAGAGGTGTAGGGGCCCTTCAGGCCAGAGGGTTTGTGATGCTGGCTGGGGGCTGCAAGACCTAAACTCTTGTTTTGTAGCTGAGTAAATGTTGAGTTGGCAGCAGGGTCCTTTGCCCTCCATCAGGGGCTGGATTACCCTCACCCCCAATCCTCAGGACAAGGTCAGGGGGCAAGCCCTTGCACCCTAGAGTTGGCCCCAGCTCAGAGACTCTCCGAGGCTCTGTGCGGGGCTGGCATCACTGGGGATCCTGTCCCAGCTCTGCACCCTGTGGGAGAAGCAAGCCGCAACCCCTGCCTGACCCCACTCTCTGGGGCCTCCTTTAGTCCAGCCCCCAGCATGGCTGGGCAGCTGCAGAAGGCAAAACCCTCAGTCATGCAGGAGCTGCTGCTGCTTGGTGGGTCTAGCCTGTGCCACTTGGCAGAGGCATAACTGCACCTGGGTGAAAAGTGAGGCCAGCACCAGCAGGGCTGAGTGCAGGCAGGGGGTTCACTGCAGAGCCAGGGCAGCGAACAGGACAAGGTGCCTGGAGAGACTAACTCCAGCTTGCACAGATCCCTGTCTCCTCTCCCCATCCCACTACCAGATCATGGTGGAGGGGTGGCCAGGCCAGTTTTGAGTGGTGTTGCAACCCTGTGAGTGGCGTTGTGACCTGGTGCATAGGGTTGCAACACCACTCAAATTTGTGGCGACTAAAAAGTTGTAGTGAGTGCTGGAAGTTGTGGCAAGCATTAAAAGTTGTGGTTTCTGCAACAAAATTGAGGCCTGTGATTTTCTTACAGCCTTAATCAGCATTCCTAGTAGCATGGCATTAAAGCTGTTAAGGGAATTGTGTATGGATTTTGTCTTGGGGCCATCTTTGGGTGCTGTGTTTGTACAGGGCCAAGCATGATAGGGCCCTGGTTTATGACTAGGGCTCCTAGACACTACAGTAATAGAAATAAATAATAATATCTGTATAGTGCTGGCTCTGGAAGCCACATCTTGCTATACCCACGTGGAATGCACACAATACCCCAGCCGGAAAGAGCTTAAGGATGAAGCTGGCTCAGTGTAACCAGACATATTTGGCATTTGTGGGGTTAATCTGAGGAGGGCAGCACCTGTCAGGATGCTCACAATAACCCTGCTCCACAGAATTGTTGAAACAGTAAAACAGCAACAGAGGAGAAATGCACATATGTTCCAAGCTGGTGATTTCAGCAAGCCACCCACTGAACCAGCTGGGCAGAGTAGGCACAGCTCACTCTGCTGGATGAGCACAAACACAACAGGCTGCATCGGTGAAATCCTGGCCCTGCTGAAACAAAAACAAACTCCCCTGGGGGCAGGATTTCACCCTCTGTACTAAGCAGAAAGCACTCCTGCCTGGAAGTGCCTCATTAGACCAAGTTCCTCCCAGAGCCTCTGGGGCCTCTCAGGAACTAGAGCACCAAGAACTCAATGAATTTAACTCCTCTCTCCACCCCATTCCACTGGCTTCAGCGGAACATCGGCAGAAGGGGACAGTGCTGGAGGCAGCGGGATGTGCCTGCCCCACAGGAACGTCATGCTGAATACGACTGCGGGGAGGCCGTGGCCGGCCCTGAGCCACTAAAAGTTTGCAGACTCCACAAAGTCTGCTAGGGACTTTGCTATTGATTTCACACAAAATGCTCTCAGATAGTATGGTGACGGGCAGTAATAAAGCTTAGATAGGCTCCTAAACACCTTTGAAAATTTAGCCCAGGGAGACTAAGGTCCAGATCCCCAAAGGTATTTAGGCACTTAACTCCCATCAATCCTTCCTTTGTCTTAAGAATAATTATATTGCGTTACGCTAGGTGCTGTACAAATGCAAAGGTAGAGGCAGCTCTATGTGTGGAGAACGTAAGAGAGAACAAGAGAGAGAAGTAGCTGGTTCACCCTGAGTTTAAGCACAGTCAAAAAAAAGTGTAGGCTCATTGATTTAACAAACCATCTATAAATAGACAATTAAATCATGCAGCCTCTTCCGGAAGCCCTAGTGTGTGAAGAGCGTGGCTGATAGCTGGGGAATCAGCTAAAAGTCACCTTTGTGGCAGCATTATATTTACACTGTTATGCACACAGATTCCTTATTATATTGCCCAGAGGGATTCAGATATACATTTTCTCGATGAAGTAAGAAAAGCATTACAGTGCATTGGGTATTTTTAATGCAGCGACAGTATCAGAAAAAGTCAATCCCGAGAGTTAGACATGCTTTTACAACAACCCAAACAGCCATTCCTAATGTAGGGCCAAGTTCTGCCTGCGAGTAGGGACTATGCACAGAGTAACAGTGACAAAGTCAGGCCCTTGGTTTTCTCAGGATCAATTATGTCAGGACAGATTCTCCATGGCTATAAATGGGTACAGTGCCATTCAAGTCAATTCAGTGCCATTCAAGTGAATATACTAATTCACACCAGCTCAGGATCTGGCCCATTGTTTGTAAACTTGCACTGTGGCTTCCTGTATTTACCTGACAATGCACCATCTGTAACAGCTGCTGCATGTACAACTGCAGCACTTTACTCCTGGTGAATTACAAGGAATTGACATCACAGCCTCAGTGGGAACGACTAACGAGGGTTTCTTTTTATAGTCTGTGTTTCTAGCACAACCCATGCAACAGCGATCTCGGGCTTAGCAGAGACCGAGGCAGATTTTAATGCAGATAGCTAAAAAAAGACTAGATACCCCTCCCGCCCCGATGTAGAAATTACCAGTGTCCAAAGCTAGGAGGCAGCAATATCATAAAAAGAAAAGGAGTACTGGTGGCACCTTAGAGACTAACAAATTTATTTCATGAAGTTGACAGATTTCCACTCTATACGGCTAAATTCAGTGCCTTGCATAATGACAGGTTTCAGAGTAGCAGCCGTGTTAGTCTGTATTCGCAAAAAGAAAAGGAGTACTTGTGGCACCTTAGAGACTAACAAATTTATTTCATGACAGATTTCCACTGTCAGATTCCACAGTTTCCACTCCAACTGTCCACAGTTGACAGATTTCCACTCTATACGGCAAGGCACTGAATTTAGCTGTATAGAGTGGAAATCTGTCAACTTCATGAAATAAATTTGTTAGTCTCTAAGGTGCCACAAGTACTCCTTTTCTTTTTGCGAATACAGACTAACACGGCTGCTACTCTGAAACCTAGCAATATCATAGAATCATAGATTTTAAGGTCAGAAGGGACCATTATGATCGTCTAGTCTGACCTCCTGCCCAATGCAGGCCACAGAATCTCACCCACCCACTCCTGTAACAAACCCCTAACCTATGTCTGAGCTATTGAAGTCCTCAAATCATGGTTTAAAGACTTCAAGGTGCAGAGAATCCTCCAGGAAGTGATCCTGGCCCCATGCTGCAGAGGTAGGCGAAAACCACCCAGGGCCTCTGCCAATCTGCCCTGGAGGAAAATTCCTTCCCGACCCCAAATATGGCGATCAGCTAAATCCTGAGCATGTGGGCAAGACTCACCAGCCAGACACCCAGGAAAGAATTCTCTGTAGTAACTCAGATCCCACCCCATGTAACATCTCATCACAGGCCATTGGGCATATTTACTGCTAATAGTCAAAGATCAATTCATTGCCAAAATTAGGCTATCCCATCATACCATCCCCTCCATAAACTTATCAAGCTTAGTCTTGAAGCCAGATCTGTCTTTTGCCCCCACTGCTCCCCTTGGAAGGCTGTTCCAGAACTTCAGTCCTCTGATGGTTAGAAACCTTCATCTAATTTCAAGTCTAACCTACCTGATGGTCAGTTTATATCCATTTGTTCTTGTGTCCACATTGGTACTGAGCTTAAGTAATTCCTCTCCCTCCCTGGTGTTTATTCCTCTGTTATATTTATAGAGAGCAATCATATCTCCCCTCAGCCTTCTTTTGGTTAGGCTAAACAAGCCAAGCTCCTTGAGTCTCCTTTCATAAGACAGGTTTTCCATTCCTCGGATCATCCTAGTAGCCCTTTTCTGTACCTGTTCCAGTTTGATTTCATCCTTCTTAAATATGGGAGAACAGAACTGCACACGATATTCCAGATGAGTTCTCACCAATGCCTTGTATAATCGTACTTACACCTCCTTATCTCTAGTGGAAATACCTTGCCTGATGCATCCCAAGACCGCATTAGTTTTTGTCACGGCCATATCACATTGGTGGCTCATAGTCATCCTGTGATCGACCAATACTCAGAGGTCCTTCTCCTCCTCTGTTACTTCCAAGTGATACGTCCCCAGCTTATAACAAGAACTCTTGTTATTAATCCCTAAATGCATGACCTTGCACTTTTCACTATTAAATTTCATTCTATTACTATTATTCCAGTTTACAAGGTCATCCACATCTTCTTGTATGATATTCTGGTCCTTCTTTGTATTGGCAATACCTCCCAGCTTTATGTCATCCGCAGACTTTATTAGCACATTCCCACTTTTTGTGCCAAGGTCAGTAATAAAAAGATTAAATAAGATTGGTCCCAAAACCAATCCCTGAGGAACTCCACTAGTAACCTCCTTTCAGCCTATAGAACCTTTTATTATTGGTTTTAATTCCATTTTCAAGATCCAACTCTACATGGCTTTTGGCCTGTCTCACTTTATTCCTACATGTTCTGACCTCAACAAGGTAGCTTTCCTTGCTGATCCCTCCCATATTCCACTCCTTGTAGGCTTTCTGCTCTTTCTTAATCACCTCTCTGAGATGCTTGCTCATCCAACATGGTCTACAACTCCTGCCTATGAATTTTTTCCCCTTTCTTGGGATGCAGGCTTCTGATAGTTTCTGCAACATTGACTTGAAGTAATTGCAGGCCTCCTCTGCCTTTAGATCCACAAGTTCTTCAGTCCAATCCACTTTCCTAACTAATTTCCTTAATTTTTTTAAGTTAGCCCTTTTGAAATCAAAAACCCTAGTCAAAGATCTATTTTTGTTTATCCTTCCATTTAGTTTGAACTGAATTAGCTCATGATCGCTCGAACCAAGGTTGTCCCCTACAATAATTTCTTCTATGAGGTCCTGACTACTCACCAAAACCAAATCTAAAATGGCATCCCCTCTTGTTGGTTCAGCAACTACTTGGTGAAGGAATCCATCAGCTGTCGCATCTAGGAATATCTGAGCCCTATTATTATTACTAGCACTGGTCCTCCAGTCTATATCTGGGAAGTTAAAGTCTCCCATGATCACACAATTCCCATTAGTATTTACTTCATTAAAATCATTTAAAGAGCTCTCTATCCATATCCAGATCAGATCCCAGCGGTCTATAGCACACCCCAAGCACTATCCCAGGGGAGGCTCTAGTAGCTTTCTTCCCCAGTGTGATTTTTGCCTAGACAGACTCTGTCTTATCCATTCCGTCTCTTCTTATTTCTTTACATTCTACCTCATCATTGATATACAATGCTACTCCACCACCTTTGCCTTTATTTCTGTCTTTTCTAAACAGCACATGCCCTTCAATACCTGTAGTCCAGTCATGACTACTATTCCACCATGTTTCTGTTATCCCTATAATAACTGGTTTCACTTCCTGCACCAGTAGCTCTAGTTCCTCCATTTTGTTAGCTAGGCTCCTCGCATTAGTGTACAAACATCTTAATTTTTGCCATTTGGCTTCGCTCACATTCTTTACCAGATTAGGCACAGACATTCGACTGCCTGTATCACCTATTAGACTGGTATCTACACTGCCCTTCCTCCTTATGTCCATTCTCCTACCCACAGCTGTATCCTTTCTTACTTCGTTTTCTTCTTTCTCAATGTTAAAATCCGGCATGAAGATTACCTGGACATCTACCAACCATCTTCCCCAAATTCCTAGTTTAAAGCTCTCTTAATCAGTTGTGCCAGCCTCCATCCTAGAAGTCTATTTCCCTGCCTACTCAGGTGAAGTCCATCCCGAGAGAACAGTCCTCTGTCCATGAATGCTTTCCAGTGGCCATACATCCCAAAGCCCTCCTTATAGCACCACTGCCTGAGCCATCTGTTGAGCATCATAATCTTGTCACACCTTTGTTGCCCTTCTCTAGGAACAGACAGAATCCCACTGAAGATCACCTGAGTCTCGATTTCCTTAAGCACCTTCTCCAGCCTGGCATAGTCTCCCTTGGAACGTTCCAGCGAGAATCTAGCCGTATCAATTGTTCCCACATGAAGGACAATCAGTGGATTCTTTCCTGCTCCCATTAGGATCCTCTTCAGCCTCATGTCCACTTCCCATATCTTAGCACCCGGCAGACAGCATACCCTTCTATTCTCTGGATCAGCTCTGGTTACAGGCCTGTCTATTCTTCTCAATAAGGAGTCCCTTAGACGTGTAGACGTGCCTTTTCCTGATGATTGTGCGATTCTCTGGTCTATCCCCTGTTCTCTCTGGCTGCAAGTCCTCTTGATTCCTATTGTCCCTTGCAATCCTCTGCAACCCATCCCGTATCCTCCTGGGGCTCATATTTGGTGTTGTTATCTCCATTGACTCTTCCCCTCTTCCTATAGAACTAGCTGCTCTTCTGTTCTTCCTTGCCCTCTCACCTTCAGTGACCACCTGCTGCACCCCCTCTTCATTTTCCAACTCTGCAAACCCGTTCCTGAGCTCTATTTCTCCTTCACTGGCCCGTCTTTTCCTCTGCCTGGGTCTCTTAGTCACATATGTGCAAGTTGGTAGGGTTCTCAGGATACCTTGGTTCCAATTCTAGCTCTTCTTGTAACTGTGGGCCAGTCACCTCCCCTTTGTTCCACCGTTTCCCCTCCTACCTTTTAGTTTGTCTGTGTAGGCTGTAAGCGTAATGCCAACAGAACCCGGTCATTGGCGGGCGGGATTGAACCTGGGGCCACTGGAGCTTAGTGCATGAACCTCTATTGCATGAGCTAAAAGCCAACTGCTCTTAGCCAAGACTGTAGAGCAGATTCATTTAACTCTCTCTCTCTCTAAGTGGTAGAGGTGCCACTAGAGGGGACAAAACACCACTCCCAGAAGAAGGATTACATACTTCCCCTAGCTGAGAAAGCCCATCCCAAGCTTCAGAGACTTCCCAGTTGAAATCCTAGACGAGCCCCCACTTGTAATGCTGACAGACCCCGGTCATCGGCAGGAAGGATTGAACCTGCGGCCTCTTGAGCTTAGTGCATGAGCCTCTACCACATGAGCTAAAAGCCAACTGGTTGTTAGCTAAGGCTGTAGAGCAAACTCATTAATTTCTCTCTCTAAGTGATCTCGGTGTCACTAGATGGGACAGAGCACCACACCCAGAAGGTGTGTGGGTTACATAAGCACTTTGGGACAGGGCCAGTCTCTCACTACACATCTGTACAGTGCCTAGCACAGCAGGCCCCAATCTCAGCTGGAGCCTCTGGGAACTGCTGGAATAATAATTTTTCTGGGAACAAAACTTCAAAGGCCTCATCCAAATCCCACTGCAGTTAATGGGAAATTTTGGGTCAGGTCCTAAAAGAATGCAGTGCACCAGTTTCTACTCCTCTCTCTGCAAGGACATAGGTAACACCCGAATTGGATTTCGTGTTCAGAGAGCAGTCTGTATGGATGCCAAATGAAAGTAGCACCTCTTCAACACGTCTCCACCCTGTTGTTCTAAAAGCCTCATTCTGCCTTGAAAAGTGCTCTTCCTTCCTGCCCCCAGTGTGCTGTAGGAAATGCATCCTTTCAGTGTGCTAAGCTGGGGGGTGGATGTGATGATGCATCACAGCAGTTATACTCTCAACAGCATGTCACACATGGCTGCATTGACAAATTGCAGCGACCAGCTGGTGAAACAGGGCTCAGTGCAGAGTGTGATATATTTGAAGGGTTGAGCACAGTGCTGAATCTGTTGGTGTGAATTCACAGGTACAGTTCTTTAAGCAGTTGAATATATTGAATTGGTTACGTAGTGGTTACTGTGTTTCTTCTTCTGCAGTACAAGAGTGAGCGAGCCATCATGACTCCAACGCTGTCTGTGCTTCTAATCGGGGATTTGTGCTAAGTTTACTGCACGCAACGACTGGCAACAAAGATTTCAAGAGCCTTCCATGAATCAGAGTAGCGAAACAATCGATGACAATGCTTGCAGCCCCGAGGGAGAGATAGGCGTCTGCTACAACTGTGGGTGCTCTGAACTACTGAACTGATAGCAGCGGGTAAAATGGCAGGCTTTTGCTGGAAAAATGAAAGCCTTTGACAGTGCCATGGAGGACTGGCCCACATGTATTTAGAGGCTGGAGCAGTATTTTGAAGTAAATGCGATTCCCTCAGAAAATCACGGAGCAGCAATATTGAGTGTGATGGGAGGAAAATATACAGTTTAGTACATACAGGCTGATCACCTCAGAGATGCCAGTAAGCAAAACCTTTAGAGCGAGTGCAAATTGTCCAACAGCTCTTGGGACCCAAGCCACTGATTATGGCAGAAAGGTTCAGTGGCATCAATTTGAAGGAGAATCTATTTCCTCTTTTGTGACAGAGATAAAAAGATTGTCCAAATATTGTGCTTTAAGGATGGGCTTAAGAGACAGATTTGTGTATGGCCTGCTTAATGAAAGCATACAGAGGCAGCTCAAATAAGGAAAATCTCACCTTTAAACACGTAGTAGAAATTGGAGTCGCGATGGAAAGTGTGACAAGGGATGTAATAGAATTGCATACCAAAGCTAAAACAGAAGTAGGAATGCATGAACTATCTGTAACCCAAGGTAAGAGTCGGTCTGCTCACCAGACAGACGCTGTCGGTGTGGAAAAGGGTTTCACACTCCTTCTGACTGCTGATGTGAAGATGCATATTGCAGACACTGTAATTAAAAAGAAGGGCATATTCAAGTGGTTTGTTGCACCAAGAAAAATAAGAAAGAGACCAAATCAGGGTATAGAAAAAGGCATATCAATATACACTCTGTTGACAGAGGCAGTAGTGACACAGAGTGTGAGAGTGGAGTAGCCAGCATTGATATATATTAGCGTGAAAAAAAAATAAAAATCTGGTTGACACCCTGGATGGCAGGAAAAACATTCAAAATGGAATTGGGGACAGGCTCTGTTATCTCACGTTCGAAATATGAGAAAACTTAAAAATACCACATTGAGGGAAACAATGATGTTGTTAAAAACGTGTACGGGAGAAAAGATAGTGCCAGCTGGAGTGATGGAAGAGAGTATACGTGGAGTATAACAATAAGCAATGATTATTAGACTTATATGTCATTGAGAAGGGGAAACCGGCCCTGTACGGCCATGAATGAATACATGAAGTTCCTCTGGATAGGAATTCTCTAAAGATGCTGCAGTCACTGTCAGCAAACTCCACTAAAACAGTTCAACAGCAGTGGGAAGGGATATTAAGTCAGGCACTGGAATTCTGAAACACATGAAGGCTAAACTAATCCTAGCTGAGAAAGTGCAGCCCCAGTTTTACAGAGCTTGACCTGTCCCTTACAGTATTCACTCGAAGGCAGATGCTGAATTGGAATGTCTGGAAAGAGAGGCCATACTTTGCAAAGTGGCCTGGAGTGAGTGGGAACACCTATCCTTCCAATTGTAAAAAAGTGCAGTGCAGAAAGAGTGTGTGGAGATTTTAAAGGTCAACATAAACCCTGCACTGAAAGTTGAAATTTAGCCCCTGCGTTGAATTGAAGACATTTTTGCTACACTGGCAGGGGGACAATGATTCAGGAAAATTGATTTGTCCCTGACCTACCTACAAGTGGAAGCTGAGGAAGAATCTGAACCATACTTTACAATCAAGACACAAAAGGTTTATACCAGTACAACAAGCTAGTGTTTGGTGTTACTTCAGCTCCTGCTATATGGCAATGGGCAGTGGACCAAGTTTAAAAGTTATCCTGAGAAGAGTGTATTTGGATGACATTATTGTGACTCATGGAAGTGATGAAGAACATTTGGAAACCACAAAAAGGGTATTAAAATGTCTAGAAGAATATGGGTTATGAGCCAATTGCATAAAATACAATTTTTTGCAAGGACTCGACAGCTTATTGTGGGCGTGTTATTGATGCACAAGGCCTACATAAATCTCAGGAGATGGTTAAAGCATGTCATGCTTCCTCACGAGGAATAGGTCCGTTATATTGCGCACTGTGCCAGGTGGCAGTGAGAGACCCATAGCATTTGCCTCCAGATCGCTCATAGAGAGAGAATGCAACTATGCACAAATGAACAAGGAGGCTTTAAGTTTGGTAAGGGATGTGAAGAAATTCCACCCGTATCTAGATGGGAGGAAATTTATGCCTGTTACAGAACCAACTCCTAGTAGCAATCCTTCATCTGAGGACGGGAGTTTCTGTGACAACGGCAGTACTTATCTAACCCTAGGCTCTCTTTTTACCTGGGCTCCACCCTGAGCTGGAACATCTCCACCATAATTAAATGGTCCCTTAGCCTAAGCTCTGTGCGCTAGAGTCAGCTGGTATGGGCCAGCCGCGTTATTTAACTGCAGTGTAGACATACCCTAAGAGGACCAAAAGAATGCCACCAAAGCTAAATGACAGGTTTCAGAGTAGCAGCCGTGTTAGTCTGTATTCGCAAAAAGAAAAGGAGTACTTGTGGCACCTTAGAGACTAACAAATTTATTAGAGCATAAGCTTTCGTGAGCTACAGCTCACTTCATCGGATGCATCTCACGAAAGCTTATGCTCTAATAAATTTGTTAGTCTCTAAGGTGCGACAAGTACTCCTTTTCTTTTTACCAAAGCTAAAGAGTGGAATAATGGAGGCTGTTCGAGGCAAAAAGGCATCCTTTAAAATTTTGAAGTGACATTCTAGTGAGGTTAATAGAAAGGTGCACAAACTCTTGCAGGTTAAGTACAATAAAGGCAAGCCAAGAAAGAATTTGAGAAGCAACTTGCTAAAGATGCAAAAACTAACACTGAGGCACTTTTTTAAGTACATCAGAATCAAGAAGCCTGTGAAACAGGCCATGGGGCCACCAAACAACCAAGGTGCTAAAGGAGCACTCAAGAAGACAAGGCCATTGAAGAGAAGCTGTGTGAATCCTTTGCATTGGTCTTCACTGCAAAGGCTTTCGGAGAGATATCCACAAAGCTTTACTTTTTCTGCTGACAAATCTGAAGTATTGTTCCACATGGATGACTCAGCAGTAGAGGTTTTAGAAAAAATTGATAATTTAAACAGTAATAAGTCGCCAGCACCAGAAGGTATTCCCCAATGAGTTCTGAAGGAACTCAAATGTGAAATTGAAGAACTACTAATAACCTATTACTGAAACAAGCCTCTGTACCAGATGACCAGAAGGTAGCTAATAGTAATACAGATTTTTAAAACAGTACTCCACAGGTGATCCTGACAGTTTGAGGCCGGTGAGCCTAACTTCAGTACCAGGCAAATTGGTGGAAACTATAGTAAGGAACAGAATTATCAGACACATAGACAAATCTAATTTGTTGGGGAAGAGTCAACATGACTTTTGTAAAGGGAAATCATGCCTCATCAATCTACTAGAATTCTTTGAGGGTGTCAATATGTCAACAAGCATGTAGATAAGAGTAAAAAAAATCAATATAGTTTACTTGGATTTTCAGAGAGCCTTTCCAAAGGTCCCTCACCAAAGGCTCTTAAGGAAACTAAAAATCATGGGAAAAGATAGAAGGTCCCTTCATTGATCACTAACTGGTTAAGAAACAGGAAACAAAGGGTAGGAATAAATGGTCAGTTTTCACAATGGAGAGAGGTAAACAGTGGGGTCCCCAAAAGATCAGTACTGTAAACAGTGCTGTTCAACATATTCATATAATACCTGGAAAAGGGAGTGAACAGTGAAATGGCTAAGTTTGCAGCTGATAGGTTTTCCTCCTTCCCCCCCCTGCTGTTGGTGATGGCTTATCTTAAGTGATCACTCTCCTTACAGTGTGTATGATAAACCCATTGTTTCATGTTCTCTGTGTGTGTGTATATAAATCTCTCCTCTGTTTTTTCCACCAAATGCATCCGATGAAGTGAGCTGTAGCTCACGAAAGCTTATGCTCTAATAAATTTGTTAGTCTCTAAGGTGCCACAAGTACTCCTTTTCTTTTTGCGAATACAGACTAACACGGCTGCTACTCTGAAACCTGAAAATTATTCAAGATAGTTAAGTCCAAAGCCGACAGTGAAGAGTTACAGGGAGATCTCACAAAACTGGGTGACTGGGTAACAAAGTGGCAGATGACATTTAACATTAATAAATTACAAAATATTGCACATTGGAAAAAGTAATCCCAACTATACATACAAAATGATGGGGTCTAACTTAGCTGTTAACACACAAGAAAGATCTTGGAGTCACGGAGGATAGTTCTCTGAGAACTTCTGCTCAATGTTCAGCAGCAATCAAAATGGCTAACAGTATGTTAGGAATCATTAGGAAAGGAATAGATAATAAAACAGAAAAATATCAAAATGTCACTATATAAATCCATAGTACACCCACACCTTGACTACTGCTTACAGTTCTAGTCACCCCTTCTCAAAAATATATATTAGAATTAGAAAAGGTATAGAGAAGGGCAACAAAAATTATTAGGCTGTATGGAATGGTTTCCATCTGAGGAGAGATTAAAATGTCTGGGACGGTTCAGCTTAGAAGAGAGACAAGTAAGGGCAGGGGGACATGACCAAGATGTATAATATCATGAACTGTGTGGAGAAAGTGAATAAAGAAGTGTTATTTACCCTTTTCCCACAATACAAAAACCAGGGGTCACCCAATGAAATTAACAGGCAGCGGATTTAATTCAAACAAGGGGAAATACTTCTTCACACCATGTACAATTAACCTGTGGAACTTGTTGCCATGCGATGTGGTGAAGGCCAAAAGTATAACTGGATTCAAAACAGAATTAGATAAGTTCATGGAGGATAGCTCCATCAATGGCTATTAGCCAAGATGGACAGGGACACAACACCATGTTTGGTGGCAACCCTAAACCTCTGACTGCCAGAAGCTGCGAGGGTAAGACAGGGTGGTTACTCCAACTACCCGGCTCTGTATGCTCCCCTGAAGCTCTGCATTGGCCACAGTCTAAGGCTGGATCCTGGGCTAGAAGGACCATTGGTATCACCCAATATGGCCGTTCCTATGAGTCAGAGGTCGGACTGGGAAGCAAATACTCTCCAAAGTCCTGCTCACAAAAAAAGCTCCACCCCATGTGAATCACTCACATGAGACACCACTTGCAGTGGTCTATCCAGATGTTCAAAATAGGAGCGTGCAGCTTTCTGAGCAATGCACACAAGCACATGCTTAACTATAAATGTGTGCTTCAGTGCCATTGATGTTCATGTGCTAAAGCATTTTGCTGATACAGGGCCCAAACCAGGAAGCAAAAAAGTCACCTGGGTGCAATGAAAAACGAAGAGTCCATCCCAAATAGTTACCCAGGGTAAGGCCCTGAAACTGCCCCCATTGCAGTCAGCAGGAACTCAATGTGAGGAGGACTGGTTGTGTGAGAATCCAGCCAATATACACCTGTTAACTGGATATAGGTCTGAACCAATTATTTAGAGCCAAATATCCTGAAATTTGGGAATGCCTTGATTGGGATCCAGGTATCTGAATCAAGCCTCCTTCTGCCTCTATCCAGATTTTTGGGTCCAAGACCATCCCCCCAAAGGACAAGGCAGATGTTAATTGTATGTGGTTGAAGTAGAACTGGTTAGAAAATTGAAATGAAAACAAAATCTTTTTTCATTTTTCTCAATATTTTTCTTCAAAATGTTTCAGGTTTTTGTCAAAAACTGAACTTTTTTGTTTCTGGCAACCAAAACCCAACAATTTTCAGTTTAAAGTGTTGGGTTATGGTTGCAGAATAGCAAAAATTGTTCTGTTTTGTGTTTTAAAATTAAAAGTGAAAAGTTTATTGACAAAATGAATTTTTTTTCCATGAATGATTTTCAACTAAATGGAAAATCAGTTTTCTGGAACTAAAGAAGAGGCTAAATGAAAAATTTTGCAGGTTTCCTAGGTTAAAGTTTGAAATTATCTCAATTTATTGTGCAACATGTCCTCTTTGCCACAATAACATACGTGTCTAGTGGAAGGTATTAGCTACTCACTTTCAAATTACCCAGAGTCACTTCACAACCTCTTCGTATTTGAGTGATCAGCAAGGCAAACAGCTCGTTCCTGTCAGACCTGCTGATCTGAGGAGCTCTGAGTGGCTCAAAAGCTTGTCTCTTTCACTAGCAGAAGTTGGTCAATAAAATATATTACCTCACCTACCTTGTCTCTCATATGCTGGGACCTACACGGTTATACCACCACTGCATAAGGTCTGCTGGCTGACAGTTTGCCATTGATCACTGCAGTGTTGAAGCTGCCACTAACCAAAAGGCAGGTATGAATGGTTTCTCTTTTTAGCTGACAGATGCCAAAGCAGGACAGCTGGTAAAGGGAGTGGAGGAAGGAGCACACCACACTACAGGGGCTCCATCAGGGAAAGATCTTTCAATGCCCAGGAAAGGAGGAGAGGCTGCCTTTGATCACTATAGAGACCATGTGGGTGAGGTGATAACTTTTATTGGACCTGCTTCTGCTGGTGAGAGAGACAAGCTTCTGAGCTCACACAGAACCCTTCTTGAGGTCTGGGAAAGGAACTGCCAGTGTCACAGCAAAATGAAGGGTGGAGCAGATTGTTTAGCATAAGTAGTTAGCACATATTGTAAGGGACATCAAATGGATAAGACCCGCTTGGGTAGCTCACAAACAGTTTAAGTTGGAAGGAGACTCAAGTGCCTATTGATTTGGGATCTAACTAGTGTCGCTGACCTACTGTCAGGATGTTCTCGTTGATGGCCAAGTTATCTATCCATCCATCCCCATATACACCTTATTCATCAGCTCTATCTATCCATCCCCACATATACCTCTCTATCTAATTTAACTGTGCATTAATCCATCCTCATATACATCTCTCTCCATACACACCCATCTATCTTTTTGTCTATGGACAGGGATCTCTTTATCATATATGGGTCTCATTACCCATTACAATATCTGAGCATCTCCATTACTTAAAAGATGACAATATTCTCTCTTGTCCTTCCCTGCCATAATAAATAATAAATAATCATAATAATAATCATAATAATAATGAATTTATAAAAGACCCTCCACCAAGGGGCTCAGATTGATGCCATTCAGAATACAGTACAATGCAAAAGATCACAAACAAAAAAATAGAAAAGTCAGGTAGTATTTGCCTTATTAACTTAACTATGTCTGCAGAGACAGAGAGAGTAGCCATTCCAACTGAGTCTAATATCTGATGCTGATTGCAGGTGGAAGCCAGCTGATGGCCCAGATTGTGAGGGCTTCACTTGGAATGAGCAAAGCAGGCGACTTCTCAGGCTGACCCTTCAGGCAAACTGCTGATGAGATGAGTCATTTTCAGACATCCCTTATGGCTCTAGGTACGTGGCTGTATCAGTTAATAAAGCCCTGTGCTCCCTAGCAGGGCTGCATTGGCCCTATCTGAGGAGCAGCTTGGACAGAGAGATGAATATGCTAGACGTCCCTACTGGAGCAAGAGGAGATCAGGCATAGGACAGCAAGTCTCTCTGTCACAGTTCTTCCCTGGGCTACCCCGGTGCAGTTCACATCACGCTGAGGTCACTAGGATATCAACCAGTGCTTACACTTAAGTATGTATTTAAGTGCATTGCTCGATTGGGGTCTCTGTTCTGAACCCAGGGCCCTTAAATTCAAACTTTGTTATCTGAGTAACTGGGAAATAATTTTCCTTTGCATCTTCCAATGGCTTGTTTTGTTACATAAACAAACAATGTTGCATTTAGGCTATTGATTCACTGCTCTTCCCCCTCCGACCCCCCACTATGATAGAGAACAGGAGAAGTCACAAACAGAGACTGCATTCAGATTTCTTACTCATTTACAATCTTATGTCATTTATTAACAAGCATGGAATCTCTGAAGACTCACAGTAATTTATTAAGAGCCAGGAACAGTGTGATATTTTATATCTGCAATATAAGATGGCTTTAAGCCTGGGGGTAGGTGTCCTTTTCTGTTTGTCAGAAAGATAAAAGTAAATAGGAAAAATTCTGTGAAGTACATTTTGATACTTAAGTATTTAGCCGTGTGACTTTCATTGATCCTAATGCAGTTCAGACAAGTAAAACGATGTACAGATCTTTGAAAAGCATTCACCCTTCTTTTCATATGCTGCATTTCTTGTGGAACCCCTCGCAAACCAATCCTTTCCCTCTGCTAACCAGCTCTCTCTACTTGTGCAATGTAGTGGATTTCAGGTGGGTCAGCTAGCAATACAGAAAAATTATTCACATTTCTATCCTTTCATATACGGCAAGGGGAAGATTTGAAACCAGTACCAAAGACCTCATAGCAACATCAGAAAACCTGGGAGTGGCTTGGGTACACCACCAAATTATCATATAGCTCAGAACCATGTCTTCATCTCTGCCTGAGTGGGACCCACCTTTCATGGATGCCATTTCTAGAGTGTATTGATGATATAAGTGGTAGTGCTCTAGGTGTCTGACAGATTGTTATACATTGAAAGTCAATGGGCCAGATCCTCAGGAGATGTAATTCAAGATAGTTCTACTGAAGTCCCGGAGTTGTGGCCATTGGTACCAGCTTAGGATCTGGTCTGTGACCTTGGAGTATGCATTCCACTTTCAACTCAGATGTGGTTCTGGTTCTGCTTGCTTTTTGTAAGTCAAAAAATCATAGAATATCATGGTTGGAAGGGACCACAGGAGGTCATCTAGTCCAACCCCCTGCTCAAGTCACAGGGTTTTATTTTGTTCTTTCTTTTGGTTTTGGACTGAATTATTAATTAGCCTATGGGAAGATGTTTGGGGATGGATGGATAATCATCACAAGTAAATCTTAGCTGTATGTAGGGTGACCAGATGTCTCTATTTTATTCCTGATATTCAGGGCTTTTTCTTATATAGGTGGCTGTCATAAAAATAAAGGGAAGGGTAACCACCTTTCTGTATACAGTGCTATAAAATCCCTCCTGACCAGAGGCAAAACCCTTTCACCTATAAAGGGTTAAGAAGCTAACATAACCTCGCTGGCACCTGATCAAAATGACCAATGAGGAGACAAGATATTTTCAAATCGGGAGGTGGGGGGAAACAAAGAGTTTGTCTGTCTGTGTGATGCTTTTCCCGGGAACAGATCAGGAATGCAGCCTCAGAACTTCTGTTAGTTAGTATGTAATCTAGCTAGGAATGCATTAGATTTCCTTATGTTTAATGGCTGGTAAAATAAGCTGTGCTGGATGGAATGTATATTCCTGTTTTTGTGTCTTTTTGTAATTTAAGATTTTGCCTAGAGGGATTCTCTATGTTTTGAATCTGATTACCCTGTAAGGCATTTACCATCCTGATTTTACAGAGGTGATTCTTTTACCTTTTCTTTAATTAAAATTCTTCTTTTAAGAACCTGATTGATTTTTCATTGTTCTTAAGATCCAAGGGTTTGGGTCTGTGTTCACCTGTACAAATTGGTGAGGATTTTTATCAAGCCTTCCTCAGGAAAGGGGGTGTAAGGCTTGGGGGGATATTTTGGGGGAAGATATCTCCAAGTGGGCTCTTTCCCTGTTCTGTGTTTAACACGCTTGGTGGTGGCAACATATGGTTCAAGGACAAGGCAAAGTTTGTACCGTGGGGAAGTTTTTAACCTAAGCTGGTAAGAATATTCTTAGGGGGTCTTTCATGCAGGTCCCCACATCTGTACCCTAGAGTTCAGAGTGGGGAAGGAACCTTGACAGTGGCTATTACCCCTCCCAGTTTTTTATACTTGCTATCTGGTTACCCTAACTGTATGCTCTGTGTGAAAGGGCTGGCTGCCTCTCAAGTGCCCCATTGTGGGCAGAGGTTGCTCTGGATTTAGTAACATAACAAAATTACCAACAGAGAGATCTCAAATTGCCATCAAGTCCCTACTCCCAGTGTTCCCTGCAGAGGGTCTCCCAGACTCTCCCTGTGTATAACCCTTTCTCTTAAGACTCATTGTTCTCTGCTGCAGACTGCTCACTTGTAGCAGCCATTCCCTATCTGGGGAAGTAGCTGGCTTCTGCTGACATCTCTTACTCCAGCTTCACTCTAGTTGTCTCCCCCCATCAGCTTCCTGCTGCTCTTTATAGGGGAAGGAGCTCCTCCATACCCAGCTGGTTCTAATAATTAAACCCCACACACCATCCCAGGTCAGGTGGGCAGGGCTAATTGGATGGAGCTGGCCAGTTCCAAGCCTTGTTCCTTGCACTCTAGTGTTGCAAACTTCAGTAAAATGTTAATAATAAGTAAATTCCACTCAGAAGTATTGAATTGCTTGAGAACATTGTTAGAGTTGGGCAAGTTATTGTTGTAGAACATATAGTAAATCAGAGTAAAACAGCTTACAATCTAAAATCAAATGCAACTTTTCAAATCTCCTGGTGCATAAAACCTGCCAATTTACTGCACTGGTATTTGTCACCCCTTGTATATGTGAAATCATGAATGTTCAGGTCAGCAACTTTTATGGGCAAGAACATTCTCTAAAGCCAAGGCCTCCACAAAAGTGAGTATACATGAGAGCATTCACACTGGAAATGGTCTCACAGTCAGGAGGAGAAGCTCCCCTCTTATCTGCAAAAGATTTGTTCAACAATTACAGACTGTAAACCAATTAATAGAAATCACAACCTCCCTGTTGATGGAGCATTACTTCACAAAGAGAGCTACCCGTTCCGCACTGAAATCAATGGGATTCCTTATGATCTGCAGATTAAGCATCTGCATAAGCATCTTGTTTAATAGGAGCTAGAAAGGTGGCCTACCTGAGTTTATAAATCTACATAGGCCACCCTGTTGCGATACAAACCAATCACATGGTATGACTAGCAGCTCATCAGTAGAGCTGTTCAGAAAACAGAGTTTCTTCCCCTGGGAAATTCAGTATTTTGACATTTGTTTTTATGCTGAAACAGAATAAAAATGTGGAATGACAAGTTCTAAGAATTTGCTATTTGGAAATGTTGACATGAAAATTGTTGACTTTTGAGTGAAATGAAAAGTGTCATTTCAAACTGTCAATTGGAAGTGAACATTTTTGTTTCAAACCTTCCTATCAGAAAATCTGAGAATGTAATAAAAATTAGGAAAATTGTTCGGTCAAAATATTTTGACCAACTCCACTGATGAATACTGAATACTATAAGACTCAGATATTTGAAGGTATTTAGGTGCCTGACTCCCATAAGAACCAATATACTGAATATTGAGGATCTGGACCACACTGATCAGTTTGCAAACAAGTCAGGAGCCAATTTGTTTGCGGTGTCTATTTGACAAACAACAGAGAATAAGCTACAAAGCCCTAAAAGTCACAGCCTGTTCATGGACAACTCACCAACAGAGGGGAAAAAAGCTACATTAATTGCAATGAGTACATCAACAAGCTCTAACCATGGCTTCTTTTGTAGAATTCAGCTGGTGTCATTTGGTGTAGTGTAAGCATGTGGCTATTGTCATTTAAGACTGTCATCTGGTTCCCGCACCCTAGCCTGGTCTGATCAAGATGTCTTTCACCATTAAGATGATGAAGACACACTGGCGTCATGGTGGATCCTGCAGTCTCAGAAAATGGTGGATGGCAGCCATGAAGGTACAGCTCACTCCTTCCAGCCCACCTGTCTCTCTGCCCCCACTGAGCTCCCCAGATAAACAATGCCCAGGAAGGGGTGGCAGCAGCATCTCATTAACATGAACAATAAAACCACCTTTCAGTGATTTCAACTATAAACATCCCCCTCCAATCTCTGGAATCTTTCAGCTCATTGCCATGCCAACCTGTGACCTTACCAGCAGCACTGCGGACCCCTTAGCACATTGCTTTTAATCTAAACCCCATCCAGTTTGTCCCAGTCTGCTTGTCTCCAGCGTTAATTGAGTCTCAGAAACAATTTGATGTGAGAGGCTGTGTTACCCTGGGCAATGTAGAGTGCAAGGCCATCTCAAAAAAGGTTGCCCCATCTCAAAAAAGATATATTGGAATTGGAAAAGGCTCAGAAAAGGGCAACAAAAATGATTAGGAGTATGAAACGGGCTTCCATATGATTAATAAGACTGGGAATTTTCAGCTTGGAAAAGAGATGACTACAGGGGGATATGATAGAGGTTTATAAAATCATGACTGGTGTGGAGAAAGTAAATAAGGAAGTGTTATTTACTCCTCATAAACAAAAGAAATGAAATTAATAGGGAGCAGGTTTAAAACAAACAAAAGGAAGTATTTTTTCACTCCACGCACAGTCAATCGGTGGAACTCTTTGCCAGAGGATGTTGTAAAGGCCAAGACTATAACAGGGTTCAAAAAAGAACTAGATAAGTTCATGGAGTTTAGGTCCATCAACGGCTATTAGCCAGAATGGGCAAAGATGGTGTCCCTATCCCCTGTTTGCCAGAAGCTGGGAATGGATGACTGGGGATGGATCATTTGATTATTCCCTGTTCTGTTCATTCCCTCTGGGGGACCTGGCACTGGACACTATCGACAGTCAGCATGTGGGGGTAGATGGACCTTTGGTCTGACTCAGTATGGCTGTTCTTATGGCCTAGCAGCCACCACTCGTGAAGGACAGAGCACCACACGGAGGGGTTACATGGCACTGGGCCAGCTCACACTAGCCCAGTGTGCTGAATAGAACAAGCAGACTCAGGAGAGCTGTCATGCTCAGCGAAGGAAAGGCCGACATCTAGGAGCTGCTGGAGTAACTGCCTGCCAGGCAGAGTGTGAGGCGGAATAGCAAATATGGCAGGCGACCAGCTTGGCTTAACAGAGAAATCTTCAGTGAGCTTAAACACAAAAAGGAAGCTTATGAGAAGTGGAAACTTGGACAGATGACTAGGTAGGAGTATAAAAATATTGCTCGAGTATGCAGGAGTGTAATCAGGAAGGCCAAAGAACAGTTGGAGTTGCAGCTAGAAAGAGATGTGAAGGGTAGCAAGAAGGGTTTCTATAGGTATGTTAGCAACAAGAAGAAGGTCAGGGAAAGTGTGGGACCCTTACTGCTTGGGGGAGGCAACCTAGTGACAGATGATGTGGAAAAAGCTGAAGTACTCAATGCTTTTTTTGCCTCAGTCTTCACAGACCAGGTCAGCTCCCAGACTGCTGTCCTGGGCAGCACAGTATGGGGAGGAGGTGAGCAGCCCTCAGTGGTGAAAGAATAGGTTAAGGACTATTTAGAAAAGCTGGATATGCACAAATCGATGGGGCCAGATGTGCTGCATCTGAGGGTATGCAGAGAGTTGGCTGATATGATTGCAGAGCCATTGGTCATTATCTTTGAAAACTCATGGTGATTGGGGGAGATCCCGGATGATTGGAAAAAAGGCAAATATAGTGCCCATCTTTAAAAAAGGGAAGAAAGAGAATCAGGGAACTACAGACCAGTCAGTCTCACCTCAGTTCCTGGAAAAATCATGGAGCAGGTCCTCAAGGAATCCATTTTGAAGCACTTGGAGGAGAGGAAGGTGATCAGGAACAGTCAGCTTGGATTCACAAAGGGCAAGTCATGCCTGACCAACCTGATTGCCTTCTATGATGAGAGGCTCTGTGGATATGGGGAAAGCAGTGAACGTGATATATCTTGACTTTAGCAATGCTTTTGATACGGTCTCCCACAGTATTCTTGCCAGCAAGTGAAAGAAGTATTGATTGGATGAATGGACTATAAGGTGGATAGAAAGCTGGCTAGATTGTCAGGTTCAACGGGTAGTAATCAACGGCTCGATGTCTAGTTGGCAGCCGGTATCAAGCGGAGTGCCCCAGTGGTCGGTCCTGAGGCCAGTTTTGTTCAACATCTTCATTAATGATTTGGATGATGGGGTGGATTGCACCCTCAGCAAGTTCGCAGATGACACAAAGCTGGGGGGAGAGGTAGATACATGGGAGGGTAAGGATAGGGTCCAGAGTGACCTAGAAAAATTGGAGGATTGGGCCAAAAGAAATCTGATGAGGTTCAATAAGGACAAGTGCAGAGTCCTGCACTTAGGACGGAAGAATCCCATGCACTGCTACTGGCTGGGGACCGACTGGCCAAAGACCTGGGGATTACAGTACATGAGAAGTTGGATATGAGTCAACAGTGTGCCCTTGTTGCCAAGAAGGCTAACAGCATATTGAGCTGCATTAGTAGGAGCATTGCCTGCAGATCGGGGGAAGTGATTATTCCCTTCTATTTGGACCTTGTGATGCCACATCTGGAGTATTGCATTCAGTTTTGGGTCCCTTACTACAGAAAGGATGTGGACAAATTGGAGAGAGTCCAGTGGAGGGCAATGAAAGTGATTAGGGGTCTGGGGCACATGACTTATGAGGAGAGGCTGAGGGAACTGGGGTTATTTAGTCTGCAGAAGAGAAGAGTGGTTCCAAAGAGGATGGAGCTCGGCTGTTCTCAGTGATGGCAGATGACAGAACAAGGAGCAATGGTCTCAAGTTGCAGTGGGGGAGGTCTAGGTTGGATATTAGGAAAAACTATTTCACTAGGGGAGTGGTGAAGCACTGGAATGGGCAGTTGCAAGAGTTGAGGAATCCTGGATTTTGGAGAGGCTGATATAATTCTGTTCTGTCCATCCTGAGATGGACTCTGAGTTATTAGCAGAGTCATGTTAGTGTTCTTGTACTTGTTCTTTGAAGCCCAGACCCCTTCTCTTTGAGTTCAGTGTGTGTTGTCCATTTTTTACTAGAGTTTATTTCTCATTTCTTCTCATCCGTCTTTTAACCACAGATGGCTGGGACAAATCTGCTCCAGCATGATCCACGTGTTAGGTGAACCCAGTGAGGCTACGCACAGAAATCTGCAATGTTACTGCATGAACATGCTTATGCAGGCTTCCTCCTTTTTGCTGAAGATCCTAAATACTAAGTCCAGGGCAGGCACTAGTTTAAATTCTGTGCTAGTCCCACATTTGGCCATTAAATCCTTTCAAACCCATGTAAAGTACTCTTCCAGTAGCTGAAATCCATCCCACCATTAGTTCATCAACACAGATTCTGGAGCTTCTCATTTTGCTCAAAGGTGCCTGTGTGTTGCAAGTTTAGTATGGAGGTGTTTTTTAAAGAAAAGTTAGGCTTGGTCAGTTAAGGCCAGATTCCCAGCTGGTATAAAATCAACATAACTCCACCACTGCCTATGAGGTGATGAGGAATTAGCTCAAATGGCAAAGTGCTTGCTTATTATGGGGGTTAGACTAGATGACCTGTGTGGTCCCTTCTAACTCTATGGTTCTATGAAATGAAGCTACTCCAATTTATACCAGCTTAAGACATGGCCCTTAGTTGGAGCTGGCTGGCATTTCATTAATATTTTATGCATTGATCAATCAATCAATCTCGGTACGGTATTGCCATGAGGGTTATTTCATTTATTTCTATTTTTCTGGCAGCAAAAATACAAACTATTGATGGGGATCGAGTGCAGTGACATGGTCAAGGTAGCTGGACTGCTGTCATATGGAACCAAAAAGTGATGCAGTTGGAGTTGATGTGTGACCCAGCTTTGCACTCCAGGGCATAGGAGAAAAAACCCTGATTTTATTTAAACTGCCACTGAGAAACATTTAGGTTAATATCTGGTGGGGCGTTTTGTTGCAGAAATGCAGAGGCCACTTTGATCTCTCCTCTGCAGACCCGCACTGCAGAACCAGGCTTCCTCCACTTTCTGCTTATTGACTTGCTTCACAGCATCCAATTATGTAGACATGAGCTAACAGCTCCATAGTTAAAAGCTGCTCCAAGTAATATAAACCCACCGTAACTATGATGCTCGATCAAGAAGCTATATAATCGCATGCCTAATTGTAAGCCTGTGAATCCTTCAACAAGATGGCTCATACGCTTAACATTAAGCATGTGCTTAAATATCTTCCTGTATCAGAGACAAGGGGGGTGAGATGATATCTTTTATTGGACCATGGTGAGAGAGATGAGCTTTTGAGCTTCACAGAGTTCTTCTTAGGACATTTTTCTGTCTGTGCATATCTCTTTTGCAGCTAAGGCTCTGACCCTGGAAGTACTGTCCTTGGCATGGGAGGGAGAGCAAAATGAGATACAGGCATTAGTTCAAGCAAAAGCAAACAGTCAGCCAATGAGGCTAACATACTGCTTGGGCCATGTAAATAACCTCATGCAAATGCAGCAAAGGAATAATGTTAAACAAGTGTTTTTTTCATTTATAGATATCTCAGTTTTGAAGCCAGAATGGACCATTATGATCATCTAGCCTGACCTCCTGTACAGCCCGTTCAGGGAACCTCATCCAGTAATTTCTGCAGAACCCCATAACTTTTCTATGAGTTATAGCATCGTTTTGGAAAAACAGCCAGGCTTGACTTATTGACTGCAAGTGCTCAAGAAGCCACCATGTCCCCAGGGAAGCTGTTCCAACGGTTAATTGCTTTCACTGTTAAAAACCTGCACTAGTTCTTCTCTGAATTTGTTTAGCTTCAGCTTGCTGTCATTGGATTTTGTTATACCTCTCTTTCTAGCTTTGTGAAAGGAAAGATTTTTGGCTAGGGCAGCATGGACTAGTGGGTAGAGTGCTAGACTAGGACTCAGACAACCTGGGTTCTTTCCCAGCTCTTCCTATCACTCTGGGCAAGTCACTTTCACTCTGTGCCTCAGTTTCCTCACTTGTAATATGCAGATACTGACCTAGAAATTCCATGCATGAATATTAAGAGTATCACAGTAGCAATATACTCCTGAGCAGGATGGTGATCATGACTGTTGCTCAGGAATATTAGAGAGGCTACAAAAACAGAAAACCTGCTAATAATGGGGGATTTCAGCAAAAACAAAGAGAAATCCTTGTGGCGCCTTAGAGACTAACAAATTTATTTGGTCATAAGCTTTCATGGGCTATAATCCACTTCATCAGATGCATGGAGTGAAAATGCAGTAGGCAGGTATAAATATACAGGACATGAAAAGATGGGAGTTGTCTTACTGAGTGAGGGGGTCAGTGCTAATAAGGCCAATTCAATTAGGGTGGATGTGGCCCATTCCCAACAGTTGACAAGAAGGGGTGAATATCAACAGTGGGAAAATTACTTTTTGTAGTGCTCACGAGACTAATTCAATCATGGTGGATGTGGCCCATTCCCAACAGCTGGATACATTTCACCTCAGGACAGGATGCAAAAATAAAATGTCTATACACTATCAATGACTGCTCCTTGGAGCAGCTAGTCCTGGAATCCACAAGAGGAGAGGCAGTTCTTGATTTAGTCCTAAGTGGCACACAGGATCTTGTCCAAGAGGTGAATATAGCTGAACTGCTCAGTAATAGTGACCATAATGTAATTAAAATTAACATCCAAGTGGGGGGAAATGACAAAGAAACCACTATTGTAGCATTTAACTTCAAAAAGGAGAATTACACAAAAATGAGGATGTTAGTTAAATGGAAATTAAAAGGAACAGTCACAAGAGTGAAATGCCTGCAAGTTTCATGGAAACTATTTTAAAACTCCATAACAGAGGATCAAACTAAATGCATACTCCAAAGTAAAAAATAAAAAATCAGTAAGACCACCAAAAGAATACCACTATGGCTAAACAGCAGAATAAGAGAGGCATTTAGTGGCTAAAAGACATCCTTTAAAAATTGGACATCAAGTCCTGGTGAGGAAAATAGAAAGGAGTATAACTCTGGCAAGTCCAGTTTAAAAATATAATAAGGCAGGCCACCAAAAAAAATAAAAATGTGAAGAGTAACTAGCAAAAGACACAAAAACTAACAGAAATGTTTTTTAAGTGCATCAGAAGCAGGAAGTCTGCCAAACAGTCAGTGGGGCCACTGGATGATCGAGGTGCTAAAGAAGCACTCAAAGAAGACAAGATTATTGAAGAGAAGCCAAATGAATTCTTTTCATTGGTCTTCATGGTTTAGGAGGTGAGGGAGATTCCCACACCTCAGCCATTCTTATTAGGTGACAAATCTAAGGAACTGTCCCTGACTGAAGTGTCAATAGAGGAGGTTTTGAAACAAATTGATAAATTAAATAGCAATAAGTCACCAGGACCAGAGAAGGATTCAAATATGAAATTGCAGAACTAACTAACTGTGGTATGTAACTTATTGCTTGAATCAACCCCAGTACCAGATGATGGGAGAATAGCTAACTTAACACTGATTTTTAAAAAAAGTTTCCATAGGTGATTTGTTGAAATTATAGTAAAGTACAGACTTATCAGACACATAGATGAACATGATATGTTGAAGAAGAGTCAACATTTTGTAAAGGGAAATCATGCCTCACCAATCTATTAGAATTCTTTGAGGGGGTCACCAAGCATGTGGACAAGGGTGATCTAATTGATATGTTGTACTTGGACTTTCAGAAAGCTTTTGGTAAGTTCCCATTCCAAATGCTCTAAAGCAAAGTAAGGATAAAAGCAAAGGTCCTCTCATGGATCAGTAACTGGTTAAAAGATAGGAAACAAAGGGTAGGAATAAATGATCGGTTTTCACAGTGGAGAGAGGTAAATAATGGGTTGCCCCAAGGATCTGTACTGGGACCAGTGCTGGTCAACATATTCATAAATAATCTGGAAAAGGGGGTGAACAGTAAGGTGTCAAAGTTTGCTGCTGATACAAAATTACTCAAGATCATTAAGTCCACAGCTGACTGTGAAGCGTTATTAAGGGATCTCATAAAACTGGGTGACTAGGCAACAAAATGGCAGATGAAATTCAATGTTGATAAGTGCAAAGTAATGCATATTGGAAAACATAATCCCAACTGTATATACAAAGTGATGAGGTCTAAATTAGCTGTTACCACTCAAGAAAGAGATCTTGGAGTCATTATGGATAGTTCTCTGAAATCATCTGCTCAATGTACAGCCGCAGTAAAAAAATCCTAACAGAATGTTAGGGAGAACTAGGAAAGAGACAGATAATAAGACAGAAAATATCATAATGCCACTATAGAAATCCACGGTATGCCCATACCTTGACTACTGCATGTGGTTCTGGTCACCCCATCTCAACAAAGATATATTAGAATTGGAAAAGGTCCAGAGAAGGGCAACAAAAATGATTAGGGGGATGGAACAGATTCCATGTGAGGGGAAATTAAAAAAGACTGAGACTGTTCAGCTTAGAAAAGAGACGACTAAGGGGGCATATGACTGAGGTCTATAGAATCATGAAGAATGTGGAGAAAGTGAATAAGGACTTCTTCACACAGCACACAGTCAACCTGTGGAACTCACTGCCAGGGGATGTTGTGGAGGCCAAAAGTATAACTGGATTAAAAAAAGAATGAGACAAGGTCATGGAGGATAGGCCCATCAATAACTATTAGCCAAGATGGTCAGGGATGCAACTCCATACTCTGGGTGTCCCTAAGCTTCTGACTGCCAGATGCTGGGACTAGATGACAGGGGATGGGTCACTCGACAATTACCCTGTTCTGTTCATTCCCTCTGAAGCATCTGGCACTGGCCACTGTCAGAAGACAGGATACTGAGCTAGATGTACCATTAGTCTGACCCAATATGGCCGTTCTTATGTTTTTAAGTTGGGAACTAATGATGAGAAGTGCTGGATAAGAGCTATGCGTTACTGTGATGATAGTACACAAATAAAAGCTAAATATTTAGTAAACTCCTTCTGAAAGAAGAACAGTTTATATTAGCCAAGGCTTTTACAGCTGTGATAATGCTGCTGGATTCCAGACAGGTTTATGCTAGAGGATTTAGCTAATTGTGAAAGAATCTGCAAAGCTGGGGTTCTTTTGTCCTTCACAGAAATTCTAAGAAGCTCTCACACAATTTCAATATGGAGCAGCATTGGTCTCACCTTTTGTTTTCATTCTGTTGCACAGCAGATAAATATGTATAATTATTCTTCACAGCCTTCTTTCTGCAGTATGACAGTAATGGATTGCCAAGGAAACCACAGGAGACTGCAGTGGAAAGGCACTGCTTTTTTTTTTTTTTATGGCATCCGAAGTTCATCACATGTCATGGAAGGCTTCCAAGAAACCATTGTTGGGATAGAGCAAAGAATGGCATGGAGCTGTGCTAACAAATGCTTCTGCAGCCTGATTAGAATGCTGAAAGCCCGATGAAATCCAGGGGGATATTCCAGAGAGACTGTCTGTATGCACTGAAAGTCCTAAAGCCAGAAGCAAAGCAATGGAATGTTTGTGCTTTAGTATCTGAAGCGGTTTCTACTGCTGTCCCCAGACAATGATACTGTGAAACACTGCAGACGGGTCACACAGTTACGTTTTCAAGGTTCTTCCTACAAGTTCATTTCCTGCTTCAATCCATCAGGTCAGGAATGCCAGGCCAGCAAAATAAACAGCTCTGTTTGCTCCCTGAATAGGAATCTGTGATATATTCCCTCTATATATCAACTCCTCCTCCCTCTTTTTAATCAGGAGCTTGTCCTTCATCTTATGTAATACTAACAAATTTGATGCCAGTGCCGTGTCTGGCAGGTTTCTGTCACTGTGGCTCATTTTGACATTCTGCTTCAGCATCCCTGTTGCAACTGAGCCGGAGAACTGGGGGATTCCCAGCATTCTCTCTATGGCAGTGTAAGATCAAGTCCCGTGGAAGTAGAAATAAATAAATTTCATTAGCAATCACTGATGCAGCAGGTAGGTAGAGTTGTAGGAAAGATCTTTACTGAGCAAGCTCAGTGGCCAGTGTTACACGTTGAGAGGCCTGTGTTTGTCAAGTAGCAGTTGGAACCATGTTGCATCCCGGAGCTCCAAGTGTTATGCCAAACTAGTTCCCTCTGGAAACCTGACCCTCTTTGATGAGTCCCCCTCAACATACATCTTCCCTATTTTATACACAAACAATAATTAGTCATTTAAAACAGGCAGCATTTCTGTCTGTGTTGCTGATTTAGACTGTTTTTGGGGTAGAGATTGTCCCTTACTATGTGTTTGTATAGTGCCTCGCACCAGTAGGCTGGCCATTCGTCCGGTTTTAAGCCAGACTCTTTTCTATGGTTCTGTCCCCTGTCCGGTATGGAGACAAAACTGGATGTGGTTTTGTCTGGTCTCCCAGACAGGGGACGCCATTTTGAAGAGCGTGCTGCTTCTCCCCAACTATCATGATCTTGCACACACAGTGCGTGTGAGGTCACGTTGGCAGGGACCTCAGATTGCCAGTTTTGGTTAGACGTATTCCTGGAGGTTTCATCACATGACATAATTTTTAATTAAAGATTAATCTTTAATTCCTGGAGACTCCATAACAATCTTGGAGGGTTGGCAACCCAAGGCGGTGAGCTTTTCAAAATGGTGTCCTCCATGCACTGTAACCTCATGATTCTCATCCCATGTGTAGTGGGAAGTTCTAGTTTTCTGGGGATGCGATAGCAGCCACCGTAAGCTCCAAGGGCCCTGATCATGGTGGAGGCTGCTGGTCTAATGACAGTAATGGTTTATTCATGGGAGTCTTATTTTTAAACTACAAAGAATAAAGATTGTGCCTTATGCATCTGGGGCAGAGTTTTCGAAAGCTCCTAAATCCAGTGACTTTCAATGGAAATGGGGCAGCTAACTCAGATGCATTTGAAAATCCCTCCTTATATTGGCATTGGCCCTGAAGTGAGTAAGTGAGAGGGCGAAACCAGGCCTGTTTTCCAGTGAGAATACACTTTGGCAGCAAAGCTGGCCTCATCCCAATATGAAAAGCTATGAAAACAGAGCCATTTTCTTCAGATAAGATAGCTAAAGCATGCAAAAGAACACAACTATTCCTGTGCTGGCAATCACACCTTTTGTCAAGTTGCAATGGGGAGGGTGAGCCTTTGCACAATGCCATGAGGAAAGTGTGGTGCCAGGGCGGCTAGTTGTATCAGAACACACCCCTCCCTTCGCCCCACCACATGCACAAGATTTGAGAGCAGCTGTGCCAAACCTTGCCCAGTGCCTTCCCAGCAGCAGGAACGTGTCATGCCTCACTGGGTGCTGCGTAACCGCACAGCCTGAATGTATGGCTAGCAGCCAGAGCCTCCTGAAAGCTAGAGGAGAAACCCATGCATCATAGTGATTAATGAGAGGACCAGGCAGGCCAATCCATGGCTAACCAAGGCAGCAGAGTCAGCGGGAGAAAGCTCATTGTGCCAGATGCACCTCAGCAGCACAGAGCTGCCCAGCTTCCGAGAAGTCTGAAAATACAATTCAATATTTTTTCTACACAGCTGCTTGTGACTTGGTTTGTTTTTAATAATTCCATTCACAGGGCAATGCCTCTTTCCTCCAGCATTCACAGGAGGCCTGTCCACTATTTGCTATTTTAAAACCCTATTTGCAGAGGGTTATTTAAACAACTATGGACATTTGTCTTAGAATCAAAATCTCCTTGAATGGGGCACCAGGAAGGGGCGTTCGCTGTGAAACAGGGTGGTGACAGTAATTTTATTTTATGCTTAGAAGTTCCTTATCTAAATGATTCCAGCCCCCATTTGCTCCTTTCCCAGTTCTCACTCTGTTATAAAGATCATTTGGTAGGTGTATTCTGGTAAAGCCAGCAGAGCCCAAATACAAGGGAGTGTACAAAATGCACAGGGCTAGACTATGCAACCCTTACTAGCTTTGCTGAGCATTTACTCACACAATTAAGCCAATACAGCGACTCCTGTGAATACGTGCTGACAGGCTAATCTATAGCCAACAGTCCTTGCCCCCAAAGCGCTTGCACTCAGAATAGACATGACCAAGGATGAGTGAGAGAAAAGAACAGTCATGAGCTCTCTTTTCATTATATAGATGAGGCACTGAGATCCAGGGCCAGATTCTTATTGATGCTAAGGGCCCTTTATACCCACTTTCAGGCCTCTCACCATGTAAAATGGGCCTTAGTGTAAATGAGAATCAGCGGCAAAGTGTCTGTGCCAAGGTCACACAGGAAGTCAGTGACAGAGCCCAGATGTCCCGGGTTCAAAGCCATGAGTGTGTTCAGGGAGACCTGTCTGAATACTTGGGCACCTCCTGGGCGCTTCTTGACAAACTCTTAAAGATACAACACATGCGCACCAGAGAACCCTTCCCTTCCAGCTGCACAAACTTCACACCTCATCCCCCGAACACAACCCATACTGAAGTCCCCAGCCTCACCCTTCTCCCAGCTCCCTGCGAGCCATGGAGGAAAGTTGGACCTTTCCTTGCCCTGATGGTTCACAAACTGGAGGGGGAGGGAGGCACTGGAAGGAAGTAGTTGCACAGGCTCAGAGCCTTAATGATAAACTGGTGCATTGAGTTGCTCAAGGTTGAGTGGCCAGGACTTTGCACAAGCAGCTTGTGACCAGGGCTGTTGGGCCTTCAGGAAGAGAACCTCAGCTTTCATTAGGGCCACAACTCCAGCTAGAGCTGCACTGATCCACCACAGCTAAAGAGCTGGCCCTACATCAGCAGCTCTCCTAGAGAAGACAAGGCAATCCAGGGTAACCTGACCTCCGATATTGGAAGGGGACAAGCAACTGGGTGAGTGTGTGTGTGTGTGTGTGTGTGTGTGTATGTGTGTGTGTGTGTGGATAAGACAGAGATTCCCCATCACAAAACACTTTCTATTGGGTCAGTTATACTTTGGATACAACTCTGGGGCCCTGTCCTCAAGTCATAGCCAGCCTTGTGCATAGTGGTGTGATCCGGAGTGACGGGGTTCAGTTATGTTTGGGGGGATGGCAGAAGAGTTGCAGCCCCACCGGTATTTACCAAGGCTGGCTCTGGTTTTTAGGCTGAGCCCCACTGGGTATGTCTACCCTGCAATCAGTGTGGTTGCAGCACCTGCAGACATCCCAGAGCTAGCGTTGATCTAGCTAGCCTAGCTACCAATAGCAGAGAAGCCGCAGTAGCACAGACTTCAGCGCTGAGTGTGTACCTTGGGTCCCAGGCAGGCTTGTACAGTCCATGTCGAAGCCTGTGTTGCCTTGGCTTCACTGCAGCTGAGCTCGCCAGATTAAAGCTAGCTCAGGTCTATCTATGTGTGCTGCGATCACATGCCCCAACTGCAGTGGAGACATACCTTCTGTGGCTTGCACACTGCGAGTGCACCTGCCCTGCCCCGGCCATGGCAGCCACTGCAAAGGGAACTGCACTGGATCCCCATGCTCAGGAGGACATGAGCAATGCATGGCGTAGCCTCAGCCCCACTGGCTTCTCCTGCAGTGCCAAAGGAGGAGGAAAGACAGGGCCTGGGCGTAGGAGTCTGGCTGGCAGGGCAGCTTGCCACATTAACCACTTGCATCCCTCTCTGCTCAGAAGCCAAAGAGACAGAAATGGAGCATGAACAATTGAAAAACATTGTTCTAAAACTCCTCCAAGGACACGCTGAGGAGTAAAGAACTCACTTGAGGCTCCTAGGTGCGACTGTCAGATTACCAATAACTAGGGCCCTACCAAATTCATGGTCCATTTCGGTCAATTTCATGGTCATCAGATTTTTAAAATAGTAAATTTCATGATTTCAGCTATTTAAATCTGAAATTTCACAGTGTTGTAATTGTAGGGGGCCTAACCCAAAAAGGATTTGGGGGGAGGGGGTCACAAGGTTATTATAGGGGTGTCGCAGGACTGCTACCCTTACTTCTGTGCTGCTGCTGGCGGCGGCACTGCCTTCAGAGCTGGGCAGCTGGAGAGTAGTGGCTGCTGGTCGGGAGCCCAGCTCTGAAGGCGGAGACACCGCCAGCAGCAGTGCAGAAGTAAGGATGGCATGGTATGGTATTGCCACCTTTACTTCTGCACTGCTGCCTGCAGAATTGAGCCCTCAGTCAGCAGCCAACACTCTCCAGCCGCCCAGCTCTGAAGGACTCAGCACAGAAGCAAAAGGTGGCATGGTATGGTATTGCCACCCTTCCTTCTGTGATGCTGCTGGTGGGGCGCTGAATTTCAGAGCTTGGAGCCTGGCCAACATCCACCGCTCTCTAGCCACACAGCTCTGAAGGCAGCAGCACAGAAGTAAGGGTGGCAATCCTGCGACCCCCCCTAAAATAACCTTCTGACCCCTTTGCATCTCCTTTTTGGGTCAGGACCCCCAATTTGAGAAACACTTGTCTCCCCGTAAAATCTGTATAGGATAAGGTAAAAGCACACAAAAGACCAGATTTCACAGTCCGTGACATGTTTTTCTTGGCCGTGAATTTGGTAGGCCCTACCAATAACGTATGGGAGAGCTGAAAAAATACTGGAAAGTCATAGCTATGCCTACAGTTCCACCAAGTTCTAGCTGAAGCCAACTTTCTCAGAAACACGAAACCTCCCAATGTTTGATGTGATTCTGCAAAGCTCCTGTGGCCAAATTCTTGTTCCACTGATCTCAGCAGGTGTTTTGCCATTGACACCATTAAGACCAAGATTTGGTTCAAAGTGCACTTTTGCTTTTTAGTGTGATCAGTGTAAAGTTGGTCAAATGTTGCTGGTCTTTACTCTCTATATAATAGGGAAGACAGTATGTCTGTTCAAGAGTTGCAGGTTGTCTTCTATGGATCACTTCCGTCAGGCTGTCAAAGCTGAGGGAAAATAGCTCAGTAGATAAATATGTGAACTGTTCCAAATTGTCAAAAGAAAAATTTCAATCAAAATTTCAAATGAAAAAAAATTAAAAAAAATTGTGGGCTGTTTTTCAATCAATTCTACAGATAGTTGAAAAATTTCAACTTAAACCATCCAAAAAGGAAAAATGATCAATTTTTTCAACCAGCTCTAGTGGAAATTTCCTATTTTGGGGAAGTGTCTCTAGACCTTAATAGAGACTCCTTGAAATAAATGAAATTGGCTGCCATGCAAATTATTGAAAAGTTCAGACATTTATAAACTGCATTAAAGACAACTAATGTCTTTGTAGAGAGAGGGAGAAATTATTGTTTAAATGTCAATCCAAAAGCTGACAAATTTAATTAAACTCACAATGTGGCAGAGGAGAAGCCAGGAATTCTCTCTCTTTGTTAAACAGAAAAAAATTGAAAATATAAACTTCCAGATGTGATAGGACACACTGCATTAAAAAAAATTACTCAGTCTCTAATTAAATCCAGCAGAATAGAACTGGAGTAATAAGTCTACTGTAGTTCTGTCAACTAGAAATAGTTTTACAGCTTAATTAGATCTTTGGCAAGATAGTGTTTCAACAAAGGGAGAGGATAATAGAAGAACATCAGAGATGTCTTGCCCTTTGGAGAAATAAGTAATGAGAGCGCATAATACTCCAAGGGAATAATGGGATCTTAACATTATTCTTAAAGTAACAATGGAGAAGACAAACTGCAGACTCAACTTTGAAGAGCTGGGATTTGTGTTCAGGCCCAACAATCTAAATTAGAACTCCTGTCTCACACTCTGTAGATCGCCACAGGGTGTTGGGTTGGACCACATGGCTAGATGATTCCAGAAGGGCAGGGAGTTGCCTCAGGGGAGTAAAAGGAGAGAGATGTAAAGTCAGGGAAGAGGGAGAGAAAAAACAGGAGAAGGAGGATGAGGAAGGAAGAGAAACAATGGGCAGAGACAGCACTAGTCCTAAAGGAAAGAATATTTTCTTCCTGGGTGATGCTGAATGTGACAACATGGAACTGAATAAATAAAGATGTCATGATAATCAATAGTTTAGTTACTACATAGTGGCCATATTCTACCTGTGATCTGTGTGCCAACCTCCTCAGTCCATCAGTGACCCTTCCTCCTCTGGACTGGAGTGCTCAATTTACACCCTGCCCATGGCTCATAATTAGGGACCTATCAAATTCACACCCATGAAAAATGTGTCCCAGACTGTGAAATCTGGTCTTTTGTGTGCTTTTACCCTATTCTATACAGATTTCATGGGGGAGACCAGCATTTCTCAAATTGGGGGTCCTGACCCAAAAGAGAGTTGCAATGAAGTTGCAAGGTTATTTTTTTGGGCGGGGTCGCAGTATTGCCACCCTTACTTCTGCGCTGCTGCCTTCACAGCTGGGCATCCAGAGAGCTGCAGCTGTTGGCTGGGTGCCCAGCTCTGAAGGCAGCACCCTTCCAGCAGCAGCGCAGAAGTAAGGGTGGCAATACCAGACCATACTATCCTTACTTCTGCACTCCTGCTGGCGGTGGCTCTGCCTTCAGAGCTGGGCTCCTGGTCAGCAGCCACCACTCTCCAGCTGCCCAGCTCTGAAGGCAGCGCCCTGCCAGCAGCAGCAGCACAGAAGTAAGGGTACCAGTACCGCTATGCTCCCTACAATAACCTTGCGACCTCCCAACTCCTTTTTGGGTCAGGCCCCCTACAATTACAACACTGTGAAATTTCAGATTTAAATAGCTGAAATCATAAAATTTATGAATATTAAAATCCGATCACTGTGAAATTGACCAAAATGGACCATGAATTTGGTAGGACCCTACTCATAATTAAATGTGGAATTTGGCCCCTCTGCACCAAGGGAGTCTGATACCGCTGATCTTATCCGTCTCCCTGCATCACAGTTATCCTTGCTCCTAAAGCAACCCCAGATTGCTGACTTTCTACTTAAGGCCTTGAATGCTTCCAGAGAGGGCAATTCAGTTGCATCTGTAATAGCCCCATAACTGTCCTCATCTGCTTGATTTCCAGCAGACAGCTTGACACACATGGGCCAGTGTGTTCCTGTTTGCATGTGCATTACTGGATGCTAACATTGATTTGGCCATGCACCTGACTGGGCCTGCACGCACGCACACACACACACACACACACACACACACACAAAATGGGGATCACCACGTGTATCCCAATTAGTGTGCTGGCAAACATGCACCCATCTGCTATTGAAAAGCAGGTCCAGCTCAGAGAATCATAGAAGTGTTATCATTTATTATTTAACATTTCTAGTATGGTAGCGCCTAATGGCCAACCAGCTGGGGCCCTACTGGGGTAGGTGCTGTACAAACATATATAGTTGCAGTCCCTGTCCCAAGGTTGATTTATAAATCTCATTAGAATCATCTAGTTGACCTTCTGCGAGAAAGCTTGCTGTGTTCTCCTCTTGGAGCTAAAGTTTCTCTGCTATAGCCTTAAGACCATTGTTATTTTTTGTTCTGTCACAATTGGAGAATAATCACTCTCTTCAAGTTGGAACATCCTCATATGTATTTAATGGCAGGTTCATGTTTCAATTCACACGTCTTTTCTCCGGTTCGCTTTCTATGACCCCTGCTCAGAGGTCAAGCCACTTAAACTTTTGATCATTTTCTTTGCTGACCTACTTCAGATTCTTTCAGATCTTCGAAAGTCCTCATCACCGTCCTTTTCTTTCCCCAGCAGTGTCCCAAGCTGAACACAGTTCTCAGCCAACTGCCTCCTAAGGGCATGGCACTGCTCTCGCTGACGTCAGTGGGAGTTTTGCTGTCCACTTCAATGGCAGCAGGACCAGACCTTGACACTGCAGTCATGTCTTTGTTTTACATGGGAAATCTCTCCTGACAGAGCACTGATCAGCGACAGATCACATTGCAGACACATTTAATCTCTCTCCCCTAAGTGTCCCTTAGCTTCCCAGCCTGGATTCTCCCATGCTGTACTTACAGCTTGCATTACACTATTTCCCCCCTGCACAAACCACTTTGCTATTGTGCTTATTAAACCTCCTTCCCCTCCACTTCTCTACATTTTAAAGATCATGCTGAATTTTCACTATCGTAAATCCATTGATTTTATGCCCAGAAGGGACCATTGTGACCCCCTAGTCTGACGACCTGAACAGCACAGGCTGTAGAAATGCCCCCAGAAACACCTTGTGCTCAACAACATGCTATTGAACTGCAGTGTGCTCAAAAGACATTCAGACCTGACTGGAAGATTCCAATGACCGTTGAGATTTTAAAAGCCACTAAAGAAACATGGACACCAAGTTTCCATTCATTTCAATGGGACCTGGGTGCTCAAATCCCTGGGTATGTACTCAGCCAGCTCACCCGTGGTTCATTGCTAGTTTACTGCACTAGCTTGAGTGGAACTAGCATGTGTCTGTCCACCTTGTTTGGGAAGCAGCTTCCAGCATAAGATGACCAGACAGCAAATGTGAAAAATCGGGACAGGGGTGGGGGGTAATAGGAGCCTATATAAGAAAAAGACCCCAAAATTGGGGTCCCTATAAAATTGGGACATCTGGTCACTCTATTCCAGCTACAGCGTAGACATATTAGTCTCGCTGTGTCTCGCTTCCCCATCTGTAAAATGGGAAGCGCACGGCCTTACCTCACAGCTATATTGAGAGAATGAATATATTATCAATGATTGTGAGGTGCTCGGATGCTGCAGTGATAAGGCCAGATAAGTCCGATCAGATATATAGATAGATATCTCCTCCCCAGGTAGGAGTTATAGACTGTGACCACGTCACTGCCTAAGCTTTGCTTCAATAAGAGGTTGAACTGCTCAACACTGTCACTGTAAAACATGTTTTTCACTTCCAAAATATCGACTCTCTCTCCTACTTTGATATTGTTAGGAGTTTTTACACCTTTATCCCCTTTATTTGTGGGTTGTTTACAAACAGGTTAATACTAGACTAAGCAATGACCCTTTAGGAAATAAGATCAGTCCCTCCTATCAGAGTGATGCTGCATGGTAATCTGCTGCTTTTGTTTTTATAATAATTGCATGACCTGTCTTATAGATCTGTCCCAAGGAAACACACCATGAAGAGCAGTGCTGGACACATCATACTGATGTCAAGATACAATGGACTGGCTTCTCCAGTCCGGCCAAGATATACCAAGCATAGGACTGGGGGAAAAGGATAGAGTTGGGGAAAATAGTATGTGATCATGTAATCAAAGATTGCATTATGATGTACACAAACATATCGGGGCAGAGTTAAGGTGACAGGACATCTATATTGTGGCATTTCCTAACTTTTGAGTATTTGACTTTGCAACCTTAACAATGTTCTTTGGGCTTTAGTCCGCCCCCCCCCGTAATTTTTTATTTCATCTAGTTTTGTCTGCCTGTAGTGTATCTGTGAGACACAATTTCTATGCATATTCCACTAAACTTTTTGCTAGTGATGTTTTGATTGACGTTAGCACTGGAATACTGTTCAGGTATAAACTCTGAATTCTGAACCACTTCTTCCAACTTACCTTTGCCTGAACGCTACTGATTGTCTGATGAGACAAATGGCTGAAACAGAAAACTTACCTATTTTTTCCGCTTCTTCCAAAATGCAATTGGATTTGTACTTGGGATTGCATTGCTTTAAAAACAGACTTGAAGTTAGAAAATTTCCTGTACAGTAGCCTTGCAAATTTCTACTCACCTACTCAAGTGGATGGGATAATTGTGTTTGATGGGCCAGTAAAACTTTTCTTTCTCAACACAGAATCACAGAATATCAGGGTTGGAAGGGACCTCAGGAGGTCATCTAGTCAACCCCCAGCTCAAAGCAGGACCAATCCCCAATTAAAGCATACCAGCCAGAGCTTTTTAAAGCCTGACCTTAAAAACTTCTAGGGAAGGAGATTCCACCACCTCCCTAGGTAACGCATTCCAGTATTTCACCACCCTCCTAGTGAAAAAGTTTTTCTTAATATCCAACCTAAACCTCCCCCACTGCAACTCGAGACCACTACTCCTTGTTCTATAATCTGCTACCACTGAGAACAGTCTAGATCCATCCTCTTTGGAACCCCCTTTCAGGTAGTGGAAAGCAGCTATCAAATTCCCCCTCATTCTTCTCTTCCACAGACTAAACAATCCCAGTTCCATCAGCCTCTCCTCTTAAGTCATGTGTTCCAGTCCCCTAATCATTTTTGTTGCCCTCTGCTGGAATCTTTCTAGTTTTTCCACATCCTTCTTGTAGTGTGGGGCCCAAAACTGGACACAGTACTCCAGATGAGGCCTCACCAATGTAGAATAAAGGGGAATGATCACGTCCCTCGCTCTGCTGGCAATGCCCCTACTTATACATCCCAAAATGCCATTAGCCTTCTTGGCAACAAGGGGACACTGTGGACCCATATCCAGCTTCTCGTCCACTGTAATCCCTAGGTTCTTTTCTGCAGAACTGCTGCCTAGCCATTCGGTCTCTAGTCTGTAGCGGTGCATGGGATTCTTCCGTCCTAAGTGCAGGACTCTGCACTTGTCCTTGTTGAACCGCATCAGATTTCTTTTGGCCCAATCCTCTAATTTGTCTAGGTCCCTCTGTATCCTATCCCTACCCTCCAGCATATCTACCTCTCCTCCCAGTTTAATGTTATCTGCAAACTTGCTGAGGATGCAATCCACACCATCCTCTAGATCATTAATGAAGATATTGAACAAAACCGGCCCGAGGACTGTCCCTTGGGGTACTCCACTTGATACCGGCTGCCAACTAGACATGTAGCCATTGATCACTACCCGTTGAGCCCGACAATCTAGCCAGCTTTCTATCCATTTTATAGTCCATTCATCTAGCCCATACTTCTTTAACTTACTGGCAAGAATACTGTGGGAGACCGTGTCAAAAGCTTTGCTAAAGTCAAGGAACAACACGTCCACTGCTTTCCCCTCATCCACAGAGCCTGTTATCTCATCATAGAAGGCAATTAGATTAGTCAGGCATGACTTGCCCTTGGTGAATCCATGCTGACTGTTCCTGATCACTTTCCTCTCCTCTAAGTGCTTCGGAATTGATTCCTTGAGGACCTGCTCCATGATTTTTCAGGGACTGAGGTGAGGCTGACTGGCCTGTAGTTCCCAGGATCCTCCTTCTTCCCTTTTTTTAAAGATGGGCACTACATTAGCCTTTTTCCAGTCGTCCAGGACCTCCCCTGATCGCCATGAGTTTTCAAAGATAATGGCCGATGGCTCTGCAATCACATCCACCAACTCCTTTAGCACTCTCACATGCAGCGCATCCGGCCCCATGGACTTGTGCTCATCCAGCTTTTCTAAATAGTCCCGAACTACTTCTTTCTCCACAGAGGGCTGGTCACCTCCTCCCCATGCTGTGCTGCCCAGTGCAGTGGTCTGGGAGCTGACCTTGTTCGTGAAGACAGAGGCAAAAAAAGCATTGAGTACATTAGCTTTTTCCACATCCTCTGTTGCTAGGTTGCCTCCCTCATTCAGTAAAGGGCCCATGCTTTCCTTGACTTTCTTCTTGTTGCTAACATACTTGAAGAAACCCTTCTTGTTACTCTTAACATCTCTTGCTAGCAGGAAGTCCAGGTGTGATTTGGCCTTCCTGATTTCACTCCTGCATGCCCAAGCATATTATTATACTCTTCCCTGGTCATTTGTCCAATTATCCACTTCTTGTAAGCTTCTTTTTTGTGTTTAAGAACAGCAAGGATTTCACTGTAAGCCAAGCTGGTTGCCTGCCATATTTACTATTATTTCTACACAATGGGATGGTTTGTCCCTGTAACCTCAATAAGGATTCTTTAAAATACAGCCAGCTCTCTTGGACTCCTTTCCCCCTAATGTTATTCTCCCAGGGGATCCTGCCCATCAGTTCCCTGAGGTTGTCAAAGTCTGCTTTTCTGAAGTCCAGGGTCCGTATTCTGCTGCTCTTCTTTCTTTCTTGTGTCAGGATCCTGAATTTGACCATCTCATGGTCACTGCCTCCCAGGTTCCCATCCACTTTTGCTTCCCCTACTAATTCTTCCCCGTTTGTGAGCAGCAGGTCAAGAAGAGCTCCGCCCCAATTGGTTCCTCCAGCACTTGCACCAGGAAATTGTCCCCTACACTTTCCAAAAACTTCCTGGATTGTCTGTGCACCGCTGTATTGCTCTCCCAGCAGATATTAAGGTGATTGAAGTCTCCCATGAGAACCAGGGCCTGCGTTCTAGTAACTTCCGTGAGTTGCCGGAAGAAAGCCTCATCCACCTCATCCCCCTGGTCCGGTGGTCTATAGCAGACTCCCACCATGACATCACCCTTGTTGCTCACACTTGTAAACTTAATCCAGAGACTCTCAGGTTTTTCTGCAGTTTCATACTGGAGCTCTGAGCAGTCATACTGCTCCCTTACATACAATGCAACTCCCTTTCCTTTTCTGCCATGCCTGTCCTTCCTAAACAGTTTATATCCAACCATGACAGTACTCCAGTCATGTGAGTTATCCCACCAAGTCTCTGTTATTCCAATCACATCATAATTCCTTGACTGTGCCAGGACTTCTAGTTCTCCCGGCTTGTTTCCCAGGCTTCTTGCATTTGTGTATAGGCACTTGAGATAACTTGCTGATCGTCCCTCTTTCTCAGTATGAGGCAGGAGCCCTCCTCTTTCATGCTCTCCTGCTCATGCTTCCTCCCGGTATCCCAAGTCCCCACTTACCTCAGGGCTTTGGTCTCCTTCCCCCGGTGAACCTAGTTTAAAGCCCTCCTCACTAGGTTAGCCAGCCTGCTTGCAAAGATGCTCTTCCCTCTCTTCGTTAGGTGGAGCCCGTCTCTGCCTAGCACTCCTCCTTCTTGGAACACCATCCCATGGAACACTATCATCATCACCATCCTCACTTTTGTGCCCCTTTGTAGCCAGAGGTCACTATACAGCACCCTGCCTCTGTTTCTCCCCTCTTCAGGGTCCTTTAAAAATTCACAGTTCAAAGGTGGTTCAACCAATCCCCACAAGAGGTCCCATTTCTTTAGTACTCCGACACATACTGGTCCTCTAGCCCTCAAACTCAGTTCACTATCTCTCTAATTAATCCAAAATAACACAAATTGACACAGTCTCCATCCCAGATGGTCTTTACAGACTCTCCCCTGCTTGCACAGGATCTCTCCCAGACTCCCCTGCCTGGAGAGCTTTCTCCAACTCTCTCCTACCGCTTCAGCTTTTCCCCATCTAATTCAGGGTTCTGCAGGAGCCTTCTTGTTCCCTGCAGTGTTTGTAGACAGAGCTGCAGCCTCCTGGACTTCCAGTTCCTCCCTGTACTGCACCACCTTGCTCTTTTTATCCTGGGATCACCTGTTTCAACCCACATGTGGCTCATCCTGTAATCAGGGCTGGCTTAGTCTCAGACCTGCTAGCCTCTGGGGCAAGCAATTCTGTTACAATCACCAATTATCAAGTGCCTGAAAGAGAACGCAATCTATTGCAGAATTGCAAAGTCATTCAAGAATGGACCATGGGAGATGCCAGTCAGTGTGGCCTGATCCAAAGCCCATTGCAATAAGGGGAGTCTTTCCACTAGTTTCAGTGAGCTTTGAATCAGGCCCTGAAAACCTAATTTGTGAAATACTTTGAGCTCCCATAGATCCAGAAACATGGTGGCTGAAGATGATCATAGAATCATAGAATCATAGAATCATAGAATATCAGGGTTGGAAGGGACCCCAGAAGGTCATCTAGTCCAACCCCCTGCTCAAAGCAGGACCAAGTCCCAGTTAAATCATCCTAGCCAGGGCTTTGTCAAGCCTGACCTTAAAAACCTCTAAGGAAGGAGATTCTACCACCTCCCTAGGTAACGCATTCCAGTGTTTCACCACCCTCTTAGTGAAAAAGTTTTTCCTAATATCCAATCTAAACCTCCCCCATTGCAACTTGAGACCATTACTCCTCGTTCTGTCATCTGCTACCATTGAGAACAGTCTAGAGCCATCCTCTTTGAAACCCCCTTTCAGGTAGTTGAAAGCAGCTATCAAATCCCCCCTCATTCTTCTCTTCTGCAGACTAAACAATCCCAGCTCCCTCAGCCTCTCCTCATAAGTCGTGCTCTAGACCCCTAATCATTTTCGTTGCCCTTCGCTGTACTCTTTCCAATTTATCCACATCCTTCTTGTAGTGTGGGGCCCAAAACTGGACACAGTACTCCAGATGAGGCCTCACCAGTGTCGAATAGAGGGGAACGATCACGTCCCTCGATCTGCTCGCTATGCCCCTACTTATACATCCCAAAATGCCATTGGCCTTCTTGGCAACAAGGGCACACTGCTGACTCATATCCAGCTTCTCGTCCACTGTCACCCCTAGGTCCTTTTCCGCAGAACTGCTGCCGAGCCATTCGGTCCCTAGTCTGTAGCGGTGCATTGGATTCTTCCATCCTAAGTGCAGGACCCTGCACTTATCCTTATTGAACCTCATTAGATTTCTTTTGGCCCAATCTTCCAATTTGTCTAGGTCCTTCTGTATCCTATCCCTCCCCTCCAGCGTATCTACCACTCCTCCCAGTTTAGTATCATCCGCAAATTTGCTGAGAGTGCAATCCACACCATCCTCCAGATCATTTATGAAGATATTGAACAAAACGGGCCCCAGGACCGACCCCTGGGGCACTCCACTTGACACCGGCTGCCAACTAGACATGGAGCCATTGATCACTACCCGTTGAGCCCGACAATCTAGCCAGCTTTCTACCCACCTTATAGTGCATTCATCCAGCCCATACTTCCTTAACTTGCTGACAAGAATGCTGTGGGAGACCGTGTCAAAAGCTTTGCTAAAGTCAAGAAACAATACATCCACTGCTTTCCCTTCATCCACAGAACCAGTAATCTCATCATAAAAGGCGATTAGATTAGTCAGGCATGACCTTCCCTTGGTGAATCCATGCTGACTGTTCCTGATCACTTTCCTCTCCTCTAAGTGCTTCAGGATTGATTCTTTGAGGACCTGCTCCATGATTTTTCCAGGGACTGAGGTGAGGCTGACTGGCCTGTAGTTCCCAGGATCCTCCTTCTTCCCTTTTTTAAAGATGGGCACTACATTAGCCTTTTTCCAGTCATCCGGGACTTCCCCCGTTCGCCACGAGTTTTCAAAGATAATGGCCAAGGGCTCTGCAATCACAGCCGCCAATTCCCTCAGCACTCTTGGATGCAATTCGTCCGGCCCCATGGACTTGTGCACGTCCAGCTTTTCTAAATAGTCCCTAACCACCTCTATCTCTACAGAGGGCTGGCCATCTCTTCCCCATTTTGTGATGCCCAGCACAGCAGTCTGGGAGCTGACCTTGTTAGTGAAAACAGAGGCAAAAAAAGCATTGAGTACATTAGCTTTTTCCACATCCTCTGTCACTAGCTTGCCTCCCTCATTCAGTAAGGGGCCCACACTTTCCTTGGCTTTCTTCTTGTTGCCAACATACCTGAAGAAACCCTTCTTGTTATAGAATCATAGAATCATAGAATATCAGGGTTGGAAGGGACCCCAGAAGGTCATCTAGTCCAACCCCCTGCTCAAAGCAGGACCAAGTCCCAGTTAAATCATCCCAGCTAGGGCTTTGTCAAGCCTGACCTTAAAAACCTCTAAGGAAGGAGATTCTACCACCTCCCTAGGTAACGCATTCCAGTGTTTCACCACCCTCTTAGTGAAAAAGTTTTTCCTAATATCCAATCTAAACCTCCCCCATTGCAACTTGAGACCATTACTCCTCGTTCTGTCATCTGCTACCATTGAGAACAGTCTAGAGCCATCCTCTTTGAAACCCCCTTTCAGGTAGTTGAAAGCAGCTATCAAATCCCCCCTCATTCTTCTCTTCTGCAGACTAAACAATCCCAGCTCCCTCAGCCTCTCCTCATAAGTCATGTGCTCTAGACCCCTAATCATTTTCGTTGCCCTTCGTTGTACTCTTTCCAATTTATCCACATCCTTCCTGTAGTGTGGGGCCCAAAACTGGACACAGTACTCCAGATGAGGCCTCACCAGTGTCGAATAGAGGGGAACTATCACGTCCCTCGATCTGCTCGCTATGCCCCTACTTATACAACCCAAAATGCCATTGGCCTTCTTGGCAACAAGGGCACACTGCTGACTCATATCCAGCTTCTCGTCCACTGTCACCCCTAGGTCCTTTTCCGCAGAACTGCTGCCGAGCCATTCGGTCCCTAGTCTGTAGCGGTGCATTGGATTCTTCCATCCTAAGTGCAGGACCCTGCATTTATCCTTATTGAACCTCATTAGATTTCTTTTGGCCCAATCCTCCAATTTGTCTAGGTCCTTCTGTATCCTATCCCTCCCCTCCAGCGTATCTACCACTCCTCCCAGTTTAGTATCATCCGCAAATTTGCTGAGAGTGCAATCCACACCATCCTCCAGATCATTTATGAAGATATTGAACAAAACGGGCCCCAGGACCGACCCCTGGGGCACTCCACTTGACACCGGCTGCCAACTAGACATGGAGCCATTGATCACTACCCGTTGAGCCCGACAATCTAGCCAGCTTTCTACCCACCTTATAGTGCATTCATCCAGCTTAACTTGCTGACAAGAATGCTGTGGGAGACCGTGTCAAAAGCTTTGCTAAAGTCAAGAAACAATACATCCACTGCTTTCCCTTCATCCACAGAACCAGTAATCTCATCATAAAAGGCGATTAGATTAGTCAGGCATGACCTTCCCTTGGTGAATCCATGCTGACTGTTCCTGATCACTTTCCTCTCCTCTAAGTGCTTCAGGATTGATTCTTTGAGGACCTGCTCCATGATTTTTCCAGGGACTGAGGTTAGGCTGACCGGCCTGTAGTTCCCAGGATCCTCCTTCTTCCCTTTTTTAAAGATGGGCACTACATTAGCCTTTTTCCAGTCATCCGGGACTTCCCCCGTTCGCCACGAGTTTTCAAAGATAATGGCCAAGGGCTCTGCAATCACAGCCGCCAATTCCTTCAGCACTCTCGGATGCAATTCGTCCGGCCCCATGGACTTGTGCACGTCCAGCTTTTCTAAATAGTCCCTAACCACCTCTATCTCTACAGAGGGCTGGCCATCTCTTCCCCATTTTGTGTTGCCCAGCACAGCAGTCTGGGAGCTGACCTTGTTAGTGAAAACAGAGGCAAAAAAAGCATTGAGTACATTAGCTTTTTCCACATCCTCTGTCACTAGCTTGCCTCCCTCATTCAGTAAGGGGCCCACACTTTCCTTGGCTTTCTTCTTGTTGCCAACATACCTGAAGAAACCCTTCTTGTTACTCTTGACATCTCTTGCTAGCTGCAGCTCCAGGTGCGATTTGGCCCTCCTGATATCTTTCCTACATGCCCGAGCAATATTTTTATACTCTTCCCTGGTCATATGTCCAAGCTTCCACTTCTTGTAAGCTTCTTTTTTATGTTTAAGATCCGCTAAGATTTCACCATTAAGCCAAGCTGGTCGCCTGCCATATTTACTATTCTTTCGACTCATCGGGATGGTTTGTCCCTGTAACCTCAACAGGGATTCCTTGAAATACAGCCAGCTCTCCTTACTCTTGACATCTCTTGCTAGCTGCAGCTCCAGGTGCGATTTGGCCCTCCTGATATCTTTCCTACATGCCCGAGCAATATTTTTATACTCTTCCCTGGTCATATGTCCAACCTTCCACTTCTTGTAAGCTTCTTTTTTATGTTTAAGATCCGCTAAGATTTCACCATTAAGCCAAGCTGGTCGCCTGCCATATTTACTATTCTTTCGACTCATCGGGATGGTTTGTCCCTGTAACCTCAACAGGGATTCCTTGAAATACAGCCAGCTCTCCTGGACTCCCTTCCCTTTCATGTTAGTCCCCCAGGGGATCCTGGCCATCTGTTCCCTGAGGGAGTCAAAGTCTGCTTTCCTGAAGTCCAGGGTCCGTATCCTGCTGCTTACCTTTCTTCCCTGCGTCAGGATCCTGAACTCAACCAACTCATCAAATTCAGGCTGTAATACAGTAACACAATATAAAAAGCTGGTTTAAAAATGCAATTTTTTTTGGAGAAAATTGTATGCAAAAAAAGTGATCTTTGAAATGTTCAAATTTTTGAAAAGATTTGGCCATTCTCTAAACTGGTAAAAAAAACCCCCACCCCAGCAATAATTTACGGTGGAAAGATTTTCATAAAAACATTTGAAAATTATCTAATAATAGAGTAGTTCCTGAACTATTGCTCTGATCACAGAGGAATCATTTTTAAGCATAGCACCAGTATGGAAATATTTTTGTTCTGTTTCTCTTTGTGCCTGGTTTCTACTGCATCATCCACCGGTTTGGAAATGATGGAGGAAGCGTGCATAACAATACCTCCTGGTAAAAAGAGGAGAGGCAAGTGGAAGCTTCCCTGGGTACCGAAACTATGTTCCTTCTTCATAGACACTAATGCTGACCAGAGCATCCGAGGGAGGGAAGGAGCAGCATGTCACCACCTGAAACATCTCAAGAGTTTTTAAGGAGATACTGGTGGGAACCAGAAGATGCAGGAGACCATAAGACCTTGAATCATAGAATCAATCATAGAATCATAGAATATCAGGGTTGGAAGAGATCTCAGGAGGTCATCTAGTCCAATTCCCTGCTCAAAGCAGGACCAACCCCAACTAAATCATCCCAACCAGAGCTTTGTCAAGCCAGGCCTTAAAAACCTCTAAGGATGGAGATTCCACCACCTCCCTAGGTAACCCATTCCAGTGCTTCACCACCCTCCTAGTGAAATAGAGTTTCCTAATATCCAACCTAGACCTCCCCCACTGCAGCTTGAGACCATTGCTTCTTGTTCTGTTTGACTTGCATGTTGTTATGTTCCTCTCCGTTGGTGTATCAGGTCAATGCCATGGGAAGGCCAGATTCTGCCCCACCCCAATACTCATGTTGAGGAGTATCTTGCTTTGCCACATGACCCATTCAAATTGATCAGGCCACAAGCAAAGTCAGTTAATGTGAGTCAAGGGACAGGAATCTGGCCCTTTAAAGCCAGTTACAGATGGTAGAAACATGTATTTAATGAAAAGTGGCTTTTTGACCATAAGAAAAATTTTTGTGGAAAGTTTTTATTTTGGACTAAATATTACAATGAAAAAAGACAGATACTGACCATTTTTTGTTAATTTTTTTTGGCTTTTTTTGTTCAAAAATCTGTTTCTTAACTTTTTTTTTTTTTTTTTTTAAATGTTGTTAAAAGTTTTCAGTCTCAGGTTAACAGGCTTGGTTTTCTGTAACAATGTTGGGGGTTTGCTTTGGATTTTAATAAGAAAAAGTTTAAGATTTTGCTTTTTGATCACTGAAAATTGTTACCAAACATTGCATGTGCTTCCTGAAAAGGTTTATCGAAAACCAAACTTGTTTCAAGTTTTTGGCTTCAGGGTCTCACCAAACAAAGTAAACAATTTTGCTCAGACATTTTGAAAATAGATGGGCCTCTCCCTCTATTTAGTGAATGCATTGCTTTATTTGAATAATAGGAAGGACAATGATGTGTGAATCCACTCTAGACTCTTGTGGCACCTTAGAGACTACAAATTTATTAGAGCATAAGCTTTCGTGAGCTACAGCTCACTTCATCGGATGCATTTTCGAATACTTTTTGCGAATACAGACTAACACGGCTGCTACTCTGAAACTCTAGACTCTGTAAGTGTCTGTCTACACTGCAATTAGACACCCATGGCTGGCCTGTGGCAGCTGACTTGGGCTAAGGGGCTGTTTAATTGCAGTGTAGACGTTGGGGTTCGGGCTAGAACTTGGGTTCTAGGACCCTACAAGGTGACAGGGTCCGATGCCTAGAAATCTACACTGCAATTAAACAATCCCACAGCCTGAGCCCAGCCAGCCCGAGTCAGCTGGTGCAGGACCGACATGGGTTTTGAATTACAGTGTAGCCATGCCCTAAATGGCCACACGAGGGGCTTGTCTTCACTAAAATTGCTAAAATACTGTGTCTTTTACTTCAAGGTAATTAATGCATATGAGCTATCCTGAGATAAAAACACAGGATAAATTGCCAAGGTCAATCATGGATGGGGGCATAGCACTGACCTCGCCTCATTTATCTCACCATAAAACAGAAGTGCCTGGTCTGCTCTGTGTTTTACCTCAGGCTAGCTCACAAGTATTAGCTGCATTTCTTACCTCAGGGTAACTTTCTTAGCAGTGAAGGCCAGGTCTGGGAGTGCTGCTCCAGCAGGAAAGTCAATCACTCTATTAATTGCACTACATTAGAGGCAGAGCAGAAGGTATTATGAAGAAGTACCCGAAGCTAGCAAGCCCTTTCTGTCAAAGAAAATGGGTAAAATCTTGCCATTCCCCTCAGGGTCTGTTCTCACACCTCCCAAGGCAAACTTTTCCAGGGCGACTGCTTGCCTTTGTGCAATGTACCATTTAGAATATAGCCAAATGGGCTCAGGTTCAGCCCTGCTGAAAGATCGACAGTGCTGCATGCTATTCAGAAAAAAAAAAAAGAGTATAGCTTCAAACTGAACTCGCCAATTGTGTCCTTAAAGATAAGACCATTGCTTTTCCATTGCAATGGCCCTGAGCTTGCTATATTTCTGCAGAAGCAAGAAACAGCAACGAAACAATTTTGGGGATGCGATTAAACTGGTATGTTGCCAAAGGTACCCACGACAGGTCAGGGATTGATATTATGCCACTTACTGTGAAAAGGGGATGGGTTTTCTGCTCTTTCAGACTGCAGCTCTCCTCTTGTTTCCAAAGGTGAATTTTACAGACAAGTGGTGCTCCACCACGTCTGATTATTAACAGTGTGATTAGAAGCTGCTTTAAAACTGTTGTACTGTTCTGCTGCCAAAAGCACAGCCCAGGTGACATGAGCTACAGCTAGTGTCAGCCATCTTGTGATTGGTCACCACCTCAGGCGAAACACATTGATTTAAAAAAAGCAGCATCATTGGAATCTGTAAACAGAAAGTTCCCCTGACTTGGGGGGTGGATCTTTATTTTAATCCTTTCCAACCCACAGTAAAACGTCGCCATGATCTCAGATTGTGCTAAACACCCTGTGGTGTCTGCCTCAAAGTCCTGTCAAAGCAAAACAAAGATACAGAAATCGTGTTTATTTATCTACACCCGGCAGGAGAGACCATCAGAATAGCCAACTATCTCTGGACTTCTCTCCAATGCGAGGAAAAGGTACTGTTTATATACACTCCTTATTTCCCATCATGCCTTGCCAGACACTAGGACTACAAACATGGTTGCCACGCTGGACTACATTTCCCAGCCTACCATGCTTTCCTAAAAAGAACTAGATAAGTTAATGGAGGACCAGTTAAGGTCATGGAGTATAGGTCCATCAATGGCTATTAGCCTCTGTTTGCCAGAAGCTGGGAATGGGTGACAGGGGATGGGTCACTTGATGATCACCTGTTCTGTTCATTCCCTCTGAAGCACTTGGCATTGGCCACTGTCAGAAGACAGGATACTGGGTTAGATGGACCTTTGGTCTGACCCAATATGGCTGTTCTAATGTTCTGTTCCTAGTTCTCTGAGAAACTGTTTGGAACCACTAAGACAGTGGATCTCAAACTTTTGTATTGGTAACCCTTTTCACACAGCACTCTGAATGCAACTCCCCATATAAATTAAAAACATTTAAAAATATTTAACACTATTATAAATGCTGGCAGCAAAGCGGAGCTTGGGGATGGAGGCTGACAGCTCACAACCTCCATGTAACAACCTTGCGACTCCCAGTTTCAGAGCCCCTGCACTAAGACCTGGCTTAATTCCCCATGACGGAGGAGCGAGTGGTGTTACAATCCACCTGTTTAAAGGATCTTTGCATGGGGACATAGCAGAGATTTATTTTCTAAGAGTCTCATAATTTCCCTGAGCTATTTATATTCCCCAGCCTGCAGGCCCCAAGCCAGTTCCTGTCTTCTGTGTGTAGAATTTAAATATGAGTCTCTATTTCCTTTTGTAGTAACATATTGTTAAAAATTGTAGTTAATCCATCCACGTCTTTCCTTGTTTATCAGCAAGTTCTGTTCTGTCTCGTGCCTCCATTAAGTTAAAGCTTGTGTGAAGGAAGCTCAGGAATCATTTCTGAAGCAAATTCCTTTCCCGAGCTGTTTGGGAATTTTTATACCAAATGTTTTAAGCTAGAGCACATCTTTTCTAAAGATATCCCATCTAGAATTAAAGACTTCAAGGGACGCAGGCCGTGCTTACACAATGGGGGACTCTATCTGGAGAAGCAGTGACTCTGAAAAAGGTTTTGGAGGTCATGGTGGATAGTCAGGTGAACCTGAGCTCCTAGTGTGATGCTGTGGCCAAAAGGGCAAATGCGATCCTGTGATGCATAAACAGGGGGTAGTAGGAGCAGAGAGGTTATTTTACCTCTGTATCTGGCACTGATGCGACTACTGCTGGAATCCTGTGTCCAGGTCTGGTGCCCACAGTTCAAGAAGGATGTTGATAAATTGGAGAGGTTCAGAGAAGAGCCATGAGGATCATTAAAGGATTAGAAAACCTGCCTGATAGTGATAGACTCAAGGAGCTCAATCTATTTAGCTTAACAAAGAGAAGGTTAAGGGGTGAGTTGATCACAATCTAGAAGTACCCATATGGGGAACAAACATCTTCAATCTAGCAGAGAAAGGTCTAACACAATCCAATAGCTGGAAATTGAAGCTAGACAAATTCAGACTGGAAATAAAGCACAGATTTTTAACAGTCAGAGTAATTAACCACTGGAACCATTTACCAAGAGTCATGGTGGACTCTCCATCACAGACAATTTTGAAATTGTCAATAAATAAATCAAGATTGGATGTTTTTCTAAAAGATCTGCTCTGGGAATTATTTTGGGTGGAAATCTATGACCTGTGTTAAACAGGAGGTCAAACTACATGATCAGAATTGTGCCTCTGACCCTGGAATCTATGAATCACCACATCCTTTTGTAAATTGTTACAATGCTTAATTACTCGTAAAATTTTGAAACATATTTTTAGTCTGAATTTATCTAGCTTTAGCTTCCAGCCATGGGATCTTGTCACACTTTAGTGGGTAGATTAAGGGCTCTCTAGTCTCAGAAATCTTCCCATGCAGATAATTATAGACTGTGATCAAATCATCTCTTAAGTTCGAGATCATAGGTGATGTCTGAATTCTCAGCACAGGAGGTATGGCATTTAATTATGGGCAGAGTCACTCAGAACTCCCCTTTAATTTGCACTGTGTCTTGCAGTCTGCTAAGTATGGAGGTACTCGAGATGAGGGTGTTATCTTCATGACAGTCTCAGTATTCTTTGCCCCTCTGGCCCCAAGCAGCTGGGAAAATGGCTCAATAGAATGGGGTGCATCTCAAACATAAACTAGGGTAATTAGAGCCTTAAATGAGGGGCCCTGCTGATGGTAGAGCCCCTTCATATCAAATCCAGCCATAGATGCTGACACTGATATCACCTCAGTAGAGATGGCTGGGAATGGGAGTTTTCCACAGAAAATTTTGAGAAAGACGAAAAGAGAATTTTTTTTGGCTCTGTGGAAAATTTCCACTTTTCATTGACAACAAAACAAAACAAAAATTTTGGCCAAAACCCAGAATCGTTCAGTTTTTCAGTTTCTCAACAAAAACACATCTTTCCTGGGGAAAGTAGCCACTTCAGAAAAAAAACTGTCATGTGAAAACCCCAATTTTCTATCCAAACAGTCAGTGGGAATTTTTTAGGGACCTTGACTCCTGAGCACCTTCAGAAAGGTGTCCAGAATCCTCAACCTCTTCTGGCTTCTGTGGAAAGTGTGGGGGCTCAGTATTTTTCAGGATCAGTCTCATAAAGTCTGATCCAGACCCCAGAAAGACTCCTATTGACTGCAGTGGACTTTGGATCAACACTGAGGACAAACCCTAAGGACAAGAATAAAACAATGAATGGCTTTATTGCAAATACAAAACTATTCCTCCCAGCCCTGAATGTAATTCTCTGATGTCTACCAAAGAAACAGCATCTTGAGCCAAATCTGGTATCACACAAGTCCATGTCAATTTTCTGTAGGTATTGATGTGTTCCTTATTATAAACCACCAGGCATCATATTATTTTCTGGAAATAACTTAAGCATGAAATCCAATGTAACATTCAGCCTCAGAGCTGTTTGGACATGAATATACATATTTTAAATAGAAATCCCATGTAATATTAAGCTAGCAGCATATCTCTATGCCAGATGGAAGATTTCGACCCCTGCTGTTTCATCAGATGTAATGTATGGGCCTCATATGTTGGCCTGTTTCATTTTAAAATAGGAAAAAAATGCTAGATGTGTTTGGTTTCATTAAAGCTTTCATTAAAGGGGTACCATTGCCTATTTCAAATGTCCCACAAAATATATTGGCATTTTATTTTTTCAATGTAAAATAATCAGAATTCAGTAAAAATAAAAGAAACCTTTTCTATTTCTATTTTATTTTTAGTCAAGAAAGATTATTTTTGTGGCATACAAAGAGCAGCAATATCTCAGGTTTATACACTTCTTGGCTAGCAACAGGGTACAGAGCTAGCGCTCTGTTATGTTCAGAGCACATACAGTAAGAAGTTAGATAAAAACATAAATACTCTTGCTGGAAGGTTGCAATGTAACACAACTTTATTTCTTAGAATTCAGAACAGTAACACACCAGAACCCAAAAACACAGAGAGAGAAAACAGGCTGCTCCCCCAAGCAGAGAAACACAACTCACTGTACCTTGCTTTAAGCTGTTTTTTTCCAGATTGACTCTGATCGCATGATTCCCTACAGAGCCCTCACCTGCCATGAAAAGCTGCCTCCCTCCATCCCCTGCACCCAACTCCTAATGTGATAGCTTGCAATTCCAACACAGTCCTCAACACATCACACTCTCCACAGGTTTAGTTCAGTCTTTGTCTCCAGCCCTGCCCTGAGATGTGTGCTGTGTGCAGCTGTGATTATGTCTATGCAGGATTGGGGTATCAGGCTGACAGTTGGCGAAGTGACTCGGGATTTGGGGGGGCCAACTGGAGACACCTAAAAGGGGCCTGGTTTTCGGAGGGTGGGTGCTGACCATCCTTTAAGGCATCACAGTTTGGGGTCTCCAAATTTCTACCCTAGTTACTTTGGCCTTAATTTCCAGAGCCCCCTTTTTAGACTCACTTCCCCATTTCTTTTCCTCTGCTCCTATGAACCCATCTCTGATTCATTCTGCAAAGTTTGCTTCCTAAGTGTTTCTCACGACGCTCTCTCTCTCTTCTCACTCTAGGGACCTCTTCCAGCCTTAGGCCGCAGGACCTTAACTGCAAAATCCCTTACCTAGGTCCTAGTCTTCATCCCTTCTCCCAGGAGCTGAGATTGCAAGGTTCTCTGCCCTTTGACGCAAATGTTAGCCAGCCAGAAGTACCAATGGCTAGACAGGGGCAATGGTGCGAGTGCTCCAGCGTAGCAGCTGCCCCGGCCTGGCTTCAATGAGATGGTGCTGGCAGAATCAGATCTTCTTTCTCCCCCTCTGCTGTAGGCTCTCTCTGCCTTTTCTGTTCCCCAAGACCCCATAGCTACCACTAGGGAGATCCTTGGCCTGTGTTCCCGTCGTACTGCCTCTGCCTACGCTTTATTCCCCACCCTGCATAGTCTGCTGGGACGTGCTCCATTGCTGGGAGTGCCCTGCAAGCTGTGGCCATCTAGGAACCTCGTTTTTAGATTCACACACTCAGATTCCAAGGCCAGAAGGGACCATTGTGATCAGACGCTCTCTGTGCTGCCTGATATGGCTGTCTGAGATGCCCAGCTGACAGCAGGGACAGAACTCAGATCTTTCCCCCAAAGCACTGGATGCTGCCACTTCAGCACAAGAAACCACTCCCCGCCCCCCCCCCCCCCCGCCCTTAGTGGGTATCTGCGTTCAGCTCTGGCAGTTCTGATCCCATCCAGCAGAGGGCAGCGATCCACATGCACACTCCAGCCTGTTGGTTATGGTGTTTTATGATTAGCTAATCTATATGCTCTTATTTATCGGTCTGGAAACTGACAATGACACATCCAGCTTTCTCTCTCCTAGTAGGGATGTTCATGGTACTCACTCGTCCTGCTGAGGCTATGACATGGCTTTTTTTTCTTCCTTACGTGCGCCCCTCCCATCTCATTCTGTCCTCCAGCTCTTCAGCCATGAATTCCTTATACATCTTCCTTCCACTTCCTGCTAGTCTCCCCCTTATAGTAGGGGGAAGAACCAGGGTTTTTTTGGTTTAGTGGGACACTCCACGATTTTGAATTTTTTTTCCACTACGAAGCAGAAGAAAAACAAAAAAATTCGAACTTTCTCACGCAATTAAATTCTGAAAAAAAAAGTAATTTTGTGCTCATCAAAATGAAACATTTTCATAACATCAAAATGGTTAGCTGTTTTTGACCGTTTAAAACTTTATATATTTACTTGATTCTTTATATGTTAAAATGAAAAAAATGAAACAAAAACTTTTCAAAACAGAATATTGACACATTCTGCTCTCAAAAAGTCACTTTGACCTTCTCAAAGCATATTTGTTTCTTTTTAAATGCCATTGCCATCAAAATCGACCCATTTCCTCAAAATGGTCTGCTTTTGACTGATTGGCGTTTTGCGACGGAAAACCGTTCCTCTGGAAATTTTCCAAACAGCTCTATTTTCCCTTCCCCTCCCATGTTTTCTCTTTCCCTCTTCATTGTGTTCACCACCCACTGCATTGCAGCACTGTTCCCAGGAACAGTCCCTTTCTGTGTCTGACTGCTGCGTTCCTAAGCTCCCGTTCTGTACAGCAGGGAGAGGTGACTTGCTAGCAGCAAGCAACTGAACTAAAGTAGGGGGAAGTGTGTATTTTGCGGATTGATTTAGTCTCGGGGTTGCCCGATGTCTTGGTGACATACCATATTACCAAGCAACAGGAAACAGCTTTGCTCCCAGTTTTAAGGCTGCAGATAGATCTCACTAAAATAGGAGTGGGCAAACTATGGCCCGGGGACTACATCCGGCCCTTCAGACATTTTAATCTGGCCCTCAAGCTCCAGCCGGGGAACGGGGTCAGGGGCTTGCTCTGCGCGGCTCCTGGAGGAAGTGGCACATCCCCGCTCCGGCTCCTACACGTAGGGGCAGCCAAGGGGCTCCACACGCTGCGCCCACCCCAAGTGCCATCCCTGCAATTCCCATTGGCCGGGAACCACAGCCAATGGGAGCTACAGAGGCGGCGCCTGCAGACGGCGCAGTGTGCAGAGCTGCCTGGCCGCACCTCAATGTAGGAGCCGGAGCGGGGATATGACGCTGCTTCTGGGAGCTGCTTGAGGTAAGCACCCCTGCCCCCCTCCCATGCCTCAACCACCTCCCATGCCCCAAATTCCTGCCCCAGCCCTGATCCCCATCCTGTACCCAAACCCTCATCCTCAGCCCCACCCTAGAGCCCACACTCCCCAGCCCGAGACCTCACCCCTCCCGCACCCCAACCCCCTACCCCAGCCCGGAGCCCCCTCCCGCACACTTAACTCCTCATTTCTGGACCCACCACAGAGCCCGTACCCCCAGCCAGAGCCCTCACCCCCTCCTATACCCCAACCTGCAATTTTGTGAGCATTCATGGCTCACCATACAATTTGCATACCCAGATGTGGCCCTCAGGCCAAAAAGTTTGCCCACCCCTGCACTAAAGCATCAAAAGAATTTCTTGTCAAACTAAAATAAGTCCAACCTAATGTTTGAAAGACTGGAAATTTCTCCTGCCTGTTGTGCAAGCATTTACACCAGCGCAGAAAGGGCATGCAATGCAGTCTGATTTGGTAACACATTCATCATTGCTGTTAATGACCACACAAGGGGCAGGGCAACAAAAGATGAGGGACTTTGGATATCTCCAGGCTCTGGGAGGGGATCCTACTGTGAGAGGGAGACTTCAGGTGGGTATGGGGTTTGTTGGAGGCAGGGAAGGGCTATTCTGGCTTCTCTTAGTCTCTCCTTGGAGTCAGACAGCTCCTTTTGCTTCCTCTCTGGTACTATTAATGACTGGGGTGAGCACTTTAGTAAGTCAGAACACTCTTGAACCTGTACATTGAAGGGTCACCAGCATCCGAGGGTGCTGAGGGAGTTGGCTGATGTGATTGCAGAGCCATTGGCCGTTATCTTTGAAAATTAGTGGTGATCGGGGGAGGTCCTGGACCATTGGAAAAAGGCAAATATAGTGCCCATCTTTAAAAAAGGAAAGAAAGAGAACCCTCACTTCTGTCCCCGGCAAAATCATGGAGCAGGTCCTCAAGAAATCCATTTTGAAGCATGTGGAGGAGAGGAAGATGATCAGGAACAGTCAACATGGATTCATCAAGGGCAAGTCATGCCTGACCAACCTGATTGCCTTCTAAGATGAGAGAACTGGCACTGTGGATACGGGGAAAGCAGTGGATGTGATATATCTTGATTTTAGCAATGCTTTTGATACGGTCTCCCACAGTATTCTTGCCAGCAAGTGAAAGAAGTATGGATTGGATGAATGGACTATAAGGTGGATAGAAAGCTGGCTAGATTGTCAGGTTCAACGGGTAGTAATCAACGGCTCGATGTCTAGTTGGCAGCCAGTATCAAGCGGAGTGCCCCAGTGGTCGGTCCTGAGGCCAGTTTTGTTCCACATCTTCATTAATGATTTGGACGATGGGGGGATTGCACCCTCAGCAAGTTCGATGATGACACAAAGCTGGGGGGAGAGGTAGATACATGGGAGGGTAGGGATAGGGTCCAGAGTGACCTAGAAAAATTGGAGGATTGGTCCAAAAGAAATGTGATGAGGTTTAATAAGACAAGTGCAGAGTCCTACACTTAGGAAGGAAGAATCCCATGTACCGCTACAGGCTGGGGATCGACTGTCTAAACAGCAGTTCTGCAGAAAAAGACATGGGGATTATAGTGGACGAGAAGCTGGATATGAGTCAGCAGTGTTCCCTTGTTGCCAAGAAGGCCAACAGCATATTGAGCTATATTAGTATGAGCATTGCCAGCAGATCAAGGGAAGTGATTATTCCCCTCTATTCGGCACTGGTGAGGCCACACCTGGAATATTGCGTCTAGTTTTGGTCCCCCCACTACAGAAGGGATGTGGACAAATTGGAGAGAGTCCAGTGGAGAGCAACAAAAATGATTAGGGGGCTGGGCACATGACTTACGAGGAGAGGCTAAGGGAACTGGGGTTATTTAGTCTACAGAAGAGAAGAGTGAGGGGGATTTGATAGCTGCCTTCAACTACCTGAAGTGGGGGTCCAAACAGGATGGAGCTTGACTGTTTTCAGTGGTGGCAGATGACAGAACAAGGAGAAATGGTCTCAAGTTGCAGTGGGGGAGGTCTAGGTTGGATATTAGGAAACACTATTTCACTAGGAGGGTAGTGAAGCACCTTCCCCTAGGAGAGGTGGTGGAATCTCCATCCTTAGTGGTTTTTAAGGCCTGGCTTGACAAAGCCCTGGCTGGGATGGTTTAGTGGGTGTTGGTCCTGCTTTGAGCAGGGGATTGAACTAGATGAACTCCTGAGGTCTCTTCCAACCCTAATCTTCTATGATTCTATGACTAGCCATGGGATGTTACTTGCGCAGCTATTCACGCATACTTCACCCCTCTCCGGCAGGAAACCATCACATTGGATCCAGCTGGGAGAAGACACAAGCTAATGCTGGGGGGATAATTCTGGGCATGGAGAGAGGAATGGGGGAGCTGTGACACTGAGATGGGCCTGGAGGTGACAGTAGACAGCAAATCAGATGTGCTGGCCACACAGCTTGACTGCAAACCCAGCCAGCTCAATTTTCAGCTCTATATGCAAAGGTCCCTCCCTGTGGACCTGGTCCAAAGCTGGAGGCTTTCTAGTCACTTCAATGGGCTTTGGATCAGGTTTTGTGAGCTCAGACCTTGACCAACGTGATGTGAGAGGCAGGCACACATTTTCAAAAGGAACCAGTCATGTTTGATGCCTCTATTTTGGGTTGCCTGAAACAGGGTCAGCACTTCCAGGGCACCCCCGCACAGACAACGCTGCAGGCACCCTGCCTCGCTTTCCCGCTGAGGTTCCCATAAATAATCCACTCATAGCAAAGGTCTCTAGAACAATACCCTTCCCCCACACCCATGGTCTAATTTATTTAACAGAGCCCAGCTCCCAAAGCCAGTTCTCCTTCACCCAACCTTAGGTGCAGGGTGTCCACAGCCCTCCTTCCAGGGACTGCGTGCTGAGTTCTTCCTCCTCTGGCTCAGCCTCTGCTTCCCCCCAAGCCTCTCCCTTATCACACCAGAGGCTTGACTGGGTCACATAAGTTGAGTTGACTGTACCACAGGCAGGGCTGGGACCCATCTCCCCTGAAAGGGAGAGCCCTTTGTGACCATGTGCAACCTTTCTGATTTTCAGAAAGTGCTGAGAACTCACCCTCTGAAAATCAGGCCCTTTTTAAGGTGTCTCAGGTCAGGCACCCAAATCACTAGTCACTTTTGAAAATTTAGACTCCAAGTCCCCAGTGACTTTCAATGGCACTTGTGCTCCTAAGTCACATAAGGGTTCTGGATAATTCCACTCTGTATCGCCAGAGAGCTTTGGACCAAATGGAGGCAGTTCGGAAGACAGCAGCTAAAAGCAAGAGGGTGTTGACATCCCTGATTTCTGTGGACAATTGAAAAGATCAACCTATGCATAGCTTGGCTAAACAATGGCTAGAGGAGGAGGTTCTGACATGGTACAACGGGGACTGAACCAGGAACCTCCAGAGCTAAAAGCATGAGCTGAAGTCATATCACTGGGGCTGTAACACTTCTTAGTCTCTGTGGGGTGGCAGAGCAGGACCTGTCACACCCATGCACAAGTGGGTTTCTGCACTGCAATTCAGGACACATCTCTTTACGTGGACCTTCTCCCAGTCAGAAGGTTTAGGGTAGTCAGGTAGACCTGCTTCCACCAAGAATCCCCCCTCCAAAGAACAGGAGGAAACAGCCTACAGGCTGGCTCCAGAGTGCACTGATGCCAATGGGTGTCTTTCCAGTGACTTTACTAAGGAGGAAGAGCAATAATAGACATCAAGTGGGTCTTTCAATCTCTGTTCTAGAGGCAAGTGATGGGCAAATAAGAAATGCCAGCTAGCTAGAGGGTACCTGGGTATAGTCGTTTGGTACTCAGGGGTTTAATGAGGACCAATGAGATAAAATTAGGAAAGGCTAAAGTTAACACGAATAATAAGAATGTATCAGACTGTGGAATAGTCTCCCAAGGGAAATGGTAAAGCGCAGTTACTAAGGAAATTGAACACTGCACTGAACATGAATCCTAGAAATGGATGGGATGGAACAATGTTGCACTAGCACGAGATGGACTGGATGATCAAACAGATCTTTCATGTTTCTAACATCCATGATTCTACACTGTAACGATTCAAATCCCTTTCCACGCCTGCTAAGCCACCAAGAAACCAGCCACCTTCCCAAGATGCTTCTTCCGAGAAAGAGATCTGTGAGTGTAAATCCTTGTGAGTGTAAACAACCGATGAACCCTCCTAGATCCCAACATGGCTTTGGAAACCTCTGTCGTTCTTCATCATACTTGTAGCTGTGCTCTCATCAGAACCGTCCCAGGCTAATTAGGAAGGTGATTCTACCCTTCCTTTAACCTGGGCTGATTAATTTATCAGTCTATTGCTGTGAACCTCCTTCACTAAATACTAATCACTGATTTTAAGTAAGTCACCAGAGACAATTCAAAGGGGTGCCACCCTTTACTTTTCTGGCACGCTTCATTCTGCCTCAGAGTCCTTGACAAACCTGATGAGAAGAGACAGACTCCTTGGCTGTGAGTAGATGCTGCCCTTTGATGATGCTTCTGGCTTGGAATGAGCTTTCAATAGCTTCCCTATGGTCTCTTTGTATAGACTGCCACTCCCTGCTGCTAAGGTGCTGACCATTTCTCCCCTCCTTCAACTAGTGGGGAGCTGATCCTTCCTCTAGAGTGCAGTTTTTCATAAATCCTAGCCCAGAAACAACTTAAGAACCTGGTTCAAATCTCACTGAAGTCATTGGAAATACCTAACGGCTTCAATGCGCGTTGGTGCAAGCCCTTAGTTAGCTCCTGGGCTGGCTTACTGCAAGTCCTGTTGCTGTTGACAGCAAAATGTTTGGGAGATGAATGAAATCTTCCCATGTTAAAAATAACGGCTCTATATGGGTACCATGCAGGTAATATTATCTTTACTAAATAAGGCAACAGCTGTGTGAGAAGGGCCAGCTCCCAGTGAAGCCAAAGGGAGTTTTACCCTGGATTTCAATGGAAGCTGGATCAGCACTTACGCCACGAAAAGAGATATTTTCAGAGCACATGGCTCTTCTTAAAATATGTTGGGTATGGACTTGATGCTGTTTTAGATTGCAGGTCTCTTATGGCACATTTTTACAGCACCTCCTTCAATGAGATTCCACGCCCACTCTTAATTGGATCCCGTGGGAGGCTACTGGAATAACTACTACTACTAATTAGTACTTATATAGCACTTTGTATTCCTAGGGGAAAGCTCAATAAATTTTTTTTTAAAAGCTATGCATGTTGTATTAGTATTTGTAGTTTTATTGTTGTTGCTGTGTAGATAGCATGGAACATATTGCCTTTTATGTATTATATATAGGGCAAGAGTCTCAGGTGATGTAAATCGGTGTTGCTCCTTTTACTTCTCTTTCACTAGGGAGCAGACTGTTGTTTATCAAGACGCTTTATGTCAGTTTTTCTTTTGGAATGAGATATTGTCCAAAACCAACACGTTTCCGCAAAACATTTAGCTTTTGATGGCTCCGCATTTTCCTTCGGCAACACATACCTGTGGCAATCCACCCCATATTCTTCACAGTGACATTATTAGGATATGATTATGATGTAAATTATGATGTCTTTTATGCAAGAAAAGTCATGAGAGGTGTCATTGGAAAAGTTATGATTTGCTGAAGATGATTATCCCATTTGTATGCATAGATCACTGTTGTATCTGACGTTATGAATATTGACTATGTATCTGTATTTCAAAACCTGGGTAACGCCCACTAGACAAGATGCTTTCAGTCTAGATAGCGGGTGGGGAAGGGCCTTTTCGGGGCAATGGGTCATAAGGAAAAAGCAATAGATTTTAGGAGAAGCTTATCTCCCAGCTGGTGATGAGCCTTCCTGAGAACACTCCAATCAGCCTGTGAGTGATGGTTGCTATGACTCTACAAGGACATGTGATCAGATCACAAGATGCTGGACTGCATCTTGGGATGTCAGCATTTTTCCACAGATTGATCTGGGAGCCAACCTTTGAAACCAAAGGGATCCCGCCATATGCAAAAGCTATATAAGGGAGGGAGTGACATCATCTGGGATTCTTCACTCCCCACACAAGAAGATTCCTGGAAACACCTGAGGAACAAAGTCTGAACAGGGGGAAGTGCTGGACCCAGTCTAAAGGGATTTCTAGCCTGTGAATGAAACACCTAGGGGATTCCAAGCTGTAAAGCAAGTGCAGCTTGCCCCTTAAGAAACTGAAGCCTGCTTGTATCATTTCTTAGGGTAAGAATCTGCTAGTTCATATCCAATCTATCTAATATATTAAGCGTAGTTTGCGTTTTTTGTTTGTTTGCTAGGTAATCTGCTCTGATCTGTTTGCTATCACTTATAATCACATAATATCTATCTTTTGTAGTTAATAAACATGTTTTTGCTTTATCAAAACCAGTGAGTTGGAGTGAAGTGTGTGGGAATCTTAGTTCAGGGGCAAAAGGCTGTTGCATATTCCTCTCCACATTGAGGAAGGGGGCAAACTTTATGATCGTATGCTAAACAGTTCCTTGTGCAGTCCAAGATGGTATCATTTTGGGTTTATACTCCAGAAGGGGTGTGTACCTGGAAAGCTGGGAGTTGCTATGGAGGGGCTGGTTAGAGAGCCTGCGTGTAACTGCATCTGGGTGCGTCCCTACCTGTGTGAATGCTGGTGAAAGTGCAGCCTGGAGGGTTTTGCATTTTGTCACAGAAGTACAGTGTGAGAGGAGCCCAGGCGGGTGGGTCAGGGAGTTCCATGTGGCACCTTGGGGGGAACCCGTCAGTGCCATCAGAATATTTCCCACCAGCCCTATTAATTAGAATATCTTGATGCTATAAAACACCTTTTAGCCCAAGGTGCTCTAGCTTAAGGTAATAATCAGCATGAAATTCCCATGCTCCTGTCTGTGTTCTGATGGAGGTGGCTATTGTGGGCACATCTTGAATGACCCTGAATTAGTGAGAGGGGACAGATGGAAAGAGACTTTTCATGTTGTGCACAGAACCAAGACAAAACCAAATGTAATGATACAAGAATCAGTCTGAAATGATGAACTCCTCTCTTGATTCGAATCAGAGGGAATCTAAATGAGAATTTTTCTGTTTTCATTTTTTGTTCTTCCCCTCTTTTTTTTGGCAGGATGGGGGAAGGGTAAACTCCTGACCCCCCTCCCACAAGAAACAAACAAAAAAGCATTTCAATTCTAGTTTTGTTTTGAGTTGTTTAGTTGAAAAATCAAAAAATTTCAAATCACAGGAAAGTAACTGAAAACAGCGCCAAAAAGCCTTTCTTTGTAAAAACAAAACAAAACACCAGAACCAAACCACAGCCTTTTTGATAAAGTATTTCCCAGCAGCTCAACCCCAGATACTTCCAGGCTGAGAAAGTGGGATGGTTCTGTACAAGAGCCATGTGGCAGGATCTCTTTTCCTGTGGCTGCTCAGAAGGAGGTGTGATATTTCACTCCATATTCTTTATGAGAATATGCTTATGAAATGAATATGACATAACTGAGATGTACTTTATGCAAGATGGGTCTTGTAAGATATCACTGGAAAGGTTATAATTTACTGAATGTGATTATCCAATATGTATGCCTGTATCATATCTGTACCTGAAGTTAGGAATATTGACTATGTATATGTATTTCAACTATGCTACTTTGGGTGATTCCCACTGCTAACACTTCAGGTACAATAATGGAAAAGCCAGACAGGGCTGATGATCCATCAGTGAGGACAATGGACTGTGAAAAGGCTTGGCCTGCCTTCGGACACTCCATACCACCACTGACTCATGTGGTCTTGTCACCTGATACTAAATATTACCTGGGACTTCTTGTAACTTTCCACTGGAAGGGAAGGGGGTTGGGGGGGTCAAGTTTGGGAAACAAAGGCTTCACACCTTATGTAAATCCTATTTAAGTGTGGGGAGAAAGGCAAACAGGGCTGCTCCTCTCCATGGCCTGTCTTCCCAAGAAGAAAGACTGCTAACGCCACCTGAAGGGAAAGTGGGGAGAGGTGGGGTGGGAGTCCAGACTGAGACAGGGGTCTGGCCTGAAAAGAAATATAACCGGAACTCTGAATCACAGAAACTTTGCAACCTGCCTAAAATAACATTTAAAGGTAAGAAATTACATTTTGTAATTTGTTTCTTAAGTATATTGAGCTTAGCTTGCATATTTTGGTTTATTTGCTCAGTAATCTGCTTTGTTCTGTCTGATATCTCTTATATTCACTTAAAATTCACCTTTTATAGTTAATAAACTTATTTCTTGTTTATAATAAAACCCAGTTTGTGCAATTTCTAACTGGCGGGGGGGGGGGGGGGGAAGATGGGCAAGACGTTGTGCATATCTTCCTCCACATTGAGGGAAGGGGCAAATTTCATAAAACCTTTGGGTTTGTACCCCTTAAAGCGAGTGGACACGAGAGTGTTGAGGCAAGCCCCTAAGGCTGAATCTTTCCATAGCGGATCTCTGTCTCTCTATGTACTGGGTATGGCCCTGCCTGTGTGCTTGGCTAGAAGAAGCTTGTGAGACTAGCCCAGCAAGGCCAGGTAAAGGGGACCCAGGCTGGCAGAATAGGCTGACTCAGTGGCATCCCAGCACATCAGGTGACACCCCAAAGGGCCCAAACCTGTAACAGGAGTTTCCTGGACACTCATAAAGCTCAAGAGAGAAGGGAAGGAAGGTTACAGAGGGGTCAGCCTCATGCATTAAATACAAATGGAGGTTCCTGCAGTATCAAGACAATAATATGGTGAAAGCAGCTAGAACTGTCCCAAGATATCACTAACCAGGTCAAAACCCAAGTACCTGCCCTTTGGAATGCCACATACGGTAGAAGCCCTTTTATTACAGTCACTAGGTATATTAGAAATTACATCAGGCAAAACAAATAGATGCTGGTGATTTGCAGGCCCATTCAGGAGGCGAGAATGAGAGTGAATGATAAATCTATTTACAGCCAGATCCTCATCTGGTGTCTTCAACAGAGCTACAATGATCTACACCAGCTGGAGGTCTGACCTGATGGACCTGTTTTCATTTACTCAAAGGCCCCTTTACACCACCCTGGCCTTGTGAATGGGCCAGAGAGCGGGTGTGAATTACAATGCCATTTTACACTGTCATGGGACGGCGCGTCCTTGGCCATGGCTGGAGCCTCCCCGGAGCTACAATACAAATAATAACAATAATATTACAAATGTGACTGGCCCTAGTGTAAATTGCAATCAGCTCTAATGCCCCACAGGTTATGGGATGCCGAGCAATATCTGAAAGCATTTTCTTCGTAAGAGATGTTGGTGTGTCACTCATTTCATAACAATGTGATTCAGAATCCAGATATTTGGAAAGAGAAACACAGCTATTCTCAGCCTTCTCTGCTAAGATAGCCAACAGTAAGCAAAGGCATTCTTGTGCTCCGTCTTGCATGACCTGCTAATTGTTACCGCAAGGTCATTTCAAGCAGTTTGAAAGCAGCTGTGCTTCTCTCAGCTAAATCACAAAGACACCCTAAATAGAAAGCATGCTATTACAAAAAAGCCTTGGCAACAAAAGGCCCTGATGAAAAGAGAATAAGGCAACTAGTTAGATCAGTTTGGGGATTCCATATTGACCTTGGAGATTCTGACTTGCTAACGGTTAATTGAACAGATGCTGCAAATGTAGTACTCTAACTGTATGATACATGAAAATGGCACACATTATTATAAAGTGAAGACATGAGAAAAATATACACTACTGAAGTCTATTCTAGATACTGTATCTGCCTACGAAACAACTCTGCTGAGTTACAGCATTGTTTTTTGCACAGTATTACCTAGCTCTGCAAGAGAAAAAAAAACACAGTTATTCCTGTCTGAACCGAAGATGTCTCTATTGCTTTCTTCAGAATATTGTGTGCCATTCACTGGATACAGTGCGTGGAATATAGCTGAATGATATAGGTGCAGGGCTTTTCTACTGATATGTCTTGTGTCCGACCACAAGCTGAAACCACAAATGGGAATTTCATTTGCACTTAATTGTTTGTTAAAAGCTATTGACACACCCCTCCCTGATTGTGAATGGTGGAAGTGTCTAACACCCCAGGTGTGGAAAGACTGATATATGCGAGTATCTTAATGCACATGAGTAGAGTTCAATGGGACTATTATAAGTCACTCATATGTGTAAATGTCTGCAGGATCAGGAATAAAGTGTGCAAATATCCTATGTATATTTCCTAGTACTCTGATGCTAACCATACCTACCAATCCACCCCTCTGTTGAAGGCCCTTGTGACAGGATGCATACCCCACACTAGGTAGGAAAGAGTTAATTCCACACTATGGGCAGAGGAAGTCCTGCCCCTCAGACCATGCTGGGCATGCTCCATCTGCTGTGCTAGTGTAAAGGACAGCAGCCCATCTCAGTCTAGGCTGATCACCAAGGAGGAAGGACACTTGGTGGAGGCTCCTGCCCAGGAGCCATTACAGTCCTTGCCTGCAGGAGCCAGAGACCCAGATTGGAGACCTGTTGCCTACAGCTGACTGGCTGGAGTTGGAGTTCCAGGGAGTTACCTGCTCTGAGGAGCCCAGTGACCCTGACATCATCTGGACTGCAGCTTCAGGAAGCCCAGTAGGAAGTGACCCAGGGAGTCGGGGTGAGTGGTATCTCCCACCCACGTAAGGTCAGTGTGCTGCGGTTGGATTCCCCACTGACAGACCACTTCACCTCTGTTAGGGCCCTGGGTTGGGACCCGGTGGAATCGGGAGGGCCTGGGTCCCCCTACCCTGGCTGCCACCCCCTTTGGTGACGGCCCTGGGTTTGGCCATTAGGATGTACTGTATATTGACTCCGGCTACTAGGCCACACCACCCAGTGTTTGTGAGTGGCCATATTGTCTCAGGCCATTAGGCCACATGGCCCAGAACCCAAGGGCTGCTGCTTTGACTCTGGCCATTGGGCCACACTGATGTGAGGTCCAGGACAGTCTGGTGGACTGTAACTGTGGTGTCAGCGCACCCATAATCCACCTCAATAGGGGGCAGGGTGTGCATGCACCGCCACACCTTTGTTAATGTGCCATCTGCCAAAGCCAATACTTACAGACATGACTTTGAAGAAAAGATTTCAATGTGGGATGTTAAGTTGGGCCCTTAAAGCGATATCTAGACACCTCAGTGTCTGGATTTACAAATGTACCAAGCAGCTCCCGTTGACCTCAGTGGGAGGCAGTGACTCCTCAGCACTTCTGTAAATCAGGATATTGATGTAGTCACTAAGTGAGGTCTTAGGGTTTCTTGACCTACAGCTTCAGAAAAAATCAGCTTTAGTCTCTATCACCTGGTGCTCTCAAAAACCATCTTTCAGAGACAACGCTTAAAAAAAAAAATATTTACAGATCCATGGATTATAAAACCAGAAGGGACCACTGAACATCTAGTCTGACCTCCTGTATAACACAGGCCAGAGATCTTCACTGAATTCTTGTTTGAACCACAGCATATCTTTTAGAAAAAGATCTAATCTCTCCAGTGATAGGGAATCCACCACAAATCTTGGTAAATGTTCCAATGGTTAATTACTCTTGCCTTTCAAAATACGTACCTTTTTTCTAATCAGAATTTGTCTAGCTTCAACTTCCAGCCACTGGATCTTGTTCGACCTTTGTTTGCTATATGCAAGAGCCCTCTATTGTCAAATTTCTTTTCCCCATGTTGGTACTTATGGACTGTGATCAAGTCACCCCTTACCCATCGCTTTGTTAAGGTAAAGACATTGAGCTCCTTGAGTCTATCGCTACAAGGCAAGTTTTCTAATCCTTTATTCATTCTCATGGCTCGTCTCTGAACCTTCTCCAATTTATCTGCTTGACACCAGAACTGGACACAGTATTCCAATAGTGGTTGCACCAGTGTCAAATACAGAGGTAATATAACCTCTCTGCTCCTGCTCAACATTGCCCTGTTTATGCACCAAAGGATACTGCAAATGACGGCATTGTCAATGCATTGAAACATCCAGTGTTTTCATTGTTCCTCCCCACTTGCCTGGTGATCTCAAAGCTTTTCCATTTGTCACAAGCAGGCTCCTATTACTTCCAAGGCTTAAGAAACAAGATGCTCAGGTTACAGATATAAGATCTTTAGGCTGCCAGGGTGTTTTTATAATAGATACACTCAGGATGTGTATTCTGCATTACAAAGTGAAATCAATAAAGAAATGAGCTGCTTCCACCTCTTTGGGTTTTTACCTGCAGTCCTGCCCACTCTTGCAATGTCTGGACATTGCAAAGCACAGGAGACACAGTCACCCCCAATACAGTCAGTTCAACTCTGTCATCTATTGCTGGGACATAAGACAGGGCATCTGGGATGCGAGGTAGGCCCTTGAAATGGGCCAACAACAAGGCTCGTTTCCTCAGACTCCCAGTGTTCACTGAGAAAGGAAACCAATCCATGTTCCCCAGGCTGCCAAAACCCAATTCTACTAGGTGCAACCAGCCACCTGCCAGATTTGTGCTGGAGGTGTTTAAAAGACTAGAGCTAAGCTGCGTCATGGATGCATTTGAGCAGAGGGCCATCGTCAGAGGGGGCAAGATGGGAGGGTTCTCTATGGTGTACAGAAAGATCTCTCTGCACAGATGGACCAGAAGCATATTGGTCTCAGCAGCAGGAACCAGGACACATTTAGAAAATGAGTCACTGTCTGAGAAACTAACCAGGGACTGTACTACTCACAGTCCCTATGGCTTGAGCTTGGTGGTAAAGAGCAGCTCTATGCTTAAGGAAATGCTGGTTCACTGGCTATTGCACAAACTTAGGACTCAGAAGACCCAAATTCAATTCTCTGCTCCACCCCAAGCATCCTGCCCAGTCCTGGTTAAATTAGTTTCTCTGTGACTCAGTTTCCCATCTGTAAAATGGGAACCATAGCAGTCATCTACCTCACAGGGTGTTGAGGATAAGTGCATTAAAGATTGTGAGGGGGTCAGATGAGATGGAGGCCATAGTAGAACCTTAGCGAGAGAGCAAATACTCAGCTATACTTTTTTCCTTTAAGGTTTACTGATACTAATTTTGCTGGTCCCCTTTATTCCTAAAGTGACAGAACCCTCTCTTGCAGGGCAATTTACTGCACCAATTAACAGTTCCACAGTGCAGGTACTAAAGAAAGTACCTAAAGAAAGAAAGTGATCAGAAAGAAGACCCCAGGAACAAGCCAGCACCCTTTTCTTCAGCATGAAGGTTAGAACGCTGCAGAGAAATTCAGCTTCCAGAATAAAATTGAGAAACACTGCAGGAAACAGAGCCAGTAAAGTGTGTCAGCCCCTAAGTGATCTATGGTTATTCTGCACCAATCCTGCAAAGCAATGGACAGGTTAAAGCAAGGGGAAAAGAAAACAAAATCCTGAATCTTAATCAAAGCTGAAAATCTGGAAACACAAAGCCAGCTGATGCTAACCCCACATGCTGAAAAGATACAGCTCACGGAGTGAGAAAATACAACCATTTTATAACTGACTGACGCTTTCAAAGCTCTTCTAACTGCGAGTACTGAACAATAGCAATGTTTGTAACCCCACCACGATGACACTCATTGAAAACCAATCTAAAAGGACAAGCTACTTGGAGAGCGACTGTAGAGGTAGCCCGATTACTACATTTTTTATTGCACCAATTTGATTTGAAAGAATATTATAGTGATGTCTGCCAGCATTGTTAAGAGTTACGGCTCTGTCAGTGTTTCTGCTCTAAATCCCTATTTTCAGGAGTTTATAACTCAGCCATATTTATTTATGCTGGACATATTCTTGGTAGGCAGGAGTCTTGAAGACTGAGCAATATGAACAGAAATAATGTGCTTCCTCAGACCTACTGATGAGTTACTGTGTGTCTGGATGCCTGGAGTATTAATAAACTCACTGCGACCTGGCATCAGATGATACCACAGCAGCCCATGTATGCACAGAGTAGCATTAGGTTTACAATAGAACTCCACTCCTGTGATCAGCTCCAAAGTAGCGCCCCTTGTGAAGCCAGTGCCCACTTTTTCAAATCCAATATGCACCCGACGTGCTGAGCTCTTTTCTGCTTGATTGTCATAGGTCCCGAGCAGAGCTGGTCCGAACACAAGAATTGCATTTGGGAGACAGAAACGCCCCAAACCAGCCAACATCCAAGTGGTTAGGGCCCTGATGAGGAAAACCCAGGTTCAAGGCCTTGCTTTGCAGCAGGGACTCGAGCCTGAATCCCCAAGTGGTCTAATCACAGGCTATAGAGCAAGTGTCTGATTGAATTATTTGCATGAAGGGGAAGAACTCCAAACAGGAGAGATGAAGGGCCTGGCCACCCAGCTGCTTGGAGGGTGGTTCCCACTTTGGGTAGACATGCACATGCTAGCTGGAGCAGAACTAGTCTGCTAAATATAAATCACAGGCTAGCTGCCAGAATTCAATCCTGCCCTACCCCGGATATGTGTCTGGGCAACTAGCTCAGCCGCTTGGGCCACACTGCTATTTTTAGTGCACTAGCATGCGTATGGCTACCTAAGCTGGGAATCCCCTGGCCAGCTGCTGTACAGCCATCTAGGAGACTGGCTCTGTAGCCAAGTGGTTAGGGCACTCATCCGGGATGTAGGAAACCTAGGCTCAAGTATCCTACTGTGAATCAGGCACGGCAAGTATTGAACCTGTGGTTCCCCCAGCCCAGCTGCATCTCCTAACCCTGTGGCTATTGGCTTTCCCTTTTGAACCTACTACCAGCTTGGCTTAACAGTGAAATCCTTGCTGATCTTAAACATAAAAATGCTTACAAGAAGTGGAAGATTGGACAGATGACAAGGGAAAGAGTAAAAAAATATTGTTCAGGCATGCAGGAGTTAAATCAGGAGGCCAAATCACACCTGGAGTTGTAGCTAGCAAGAGATGTTAAGAGTAACAAGAAGGGTTTCTTCAGGTATGTTAGCAACAAGAAGAAAGTCAAGGAAAATGTGGGCCCCTTACTGAATGGGGGAGACAGATGTGGAAACAGCTGAAGTACTCAATGCTTTTTTTGCCTCTGTCTTCACGAACAAGGTCAGCACCCGGACTACTGCACTGGGCAGCACAACATGAGGAGGAGGTGACCAGCCCTCTGTGGAAGAAGTGGTTCGGGACTGTCAAGGTTCCTTCCCCACTCTGAACTCTAGGGTACAGATGTGGGGACCTGCATGAAAACCTCCTAAGCTTACTTTTACCAGCTTAGGTTAAAACCTCCCCAAGGTACAAGTTATTTTGCCTTTTGTCCTTGGACTTTCGCTGCCACCACCAAACGTCTAACTGGTTTTATTTTATTAGGAAAGAACCCGTTTGGAAACATCTTTCCCCCCAAAATCCTCACCAAAACCTTGCACCCCCCTTCCTGGGAAAGGTTTGATAAAAATCCTCACCCATTTGCATAGGTGACCACAGACCCAAACCCTTGGATCTTAAGAACAATGAAAAAGCATTCAGTTTCTTAAAAGAAGAATTTTAATAGAAGTAAAAAGACTCACCTCTGTAAAATCAGGATGGTAAATACCTTACAGGGTATTTAGATTCAAAACAGAGAATCCCTCTTGACAAAACCTTAAGTTACAAAAAGACACAAAGACAGGCATATCCATTCCATTCAGCACAGCTTATTTTCTCAGCCATTTAAACAAACAGAATCTAACGCATATCTAGCTACATTACTTACTAAGTTCTAAGACTCCATTCCTGGTCTGTCCCCGGCAAAAGCATCACACAGACAGACACAGACCCTTTGTTTCTCCCCCCCTCCAGCTTTGAAAGTATCTTGTCTCCTCATTGGTCATTGTGGTCAGGTGCCAGCAAGGTTATCCTAGCTTCTTAACCCTTTACAGGTGAAAGGGTTTTTCCTCTGGTCAGGAGGGATTTTAAAGGTGTTTACCCTTCCCTTTATATTTATGACAGGGACTATTTAGAAAAGCTGGATGAGCAGAAGCCCATGGGGCTGGACGCGCTGCATCTGAGTGCTAAAGGAGTTGGCAGATGTGATTGCAGAGCCATTGGCCATTATCTTTGAAAACTCATGGCAATCAGGGGAGGTCCCGGATGACTGGAAAAAGACTAATGTAGTGCCCATCTTTAAAAACGGGAAGGAGGATGATCCTGGGAACTACAGGCCAGTCAGCCTCACCTCAGTCCCAGAAAAAATCATGGAGCAGGTCCTCAAGGAATCAATTCTGAAGCACTTAGAGGAGAGGAAAGTGATCAGGAACAGTCAGCATGCATTCATCAAGGGCAAGTCATGCCTGACTAATCTAATTGCCTTCTATAATGAGATAACTGGTTCTGTGGATGAGGGGAAAGCAGTGGATGTGTTGTTCCTTGACTTTAGCAAAACTTTTGACAGTCTCCCACATTATTCTTGCCAGCAAGTTAAAGAAGTATGGGCTGGATGAATGGACTATAAGGTGAATAGAAAGCTGGCTAGATTGTCGGCCTCAACTGGTAGTGATCCATGTCTCCATGTCTAGTTGGCAGCCAGTATCAAGTGCAGTGCCCCAAGGGTCGGTCCTGGGGCCAGTTTTCTTCAATATCTTCATTAATGATCTGGAGGATGGCATGGATTGCACCCTCAACAAGTTTGCAGATGACACTAAATGGGGAGAAGTAGAAGATATGCTGGAGGGTAGGGATAGGATACAGAGGGACCTAGACAAGTTAGAGGACTGGGCCAAAGGAAATATGATGAGGTTCATCAAGGACAAGTGCAGAGTCCTGCACTTCGGATGGAAGAATCCCATGCACCGCTACAGACTAGGGACCGAATGGCTAGGCAGCAGTTCTGCAGAAAAGGACTAGGGGTTACAGTGGATGAGAAACTGGATATGAGTCAAGTGTCCCCTTGTTGCCAAGAAGGCCAATGGCATTTTGGGATGTATAAGTAGGGGCATTGCCAGCAGATTGAGGGACGTGATCGTTCCCCTCTATTCGACATTGGTGAGGCCTCATCTGGAGTACTGTGTCCAGTTTTGGGTCCCACACTACAAGAAGGATGTGGAAAAATTGGAGAACATCCAGCAGACGGCAACAAAAATGATTAGGGAACTAACACATGACTTATGAGGAGAGGCTGAGGGAACTGGGATTGTTTAGTCTGCGGAAGAGAAGAATGAGGGGGGATTTGATAGCTGCTTTCAACTACCTGAAAGGGGTTCCAAAGAGGATGGATGTAGACTGTTCTCAGTGGCAGCAGATGACAGAATGAGGAATAGTGGTCTCAAGTTGCAGTGGGGGAGGTTTAGGTTGGACATTAGGAAAAACTTTCACTAGGAGGGTGGTGAAACACTGGAATGCATTACCTAGGGAGGTGGTGGAATCTCCTTCCTTAGAAGACTAAGGTCAGGCTTGACAAAGCCCTGGCTGGGATGATTTAGTTGGGATTGGTCCTGCTTTGAGCAGGGGGTTGGACTTGATGACCTCCTGAGATCCCTTCCAACCCTGATATTCTATGAACCAGAAATTCCATCCTGGACCTGAGAAAGTTTTGTCAAAACTGTAACGTTTCCATGAAAAGTTTTAGTGATTCAGCATTTTCCAGCAAAAGCCATTTCAGCAAAAAATTCCCACCCAGCTCCGGTCCTGAACGTCCCCCATTGAGGTCTCTCTCTGTTTCTCTGGACTCCAGGTCTACAACTCTAATCTGAGCATTCCCAGCTCTTGTTAGGGCTTAAAAGTGGTGTCGCCTTTCCCCAGGTGAGATGTGCACGGTGGGTTCAGAAGGAACACTACGTGGACACCTTCACCACGCTCAGGTCTGGAAGGTAACCATCACCCACTGACACAGGTGCAGTCCCAGTTGTACATGGAGAGACATGCTAAGGTTGTGCACGTTGAGTTTCAGATGTGGAAACCCTCAGGATGAAACTCTCAACACACCAGACAGTTGTTAAGGGGATTGTGGTGAGTAAAACACCCTTTTCAGGACAGCCAGTCCTGGACCAGGGTTCCTTGGTACTGCAAAGCAACTGCGCTTTTTGAGGACCTTGTGACAGAGATGTGGAAACTTGGACTAAGAGGTTTCCCAGCTATGGAGACCAGGGCCTAAGAAGAAGCATGGAAGAGTTTTGAACCCAAGTGCAGAGTTAGACTATCATGATTTGACACAACAAATCCTGAATCATGGCAGGGGGTCAGACTAGATGACCCTTGTAGTCCCTTCTAACCCTACAGTTCTATGATCATGATAACTTGCCCTTAAAATGAGCAGTGGAGAGAGGGCCACCACTGGGAAGGTTGTTAGCAAACTTCTAAAGATGCTTTTGGAGCCTCATTTCCAAGGCAGTCACAACTTGGTGAAATATTAAACAAAAATCAGTCAAACAACAATAAACACTAAATTACTAAGAGGCTCCCTAAGGCCACAGCTTGCCATTCAACTGTTCAACTTGCCAGAGCCTCGCGAACCAGCTGAGCGGCAGCGAACCAGCGGAGCAGCGGGGACAGCAGAGCAGCTCACAGCAGGAGTTTGCCTGGGACTGGTAAGTATCCGAGTGTGTGTGTTTGCTTGCTGAGGAAGTATCCGAGCGTGTGTTTGCTGGGAGGGCAGGGAGAGAGCCTGAGTGAGTGTCTGATTGGCTGCTAGCCTGCAGGGGGCGGGCATTAGGGTGTCTGTGTGTTTGCGTCAGGGAAGCCTGGCTGTTTAAAAATAGCCAGAGCCTCGCGAACCAGCTGAGCAGCGGGGACAGCAGAGCAGCTCACAGCAGGAGTTTGCCTGGGAGTTCGCCTGGAGTGAGCCCAGTGAGGCTTACATCTTGCCAACGTCTCTGAGGAAGCTCATAGTAGGTAGGTGATATGGAAGGGGGGGGGGGTTCAGCTGTTGTGACCTGCACTGGATGTGCCATGTTTGTCTTTCTTCCACAGGACAGAAGCGACTTTGTCTGTACAAAGTGCAAGCTGGTCTCCATATTGGAAGAAAAGATTGAAGGTCTGGAGCAACAGGTAACGACCCTGCGTTGTATACGAGAGACTGAGGATTTTCTGGACCAAACTCAGGATAGCCTTCTAGGGGCACAAAGCTCTAAAGATATAGAGCAGGTTGCACAGAGGGGCCAAGAGGCCAGTGAAGAAGCTTGGCAACATGTGACCTCCAGAAGAGGTAAGCGGAATGTCCGGGTTCCAGTAACACAGACACAGGTAACTAACCGCTTTCATGTTCTCTCCACAGGTACCAATGCGGAGAGTGGACCAGATGATATGTCTGGGGGGAGAAAGCAGAAGGAGACTCCGCTGGTTGGGAGGCATGAGATGCGATGTCCTGAGGTTGGGGGTTCCACGACCACCACTCCCAAGAGGAGAAGGCGGGTGGTGGTGGTCGGGGACTCTCTCCTCCGGGGGACTGAGTCATCTATCTGCCGCCCTGACCGGGAAAACCGAGAAGTCTGCTGCTTGCCAGGGGCTAAGATTCGTGATGTGACGGAGAGACTGCCGAGACTCATCAAGCCCTCGGATCGCTACCCCTTCCTGCTTCTCCACGTGGGCACCAATGATACTGCCAAGAATGACCTTGAGCGGATCACTGCGGACTACGTGGCTCTGGGAAGAAGGATAAAGGAGTTGGAGGCGCAAGTGGTGTTCTCGTCCATCCTCCCCGTGGAAGGAAAAGGCCTGGGTAGGGACCGTCGAATCGTGGAGGTCAACGAATGGCTACGCAGGTGGTGTCGGAGAGAAGGCTTTGGATTCTTTGACCATGGGATGGTGTTCCATGAAGGAGGAGTGCTGGGCAGAGACGGGCTCCATCTTACGAAGAGAGGGAAGAACATCTTTGCCAGCAGGCTGGCTAACCTAGTGAGGAGGGCTTTAAACTAGGTTCACCGGGGGAAGGAGACCAAAGCCCTGAGGTAAGTGGGAAAGCGGGATACCGGGAGGAAGCACAGGCAGGAATGTCTGTGAGGGGAGGGCTCCTGCCTCATACTGGGAATGAGGGGCGATCAACAGGTTATCTCAAGTGCTTATATACAAATGCACAAAGCCTTGGAAACAAGCAGGGAGAACTGGAGGTCCTGGTGATGTCAAGGAATTATGACGTGATTGGAATAACAGAGACTTGGTGGGATAACTCACATGACTGGAGTACAGTCATGGATGGTTATAAACTGTTCAGGAAGGACAGGCAGGGCAGAAAAGGTGGGGGAGTAGCACTGTATGTAAGGGAGCAGTATGACTGCTCAGAGCTCCGGTACGAAACTGTGGAAAAACCTGAGTGTCTCTGGATTAAGTTTAGAAGTGTGTGCAACAAGAGTGATGTCATGGTGGGAGTCTGCTATAGACCACCGGACCAGGGGGATGAGGTGGATGAGGCTTTCTTCCGGCAACTCACGGAAGCTACTAGATCGCATGCCCTGATTCTCATGGGTGACTTTAATTTTCCTGATATCTGCTGGGAGAGCAATACAGCGGTGCATAGACAATCCAGGAAGTTTTTGGAAAGCGTAGGGGACAATTTCCTGGTGCAAGTGCTAGGGGAGCCAACTAGGGGGAGTGCTTTTCTTGACCTGCTGCTCACAAACCGGGTAGAATTAGTGGGGGAAGCAAAAGTGGATGGGAATCTGGGAGGCAGTGACCATGAGTTGGTTGAGTTCAGGATCCTGACGCAGGGAAGAAAGGTAAGCAGCAGGATACGGACCCTGGACTTCAGGAAAGCAGACTTTGACTCCCTCAGGGAACAGATGGCCAGGATCCCCTGGGGGACTAACATGAAAGGGAAGGGAGTCCAGGAGAGCTGGCTGTATTTCAAGGAATCCCTGTTGAGGTTACAGGGACAAACCATCCCGATGAGTCGAAAGAATAGTAAATATGGCAGGCGACCAGCTTGGCTTAATGGTGAAATCTTAGCGGATCTTAAACATAAAAAAGAAGCTTACAAGAAGTGGAAGGTTGGACATATGACCAGGGAAGAGTATAAAAATATTGCTCGGGCATGTAGGAAAGATATCAGGAGGGCCAAATCGCACCTGGAGCTGCAGCTAGCAAGAGATGTCAAGAGTAACAAGAAGGGTTTCTTCAGGTATGTTGGCAACAAGAAGAAAGCCAAGGAAAGTGTGGGCCCCTTACTGAATGAGGGAGGCAAGCTAGTGACAGAGGATGTGGAAAAAGCTAATGTACTCAATGCTTTTTTTGCCTCTGTTTTCACTAACAAGGTCAGCTCCCAGACTGCTGTGCTGGGCATCACAAAATGGGGAAGAGATGGCCAGCCCTCTGTAGAGATAGAGGTGGTTAGGGACTATTTAGAAAAGCTGGACGTGCACAAGTCCATGGGGCCGGACGAATTGCATCCAAGAGTGCTGAGGGAATTGGCGGCTGTGATTGCAGAGCCCTTGGCCATTATCTTTGAAAACTCGTGGCGAACGGGGGAAGTCCCGGATGACTGGAAAAAGGCTAATGTAGTGCCCATCTTTAAAAAAGGGAAGAAGGAGGATCCTGGGAACTACAGGCCAGTCAGCCTCACCTCAGTCCCTGGAAAAATCATGGAGCAGGTCCTCAAAGAATCAATCCTGAAGCACTTAGAGGAGAGGAAAGTGATCAGGAACAGTCAGCATGGATTCACCAAGGGAAGGTCATGCCTGACTAATCTAATCGCCTTTTATGATGAGATTACTGGTTCTGTGGATGAAGGGAAAGCAGTGGATGTATTGTTTCTTGACTTTAGCAAAGCTTTTGACACGGTCTCCCACAGCATTCTTGTCAGCAAGTTAAGGAAGTATGGGCTGGATGAATGCACTATAAGGTGGGTAGAAAGCTGGCTAGATTGTCGGGCTCAACGGGTAGTGATCAATGGCTCCATGTCTAGTTGGCAGCCGGTGTCAAGTGGAGTGCCCCAGGGGTCGGTCCTGGGGCCCGTTTTGTTCAATATCTTCATAAATGATCTGGAGGATGGTGTGGATTGCACTCTCAGCAAATTTGCGGATGATACTAAACTGGGAGGAGTGGTAGATACGCTGGAGGGGAGGGATAGGATACAGAAGGACCTAGACAAATTGGAGGATTGGGCCAAAAGAAATCTAATGAGGTTCAATAAGGATAAGTGCAGGGTCCTGCACTTAGGATGGAAGAATCCAATGCACCGCTACAGACTAGGGACCGAATGGCTCGGCAGCAGTTCTGCGGAAAAGGACCTAGGGGTGACAGTGGACGAGAAGCTGGATATGAGTCAGCAGTGTGCCCTTGTTGCCAAGAAGGCCAATGGCATTTTGGGATGTATAAGTAGGGGCATAGCGAGCAGATCGAGGGACGTGATCGTTCCCCTCTATTCGACACTGGTGAGGCCTCATCTGGAGTACTGTGTCCAGTTTTGGGCCCCACACTACAAGAAGGATGTGGATAAATTGGAAAGAGTACAGCGAAGGGCAACAAAAATGATTAGGGGTCTAGAGCACATGACTTACGAGGAGAGGCTGAGGGAGCTGGGATTGTTTAGTCTGCCGAAGAGAAGAATGAGGGGGGATTTGATAGCTGCTTTCAACTACCTGAAAGGGGGTTTCAAAGAGGATGGCTCTAGACTGTTCTCAATGGTAGCAGATGACAGAACGAGGAGTAATGGTCTCAAGTTGCAATGGGGGAGGTTTAGATTGGATATTAGGAAAAACTTTTTCACTAAGAGGGTGGTGAAACACTGGAATGCGTTACCTAGGGAGGTGGTAGAATCTCCTTCCTTAGAGGTTTTTAAGGTCAGGCTTGACAAAGCCCTGGCTAGGATGATTTAACTGGGACTTGGTCCTGCTTTGAGCAGGGGGTTGGACTAGATGACCTTCTGGGGTCCCTTCCAACCCTGATATTCTATGATTCTATGATTCTTAGCTTCCAGCCTTTTCTATTGACTGTGATCACTGACAAAAGGATCAAGACTCATTCCATGTTTTCCTCATTATCTGCCTTCGTGCTGCTCCTGAACTGGCTCCCAAGAGCCTCCACCAGAGCACAGCTTGGGACACAAAAGGCAAAGTTTCATTTTTATGGATTTCTTATTTGTATGCCAGAGCAGGGCCCCAGTGCGCTGGGCATCCACATCAGGAATGACAGCCCCTGCACAGATAAGCTTGCAATTGAAATACATGGGACAGACATAGGCTAGAAGAAGGAACAGAGGCAGGGCACAGGGCAGTGGCTTTCCAGCCAGTCAGTGACACAGCTAGGAAAAGATGGAAAGTTTCCTGGCTTCCACTCCAGAGTCTTTATCCACTAAACTGCCCTGTCCTGACACCAAGTTCACTCTCTCAAGGTTAAAATAAGACAGTTCTTTTTAAAGAACCAGCTGATTTGACCATGTATTTCCAGCAAATTGTGACAATCCAGTCAAATCCATCTTCAGAATGGACTCAGTGCAGTGAGTGCCTTTCCAAAGCTTCCAAATTTTGGGATGGGCAAACTCTGCTGGTTTCAAAACTAAAAGCAACCTTCAGAACAAATCATGCCACAAGCTGAATTTGGATACTTTCCCCAAGGGTCTCATGTTTTCACAGATTCTTTTTTTGTGCTGGACAAAATCATGATTATAATGGGGCTTTTTGTAAGACTGAGGGGAAGCTAGAATTAACCAGATTCTGTTTCTGTGTAATTTCCACACATCTCTTGTTTTCCTTCTGTGAATCACAAGCTGCATCTGCTTGAACCAAAAAAGGACTGACCTGATGTAGTGTGTTCCTTTTCTGTGAACAGTTAAGATATGTTTTTTCTAATGGTAGTCTGGAAAGCTATGTTATGTAGGGGTCAACAAATGAAGTTAATAAGCATCAGGTTTAAAACAAACAAAAGGAAGTATTTCTTCACACAAAGCACAGTCAACCTGTGGGACTCTATGCCAGAGGATGTTGTGAAGGCTAAGACTATAACAGGGTTAAAAAAAGAACTAGATAAGTTCATGGAGGATAGGTATCAATGGCTATTAGCCAGGATGGACAGGAATGGTGTCCCTAGCCTCTGTTTGCCAGAAGCCGGGAATGGGCAACAGGGGAGGATTACTTGATGATTGCCTGTTCTGCTCATTCCCTCTGGGGCACCTGGCATTGGCCACTGTGGGAAGACAGGATACTGGACTAGATGGACCTATGGTCTGACCCAGTAGGGCCGCTCCTATGTTCTTATGTAAAAGATCAAAAATAATTTCAGTAATAAATGTTGAAAAGTATTTGTATTGCCTCAGAGATCAGGCTCCTGCCACACTAGGCGCTGTACAAACAGAGTGAGACAGTCCCTGCCTTACTCTGAAGAGCTCAGAATCTAACATAGATCTGTCTGTCTAAGGGTATGTTGGGAGATGGAATTCCCAGCTAAAGGAGACGTACACATGCTAGCTCTGCTCAAGGTGGCATGCTAAAAATAGCATTGGCCGTGGGACGGCTTGGGCTAGTGGGCCGAGTATGTATCTAGGATCTCAGACGGGCTCGTACTCAGGTGGTCAGCCCAAGCCGCTATGGTCACACTGGTATTTTTAGAGCACCAGTTCAATCAAAGGTAGCATGAGTTGGGAATCACTCCTCCTCGCTGCTGTGTAGATGCACCCTTAGAGTTGTATCTGTCTGCCCATTGCTTGTATCTGAACACAGGCAAAACTTGGGAGGGGAAACCGAATTGAATTGACTTGTCCAATGTCACACAATAGGTAGAGCGGGGACTAGAGTCCCAGGCCAGTACCTTGCTCATTGGGGCACAGTATCACCATACTAAACTCAAAAACCACAAGTCAAGTCCCCCACCCCAAATCATGGGATTTTGTTAAGATGGAGCTCTGTCAATTTGCCTTCTGATTTTGGGGACGCACAGGGATCATGTTGTCAAGCTTTTCTCTGCCAACTGTGAGGGTTAGAAACTTGCTTCTTTACAACGGATTCTCCTGACGTCAGGATCTGGGGCTTTAAGAAAACCATCAACTGTTGCAAGACTCTTGTCCAGTTTGAGAGAGCTGACCGCCCTGCTGACACCAGCAAGACTCCATGTGGCTATGTGAGAGGCCACAAGGCCTGCAGATGACATGTGTGGCTTTACTTTTCTCAGCCACAGATTAGTCCTCACCCCACTCCAGCCCCTTTACACCAAGAAGCAGAGAGGCAACAAGAAGCCCTAAAAGCCCCATATTTGGCTGCGGAAGATTCCCCTGGGTGTAGGCACTGCAGAGCACAGCTGTAAGACTGCCTGCCCTGGCATGCTGGAGCCAGAAGGAGAGCATTGGGGGCACTACAAAGATTCTAAGCAGTGCTAGGGCCCAGAGGGCAACCTGGCAGTCTCCTGAAACTTAAAGAGGCCCCTAGGATTTTGTGCTCACCCACGACTCTAGTTTTCAGGATCAGCCCTCAGCCTCAAGACAGATTTATTGAGCACTACTGCCTAGGAGAATATATAATTAACTACCTCCCTCTAGGATTTATCCATTATCTTGTGCACAGCACTTTGTGTAGAGTCAATTTCACTCTCTTCCCCTGGAATCAGATAGGCCCCAGCAAACACTGACATGAGCACATCACATTGCTCACATTTACCCAGGCTGCTCCTCCTCTGACCGATGCTGCATTCACACTGGGGTGTACATGAGCTACTCCTGCTTCTTAAGAGAATCAGGCCCATCAGTTGATTACCGTGGGACTGCACCTGTGAGCAAAGTGAAGCATGTGGCGCAAATGGCTGCAGGGACAGTTTCCCCATTTGTTTGTATGGATCTTGCGCACACAGAAAGGGGAGAGAAAAGTGTTTCTGGAGCAATATTAAAATGTGATTGTTGAACCATAAAAACTGACATAGGGACTCAAGGGCAGATGAAGCAACTGTATGACTCCTGGTCATTTAAAGTTGACTAGATTGCATGCTGTTGGGATCCCTTTAAGTCCAAATTCTTCCTTTAACCATGTATGTGCTACTGCCTTTGAAGTCAGCTGGAAAGCTCATGTACTTCCAGTGCCAGAAGTTGACCTTTAGAACAGAGTTCGTTAGACCTTTAGTTTCTGCTGGTAGTCAATTATTTTCATTTCTTGTGTACGATACCCCCCGGGCAAGCCAGCCAGAAGAAACCACACTAGATATAAATGCTATTGATCACACATAGTAAATGCAGTACTTAGAAGGCATCACTCTAGATAATGGAAACTTACTCTTGCTTCAGTGGGTTCACATAATGACAAGGCAAGGTCTTCCTAGCATTAGATTGCCAATTTCTGATGGCTATGCCCCTTTTAATGAAATAGATGGAGAAACTGGATTAATGCTGTGCTGAGGTTGTAAATTTAAAATGCACAAAAGTTTAAATTTAAAATTCATTCCCACAAGTTTAACCTTGACACATTGCGCATATAACACAGATAGTATTTTGCATAGAGCTGATGAAAAATGGAATTTCCAGCTGTGAAAAATTTTGAAATCTCAAAATTTGTTTTTGTTCTGATTCTGGATGAAAAGTAGAAACCTCAACATTGTTAATGAAGCCACAATTTTGTTTTGGAAAAATCTTAATCTTTCTGTAGCATTTTGTTTTGATCAAGTTAAAAAGTTTCCTTTTGACTATATTCATTTGGAATATAATACAAACATTGAAATGAGAAAGCTGGAATGATATGATGAAAACAACACAACATTTTGACTGTATCAAAATGATACGGTTCAATAATTTTTTGTTGAACTCGATATGTTCCCACAAAACATGTTGATTTTGACAAAACAGCATTTTCTGACTGTGATGGGGTGCACTCACCTCTTGTGAGGGCCTTCTGTCGGCAGGTGCAAACCTGCACTCTCTACTTTGCCTGGTGCTCCCTGTTGGCTTGTGCCCTCATCACGTGGTTCTTCAATGGCTTAGCCCTCTGGCTAAGTCACACAAAATCTAAAATGGAGGAATTAATCCCTTTGGGGGTAAAAGATCCAATAGGGTCTGTCCCTGTGCCCTCGGTAATGTCTTTAACTCTGTCTCTGAGCTCAGTTCTCGGTCCCTTCTGGACTAGCTTTAAGTGCACATCTGCCCTGGTATAACACAGTGCCCGCAGGGCTTCCTCCCTGGAGACTCTTCAAATCCTGCTCTTCACTTGGGCCTCTAAACAAACCTTGTCCTCTCCTCAGGGCTTAGGCCATCCTGCCAGTGGCTGGTGGGGAGACCCAGGCCCACCCACTACTCCGGATCCCAATCCATGGACTCAACACATAGCAGCCCTGTGCTGCTTCCTGTAATAGTTGCTGCTGTATTCCCTGGGCCAGCTCCCACATAACCCCTTCCTCTTCACCCTTCCCTCAGGGCTGAAGTTCTTCCTCATGGAATACCACTGTCACCAGCACTTGCCTTCTGGCACTCCCTTAAACTCCAGCAAAGGGCACTTTCCTTGCTCCTCTGCTCCCCTCCAGGAACTGATCTGTTCAGGCCCTGCAGCTCCTTTTAGATGGGCCTTCTGGGCTCTGATTGGCTGCCTCTCTGCAGCCCCTCTAGGCAGGCCTGGAGGACTCACTTTCACTGCTTCTTTTTGGAGGCGGGGTGTGGTAGGTCTGTGAGGCCTCAAGCAGCGGAGCTCAAAGGGCCCGGTACACCCTGTCACACCTATGGAAAACTGTTCCATCCAAAAAGGTTCAAGAAGCTCTAATTTTGCATAACTGTGCACATTGCTAAATACGCGCTTAGAATGTGGCCAAGTTAATGTTGCTTAACTGTTGAATATCTTCAGTGGAAAGACTTCCACTGGTGTCAGTGGGCTTTGGATTAGATATTCGCTTATGAAACTAATGTGCTGGAGATGCTTATTTATGGGATTTTTACACACTGGAATGTTTGATCTTTGAAAACAGGTTTTCCTCCAAGAACAATTGTTTCACAATCCAGAAAACATTCATATCAAATATACTTTTAAACACCACTTTATATTGAGCTGGGCACAAAACACAATTGGAAAACAATGAGGAAAAAAGGTATTTTTTCCTTTTTTACAAGAAGGCTTTTTTATTGCTTTTAAGAAAGTATAGCTACAAAGGAACAAGCCATCAGTAAACAATGCGAGGAAGTATACCAGTCACAACACTTGCAATTCTTCTAACAGGCAATTTGAACAGCACTGTTTTGACGACTGTCATACAAGCGACATATTCAAGGTAGCGCTGGCTCTTGTGTCCATTGAATGTCTAAACTCCTGTCAACCTTCTCAGAAATTTTGGGTGCCCAAGGAATGCAACACTGGTAAAAGGTAAGCTGTCATTTGTGCATGATGCAGAGAAATGTTAGAGAGCTGAGCAAAAGTGCTGATGCTTTGGTTCTGGGATGGAGAATTTTTATATTAAGTTTCCTTTTTGTAATAAATGTGAACCTGAGATATGTGGCAGGGATGGTGGGAAGGAATGTACTACCCCGTTAAGGGCAGCTGAGCCCCCACAATCCAAACAGTGTGGTTGCAATCAAGGAGTCTCCTTCCTCCACCCCGGGGCTGCCATATTGAAACTGGAAAAGGAAGCGGATATTAGAAATATAATCAGAAAAATAATTTGCTGGGTCAGGGCCAATGCTCCAGGAGCAGCACCATGTCTTACTGTGTAGAGGTTCTGTGTTCTGTAGTTCCAGCTCTCAATCAGACAGCAGTGGATGACAGCGCACACTGATTCTTGGAGCACCTAATATTGCCTCCTCCCTGGAGGCGTTCTGGTGAGAAATTCTGGAGGGAACCGCAGCTTGCTTACCCAGCTTGGCTCTCTGCCCCCCTCTAGTGGCTGGGCCACAAAAGAGTTTTACTGAATTAAATGACCGGGTCTGTTAGCTCAAAAGTAGTAGCAAACTCAGAAGCCTCTATGCGGTCCAGCCACTAGAGGGTGACAGAACAGCATTGTGTAACGTGAGTTACACATACATCACCAGCCTGGGGTCCCCACGACAGGACAACTTGGGGCCTAATTTAAAGTGCATGGAAGTGATGCCATTGATTTCAGCAGGCTCTGGGTCTGGCTGACGTGGCGCAGGCAAGTAGACAGGAGACAAACGGTGAAGTTCTCTGAGCCTCCAAAGGTGCTGATGGAACACATGGACCCAGGGAAAAAGTGAAGCTCATTGACTTTCCACTGACTCCATTGCTGTCTCTTTTCCCAAGCAGGTCATAATAACAGACACACGTTTTCCCTTTCTTTCCCATCCTCATCCTCCCCTGCTGCATCCTTTCTCTTTCATTTCTTTTAAGCAGCAAGCTGCCTTTGGCTTCCAGCCAATCTGTGCTTCCCTCCAGCCTGCCAGTCATATCGTGCTGGTGTGTGCACAGTGTCTGTGCAAGAGGCACTTGTCCTGCTCAGGCTTCTCCAGATTGTCTTCTCAGAAAGCTTGCAGCGTGAGCAAGAAACCTTCCCTTAAAATAACACCCAGGCATGTAACTTCCCACCTGACTTCCTGCCTTCTCCAAACTGTCCCATCTGACTTCCTGCCTTCTTCAAGCCTTTCGGCAAATGGTGTGAATGGGCTACAGGACAATGCTTTGGCAGTGTGCTTTCAACAGCAGGCTATTCCTGGAAAGCGCTCTTGAAAAACATGACCTATATGATTTGCGTGGTCAGTTCAAGGAAATAGAATATATATAACATCCAAAAAACTCCATTAAAGGAATACTAAGGTTGCAAAGCCAAGTACTCAGCTGTTAGGAAATGCCAGAATTAAGGCTGAGCATGCAAAGCTGGGCAGCATTTGATACAAATCTGGGTCAGCTGATCTTATTTTGGTCCTCTAGTGAGAGCGGCTGCAATGTGAATTTTTGAACAGTTGGGGTTGATGATAAGTTAGTTCATCTGCTTATGATTCTATGTGCAGATCCTCCACTGGAATGAATCAACATAGCTGCATGGAAGCTAAGAGAGCTAAACAGCTTTACATCAGCTGAAGATCTAGCCCATAACGGTGCCCTTCTTACAGCTGATGTTGTCTGTTTGTCCTTTTGTCTAGTTAAGTCCTGACAAACTCAGTGCATGTCTGTGACTGTAAGTGGTCTGTATTGGAAGGCTCTTTTCTCTGGGAGAAGGAAAACATTACCAGCTACGTCTTGGCTCTCGTGAGCCAGGGAAGAGCGAGCAGTGTGGTGGAGGAAAGCATTACACCAATGCCAGGCATAATGGGTTGGATTCCCAACAGGAACAAATCAGCGGACCTCCAGTGACTTCAGTGAAGATAGGGTGATTTACCCCAGCTGAGGATCTGGCCCAGTATTCACTTGGCACTGGGGTTGCTACTCTTCTGAAGAAGCGTGGCAGGTGCACCCTGCCAACGCTCACCAGTGCATAGGGTACATACTCACGCCCCCACCATGTCCAGACATGCCTCGTGGTGGGAGATGGAGTACAGCAGGCAGCTCTGGCCAGCCTTCCTCCTTTTGTTCCCTGGCTTTGCAGCCAGATGTTGGCTGTTGCATTCATTGCTGCTGGATGCTGTCTGCGGCATGCCACATTGCTCTCCGCCAGCCCTGAAAAATGAGTTTGTGGACAAACCTTTGGTGGATCCAGCCAATGGAGTGGTCACAAATACGGGCCAGATTCTGAGCTGGTGTAAATCAGTTGTCTCTGTTGGCTTCAATGAAGTGACACTGATTTACACCCCATCTGAGGATCTGGTTTCTAACCATCAGAGGAGTGAAGTTTTGGAATAGCCTTCCAAGGGAAGCAATGGGGGCAAAAGATCTATCTGGCTTTAAGATTCTACTCGATAAGTTTATGGAGGAGATGGTATGATGGGATAATGTGATTTTGGTAATTAATTGATCTTTAAATATTCAGGGTAAATAGGCCTAATCCCCTGAGATGAGATATTAGATGGATGGCATCTGAGTTACCCGGGAAAGAATTTTCTGTAGTATCTGGCTGGTGAATCTTGCCCATATGCTCAGGGTTTAATGATCACCATATTTGGGGTCGGGAAGGAATTTTCCTCCAGGGCAGATTGGAGAGGCCCTGGAGGTTTTCGCCTTCCTCTGTAGCATGAGGCACGGGTCACTTGAGGGAGGATTCTCTGCTCTTTGAAGTCTTTAAACCATGATTTGAGGACTTCAATAGCTCAGACATAGGTGAGGTTTTTCGTAGGAGTGGGTGGGTGAGATTCTGTGGCCTGCATTGTGCAGGAGGTCGGACTAGATGATCAGAATGGCCCCTTCTGACCTTAGTATCTATGAATCTGGCCCCATCTGTTCATGAGGGCCCCACCGAGGGAGCCATATCTGGAGCAGGAGATGGAAACACAGAAAGAACAAGGAGATGTGTGTATCTGGGCAGTGACAATATCAAAGAGGAGGTGCTTCAAGGAAATACATTGCATGAAAAACTGGTGTACTGCCCTTTAAGAGTCCCATAATAATCTGCCACACTGAATTGGGCTTTGTAATCAGGCCAGACTCTGAAGCAGGGAGGAGAGTGCATTCTCTGGGAAGGGAGACAGGCTGACAGCCAGCAAACAAAGACTGGAACATGCTAATCTTGTAGCCTCTGCCATATGGTGGTGTCCAAGGTGGCTTTGATAATTCTGCTCTGATACACTAAGCTTCCTACAGTAATTATGCAGCATGTGTAAACAAACAGGGCCAAATTCATACCACCTGCAACACCATTGAAGTCAACAGGGTTACAGCAAGGATTCATTTGACCAATAGCCTTTTTTATATTCTATACTCTCTCATATATGGGGAAGGATGGTTTTGGGATTAAGTCATGTGCTTGGGATTCAGGATACCTGGATTCAATTTCTTGCTGCTGTCACAGACTTCTGGTGAGATCAGGGGCAAGTCACATTGGGGCAAGTTCGAATATCCTTACATGTGGAGAACAGTACCCTGTTCAATGAGGAGACCCATTAACTCCAATAGGATCATGCTGCAGTGCTGGAATTTTAGGTAAATATGTGTAAGGCTGTCAAAGTTAGCTCTTAATGTTCCCATTTCCGTCTGTAAAAGGGGACAGTAATACTGCCCCACCTCAGAGGGATTTAAAGATGAAGAATCCACGACGAGCCTTGGTGAATTGTTCCAATGGTGAATTACCCTCACCTTATTTCCAGTCTGAATTTGTCTAGTTCAACTTCTAGCCATTGGATCTTGTTAGACCTTTGTCTGCTAGATGGAAGAGCCCTCTATTATCAAATTTCTCTTCCCCGTATAGGTACTTAGACTGTGATCAACTCACCTCTTAACCTTCTTTTTGTTAAACTAACTAGGTCGAGCTCCTTGAGTCTTTCACTAGGAGGTATGTTTTCTAATCCTTCAGTCATTCTCATGGCTCTTCTCTGAACCCTCTCCAATGTATCAACATCCTTCTTGAATTGTTGACCCCAGAACCGGACACAGAATTCCAGCAGCGGTCACATCAGTGCCAGATACAGAGGTAAAACAACCTCTCTGCTCCTACTCGAGAGTCCCCTGTTGATGCATCCCAGAGTTGCATTAGTCCTTTTGGTCACAGCGTTGCACTGGGAGCTCATGTTCAGCGGATTATCCATCATGACCCCCCAAATCTTTGTCAGAGTCACTGCTCCCAGGACGGAGGTAAACAATCCCAACCATTTCATTCTCTCTTCATATGAAAGTTTGGAGGACAAAGTAATTAGTGTTTGTGAAGCACAGCTGCTCTAGTTATGGGAGCAACAAAACTACCTTGACAGACAGTTTGGATTTCCTCTGCTCTGCCTCAGACTAAATACATTGTAAATTGGCTCTTGATTGATTGATTCTGCCTGCTTTATTGGAGGAGATACTGACTTATTTTTTCTTGGAGAATGTGACATACCTGTCTTCAAAAGGGAATTGCTGCTCTGACAGGGCTGCACTGGAGTTGGGTGGTCACATAGGAACTGCCAGAGTGGATCAGATCCCAGGTACATTTAGTCCAGTATCTTGCCTCTGACAGTGACCAATACCTGATGCATCAGAGGAAAGTGCAAGAAACCCCACAGTAGGCACATGTAGGATAATCTGTCCTCATATGAAGGTCTCATCCTAACCCCTGCTAGTTAGAGATAGGTTAGATCCCTGAAACATGAGATTTTAGCTTCTTTCCAATAGTATTTTTAACATTAACTGTTATAACCCTGTATAGTCTTGTTACCCATATAAGCATCCACTCCCACTTTGAATCTTGCTAACTTCTTCACCTCAACACCATCTTGTGGCGTGTGTTCCACAGTCTAATTACACATTGTGTGAAAAAGTATTTCCTTTTATTGGTTTTGAAATTGCAACTTTTTTTTTCCTTTTTCATTGTTGTGGCATGAGACAAGCAGAACAGAAGTTCCCTATCTTCTGTCTCAAGACCATTCATTAGTTCATATACTTTTATCATGTTCCCTTTTATAAGTCTCCATTAACAATCCCAGTCTTTTCATTCTCTCTTAATATGAATGTTTTCCCAGGTCCCCTAATATTCTCTTTGACTGTATCCTACTTTCTTCTATTTCTGACAGCTATGGGGCATAGACCTTTAGCTAAAGCTCTAGAAGCTGGTGGGTTACCTCTAAAGGTCCCTGGTTTAATCTCCAATAGAGCTGAGTGAAATTTTTTGGTTGCAACTTTCCCCTGCACCAACACCAATAATTGTGAAAATTCATGTCAAATTTCTGAATTGTTTCAGCTGAAGAACTTTTAAAAAATCTTTAAAACCGAAACATTTTATTTTGACATTTTCAAACTTTTTCAGTTTTTCTGACTTTTCATTTAAAAATTGACTTCAAAATTTTTTTAAAATTAAAATCATGTAAAAAAACCAAATGAAACATTTCCTTTCGGTCACTTGACTTTTTGGTTTGCTGAAAAAAAAAAATCAAAAAATGTTAGTTTCAGTTCAGCCTGAACCGAATTTTTCTTTTTGCTTTTTCAGAATGGCCAGGGAACCTGACATCAGTTCTTCCCCCAGCTCTAATCCCTGACCTCAGCCAAGATGGTGGCCTTCCCATATGGCTATAGAAAAGTCACTAGCCCTATGTCTCCCTTGGAAAGTGAAGCTCTAGTAGAATAATGGAAACCTGAAATCCAGGACTATTTGGGAGGCCCAGCATGCTGGGGAAAATAAATGGAAGCAGCAAAAAATCCCTTTAGTCTGGGATGGAGGGGAAGGAGAATTTACTGTGATAGTGCAGGAGGGAAAGTTGATAGAGAACTTAGTGATGGGCATCCAGGAACAAGTCACTTTTATCGTGAGAAATTAAAACCTATATAATTGGACCATCGCCAGGGGAGATGCCAAGGGCTCAGCCACGAGAGATATAGAAAGTGAGAGCTAAAAGGCAATATCACCAGCTGATATTTAGCCCCAGGACAGAGAAATACCACTGGGGGACCTAAATAATGCATTTATATCAATGTGAGCTGGGTCAGTTTGTTGATTGTATATAGAAACTGTCACCATTTATTCTCCTAGACCTGTTTCAAAAGGATAACCAGGTTAAAAATAATTGATTATGAATGCAATCATTGCATTGCATTGCAGAGTACAGTTGTATTGTATACAGTTGTATTTGTAAAAAAGAAGCTTCTCATGCTTAAGCTTATTTTAATGTAGTGTAGAAGCTTATGTCACAGGGTGGCTGGTCCCTTTAAGGGGAGTCAGGGCCCAGTCTACCCCTGATGGGCTTATTCAAGGAGAATGAACTCATTTCAGCCCAACTGTACTCAGGGCTGCACAGGGTTGTTGTTTTTTTTTTGCGGGGGTTGGAGGGACAATCTGAAACTGAGGACCCCTCAACCTTCCAACAAGATTACCATTGAGAGGAGGCTGGGGTAGGTGAGCCCATAGTGCATTCACCCCAGAGTGGTGATTTGACTCCAGGAACTGCCTCCCAAGGGAGGTTGTGGGGGCAAAAAAACAAACCTGGTGTCAAGACTGAGCTTGATAAGTTTATGGAGGGGATGGTATGGTGAGGTTGCCTACAATGGTATATAGCTCATCCACAACTGCTATTGGCAAATAACCCCAGTAGCCAGACATGGGATACTAGAGGGGGAAGGCTCTAAGTTATTACTGAGAATTCTTTCCCAGGTGTCTGGCTGGTGGGTCTCACCCATGTGCTCAGGGTCTAACTGATCGCCATATTTGGGGTCAGGAAGGAATTTTCCCCCAGTTCAGATTGGCAGAGACCCTGGGAGGTTTTTGCCTTCCTCTGCAGCATAGAGCAGGGGTCACTTGCTGGTTTGAACTAGTGTAAATGGTGGATTTCCTGTCACTTGAAGTTTTTAAATCATGATTTGAGGAATTCAGTAACCCAGCCAGAGGTCAGGGGTCTGGGTGGGTGAGGCTCTGTGGCCTGTGATGTGCAGGAGGTTCAGACTAGATGATCATGATGTTCCCTACTGGCCTTAAAGGCTATGAGTCCCATGGGGAAGGGCCTGGCTTCCTGCTGTGGGCATTGTGACCTGACGCCCGTGGTCACAGCACCACTCAGGTTTGGCCCGGCCCTCTCAAATGGGAGCCAGGGGGAAATCACCCCTCCCCCCCCACCTGGCCAGTCCTGACTGTAAGTAATTAACTGTCTAGGTGGCTGGTTCATGGCTAAATGGCTAATGAGTACCTGGGCCTGAGAAAAGGCTACCAGAGCTAAATTGGTGGAGTATGCTCCTAGAGAGAGCACGGTCCCAAGGAGATGAACTCCCAGGGACAATGGGTGAGGGCAGGATTGGGATTGCTGCCTGCTGTATTGTTCTCAGGCAGGGCTGGAAGTACTGAATTCTTAACACAGGTCCAGGAGCAGTATTGTGGGTCTCCTGGTCCTAAGAGAAGGAGCTTGTCTGGCATATAGTGACCAGGCCCCAGGAGGAGAGCTGTGATGGATACAAGGAGGATAAACCTACTGGAATTATCACATGGGTGAAGGAGGAGGCTATGGGACTCCTGAATTAGCACCCATGCTTCCAGAGGCGGGGGTGGACGTGGGGGGGGGCTAAAGAGTTTGTGCTCTGTACAAGAGCTAATAAATAAGCTCAACAAAGGGGGAATCTTGGCCTGAGTACTTCGGTCTGGGAGTCAGTCCTGACTAGACAGCAAACGGAAGCAGAAGAGGGCAGTGAGACTGCAGGTCCACACCATGTCACAACGGGGCATGCTTGAGAGCAGTGTGCCATCACAACTTGTTTTTACAGAACTGGAAATTCTGGGCAAGTTGGACCTCACTGTGTCACTTAGAATATCAGGGTTGGAAGGGACCTCAGGAGATCATCTAGTCCAACCCCCTGCTCAAAGCAGGACCAATCCCCAATTTTTGCCCCAAATCCCTAAATAGCCCCCTCAAGGATTGAACTCACAACCCTGGGTTTAGTAAGCCAATGCTCAAACCACTGAGCTATCCCTCCCCCCACTTTTACAGAGACTGGTCCTGGTGCTCAGCTGGTCTAAACAAGTCCAGAGCCATTGACTTCAATGGAGGGACACCATTTACAGCTGAGGATCTGGCCAAGTGTATTCATTCTCTGGGTCATTTTACAGGTGAGACATTCACAATCAATTACATACTTTTTTAGGATCTTGATCTTTGATCCTTCCAACCTTACCTGTGCTGAGTAGTGTCTTACCCAGAGTAAAACAGCCCCTCTGAAATGAATGAAAGGAAGATGGTCTTACATTTAAGGCACTGGACCAGGACACACATGATTTGGATTCAATTCCTAGTTTTCCCACAGATTCACACTAGGACTTTAGCCTGGTCTCTCTCGCCACTGGGAGTTGGGTGCCTAAATACCTTTGAACTTCTGAACCTTAATCTCGCTTTGCCTCAGTTGCTCATCTGTAAAATACAACGACACTTCCTTTCTCCCACCCTATGTCTATCTTGTGTATTTCGATTGGAAGCCTTTTGTTATCTGCATATATATATAGCATCTGCACAATGGGGTCTCTAGGTGATACTCGCAGTAATAATTAATATTGAGAATAAGGTACTACTCATTGTGAGTAATGTTGTCACAATGTGGACCTCATTGCTGAGATGAAAGCAGAACCAATATGGGAAAGTTAAAGCCCCAAATAGCAATGGGGCTGGCTTGGCATAGTTAGTAGGCTTGAAAGACTTTATTCCCACCCTAACTTGTACCAAGTAAGCAACTAGTAAAGGAAAAGCCCGGAAAGAAGGACAAAATAGAGAGAAACAGAATATTTGAACTGTGGCCCAATCACTTAACCCTGATAGCATGGTGCAGTTGCTTGCATCCACTGAAAGCTCTTTGGGAAATTGAATTTATAGCCTGCCTTGTACAGAATGGAGCGCACTGCCAGTGCTTCAGAGCCAGTCAATAAGTGATGCGAAGTTCACACCTGGTTCACTTTGCAGAGATGGACTAGGAAACCACCAACCTAAAACATTAATTACAGCAATTTTCTTTTTGATCCTTCCACAGTGAGAGGAGAATGGCCCTGGTCGGAGTTATTTCAGTAATCCCCACCCTTCGCCTGCGCATAGCTTTACTCCAATCACAGAGGTACCATCTGGCTACTTGTAAGTGCCCAGGAAGAGACCCATTACATTCACCAGGCATATGATGGAACGAATGCTAGTGTCAGTATATGCCTGAGAAAATCTCTCACAAATACATACACACAACCAGATGGGAATAGCGGGACTCAGAGAGGAAGCAGAGGAGGTGGGGAGGAGGAAAGGAAAGGACCAACCTGCTCCTGTTTTTGTCCCCTGATCACGATTCACGCTGGAAGGATCTTTGAGATCCAGGGCTGCATGAAGGCACAGGCACTGTAGACCTGTGCTTTGGACTTCTGCTCCTAGAGTCATGGGGTTCCATCAAAACCTCAGCTTTCATTTAAACAAAAGTTCTAGCCCTCATGGTTGGGAAGAAAAGGCTGAAATTGTGACCTGAGTGCACCCAAAGCAGCAACCTCTGCCTGAGTCTGCAGAGAGCCTGAAACAATTACTCAGAGAGGGAACAGCTCTATGTATCTCAATGGGGTGTTAACTCCCAGCTTCACTCACTGTTCTGGGGGCCCTGCTGCTAGACCCTCCCCAGCAGGAGACTCTGAGCAGCAAGAAGAGAAGAGGACTCCCAGCCTGGCCTCACCATCCAAGCAGAGACATCCCAGCTACCAGGGAAGCAGTGGGGGCACCCTGTTGCTGCTGTGCCCAAGTGAGTGGGAGCCCTGCTGCCACTCCCAGGAGAGAGAAGAGGGTCCCATGCTGCTTCCCCTGGTTCTCTGGGAGGGGAGTCCCCTCCACCACCAATCCAACTACAGAGCGGGCCAGGGGCCAAGGTGGGGCTGGAGGGGTAGAGGTGTCATGGTGAGCGGGAGACGCTCTCCTGCTGATATGGCTTCCTCCTCTCGTGGAGGTAGAGTGATTGTGTTGACGGAAGAGCACTCTCCCATCAGCACAGAGCATCTTCACCAGATGCACTACAGTGGCACAGCTGCGCCAGTATAGCACTTCTAGAGCAGACCTACCCTGAGTGTGGAATATGAGTTCTCGAGAGGTGCTGCTCCCAGTTTGTGCCCCTGGGGCAGAGAGTCAGCATGTTGTTTACAAACAGAGGCAGGGTGATTGAGTTAAGAAAGGGCTGGTAATTAAATTAAAGGATCTGGAAGTCCTTAGATGAGCCTGTAAAACAGGAATCCCTCTGCGGGGGCGGGTTTGAAGAGAGAATGCAGGGGACTTAGAAGAAATACAGACAAGCCATCTGAGCCAAGGTTACATTCAGAAAAGAGGGAGATGTGAGGGGATAGGTGAAAAGAAGGGACCAAAACCAAGGGAAGGGGTAGCAGTGGGAGTTCCCACTCTACCTGGGGTACTTACGTGGCTCCATCACTGTAGTATCTGAGTGCCTCACAATATCTCTCCCATTTCTCCTCACAGCCCTCTAACACCACTGCTTTATCCCCATTGTACAGATGGGGCACTGAGGCACACGCAGAGTAAAGGCCAAATTTCCAAGGTATTTAGGCACCTAGTGGGATTTTGAAAAGTGCCTAGAAGGTTCAGTGCTTCGTAAACCCTACTAGATGCCTAGCTGTATCTTTGGGGGTGCCTAAAAGGCTTTGAAGCTCAGTACCTAAGGCACTGACTTGAGGTCATACAGGAATTCCGTGTGGGGAGTAGAACCCAGGTCTCTGAGGGCTTACTCCCTATCGACTGGACTAGCTTATCTCTCTCCTGTATGCTGCAAAAAAAAAAAAAAAAAAAAAAAAAAAGGACTCAGAGATGGGAGCAAAACCAAGGCAGCCAGTCCTCTGACACTACACCAATTGGTCCCAGGCGATTGGGAAGGATGTCATGGCTGACAGCATGAAAAGCAGCACGGAGGTCAGGAAGGATGGAGAAGGAGAGTCAGGTGAGAGGAGATCACTGAACCCCCAATATGTGGCAGGTTCTGGCCCTGGCTGGGCTGTAGAGCAATGGCTGCTGGGCAATTTTATGTTTTAACTGACAACCATCATATTTGATTATTTTTTGTTCTGAGCTTGAGAAAAGGAAGGAAAGAGGAAGTGTCATAGAAGTATCAGGTGTGTTATGCCTCAAATTCTTAGGGTTTCCGTTGTATTCAGGCCAATTCCAGAACAAAGAGCAGAAATTGCATTCAGAGTCCATAAAGTCAAAGATTATTGTCATGATTTGCATTATTCGCTGGTCACCATCTGTGTGCTCAGCACTGTTCAGAATATGCCAGAAAATGGTAGTCCCTGAGCCTATGCGTAGAAGCTGTGCAACTCTGCATAAGATGGCTCAGATATGCAAGTATGAAGTGTGTAGTTATTGAGCACATGTTAATGTCTATGCATGGAGGTGCTGATGGCAATAGAAGTGTTACTTTGATTAAGGACTGGAAGATTTGACCCTACAACTTTCTTTCAAGAGGAAGAGCTGCTCAGAGTTCCTGTGCCTGTTTATTTTATTTTCCTGCTTGCAGTGGCCCTGAGATACCTCAGAAGACTCAATTTTTTTCTCAACTTTAAAATCAGTCATCAAGAAAAGTCCACATTTTAAATATTCTCCTGTGAGAACTGCCACTCAGTCACTGTAGTGTTGTGTTTAAGAGCCGTCTGGAAAGTAACTCGCCCTTAAACAGAAGCGTGACTTCAAAGTGTCAATTTCACTCCTGTTTAAAGTCAATTTCTAGTCTATTATTTGTCATATGGTAACACCCCTAGAGCCCTAGTAGGATGTTTCCAAAAGTTAGATGATCTATTTCAAGCTTGGTGAACTGCAAAAAGTAAGTAGCCTAAATGAGGAGACTTATGAGGAGAGGCTGCGGGAACTGGGATTATTTAATCTGCAGAAGAGAAGAATGTGGGGGGGGGGAATTTGATAGCTGCTTTCAACTACCTGAAAGGGGGCTCCAAAGAGGATGGAGCTAGGCTGTTCTCAGTGGTGGCAGATGACAGAACAAGGAGAAATGGTCTCAAGTTGCAGTGGGAGAGGTTTAGGGTGGATATTAGGAAACACTATTCTGCTAGGAGGATGGTGAAACACTGGAATGCGTTACCTAGGGAGGTGGTGGAATCTCCTTCCTTAGAGGTTTTTAAGGTCAGGCTTGACAAAGCCCTGGCTGGGAAGATTTAGTTGGGGATTGGTCCTGCTTTGAGCAGGGGGTTGGACTAGATGACTTCCAGAGATCCCTTCCAACCCTGACACTCTATGATTCTAAATCAGGGATTCTCAAATTTAATTGCGCCACAACTCCCTTCGGGGGGGGGGGGGCAAAGCCCGAGCCCAACCGCCCCAGGCTGGAGGGAGAGGGGTAGCCAAAGCCCAAGGGCTTCAGCCCAGGCAGGGGGCCTGTAACCTGAACCCCGCTGCCCAAGGCTGAAGCTGTCGGGCTTTGGCTTTGGCCTCGGCCCTGGGCCCTATCAAGTCTAAGCCAGCCCTGATGATCCCATTAAAATGAGGTTGCAACCCACTTTGGGGTCCCAACCCCCAGTTTGAGAACCGCTGGCCTTCCTGTCCCCCAAATGGGTAGTTGGCTAGACTCACAGCATCTGTCAGGCCAGGTTCCCATTCCTATCTCAGGGTGGGGGGATATAAAGGGGGGGCTGCTGGAATGGAGCTGAAAGAGGCTACATGTGGCCCCCACTCCAGGTTAAATCCTGGCAGCTAGGAATGCTGGAAATCAGCTCCCCTCCTCCCAGCTGACCAGTGGGTGCCAGAGACTCCAAGGGGTGGGGGAGCTATCTGGTAGCCCCAACAGTAAGGGAGGGAGGGACGTTTCCCCATGCCCCCCCCCCACCTTTTGAGGCAGTTGGGTGGCTTTCATGTCAGTTTTGCTGAATAGTTCATGTTAAAAAATTCCTGAAAAAGTGAAAATGTTTCATTTCAGCAATTTCAAAATGAAACGTTTCGATTTTTTGGTTTGAAATGGCTTTGTGTTTAAAATTTCTTGTCAGTTTTATTTTTTTTAAAATGCAAAAAATATTATAAAAAACTTAAATCAGAAATGTTTCATTTGAGCTGAAAAAATTTCCCCCCACAACTTTTTGGTTTAGCCAAAAATTTAGAAAAAGCTCATTTTCGGTTCAATTTGAAGTGAATTTTCTCCCCGACTTTTCAGAATTGCCATCACCTGGAAATGCTTTATTTACACAGCTCAACTTTTGACCTCTTGTGAATCTCTTGTGAATCCCAGTACTGTTTCTGAAAATGGAAGCATTATTTGTTGGGTAGTTTAGAATAATAATTTTCAGCATATGGGCTGTTCCTGAATCAGAATTTTTCAAACCAAAAAAAGTTTGTCAAAAAATGGCCTTTTTAAAAAAAAGAGGTTTGGGGTTTTTTAAATGTTCTGGGTTATTTTTACAAAACCGAAACATTTGGTTTGTAGAGTTTTTTCAGTTTTTCCTCCCTTCCCTTTTCAGTGTCAAAATGGAAAAGGAGGACAAAAAGGAAAACTCAAATGTTAAAGATATTTTATGAATTTCTTTCTAAATTGGTTCTTTTGAAAATGGCTAAGACAGACAGCAGTGTTTCTTTTTTCAGTTATTTGTATTTTGCTGAGTTCAGCAGAGAAACTCCATTGGGCAGAGAAAAAGAGAGCGCTACACACATAAATCAATTGACGCCATAGTGGAAAATGGATTTCATTCTGAATTCCTGCACTGGTCCATTTGCCTATTCACCAGTTGTCAAGGTTCCTTCCCCACTCTGAACTCTAGGGTACAGATGTGGGGACCTGCATGAAAACCTCTTAAGCTTACTTTTACCAGCTTAGGTTAAAACCTCCCCAAGGTACAAGTTATTTTGCCTTTTGTCCTTGGACTTTCGCTGCCACCACCAAACATCTAACACCGGTTCCTGGGAATGAGTCCGTTTGGAAACGTCTTTCCCCCCAAAATCCTCCCAAATCTTACACCCCTTTTCCTGGGGAAGGTTTGATAAAAATCCTCACCAATTTGCATAGGTGACCACAGACCCAAACCCTTGGATCTTAAGAACAATGAAAAAGCAATCAGATTCTTAAAAGAAGAATTTTAATAGAAGAAAAAGTAAAAAGAATCACCTCTGTAAAATCAGGATGGTAAATACCTTACAGGGTAATCAGATTCAAAACATAGAGAATCCCTCTAGGCAAAATCTTAAGTTACAAAAAGACACAAAAACAGGAATATCCATTCCATTCAGCACAGCTTATTCTCTCAGCCATTTAAAGAAATCAGAATCTAACGCATATCTAGCCAGATTACTTACTAAGTACTAAGACTCCATTCCTGTTCTGTCCCCGGGCAAAAGCATCACACAGACAGAGAGAGAGGCTTGTTTCTCCCCCCCGCCCAGCTTTTGAAAGTATCTTGTCTCTTGATTGGTCATTTTGGTCAGGTGCCAGCGAGGTTATCCTAGCTTCTTAACGCTTTACAGGTGAAAGGGTTTTTCCTCTGGCCAGGAAGGATTTTAAAGGTGTTTACCCTTCCCTTTATATTTATGACACCAGTCATTATGCGTGAGTGGTCACAAAAGTCACATGGGACCCTATCTGCCTGGATCACCAAGGTTTTTTAAACTAAGCGTGTAACCAAGTCTACTCTCCCTTCATGCCCATCCCCTGGTTTACAGTGAGGAAATATCAAGAGAGACGGGCTGTGTGCCACACCAAACTCCTCCAAGAGTAGGCTAAGCAAAGGAGTGACTCCTTATTTATTCCCCCAATCTAATCAGTCAAATAAGACAAGGGCGCAGCCTCACCCACTATGATCGGCATTTCTTCTGTTGCTAAACTGTTTACATCAGAACTGACAGCAGAGGGACTGAGACCATCAGATCAACCACCATAGGAGATTAAGAGGAGGACCAGCTAAAACAAGGAAGGCTCTGGGCCAAATTCTAATCTCAGATACCCCCACTGACAGCAAACGGTAATTCAGAGCAGGCATCAGCCTAACTCCTTTCCATGGGCTGGGATACAGGATGTCTTAGGGATCTGTAATGCACAATTTATTTTATTTAGCCCAAGTGTTCAGAATAAAATCCATTTTCCACCGTGGCTTAAATTGATTTATGTGTGGAGTGCTCACTCGCTCTCCCCTCTCTGTGGAGTTTCTCTGCTGAACTCTGCAAAATACTAATAAATGACATTAATGGCAGAGGATATGCTTGTAATGAGATAATTGCACCATAAGGCAGGCACAAGGAGCAGCCAAAGCCCTTCCAATCTTCCAGAGGTTATGGATGTGTCTTGCTAATCGCGCTCGCTGGGGCTGGCTAATTGATGTTATTGAAACTGCAGACTGTGGGACAAATTGTATTTCTGATGTGCTGAACGAAGATAAAATTAGGATCTTGAGATATTGAAAAAAACAGTTTCAGATCACACATGATTCGTGCAATCTTCCACTTCAGAATATCCCCCAGTTAAGCGTAATACTCCCTTCATCTCAGGCAGCTGGATCAGGTCAATTAACACACCCCAAAGTCCTCATTCTTAGCATTCACAGAAACGTCTCATCTTGGGAGAGGCAGCAGCTGATGATGGCGGGTTTTTGTTGTTCAAACTAGCAAGTTGATTGTTATAAGCTCCCCCTGTACACTGTCACCGAGATGAATAACAACATTGTATGAACGACGCCCCTGCCCTACCACACACATTGCAATCTTCAAACAGGATGCAGTGAGTGATGGGAACATTTCCCTTCTGCACTGCAGACATTTTCATATTGGCAGAAAAACTACAATCTTTTTTAGGGTGAAATTCACCCTCTCTCTCTTAGATGTGTAGGCGGGGCCTCAGCATTGCCGTGCCTTGCGAGATTTCATGGCTTCATCCTCACAGCACTCTCCTGAAGGAGGGCAGTGCTACTATTCCCATCTGTCACAGGGCTCAGCGGGAGATGAAGGCCCAGCTCCTCACACCCGACTCCCCTTGAAATAAAGCAACTTGCCCAAGGTCACCCAGGAAGTCTGTGGCAGAGAAGGGAACTCAACCCACGGCTCCAAAGTGCCAAGAACCCCTGGCCCAGCCTTCCTCTCCAGGTGACCAGCACAAGACCCAAGCACTGCTTAGGCCTACCTAATAGGGACATATGCTAGGATGGATGCAGTGGTGTTGTAGCCATGTTGGTCCCAGGAGGACAAGCTGAAGAAGAGCTCTGTGTGGCTCAAAATCTTGTCTCTTTTGCCAAGAGAAGTTGGGCCAATGAAAGACATTTCCTCACCCACCTGGTCTGCCTAGTATGTTAAGATGACAGATACTACATAATGGCCAATATTGCCCAGCATTAAGCTTGGAGAGGGCACAGAATGATATTGGCCCTTACGAAAATCAGGCTCCGATTTTCAGAGCCACTGAAAGGTTTGAGCTGCTCCACCCCCATTAGAAAGAAGTGGGATTTGGGGGTCCATATCCTCTAGGCTGCTTTGAAAATGCCGTGCTTACGTGCAGTAACTTTGCTACTGCACAGATCCATGCCCCAGAAGCATCTGGAAATGACAGTGAGAAGCATGGTGTTCTTGGGTCAATAACAGGACAACATCTCCAGCTCCAGCCATATCTTCACCATGTGGCTGCCATGGTGTTTAGAGTTACTACATGTTGTTGTAGAATTTTTTTCTAATGGACCGTACCTTTCTATGGCACCTTTAGTTCAGGAAAGGATCTCAAGGACCAGTGTCCACTTCAGGGTAGACTGCAGAAGCCTTTTAGCATGGCAGAGGGTGTATGTTTCTTAGGAGGGAGATTCATATCAATCAAGTAGTGCTTAAGGGCCAATCAAAAATGGGGCCCCACAGTGCTAGGCGCTGTACAAACACACAGTAGTAGATGATCCGTGTCCCGACAAGCTTACAAACAAAACAGACCAGACAGACCTGGGTTGGGGGGGCAGGGAAAAGGCTATAACACACAAGCAGTGTGAGCAACGTGACGGCAGCAAATGGTATGTTAGCCATGTTTTTTGGAGAGTGGGTTTAGTCATGAGAGGAGCAACCAAAAGGAAAGACAAAGAAAGGGAGAGGGATGGAGGTGAGGGGGAAGGCCTAAAGGGGACAAGTGTGGAGTGGAGCTGAATGAGGGGCAAACAGCCAGTCGGCACAGGGCAGAGAGAGTCCAGTCAGAACTGTGGGAAGTTCTCGGAATGGCCGAAGGTCCCTGCTTTGGCTGGGTCTGCAGCTGTTCCTATAGCTAGAGTCTCTGGCTGGCCCTTCCCTGGTTTCTCCAAGGCCACATGGCAGTGGGCGGAAGGAGAGGGGGAGGAGGGAGAAACCACCTAGCTCCTAGCACCCCCACAGTGCATGTGAGGTCTGCCCTGCACCGTGCCAGGTTTCAGGGGAAGAGGGGGGCCACAGGTAGGCCCCATTTTAGCCTTTCCTCCTCAAATGAAGGATATTGTAGTAGCGGAAGGTACAAGGGGAATTAACCTAGGCAGAACATCTTAGCAGAAGTGAGAGCTAGCATCAGGCAGAAGTAGGGCTGGTTGCTTTGCCAAAATGCAACCTGGATTTTAGCAGCAACAAAAAATGCCACTGGAACTTCAGTGCCCACAAGTACGTGGAGTCTCTGCTTTAGGACTCTCCCACCTAGCACGGTTCTGGTGCACTAAGGCAGCACCACTTGGCCTGCTAACGCCTAAGTCACTACATTGCTTTCTCAAGCACCTGGGTCCTGCCCAGCTCTGACCTCGCTTCTCTGGTGAGACCCAAGGAGATGCCAGCATGGAGCATTACAGATCCATCCTTAGTACGTCTATATTGATTCTCTGGTAAGGTAGACCCCATGTTGTGTTCTTTGCAGTACATGGTTTAGACACCCTGGTCAATTCAATGTATAGCTAGGTGTGTGTATTTTGCTGACTTGTGACCTGCAATGTAGCAGCCCTGTATATTCTGTTAATCTGAGCTTGCGGCTAGCTAAACATTCCAAGCGCTCTTTCCCCAAAATAGCTCTTTTTCAATTGGCTGCTGCACTGCATGGGAGGGGCATCTGGTACTTTTGACTAGATTAAAACCCCTGTGTCCTGGGGGAACTGGAGCAGAGCCTTTCTCTTTCTGCAGGCCGAGACAGGTGGCAGGAACCATAGTTCTCTGCATAATGGTCTGGCAGCCCAAGATCTCATCTTGCAAAACTTCCAGACAGGTGTGCAGAAATATAGGATTGAATCATAAAATCATAGAAGATTAGGGTTGGAAGAAACCTCAGGAGGTCATCTAGTCCAACCCACTGAACAAAGCAGCACCAACACCAGCTAAATCAACCCAGCCAGGGCTTTGTCAAGCTAGGCCTTAAAAACCTCTAAGGATGGAGATTCTACCACCTTCCTAGGGAACCCATTCCAGTGCTTCACCACCCTTCTAGTGAAATAGTGTTTCCTAATATCCAACCTAGACCTCCCCCACTGCAGCTTGAGACCATTGCTCCTTGTTCTGTCATCTGGTACCACTGAGAACAGCCTAGCTCCATCCTCTTTGGAACCCCCCTTCAAATAGTTGAAGGCAGCTATTCAATCCCCCTTACGCTTCTTTTCTGCAGACTAAATAACCCCAGTTCCCTCAGCCTCTCCTCATAAGTCATATGCCCCAGCCCCCTAACCATTTTTGTTGCTCTCCGCTGGACTCTCTCCAATTTGTCCACATCCCTTCTGTAGTGAGGGGACCAAAACTTGAATGCAATACTCCAGGTGTGGCCTCATCAGTGCCGAATAGAGGGGAATAATCACTTCCCTCAATCTGCTGGCAATGCTCCTACTAATGCCTCCCAATATGCCATTGGCCTTCTTGGCAACAAGGGAACACTGCTGACTCCTATCCAGCTTCTCGTCCACTGTAATCCCCAGGTCCTTTTCTGCAGAACTGCCTCTTAGCCAGTCAGTCCCCAGCCTGTAGCGGTGCATGGGATTCTTGTGTCCTAAGTGCAGGACTCTTGATTCCCCTTGTAGCACGGCAAATGCTTGGAAACCAAAAATATGTGTTGTATGATAAAGCCCCAGCAAGTCCTTTGGGAACTCTGGCTGTTTGCAGCATATTCATATCCCCGTCCTGGTTCTTCGGCTGCTAGACATTACTTTTGTATTGGGGATATCAATAACTCTTCATCTGTAGCTTGCTTTACTCACTATTACTCATAAGAGCACTGTAACAGCGTGTGCTGGAACATAGAGCTCTTCTGCTGTCTCCTTGTGTGGTCAGGTGCAAGGCCCAAGAGGCGAGTTATTTCTGCCCATTAACTCTGCCCAGCAGATAGACCAGCTCCAACCCAGGGGCATAAGAGGGTTGTGTTTCTCTCTGATAGATGGGAACCAGGGGCAGAGACAAAAGGAGTCTTGCAGGGAAAGATTTAAGAACATCCAAGCTAATGAAAAAGCTCATGCTGAGGTTTAAGTTGTCTTTTGTTCTGTAAAAGTTAACAATAAAGGCAAAGGGTAGATTTGGACCAGACACATGTAGCATGTGAGGAGTAGGGTGAGAATACCACCTGTTTATAGGTACTTGGTAATATACTATCTATCTAGGGTACTTAGGCGGTCCCCCTCACAAGGGTAACTGGGCACCCCACAACATTTTAAACATATACGTCCTTAAAACATTCCTGTGAGGCGGGGGAATGTTTAAGAGCTAGGTATTATTATTCCCATTTTCCACATGGAAAATCGAGACACTGAGAATCATAGAAATGCAGGTCTGGAACGGACCTTGAGAAGTCATCAAGTCCAGCCCCTTTTGCTGAGGCAGGAGCAAGGGAACCTAGACCATCGCTGACAGGGGTTTGTCCAGCCTGTTCTTAAACACGTCCAGTGATGGGGATTCCACAACCTCCCTTGGAAGCTTGTTCCAGAGTTTCACATGTATAGTTAGAAAGTTTTTCCTCATATCTAACCCAAATCTCCCTCCCTGCAGTCTAAGCCCATTATTTGTCCTACCTTCAGTGGAACCAGAGAACAGTTGCCCTCTGTGCCCTTAGTTATCAAGTCCCTCCCTCCGTCTTCTTCTCTCAAGACTCACGTGCCCAGTTTTTAACCTGTCTTTACAGGTCAGGGTTTCTAAACCTTTTATCATTTCTGTTGCCTCCACTGGATTCTCTCCAAGTTCTCCACATCTTCCCAGCACTGGTGGCACAACTCCAGCTGAGGCCTCAACACTGCTGAGGAGAGCAGAGTAATTGCCTCCCATGTCTTACATACAACGCTCCGGTGAATACATCCCAAAATGTAACTGCATCTCATTGTTGGCTTATATTTAATTTGTGATCCAGTATAACCCCCCCAGATCCTTTTTAGTGGTATTACTGCCTAACCGGCTATCCCCCTATTTTGTAGCTGGGCATTTGATTTTTCCAAACTGCATTTATCTTTATTCAATTTCATCTTGTTGAATTCAGACCAATTTGTCAAGGTGACTGGGAATTCAGTCCACTCCAAAATGTTTGCAACCACTCCCAACTTGGCGAGGCTAAGTGACTTGCCCAACATCACACAGGAAGCCTATGGTAGAACAGGGGGTTAGGTTGTGACCCCTAACTCATAGGGTAGCACCCTAGCTATTGCACCATCCTTCCTCTCTAAGCCTCCCTGGGGACAGGCAGAGCCCTCCAGACCATGCTCCTGTGTTGCCTCAGAGGGAAACTAATCTTGCCCTCCTTTACTGGAAAACGTTGGGGAAAAGCGTGTTATTAAGGTTGCAAAGTCATGCACTCAGAAATTAGGAAATGCAAAAACCTGAACTTTGTGTTGTACTGACAACATCCAATGACCATCTGCTTACAAGGAAGGCATCTGAGTGTGTGTTCTCAGAGTGGACGACAATGAGTTTTAAAGACACATTTGGTGTTTTCTTCTTTCACTACAGGGAAGAGTTACGTGGGTGCACTAACCATGCATTTCCTTACACCACTCCTGTAACATCATTTACCCTACATTACTGTAAAAGGGTGCACCTGCCTCGTAGCATCCTCTGCTGGCCAGGGGTGGCTCTGTGGTACTCTGCCTCAGTTTCCCCTTCTGCTCAAGGTGGCTTAAAATGTCAATGCCGTCTAGATATGTGTTCACAACTTTTACTCCATCTTAATGTAGCTTGTTTCTGGGAATTTACATTGGTTATGTACCCTAGCATCACAAGCCAGCTGATATTTGTTAGTTTGGGTATTTTTAATTCTCTGTTTTGTAACACAGGAAAACTCATACATTATTTAACAACCTATATCAGAGTTGACACTCCTCCAAGTTTATCCATCTGACTGTATAAGACAATCTTTATTTGCTATGCTTTACTAAAACAACAGGACTGTTACAGAATTCTTTTGCACTTGCTTACAGCAGATCGCTTAGCCACTTGCCAGCATTATAGAATAAAATACCAAGGATTTTAAACAATTCCAGTACAGTGTAAGATGAGGTAAAGTAATTGGGTCAGCTCTGATCTCTGTAACATCTGTGCAATGCTGCTGAACTGAAATGGGTCACAAGGAAGTTACTGAGGGCACAATTTGATATAGTGCTTGATAGTGTACTTGATATAGTGCTTCCAAGTCTAAAACTCAGAACCTCAGGACAGGAACTATCAGTACAAGTAGGATGGTGTGTAATAGCTGGAGTGGCGTAGCAGCTGTAGTTAAGACTGGAAAATGCTTTCCATGATCAATCCCTATTTTCAGATGAATAGAACTTTAAGAAACATTCATCTCTTGAGCTTGTCAAGATTTCAGCCCAATTTCTGCCCAAAGGTGAAGTGTTTGGAAAACTGGAGAAAAAGCCATCATCCAGTCATTTTGGATTCAGAGGACAGTGAATAAATGCATCATAGAATATCAGGATTGGAAGGGACCTCAGGAGGCCATCTAGTCCAACCCCAGATCAATCCCCAATTTTTGCCCCAGATCCCTAAATGGCCCCCTCAAGAATTGAACTCACAACCCTGGGTTTAACAGGCCAATGCTCAAACCACTGAGCTATCCCTCCCCCCTTTATTAATTATTATTTATTATTAAATCCCACTGCCTTTTTTTTTTAACAGCCCCACAACCCAAATGGCTGAGGGCTGAATTTTGCAATGCATCATGGGAATACTCCTCACTGAGGAGCCCGGAGCAGCGTTCTTCTTGAGCAGACTGGATTGGATTGGAGTGAGTTACAAGTGCTTGTAAATAGAACATGGAGCGTATGCAATGGCCCAGCTCGAGCAGGCATTTGATTAGAATCTGGGGTTTTCCCTCCTAAAAGCATGAGCCTTTGCCACATGAATGAAAGAAGTAACTCCATGAACTGGTAGAGGCTCTTATCCTCTTTGGTGGACTGCCCACTAGAGGGTGACAAAGACTCTTCTTCTCCTAGTATGGGTTACAGATGCACAGCAGAGTTTGGGCCAAGCTTTTTAGTGCTCCCCATGGAACAATGGGCGTTGTGTGATTGTGAATCTAAATAAAGATGCCCGGTAAACTGCTTCATTTGTAGCCGATCTCCAGATGGGTTCCACCATTAGTCCAAAAGCTTAGAGACACCCAGTGATTTTCCACTCTCTGACCCCCCTGGAGTTCCATTGGTCCCACACCACTAGTGTGACAGGAGCCTGATTCTCTACAAACATCTGTTAAAAGGGAACCTCCCCACTTCCTCCTGCATGCCCCACCCAAACGCCCCTTTTCCTAGAGAAATGAGCACAAGGGAAGGAGGAGGAGCTGAGTTCCAGTCCAACCTCTTCCACTGGCATGCATCCGATGAAGTGAGCTGTAGCTCACGAAAGCTTATGCTCTAATAAATTTGTTAGTCTCCAAGGTGCCACAAGTCCGCCTTTTCTTTTTGCGGCTCCCCATAGCAACTCCCTGCACTTCCCAATCCGTATTCAGTGAGGCCCGAGCAGGGCTGCAGCCAAAGTGATTCCAGTTTGAAAGCCACGACTCAGCAAGGAAATAGACCTCACTGAGGGGCACAGCATGGCCTTAATCTGGAGGAAACTGGTTTTCAGACTGGACTGAGCGATGCGTGTTGGAAAGATGCATGCTCAGCATGTGTGGTAGAGGGTTTTTTTGTTGTTGTGCTAAGCTCCTATCTCTTCTCTTGGGGGATTATTCTCTGGTCTAACTCGCAGCATGTTTGTGGACACTCCCAGTCTGAGGGTGGGGTTTCCACAGCCACCTGAGGAACTAGAAGACACCAATTCTCAGCAGAAATTAATTTGAATTGGACATCCAGCTTGCTAAGGCAGTCTTGGAAATCCTAGCCGAAATCTCCCTTTTCTTAGTCTGATTTCATGCCAACTGCCTCTGCCCCCTTGCACTGCCCGACCCCCTCCTTGTGCTTGTGCCCTTCAAATGCTTGAGGATCTAAACATATCAGTCTCCCACCCTTCATCATTGTCTGGCTAAATTACCCCTTGTAAAAGGATGCACCTGCCTTGTAGCACCCTCTGCTGGCCAGGGGTTGCTCTGTGGCACTCTGCCTTAGTTTCCCCTTCTGCTCAAAGGGGCTTAAAATGTCCATGCAGTACGGATATTCAAAAAACATTCCTTTTCTGGGGTGCAATTTCTTAAGCTCTGCACAGAATCTTTCCAAATGGATCTCAAAACTGCAAAGCCTTCAGCCCAGTTTCAGCTGGGGCCAGATACTTCCTGAGGCTCTGACCTCTCTTTAAAGTCACTTTCCCTTGCCCCAGTCCCTCCACCCGAAGAGTCTATCATCCTGTTCCTCCAGCATTTCTTGCCTGGAGCTTGGCCTTTTCCACTGGCCTTCCCACACTACCGGCCAACAATTTCATATGAACAACCCCTGGGAGATTTGTAGTGGTACTTTGCTAATGAAGCCTATCTGAATTGACACACACTAGAAGTTCCCTTATATTACTTTCAGAGGGGTAGCCATGTTAGTCTGGATCTGTAAAAGTGGCCAAGAGTCCTGTGGCACCTTATAGACTAACAGACGTATTGGAGCATGAGCTTTCGTGGGTGAATACCCACTTCGTCGGACGCCAGTCATGCATCCGATGAAGTGGGTATTCACCCACGAAAGCTCATGTTCCAATACGTCTGTTAGTCTATAAGGTGCCACAGGACTCTTGGCCACTTATATTACTTTGCTAAGTAACAACAGAAAGCAAATACTTACTGCATTGATGATCTGGCTGAAGTGAAGTGACCATAGCCCTCCTTACCTTTCACATCTCCTTGCCTGGACTGAGCTGGTAACAGTCCCGTTTGCATGTAACTCATTCCCAGGACTCTGGTGAGCCTCAATTAAAGTCTGGCTGTCAGGGAGAGAGAGGTGATTTTCCCCAAACAGGACCAGGTACCAGGGCCTATGGAAACCCCCTAGTTGCAGCCCTTGGTAGTGCAATCCTGAGGGCTGCAGAGAGAGGGTTGGAGCTAGGCGGCACCGAGGGCCTTGGAAACCTTGCAGGAAGAGTGATCATTTATAAATTGGCAGTTTCTGTGGCAACCCCAAAACACTGCTGATCAGCTGCAGGAGCCTTCATGGGAAAGTTGCTTAGAGATAGTTCGGATCAGCCGTATAGTCCAGTCCTTTGTCTAGGATGCCACGCCTCCTGCGCACACACACAGTGCAGAGGGAAAGCCACCACATCTTCCACGATTACTTTCAAGAGGCCCCAGCCAGGTCCTGCAGCAGAGGGTGGGCTGCTTCCCCTGTGCCCTAGCTATCAAGAGGGTCACACTGTGCATGTGGAGGTCTCTGTTCCCCAGAGGAAGCATCGGCAGCCAAATCAACTCATGCCTAAGCTGTTCTACATGCAGAAGTGTACGGCTCCCAACTCCACTTGGCCCAGCCTGCTGCTTGACCTCCTGCGTAGTGAGCACTCTGCACAGCTCCTTCATCATGACAGAGGGGGTTGGCCAGGCCAGGTGCGAGCGAGCGGTGCTGTGATCTGCAGCCCGCGGTCCCAGCGCCACTCAGCTGTGGGCCGGCTGCTCCTCCTGCAAGAGGTAACGTTATGAAGCCAGGAGTTTTTTGGTTGCAGGAGTCCCCCTGACATACTGGGAGACTTGGCCAGGATGCTCCCCATGGGTGTCTTCCCCATGGCTGATTCAGGGCCTACAGGAGCTTCCTACAGGCATCTCCCACCAGCCACCTGCAGCCTATTCTCAGTCCAGGTCTCTTCCTTATCTACCGCAGGCCTGCTTGGGTCACCTGACCCACTGGTCACATGACTTTCATTCTCCCCACCTGGGAACGAGAGTCATGCATGATACCCATCTCTCCTTCAGGGGCCAGCCCCCCGTGATGCCCCTATATTTAGTTTTTTTCATCTTTCCCTGCCTGGCAGCCCCTCCTCACCCCTGCATATTCTCCCCTCTATTGATTTTCAGAGATGCCCCTGTCACTGCCTCTCCCTCTTCCATTTTCCCTGCCTAGCCTTGTCTAGCTGGAGATGGCAGATTGTGAAACTCCTGTTCTCTGTTGCCAATGGTTTGCTTCCCCATGTTCCCACAATGTGCTCAGCTGCTCTCCCACATATGTACACACACATCAGCCCACTCAGATGATTCCCATCTCTTTCTCTCTCGCACACGTACATTTTCTCAACCACCTACACACAGAAAATATTCATCACAAAAGGCACTTGATCCTTTGAAAGATGTTACCTGCGGGAATATTGAAAGAGCTGAAGGCTTGAATTTATAAATACATTTTAAAGCCCACAGAAGTTCAGCCACCATTTTGTTTCCTGTGGAATCTGCGTCCCTGGTGCCAGTTTCCACAGGCAGTTTCCCCACCCACTTTTCTGGGATACACAGCGAACCCCCTCCCCCCCTCACTGCCAGTGTAACTGGAACAATTTACTGAAGGATGTGGTGGATTCTCCGTCACTGAAAGCCTCTACATTTAAACTAGCTCTAGCTCAGCCAGAAGTAATTGGATTGGAAGCCGGGAACATTGGTGAAATTTCCTGTCCTGTGTTACATAAGGAAATCAGACTAAATGATCACAGTGATGGCTTCTGGCCTTAAAAAGCGAGGAATAAGACATCAATGAGGACTGAACTTCTGGGTGTAAAAGCATGAGTCTGAACCAGTAGGCTACTCAAGTTAGAGGCAATAGCAACCTCACAAACTGCTAGGCATGCTTTAGCCACTAGTAGGTGATAAAGAGCCACCCAGTGCTAGCATGGGTGCATGTGCCCCGGGGAAGGCCTCCTATGCAGAACACAGGTGTGAGGCATGTTCTGCAGAGATGGAGGCACCTCAGGCGGTGCTGAGCCCCTCAACAGCTACTGGCATCACCAGCCTCCACAGGAGAGGGTGCCTAGGGTCGGGACCTAACTCCACCCTTCATGCTTAATTATAGTACAGTTAGTGTAAGCTTTGCTGCTCTGCGGGGCATTCAGGCCCCCTCTATTGGTGGCTAGTACAACCAGAGATTGATGAGCCTGCTGTACCCTTAGCTAAGCAAGTTGGGTCTCTAAGCTATGGCCCTAGCTAATCCCTGTATTAAGAGTGTGAGGTCCCAGGTTCAATCCCCCTGCCAACATGTGTCAAGCTTGTGGATCTAGACCTACAGAAATGACCCTTCCATGGCATATGTAGCCTTACTAAATACCAAGGACCTTGGCAACCCAAACTGCTGGGAAAGAAAAGGGCCCAGAGCTGCTAAGGAAAGCAGAAGTCACTGAGATATGATTACAAACAGCAGGGGAGAAGGTACTTGGTAGCTTTCGTTACTTGTTCCAGCCTCGATCACCCCTTTATGGAGAAACACATGAGAGTAGAGGCAGGGAAGATTAGTGAGGTTTTTGCTCATAGAGATTCCTCTGATACAGCCCCTCAAGAGAGAAGGTCTTGGGAGGGGGGTGTCTGTGGGGTCCTGAGGTTGATGGACCCCTGAGATCTACAAAAGCCTTGCAGGTCCCCTACTCATAACTCTGCTGTCCCTGCCACCCGCCTGAGATGCGTGGCTGAGAAGAGTTTCCTTGGGTGCACATTTTATATGGACAATTCCACATCTCTTGTATTTAAAGGTGATTTGATGGAATCATTCAGCCCTTCTCCCTTCCTTCAGGAAATCAGCCTGTAACTCTCTAACAAACATTCAATCAGATCTCAATGATCAGCATTTAGCAACAAGCTCCTCTCTCTGGGTGAAGAGCTTGACTTGAGAAGCGCATGAGAAAACAATTGAGTCTGATTACAGGAGTTTGTAGCTGACCTGAGATGAAAACCATTGACCACACAATGCATTTCCATGGCCGCCAAAGGCTTGGGCCAGCGGGCTGTGGGAGAGTTCTTCTGCAATGATAAAGGACGTTTGGCTATACAGAGATGCTTTCCCCAAGGGCACAGCATCTTAATATCCAACTGCCTCCAAATACAGCATCACTGACATAGATTAACAGACTCCCAGGCCAGAAGGGACCATTGTGATCATCTAGTTTGATCTCCTGTGTAACACAGGCCAATGAACTTCCCTGAATTAATTACTTGCATGTGGGAGTTAATAGTTTTAGAGATAGGCAAGAGGCAAAACGGCTTTGCTGTGCCACCCCACCAAGGTTGAGTGTGTTGAAACTTCAAAGCAGGTTGCCTCCCAGTCTACCTCTGAGCCCTGTCCTCACAGCTTGGGAGCATTTCTAGCAACACGTTTATGCCAAGCACAGACAACACTGGGTAGAAGAATAAAGGCAGGCTTCTCAAAGGGCACCTAAGGAAGATAGAATCCCATCTCCCATTGACTTACTAACTTCCATGGCAGGGGAGAACTTGCAGCCCTTTGTGCCTTTGAAAACCCAATCTATATTCACTATCGGACGCTTTTCTTTTGATTATTAATTATTAGTATTCTGGTAGTGCCTAAGGGTGCAACCCTGATTGGAGCCCCACTGTGTTAGACAATGCACAAATATAGTCCCTCTCCCAAAGAGTTTCCGTACAACTTTCTACAGTACTTCCAAGATGGATCAAAGCATATAACAATCCTGGCCCTCTGTAATTATTTATAGCTGCTACTCAGTATAGGCAGTTGGGGGAAAACGAATCAAGTTAGCCATGTTAGTTTCAGACAATGAGCAATGAGATTGTATGTGTGTGTGTGTGTACATGTACACATACATGAACATATATGTATTAACCTAAGATGTAGGAGACCTGGGTTCAAGTCCCTGCTCCACCACAGACTTCCTGTGTGATTTTGGGCAAGTCACTTAGCCTCTCTGTGCCTCAGTTTCCCCACCTGTAAAATGGGCCTAGACTTGACATGGCTGACAGTCTAGGTACTTACCTAAGCCAAGAAACTGGTAATAGGTCCCACCCAACCTTGGCATTGGACACAGCAGATGGGATGTGTGTGTTTATTCCCATTGAAAAAAGAAATTTGCTTGGGTGGGTACTTATTCTAGAGTTTAGCTTTTGACCAATATTTGGAAGTTAAATTTGACAGGGAAAATACAATAAATTCACAGATAAAACTTAGGTTACTCCTTATTAACACAAGAACATTCTCGCCACCTTATCCTGTCTCACCACCTGACAGTTGCTCTAGGAAATACATGCATCACTAGAACCTTTAGGATATGGTAGATATTAGGAGCAGCTGAATTCCTTTTGTTGTACCCCAGATGATGACAGTTGATGCTGTACTACCCAATGCTGCATTATCCTGTGTAGCTTATTCTGTAGGCACAGAGCTTTGGTTGGATGTCATGGTTCTAGATTCAGCTTTGCTATTGGGCTATATTGCCGGAGCCTCGTCCTACAGCACAGAACTGAAATACTGAGCTTTCAGCTTCAGTGGGGGCTTGCCCAGACCATTTCTCTGCTCGAACGGTAGGTACGCATTCCACCCTGTGTCACACTCCCACCGCCTGATGGCCTAGGAAGGATTCCATGGCCTTCAAAAGGATGTGACACCATGGCTGAGGGTAGAACTCAGGTTGCTTGACCTCACCTTAGGGCATCAGGTGCAGGGGAACATTGCTACTTCTGCTAACTTAGCACAGGGGCATAGACACCCCACAACCCTTATCTAGGTTCCCTACCTACTTTGGAAAGGGTTATGAAGCATGTACGTCCCCACGCTCCATGCAGAAGTCACTGGCAGCTGAAGCTCCCACTGCCCTATAAAAGGTCTCACTCTATCGTCAAGTCCACAGAAGAACCTGTGGACTGACATGGGCAGGAGCAAAGAACACTCAGAGCAGCCAGGTGCAGGGTGGGAGGAACCTGAACGGATGCAGAGAGGGCTGGGTGTGAGAGAAGGCTGAAGAGTGGGGCAAAAAGGATTACACTGGATATGAAGAATCAAAGTTATGGGCAGAGGCGCAGAGTCCTGGGAGTCTCACTGGGGTAGGTGATAGAGGCTTTTCCAACATATGGAAGGAATCTATGGAGTTAATGGAAATACGAGGCTTTATACTGGGGGCTTAAACAATGAGGAGACTTGAAAACAAGAACACTTGCTGAATCATTCCCCACACAGAGTAACAGACCTATGGACTAAGGTTTCATTTGGGTTGATGACCTGCCCTGGTTCCAGGAGCTGATGGCTATCCACTGCTCTGAACTGCCCAATGTGCAGATAAGGCAAGCCATGATGTGTGCTGGTGGGATTTACACAGGCACCTCCAGTGCTAAGAGTGGATCTTCCTGCCTATGCTTAGGGGTTGCCCTAGTGCTGCTATGCTGGAATCCAGGCAAATTCCCAGTGGAGAGGAGACCCAAGGTACCAAGGAAAGGGTCTGAAGCCAGCTGTGTAAATGAATTCAAGGAGAACCTAGGATTCTGGATGCAAAATGGCACAGAAAGCTGGGACTGGCAGACGCTGCAGTCAGCTGGCATGCATGGAGAAGGTGACGTAGGGCAGTTGCTCCAGCAAAGTGGCACATCTCTTCAGTGATGACATGCGTATTGCATGTTCTAGCCTGGAAGTGAGATTCAGAGTTATCTAAGGTAGCCTGCTGCTGCCAGATGCTTCCCGTTTGGCTCCCTCTGCATGACCATATTTTGCCGATGGGATAGCCCCTTGTTTAGGTGTTATCCACAGAGAGCTGGTGGCCTGTGCTAAGCACTTCATTTCCCACACACTGCAAGCCAAAAACTGCATATGAACGATGCATCATCTTTCAAATAACCTCCAGCAGTGACTACCAGGAAAGTAATATAGAAGCAGAGAGACAGTGCTCTGGTGTGCAAAGGAGCACACAGGATTCGTGTGTATTGAACAGCGAGCTTGGGAGCATGAAGTGATCAGACAGCTGGAAAAGAGTTGAGAAAGCCTGTTATATTTATTCATTCCATGCAGTGCCTCTGCTTTGTAGGCTAATCAGTAAAACATTAGGAGTCTATATTTCATGTTAATTATGACGGGGTAAGAGGACAATTTGATTACTGTTTGCAGCTCAGTGTTGCAGAGCGATCTACTTACTTAGAGAATAAATATCACTGAAACCTTATAGCTTGGGACACACTTAATTCACTCATGTTGAAAAATGACTTAATCCCCATGCATACAAAACAATAAACTGGATAAACACAATCCACAAACAAGCTGTTTTCATACAAAACTTATCCTGATTCAAGATGCTCATTTAGAGGAACGTTACAGAGCTGGATCTAAGGATAGCCGGATAATATTTTCCTCTTTGACTTTGTGGATAAAAAGGTATTTTGGAAATGCTCAGGAAAAGTGTTGGATTGAAGGCATGGAAGATTTCGGTGTGTTTACAGACAAGGTAAAGAATGAGGCAAAGCAGTGCTCCCCTCTCCCCGTGTACCCAGCCTTGACCGGGGCCAAGATTTTCTAAAGTAACTACTGATTTGGGAGGTCCAGCTTGAAACACCTTAAAGGGGCCCGATTTTCAGAAGCAAAATTGCTCAGCACTTTCTAAGTTAGAGTCTTGTTATATTAATTTAAATGGCATATACAGGCCCAAAGAGTCCAGGGTGTTAACAAAACCAAGACACTGTCTGTGACATACCAGAGTACGATCCAGATTAATGAGCAGCTGTGTCACCTCTGCCCTGCAACTTTGGGTGTCTTACAATGCTTTTCTGAAGTAGCTCCCACTTGGGCCACCCATAGACAGCTGGCCAGCATGCAAGCCACACGCTGAGTGTGTGTGTGTAACTGCAGCCTGCCAGTCACACTTCAGTTCTACTCTGGCTCTCACCAGCCTGGGTTATACTGCGGGGTGATCCCAACACACCCACAGTCCCAGATCTCCCCCCAGAAATGTATGTCCTGCACAGCCCAGCCCCCTCTTGCACAATACAAAATATTTTTAATCTGTTAAAGGGAATAATACGCCATCTTATTATCTCAAAGGGTTATTCAGACTTTTCACTTTAAGCACACTGGATTAGATAAACCAAGTTCCTTAACTCAAAGAGATGGATTTTAAATGAGTACAAGTAATGAGGCATAAAAGTCAGAAATGGTTAGAAGAAAAATAAAGATAAGACATTTACTAAAACCTGGAAAACTATATCAGATTCAAGCAAAGTTACTCACCACATGCTTTCAGCTGTTTTACTAACCAAACCCTGCAGGAAAGGCCCCCCGACCCCAGAGTCCAACAAATGCTTCCTTTGTCCCGTCAGTGAATGCGATGGGCAGGGGGAGGGAGAGGGGCCCCTTGTGGTGTTTGTCTTTCCACTTTATAGTTACAGTCCCTCTCTTGAAAAACATTTCCAGCTGGGCACTAGGAGAGAGAGGAAGGATGTTCCCTGCCAGCTTTTTCTCACCTGTTTGAGATTTATTTGTTTCCCTTCCTGCCTGATGAGTCTGTTTCCTACTTAAATGCAAATTAAGCAGAGCACACATTTCTTTGTTTGGGACAGACCTGTTTCCCAACTGCTGTCTGGGCAGAGCTTTGGGGTTTGGAATATATGTTAATAACACTGTAGTGGGGCAACTGCCCCACTCCGGCAGAACGGGAGTTAAAAGGAGCCCTGGAGAGGGCTGCAGCGAGGATAAAAGGAGTGAAAGCAACTGAGGGAGTAGCTGACCACAGGTGTGGCCAGCCCAATCAGGGCACAGCTGGCCCAGATAAGAGGGCTGGGGGGCCCGGAGCTGAAGAAGTCTCACTCTAGCCCTGGAGTGGGAAGGGCTAGCTGCCGGGGAGCAAGGTACCTAAAGTGGAGCACTGCTGGGGAAGGGCAAAGAAAGCTGCGGAGCTCCAGCCTCATAAACCCCCAGATTGTAGGCCTTGTTGAAGGCCTAAAAAAGGTACTGGGGCTGCAGAGGGGCAGCCCAGGGATAGGCAAAGGCAGCAGGTCCTACCCCCTTGCCTATGATGAGTGACCATTACAGACTGCAGTCTGCCTCAGGGAAAGGGGGCTAGACAATGGCTGGCTGTAGCCACTGAGGCAAGGTGGGCATAGAGGGTTGGGGGTTCTCCTGGGAGGGGAGACGCAGAGTGTGGGGGTACTGCTGGGGCAGAACTCCGAAGTAAAGGGCACCGGGATCTGGGAGGGACACGGGGGTCTGAGTGCAGGCGAGACACCAGCCAGCAGGAGGTGCTCTGAGGCTGGAAAAGAGCTAATTCCCAGGCAACCAGCAGGAGGTGCTGCAGCAGTGAGTCTGCGTTCTGCTACAAACACCATACAGGGAAATCTTAGAACTTCACATACAATGTAGCCACAAATATTTTATCAGGATGAACAGCAGAGAGGCCGACAGAGGGAGTTTGCCTGGGATCTGTCTGAGAGGAGGTACGCTAAGGGCTGCATTAGGGAGGCTGTGTTGGTGAATATCTGAGTGTCTTTTGTGGGGACAGTTTGACAGTGTGCTTGATTGGTTGTTTGTTTGAAGAGTGTGAATTGGGAGTATTTTCTTCCAGGTGAGCCTTGAGTGGGTCTGACTGTTATAAAAAGCCAGTCAGCTGCGAACCAGCTGAGCGACGAACTGCAGAGAGGCTAACAGAGGGAGTTTGCCTGAGAGTTCGCCCGGGGAGAGCCCACTGAGGCTTACATCTTGCCGGCTTCTCTGAGTAGTTTCTACAACTCCTGAGGAAGCTTGTAGAAGAAAGGTAATATGGATAGGGAGCGTTCAGCTGTTGTGACCTGCACAGGGTGTGCCATGTTTGTCTTTATTCCACAGGACAGAAGTGACTTTGTCTGTACAAAGTGCAAGCTGGTCTCCATATTGGAAAAGAAGGTTCAAGGTCTGGAGAAACAAATATCGACCCTGCGTTGCATAAGAGAAACTGAAGATTACCTGGACAGATGTCAGGATATTCTTCTACGGGCACAATGTTCTGAAGATTCAGAGTAGGCCGCGCAGCAGGGACAGGAGGACGGTGAAGAAATTTGGCAGCATGTGACCTCCAGAAGAAGAAAGGGGAGCGTCCATGTACCAGCAGCGCAGATACAGGTAAGCAACCATTTTCATGTTCTCTCCACAGTGTGACAAAGCTCCTGCTCTACCTTGGTGGGTCTTGTGCTTATTGGCGGATTTGCTCGCCTTGGAGCTTCACGGCAGCCCTCAGCTTGGCCGTTTTTCTGAATTCACAGTCCAGGTCAACTCCTCCTGTGTCTGACCAGGAGTTGGGAGGATTTGGGGGGAACACGGGCCCGCTCTCTACTCTGGGTTCCAGCCCAGGGCCCTGTGGAATGCAGCTGTCTAGAGTGCCTCCTGGAACAGCTGAGCAACAGCTACAACTCCCTGGGCTACTTCCCCATGGCCTCCTCCCAACACCTTCTTTATCCTCACCATAGGACCTTCCTCCCAGTGTCTGATAATGCTTGTACTCCTCAGTCCCCCAACAGTCCGCGTTCTCACTCTCAGCTCCTAGTGCCTCTTGCTCCCCACTCCTCACACACACACCAAAAACTGAAGTGAGCTCCTTTTTAAAACCCAGGTGCCCTGATTAGCCTTCCTTAATTGATTCTAGCAGCTTCTTGATTGGCTGCAGGTGTTCTAATCAGCCTGTCTTAATTGTCTCCAGAAGGTTCCTGATTGTTCTGGAACCTTCCCTGTTACCTTACCAAGGGAAAAGGGACCTACTTAGCCTACGGCTAATATATCTGCCTTCTATTACTTTCCTATAGCCATCTGGCCCGACCCTTCACAACAGGTACTAATGCGGAGAGTGGACTAAATGATACATCTGAGGGAATGGAACAGAAGGAGACTCCGCCGATTGGAAGGCATGAGATGCACTGTCCTAGGGATGGGGGTTTCATGACCACCACTCTGAAGAGGAGGAGGCGGGTGGTGGTGGTGGTCGGGGACTCTCTCCTCAGGGGGACTGAGTCATCTATCTGCCGCCCTGACCAGAAAAACCAAGAAGTCTGCTGCTTGCCAGAAGCTAGGATTCACTATGTGACGGAGAGACTGCCGAGACTCATCAAGCCCTCGGATCGCTACCCCTTCCTGTTTCTCCACGTGGGCACCAATGATACTGCCAAGAATGACCTTGAGCGGATCACTGCAGACTACATGGCTCTGGGGAAGAAGGATAAAGGAGTTTGAGGCGCAAGTGACGTTCTCGTCCATCCTCCCCGTGGACGGAAAAGGCCTGGGTAGAGACCGTCGAATCGTGGAGGTCAACAAATGGCTACGCAGGTGGTGTTGGAGAGAAGGCTTTGGATTCTTTGACCATGGGATGGTGTTCCAAGAAGGAGGAGTGCTAGGCAGAGACAGGCTCCACCTAACGAAGAGAGGGAAGAGCATCTTCACAAGCAGGCTGGCTAACCTAGTGAGGAGGGCTTTAAACTAGGTTCACCGGAGGAAGGAAACCAAAGCCCTGAGGTAAGTGGGGACTTGGGATACCGGGAGGAAACATGAGCAGGAGAGCATGAAAGAGGAGGGCTCCTGCCTCATACTGAGAAAGAGGGACGATCAGCAAGTTATCTCAAGTGCCTATACACAAATGCAAGAAGCCTGGGAAACAAGCAGGGAGAACTGGAGGTCCTGGCACAGTCAAGGAATTATGATGTGATTGGAATAACAGAGACTTGGTGGGATAACTCACATGACTGGAGTACTGTCATGGATGGATATAAACTGTTCAGGAAGGACAGGCATGGCAGAAAAGGTGGGGGAGTTTCATTGTATGTAAGAGAGCAGTATGACTGATCAGAGCTCCAGTATGAAACTGCAGAAAAACCTGAGAGTCTCTGGATTAAGTTTAGAAGCATGAGCAACAAGGGTGATGTCGTGGTGGGAGTCTGCTATAGACCACCGGACCAGGGGGATGAGGTGGACAAGGCTTTATCCTGGCAACTAACGGTAGATACTAGATCGCAGGCCCTGGTTCTCATGGGAGACTTCAATCACCCTGATATCTGCTGGGAGAGCAATACAGCGGTGCACAGACAATCCAGGAAGTTTTTGGAAAGTGTAGGGGACAATTTCCTGGTGCAAGTGCTGGAGGAACCAACTAGGGGCAGAGCTCTTCTTGACCTGCTGCTCACAAACCGGGAAGAATTAATAGGGGAAGCAAAAGTGGATGGGAACCTGGGAGGCAGTGACCATGAGATGGTCGAGTTCAGGATCCTGACACAGGGAAGGAAGGAGAGCAGCAGAATATAGACCCTGGACTTCAGAAAAGCAGGGACTTCCTCAGGGAACTGATGGGCAGGATCCCCTGGGAAAATAACATGAGGGGGAAAGGAGTCCAGGAGAGTTGGCTGTATTTTAAAGAATCCTTATTGAGGTTACAGGAACAAACCATCTCAATTTGTAGAAAGAATAGCAAACATGGCAGGCGACCAGCTTGGCTTAACAGTGAAATCCTTGCTGATCTTAAACACAAAAAAGAAGCTTACAAGAAGTGGAAGATTGGACAAATGACCAGGGAAGAGTATAAAAATATTGCTTAGGCATGCAGGAGTGAAATCAGGAAGGCCAAATCACACCTGGAGTTGCAGCTAGCAAGAGATGTTAAGAGTAACAAGAAGGGTTTCTTCAGGTATGTTAGCAACAAGAAGAAAGTCAAGGAAAGTGTGGGCCCCTTACTGAATGAGGGAGGCAACCTAGCAACAGAGGATGTGGAAAAAGCTAATGTACTCAATGCTTTTTTTGCCTCTGTCTTCATGAACAAGGTCAGCTCCCAGACTACTGCACTGGGCGGCACAGCATGGGGAGGAGGTGACCAGCCCTCTGTGGAGAAAGAAGTAGGTCGGGACTATTTAGAAAAGCTGGATGAGCACAAGTCCATGGGGCCGGATGCGCTGCATCTGAGAGTGCTAAAGGAGTTGGCAGATATGATTGCAGAGCCATTGGCCATTATCTTTGAAAACTCATGGCAATCGGGGGAGGTCCTGGACGACTGGAAAAAGGCTAATGTAGTGCCCATCTTTAAAAAATGGAAGAAGGAGGATCCTGGGAACTACAGGCCAGTCAGCCTCTCCTCAGTCCCTGGAAAAATCATGGAGCAGGTCCTCAAGGAATCAATTCTGACGCACTTAGAGGAGAGGAAAGTGATCAGGAACAGTCAGCATGCATTCATCAAGGGCAAGGCATGCTTGACTAATCTAATTGCCTTCTATGACAAGATAACTGGCTCTGTGGATGAGGGAAAAGCAGTGGATGTGTTGTTCCTTGACTTTAACAAAGTTTTTGACATAGTCTCCCACAGTATTCTTGCCAGCAAGTTAAAGAAATATGGGCTAGATGAATGGACGATAAGGTGGATAGAAAACTGGCTAGATTGTCGGGATCAGTGGGTAGTGATCAATGGCTCCATGTCTAGTTGGCAGCCAGTATCAAGTGGAGGGCCCCAAGGGTCGGTCCTCGGGCTGGTTTTGTTCAATATCTTCCTTAATGATCTGGAGGATGGTGTGGATTGCACCCTCAGCAAGTTTGCAGATGACACTAAACTGGGAGGAGAGGTAGATATGCTGGAGGGTAGGGATAGGATACAGAGGGACCTAGACAAATTAGAGGATTGGGCCAAAAGAAATCTGATGCGGTTCAACAAGTGCAGAGTCCTGCACTTAGGATGGAAGAATCCCATGCACCACTACAGACTAGGGACCGAATGGCTAGGCAGCAGTTCTGCAGAAAAGGACCTAGGGGTTATAGTGGATGAGAAGCTGGATATGAATCAACAGTGTGCCCTTGTTGCCAAGAAAGCCAATGGCATTTTGGGTTGTACAAGTAGGGTCATTGCCAGCGGATCGAGGGACATGATCATTCCCCTCTATTCGACATTGGTGAGGCCTCATCTGGAGTACTGTGTCCAGTTTTAGGCCCCACACTATAAGAAGGATGTGGAAAAATTGGAAAACGTCCAGCGGAGGACAACAAAAATGATTAGGGGACTGGAACACATGACTTACGAGGAGAGGCTGGTGGAACTGGGATTGTTTAGTCTGTGGAAGAGAAGAATGAGGGGGGATTTGATAGCTGCTTTCAACTACCTGAAAAGGGGTTCCAAAGAGGGTGGATCTAGACTGTTCTCAATGGTAGCGGATGACAGAACGAGGAGTAGTGGTCTCAAGTTGCAGTGGGGGAGGTTTAGGTTGGATATTAGGAAAAACTTTTTCACTAGGATGGTGGTGAAACACTGGAATGCATTACCTAGGGAGGTGGTGGAATCTCCTTCCTCAGGAGTTTTTAAGGTCAGGCTTGACAAAGCCCTGACTGGGATGATTTAGTTGGGGATTGGTCCTGCTTTGAGCAGGGGGTTGGACTAGATGACCTCCTGAGGTCCCTTCCAACCCTGATATTCTATGATTCGATGATACTAACCGTAACTGAAATTATGAGTTTTCCAATGATAATTTACAGGACATGCCTTATACAAAGATGAATATAATAATGAGTAAGGTTTGAATACAGGGGTGTATTCTGTCACAGTGTCCAACATTAAATAGTTTTAAACACGGTTCATGGTTTGGTTTGTAGAGAACTCAGCCTGCTTAGTACCACAGCAAACAAACCATTAAACATCCTTTTACCGATTTAGTAAAGATATGGAAAAGAAGGAAAAACAGTTAAAGCATTTGAAATGTAAAGGCCCGAATAAGGTTTTCATTTTAACAACATCCCTCATTCCCTTTCCCTGGAGCTGAAGAGAGGTTTTAGCAGGAAGCTCCCTTGTCTGACAGTGTTTTAGGTGTGTCAAAGATTGTGACAACTGGCCTTTGGAGGAAAAGAGAAGAAGTTAGTGGAGATGGGCAGGTGCTGTTGCTGCTGGCATTGTTAAAGTCTGATCCCGTTTCCTTTAGAACAAGACAAACACACTGTAGTGTTTAGATGTTGCTTGTAATTATTAGAATTGGGAGCACTGGCTGTTGGGAGTCTGAAAGGACAGGAAACAGGAAGGACGGGGAGGAGTTGAGAGGGTGGGAGAAAGCTACAGGTGGTGCAGCAGCAGCTTGGTAAAGAGGTTTCCACTTTGAAAATAAAGTCCTGTTGAAGCTTGTTAGTACCTTGTCTGGTTGATACAACATTTTGGCAATGAGGATGGATCTTCTGCCTCTGAACCCATCTGCACCCTTTCTGCAAAGCCCAGGTGAGCCTCCAGTTGCTTTTACTACCTGAATCCATATGTTTGAGACTTATCTGTTTGCAATCAGTGCTACAGAGATTTCTGAAGTAAGAAAGTGTGCTCTGCTAATCCACTGCCTTGGAGCAGAAGGGCAGTGTATATTTTACATTTTTCCCCTTGCAGATGATAAATATGAGACTGCACTCACTGCATTAAAGAATTTTTTTGTGCCAAAAGTGGATGTTGTAGCTAATCACTCCAGATTTCGTCAGCATGAGCAGAAACCAGGGAAACTATAATGGAGTATATTGCTTCCCTGAGGAGTCTGATTGTAATTTGTGACTTTGGGAATATGGCAGATGAGATGATTAGAGACAAGCTCATTGAGAAAACAATCATGCTTCGTGTAAGAGAACGCTTACTTCTAGAACCACAACTTACACTAGAAAAAGCAATAATCATTGCTACTCAGATTGAGTCAGCTACAGCGGAAGCCAAAATAATGAGCATGGATACAGGAGGCACAGTCCAGGCTGTGACTCCTTTGCAGAAAAGTTCACTACCACTGCAGACACACAACTGCAAGAGGAAAACTAATGAAAAACCACCAAATCGGCAAATTCAAAATATAGTAAAAGCATGTTTTCGCTGTGGATCCCCACAACACCTTGCAAGCTACACAGGATGTCCAGCAAAAGTAGCTCAGTGCAATCATTGCAAAAAGAGTGGACATTTTGCTAAAGTATGTCACAGTAACCAGTTCAATCAACAGGTGCATGCAGTTACAATACCAGATGTTACTGTGCTGAGCGTGGACAAAATCACTACTGCACATATTCCAGAACAGATAAAGTGCACTGCAAATGTTTCCTCCATACCCTCAGGCAAACCACACTCTATTCAGCTAATGTTGGACACTGGCTCAGCAGTATCTATACTACCTGATTCCATCTATCTGCATTACTTTAAAGAATGCCTCTTACTGAATCCAAACTTCATTTGGTGTGCTATTTGAAAAAACATATTCCAGTACATGGCTGCCTGCCAGTAATAGTTACTTTTGGTGATTGCTGTGTAACTGCAGAGTTCTACATTGTCCACAAAGGCACTCCTATCCTTGGCAGAGATTTATTGGCTGCTTTAAATCTCAGGGTAGTTAATGGATGAATTGATCTTCCTCAGCAAAGCAGTCTTGCAGTACACACACCAGTTTCAACTGGGACCCAACACCAGGTTGAGGAGAAACTCGGCTGTTATGGGTTTCTGCATAAAGTTAAAATGCAGAATAATGTGATGCCTGTACGACAGAAGTTACAGCGCTTACCATTTTCAGTCAGGGAAGCTGTTTCAGAGGAATTTAGAAAACTTGTTCAAAAGGACATTATTGAAGAGATCAACTCCTCAGAATGGGTTTCACCTATAGTAGTGACGCAGAATAAGGGTGGAGGCATTTGCCTTTGTGTGGACTTAAAGGAGCCAAATCAAGCTATTGTGATTGACAGTCATCCTCTTTCTCACATAGAAGAAGTATTTGCAGAACTCCATGGAGCAAAGATGTTTTCTACTCTTAATTTGCAGAGCGGTATCACCAGGTTATGTTGCATGAAGATAGCAGAGACCTCACCGCATTTATTACACACAAGGGGCTATTTCGTTTTAAACATGTTCCATATAGTCTCGCATCTGCCCCAAATGCCTTCCAAAAAATGATGTCATTGATTCTGAAGAATCAACATGGAGTTCAGTGCTGTCTGGATGATATTATCATGTTTGGAAATACTTCTGTGGAGCATGACAATAACCTGCAGTCTGATCAGCACAGCAGGCCACCAGCTCAATAGGTTCAAATGCAAATTTAGACAAACTGAACTCTCCTTTCTGGGGATACGATGTCACAGGCTGGACTAAAACCTGATCCAGATCATATCCTGGCAATTTCAAATGCTCCTCCTCCAACAGATTTGCAAATCTTACGTTCCTTCTTGGGTCTTACCTCCTGGTATTCATTCCCAGTTATGCTTCTGTCATTGAACCGTTACGGGAATTACTATGGAGAAATTCAACCTTCGTGTGGACAACGGATGCACAAGCTAGTTTCAAAACGATGAAAGACTTGCTTGTACATAGTCCACTACTTGCCCTATTCAGTCCTGCATTGCCCACAATTGTAACTACTGATGCTTCTGATTATGGACGTGGGGCTGTTCTCACACAACTGCATGAAGACAAGACAGAGAGGACTCTTGCATTTGCTTCAAGGACACTAAGTAATGCTGAGAGAAAATATTCTACAGTCGAAAAAGAAGCACTTGCTTGTGTCTGGGCTACTGAAAAATGGAGAACTTACCTGTGGGGCTGCACGTTCAAGTTGCGCACAGACCACAGCCCTTTGACGACATTGCTCACCACGGAAGGACTGGGAAGAGCAGGATATTGTACTGCTCGATGGTCTGCAAGATTACTTTCTTTCAATTATGAACTGGAATATAAATTTGGAAACAAAATGTGGTCGCTGATTGCCTTTCTCGCCTGCCTTTGCCTTCACCAGATGGTCCCACCAGAGGATGAGGAAGTAGTGGTTGCGCTTATTACAAGCACTCTCACTGCAGTTACAAGAGAACAATTTCAAGCTGCTTGTTCAGCGTGTCCAATTCAACAAAAACTATGGGAATTTCTGACAAAGAGATGGCCCAGATACCCTAAAAACCTTGACCCAGTTTTGCTGCCTTATTTTAGAGTATGGGATGAACTTTCTTTGTTTGATGGCTGTGTGCTATGAGGTACACACCGGCTCCTTGTGCCAGAAGAATTACAGTAAAAACTCATATACCTGGCACACGATACTCATCAAGGAATTGTCGGAACCAAACGACTACGGGATCTGTATTGGTGGCCAGGGATGGACTCTCAAACTGAAGCACTCATAAAATCCTGTGTCACTTGCCAAATGCATGATAAGACAGGAATGACATGTACCCCTCCATTACAGCCTGTTCTTCTTCCTGAATCTGCATGGGAAAAAGTGGCAATTGATATTGTAGGACCCTTTGATACTACTCCAATTGACTGCCGTTATGCCATCACTTTAATAGACTATTTCAGTAAATGGCCTGAGATAGCGTTTACATCGCAAATCTCTTCTGCTACAGTAATTAAGTTCCTCTCTTTAGTTTTTAGCAGGGCAGGTAATCCCAAAGAACTGGTTTCAGACAATGGCAGTCAATTTACTTCCCTGGAGTTTGAAACTTTTCAAGCACAGAGGAACATTTTACACAGAAGATCATCCCTATATTACCCTCAAGCCAATGGGGAAATTGAACGGTTTAACAGAAATTTGAAAGAGAGTTTGCAAATGGCTAAACTGGAAGAGCGATTGTGGATACCCTTCACTACTGATTTCTTGCACCCACACTGGGCTACGCGACATGCCACAATGCAAAGATCACCCACAGAGTTACTGCATGGGAAACAGATGAATACTAAACTGAACATGCTGGATTGTTAAAGGCATGACCTGATGCCCCAAACGAGGATGATGTGAGAAAAACAGTTGAACAGAACGAAACAAAGTCTAAGGCTTTCACAGACAAGCGGCAGGGTGCTAAGGAAACAAAGTTTGAGTGTGGTTCCTTTGTTAGAATACGAAAACCTGGAATTTTACACAAAGGGGACCATAAATTCATAGTTCCTCTTAAAATTATAGAGAAGAAGGGACCTTATACCTATCGACTTTCAGATGGGCGGGTATGGAATGCTTCTTATCTTGCACCTGCCTATGCACCAAAAGGAGATGATGCCAACACCCAGTCTGCATTGGATGACTTTACCGTAGTACCAGCACAAGACATTGCACTGGAACCGGAGTTTGAGAGACGGCCTGTCAGACCCAGACGGCCACCTGTCTGGACTAGAGACTACATTACGTAGTTATCTACAGGGTTTTCAGTGTAATATTTCTGCCAACAGTATAGTGTCTTGTTTCATATTTGTTCCTGTGGTTAGAACAATGATGTTTATTTAATTGGGAGAGTTTCTTAAGAGAGGCGGGAATGTGGTGTTTAGATGTTGCTTGTAATTAATAGAATTGGGAGCACTGGTTGTTGGGAGTCTGAAAGGACAGGAAACAGGGAGGAGGGGGAGGAGTTGAAAGGCTGGGAGAGAGTTACCAAGGGTGCAGCAGCAGCAGCAGCTTGGTAGAGAAGTTTCCACTTTGAAAATAAAGTCCTGTTGAATCTTGTTAGTGCCTTGCCTGGCTGAGGCGCACACACACACACACACACACACACACACACACACACACACACACACACACAGAAGGGGAGAGACACCAACAGCAAAGATAGAGAATGCAGCTTGTGTGTTTGGCGTTGACCCTCACTTGCAACTTCACTGCTGAAAAAACATAGGCTCAGCATGCCGTCTTATCAGCCACTCCAAGACCTGGCAAACTGGGACTTGCATCCATCAGGCTTTTTAGGACATTACTTTTAGCTGCTTCTTTCTGGGCACAGGCTTACAGCAGTGTTGCAAAAGATGCTGTCTTGGCCGGCTAAGCCAGACTCTTATTAGACAGAGGAGAAAAGGAGAAGTCCAGAAAAGAGAAGAAATAAGGTAGGGAAGGAAAAGAACGTACAAGGGAGGCAGAGGAGGGAGACGAAGTCTCACATCCCAGGTGGTATTTGGGATTTAGCCGAAATGGATAGAGGTGGCAATGTCATCTGGCTCCTTCCCTCTGGACTGGTCTGGTCAGGACATCTTTCCGACTCAGGATGAAGGTCCGGGGTCCCAGGAGATGGTGGGGGATGAAGAAGCTGGCTGCTTCCCCTTCTGTCATCTTCCAATGAACCAGCTGTTCCTCTCAAAGTCTCTTTTTTTAAGAACCCCAAAAGGGAGTGTCACGGAGTCACCAGGAAATGCTCTGGAACTACTCCATACAAAGCCAGTCAGGACTCTGGGGGAGCCTCCTCTCTGTGAGCAGACTGTCTCCAGGGCAAGAAGCTAACACAACTTCGGCCTTCCTGGGGCTGACCTCGGAGTATTCAGCATCCCCTCTTTACACCGTGTGCTTCCCGCAGTGAGTCTTAATCGGTGGGGCTCCTGGGGAAGCCAGAGAGCTCTGCACCCCAGCTCCGCAGTCAGACGTGACTCTCAGCTAGCCAGTAAAACAGAAGATTTATTAGATGACAGGAACATGGTCTAAAACAGAGCTTATAGGTACAGAGAACAGGATGCCTCTGTCTTGCAGGGCAGGGAGCCCAGAGCCCCATCTGGGCCTTCCTCCATTTCCCCAGCCAGCTCCAAACTGAAACTCTTCCATCCCTCCTCTCGCCTGTGTCTCTTTCTCGGGCCAGGAGGCCACCCGATCTCTTTGTACTCCAACACCTTCAGTTGGCACCTTTGCAGAGGAGGGGCCCAGGCCATTAGTTGCCAGGAAACAGGGTGTCAGCCATTTGCTGTGCAGACACCATCACACTGGCCCTCTAGGGCTCTGCAACAATCACACACCCTTATCCCACCACCTGGATACTTAAGAAATGCCTAGGGGAAACTGAGGCACCCACACAGTATTCAGAGAAAACATTAAGAACATTCCCACTTTGTCACAGGGCATGCTGGGTGGAATAGCCCAGCCTCTCATTAGTGTGATCCCTAATTCGGTCTCATTTACAACGTACCAATCTTGGTTCATTGATTTCCAGTTCCACACTGTTCTCATTTACCAGGCATGGTCTTAACACAGTCCTCGAGTTAGATCAATAGGCCATTTTGTTTGCACTAATTCAGTCTTTCTGTCTTGCTTTTGCACCCTTTCCCATCAGTGTTTGTTGTTCTAGGTTACTGTGACATTCTATGAACTTTCCCTCACTCTTCAGAGTGGCGCTCTCAATTAGGGTACATTTGTAGGCCCCATTATCACAACAGATCCCAAATCACCAGCCACTTTGGAAAGTTTTGACCCACCTCTCTGAGTGAGAGAAGCAGTTTGGTATCAGTCAGGCAATGAATCCTTGGCCTCTCTGTCATGACTGCAATATGCGCATGAGAAACAGCATTCACTTCACCAAATAGAGGATAAAAACATCCTTGTCCTGTACCAGTTAGCACTGGATTTAAAATTGCCAGCCTAGCTCTCAAAGGTTCTCCTGCAGCCAGCCCCCTCAGCCATATTGTCCTCCACACTTATTGACCATAAATACAGTGGGATTAATTCTGACCAGACCAGCATCACAGCTTCCATTCCGTTCTATGAGAATTGTGAGTGATTAACAGAGGCAAGTTAGCCCTCAGGAGTAGGTTAAAAAAATACATAAAACTAAGGTTCAAGACACTGTAAGAGCTTCACTTTAAATTTTGTATAAAATCTGTTTCCTTTTAATTAGTAGAATTAGGAATCCTTTCTCTTAAATTAATTGAGCGCTACTACTCAAGGGTACCTATAGTATTCCAGCAGCGACCCCGTGTGCTATATGTCCTAATAAAGGACTTTTGAACTCCTAGAGGAACAGGCAATGAAGAAAACTCTGCTCTCATGTTCTCAGTGTGGACCTCAGATCTGCACAATGACTAGAGCTGGGCAAATTTTTTTGGCCAAATCTCTATTTGGGGTAGAAAATGCAGATTTGGCAACACCAAAATGTTTTGTGAATTTGTGTCAAGTTCGCCAAATTGTTCATTTAAAAAAAATTTGAAAATATTGGAATGTTTCACTTTGACATTTACAAAAGAGGAATTATTTTGATTTTTTCAGTTTGAAATGGCTTTTGCTTCAAAATTTCCTTTAATTTTATTTTAAATAATCAAAAACATTTTAAAACGGTTAAAACTGAAACGAAACTTTCCAATTTTGCTGAAACAAAACATTTCATTAGTCTGGAAATTATTTTCTTTCAGCTTTTTCATATGCTGAAAATTTCAAAAGTTCTCATTTTTCCTCTGATCTGAACCCCACCCCCCCACAACTTTTCAAAGTTGCTAACAGACTGAAAAATCCATTATTCGCCTAGGGCTAACTGTGACCCTCAGATGCATATTCTGCCCTCAACCTCCATGCAAAACTACTGTAGACATGACTCACAAACCAGTTAGCTCTCAAGATGGGCGCATACTAAGATGCTGATCCGAACACTGCCAGACTTTAAGAACTTTCCAGTCTAGAGCAGAATCCAAAGTTGGTTCCTTTCTCTATAGTGGACCATATTGTAACGGGTTGGGTCACAGAGACCCCCTTGGGACTGTCACCTGATGTGCTGAAATTACCTCTGAGACCATTTTCCCTGCCAGTTTGGACTTCCAGAACCCTGTCTTGTTGAACCAGCCACATTAGCCTGCTGCAACACAGATCCAGGGTCTGGTCCATGCCCCAAAGCTGCAAAGTTAACTGAAAACAACTCAGCAGGTTACCTATCTCCAGCACTCAGACACTCAATTCCCAATGGGATCCAAACCCCAAATAAATCCATTTTACTCTGTATAAAGCTTATATAGGGTAAATTCATAGATTGTCCGCCTTCTATAAGACTGATAGAGAGATATGCACAGCTGTTTGCTCCCCCAGGTATTAATCACTTACTCTGGGTTTATTAATAAACAAAAGTGATTTTATTAAGTATAAAAAGTAGAATTTAATAACAGACAGAACAAAGTAAATCACCAAGCAAAATAAAGCAAAAACACGCAAGTCTAAGCCTAATACATTAAGAAACTGATTACAGGTAATATCTCACCCTCCGAGATGTTCCAATAAGCTTCTTTCACAGACTACACTCCTTCCTAGTCTGGGCCCAATCCTATTCCCTGGTACAGTCCTTGTTAGTTCCAGCAGACATCTCAGGTGGTAAGCAGGGGTTTTCTCATGACCGGCCACCTCCTTAGTCCTGCTCCACCCCCTATTATAGCTTTGGCACAAGGCAGGAATCTTTTGTCTCTCTGGGTCCCCACCCCTCCTTCTAAATGGAAAAGTACCAGATTGAAGGTGGATTTCATTATCAGGTGACATGGTCACATGTCACTGTAAGACCCCCTAGTCTCCATTCTTCCTGGGTTGGCCCACACGTACACAGGAAGGCTTGCAGGTAAATAAACCATTTACGACCAATTGTCCTAGTCTATGGGAGCCATCAAGATTCTAAACCACCATTAATGGCACACACTTTGCATAATTACAATAGGACCTCAGAGTTATACTTCAAATTTCTAGTTTCAGGTACAAGAATGATACATGCATAAAAATAGGATGAATATATTCAGTAGTTTATAACCTTTTTCATGATACCTTACAAGAGACCTTTTGAATAAAGCATATTCCAGTTACATCATATTCACACTCATAAGCATATTTCCAGAAAACATATGGAGTGCAACGTCACACATACAAAGAGCTATGCTGGGATAGTTAAAGCAGTGCATTACATGTGTAGACAAGCCCTGAAGTGGTGCCACTTTTTATATTTGACTTTTCCTTCCACTTTAATTGGTGCTGCTGGCTGCCCCTCCACTTTCATGGAGAACAGACAATCATGACCCCAGGATTCTAGTACCCTTCATAAATGAGCTGTCAGAGGGATGCTGAATGGTGGTGACCCAGAGATCATAGAATCATAGGACTGGAAGGGACCTTGAAACAGAGAAAGATTAAGGTCTCCTGAGGCCCTGGGCCTGAGCAAGTGGGGGTGGCCTCAGTGCCAGAACCATGGTCCCACCCCTCTCCTTCCACCTGCGGCCCTGCCTTCATTCCACCGCTTCTGCCTGAGGACCCACCCCTGTTCCAACCCTGCCCCCATTCTGCCCTTTCCCCTGTAGCCCCGTCCCCATTCCCCCCATGGCCCCGCTCTATTCCACCCCTTCCTCCCACTGGCTGCCCCCATTCCTACCATGGCCCTGCCCCCCACTCACTCCTTTTGGGTATCCCCTCCCCCATTGCAGCCTTGAGACCGGAGAAGCTCTGTAGAGGACTGTGGTGGGGGGTGATTTTTATGAGGGCCCCAAATTCCTGGGGCCCCTGGGCATGGGCCCCATGGTCCTGTGCGGTAATCTGCCACTGCCTCAAGAGGTCATCTAGTCCAGTCCCCTGCACTCATGGCAAGCCTAAGTATTATCTAGACCAGTGGTTCTCAAAGCCGGTCCGCCGCTTGTTCAGGGAAAGCCCCTGGCGCGCCAGACCGGTTTGTTTACCTGCCGTGTCTGCAGGTTCGGCCAATTGCGGCTTCCACTGGCCGTGGTTCGCTGCTCCAGGCCAATGGGGGCAGGTAAACAAACCAGTCTGGCGCGCCAGGGACTCTCCCTGAAAAAGCAGCGGACCCGCTTTGAGAACCACTGCTCTAGACCATCCCATGACAGGTGTCATGGGATAAGAGGGAAGATCCTTTCATGGATTGAGAATTGGTTAAAAGACAGGGAACAAAGGTAAATTTTGAGAATGGAGAGGGGTAACTAGTGGTGTTCCCCAAAGGTCAGTCCTAGGACCAATCCTATTCAACCTATTCATAAATGATCTGGAGAAAGGGGTAAACAGCGAGATGGCAAAGTTTGCAGATGGTACTAAACTGCTCAAGATAGTTAAGATCAAAGCAGACTGTGAAGAACTTCAAAAAGATCTCACAAAACTAAGTGATTGGGCAACAAAATGGCAAATAAAATTTAATGTGGATAAATGTAAAGTAATGCACATTGGAAATAATAACCCCAACTATACATACAATATGATGGGGGCTAATTTAGCTTCAACTAATCAGGAGAAAGATCTTGGAGTCACCATGGATAGTTCTCTGAAGACGTCCACGCAGTGTGCAGCAGCAGTCAAAAAAACAAACGTGATGTTAGAAATCACTAAAAAAGGGATAGAGAATAAGAGGGAGAATATCTTATTGTCCTTATATAAATCTATGGTACGCCCACATCTTGAATACTGTGTACAGATGTGGTCCCCTCATCTCAAAGAAGATATACTGGCATTAGAAAAGGTTCAGAAAAGGGCAACTAAAATGATTAGGGGTTTGGAACGGGTCCCATATGAGGGGAGATTAAAGAGGCTAGGACTTTTCAGCTTGGAAAAGAGGAGACTAAGGGGGGATATGATAGAGGTATATAAAATCATGAGTGGTGTGGAGAAAGTGAATAAGGAAAAGTTATTTACTTGTTCCCATAATATAAGAACTAGGGGCCACCAAATGAAATTAATGGGTAGAAGGTTTAAAACAAATAAAACGAAGTTCTTCTTCACTCAGTGCACAGTCAACCTGTGGAACTCCTTGCCTGAGGAGGTTGTGAAAGCTAGGACTATAACAGGGTTTAAAAGAGAACTGGATAAATTCATAGAGATTAAGTCCATTAATGCCAGGATGGGTAAGGAATGGTGTCCCTAGCCTCTGTTTGTCAGAGAGTGGAGATGGATGGCAGGAGAGAGATCACTAAATCACTACCTGTTAGGTTCACTCCCTCTGGAGCACCTGGCATTGGCCACTGTCGGTAGACAGGATACTGGGCTGGATGGACCTTTGGTCTGACCCAGTATGGCCATTCTTATGTTTCATATGTATTTGTCTAACCTGCTTTTAAAAATCCCCAATGATGGAGATTCCACAGCCTCCCGAGGCAATTTATTCCAGTGCTTAACCACCCAGACAGTTAGGAATTTTTTTCCTAATGTCCAACCTAAACCTCCCTTGCTTCTTGTCCTACCCTCAGAGGTTAAGGAGAATAATTTGAAGCACATCTCTGGCACACCATGTTCACATTCCACTGGCCTGAGGCCTGCCATCTCTCCAAGCC